>NW_027436461.1:736289-1472579 GCF_964199755.1 Larus michahellis | reverse complement strand
ACAGATAATCAGAGCAATTCTCAGAGACACTGAGAACAAGCTCCACAATTCCCTCCTGGCACTTTCCCTGTAGGAGATACCGCAAGACGTTTCTGTATATTGGGCACTGCGCTCTGCAGGGTGTTAGCAGAGACTTTCCCGGGACAGTGAAACCCTATGTCAGAGACACTGAGAAGAAGGCCCAGTGTTCCCTCCAGGCACTTTCAGTGTGGGTGCCTTCTCCACGTGGTTCCTGGTTTCACTGCAGCTCTGAAGAGAACGTTAGCAAAGAGGTAACCGGGACAGTGAAAACAGTACTCAAAGACAGGGAGAGCAAGCTCTCTCTTGGCACTTTGGATGTGGGACATACAGCGAGATGTTTGCTGCTTTTGCGTTTGGCTGTTGGGAGATTTACAGCACAAAGATATCTAGTTGATTTGAAGCAGTTCCGAGAAAGTCTAAACATAATCCCCACTTCTCCCTCCTGGCACTTTCCATGTGGGAGATATAGCAGGATGTATATTGGTTTTGAGGACAACTCAATGGACAGTGTAGGGAGAAAAGGTCCTGGCTCCTTGAATGCCGTTTCTGGAGACACTGCGATCAATGTGGGAGATATGTCAAGATGTGTGTTGGTTTTGAGGACGTCTCTCTGGAGAGTCTTAGCAAAGAGGTCACACAGATAATCAGAGCAATTCTCAGAGACACTGAGAACAAGCTCCACAATTCCCTCCTGGCACTTTCCCTGTAGGAGATACCGCAAGACGTTTCTGTATATTGGGCACAGCGCTCTGCACGGTGTTAGCAGAGACTTTCCCAGGACAGTGAAACCCTATGTCAGAGACACTGAGAAGAAGCCCCAGTGTTCCCTCCAGGCACTTTCAGTGTGGGTGCCTTCTCCACGTGGTTCCTGGTTTCACTGCAGCTCTGAAGAGAATGTTAGCAAAGAGGTAACCGGGACAGTGAAAACAGTACTCAAAGACAGGGAGAGCAAGCTCTCTCTTGGCACTTTGGATGTGGGACATACAGCGAGATGTTTGCTGCTTTTGCGTTTGGCTGTTGGGAGATTTACAGCACAAAGATATCTAGTTGATTTGAAGCAGTTCCGAGAAAGTCTAAACATAATCCCCACTTCTCCCTCCTGGCACTTTCCATGTGGGAGATATAGCAGGATGTATATTGGTTTTGAGGACAACTCAATGGACAGTGTAGGGAGAAAAGGTCCTGGCTCCTTGAATGCCGTTTCTGGAGACACTGCGATCAATGTGGGAGATATGTCAAGATGTGTGTTGGTTTTGAGGATGTCTCTCCGGAGAGTCTTAGCAAAGAGGTCACACAGATAATCAGAGCAATTCTCAGAGACACTGAGAACAAGCTCCACAATTCCCTCCTGGCACTTTCCCTGTAGGAGATACCGCAAGACGTTTCTGTATATTGGGCACAGCGCTCTGCACGGTGTTAGCAGAGACTTTCCCAGGACAGTGAAACCCTATGTCAGAGACACTGAGAAGAAGCCCCAGTGTTCCCTCCAGGCACTTTCAGTGTGGGTGCCTTCTCCACGTGGTTCCTGGTTTCACTGCGGCTCTGAAGAGAACGTTAGCAAAGAGGTAACCGGGACAGTGAAAACAGTACTCAAAGACAGGGAGAGCAAGCTCTCTCTTGGCACTTTGGATGTGGGACATACAGCGAGATGTTTGCTGCTTTTGCGTTTGGCTGTTGGGAGATTTACAGCACAAAGATATCTAGTTGATTTGAAGCAGTTCCGAGAAAGTCTAAACATAATCCCCACTTCTCCCCCCTGGCACTTTCCATGTGGGAGATATAGCAGGATGTATATTGGTTTTGAGGACAACTCAATGGACAGTGTAGGGAGAAAAGGTCCTGGCTCCTTGAATGCCGTTTCTGGAGACACTGCGATCAATGTGGGAGATATGTCAAGATGTGTGTTGGTTTTGAGGACGGCTCTCTGGAGAGTCTTAGCAAAGAGGTCACACAGATAATCAGAGCAATTCTCAGAGACACTGAGAACAAGCTCCACAATTCCCTCCTGGCACTTTCCCTGTAGGAGATACCGCAAGACGTTTCTGTATATTGGGCACTGCGCTCTGCAGGGTGTTAGCAGAGACTTTCCCGGGACAGTGAAACCCTATGTCAGAGACACTGAGAAGAAGGCCCAGTGTTCCCTCCAGGCACTTTCAGTGTGGGTGCCTTCTCCACGTGGTTCCTGGTTTCACTGCAGCTCTGAAGAGAACGTTAGCAAAGAGGTAACCGGGACAGTGAAAACAGTACTCAAAGACAGGGAGAGCAAGCTCTCTCTTGGCACTTTGGATGTGGGACATACAGCGAGATGTTTGCTGCTTTTGCGTTTGGCTGTTGGGAGATTTACAGCACAAAGATATCTAGTTGATTTGAAGCAGTTCCGAGAAAGTCTAAACATAATCCCCACTTCTCCCTCCTGGCACTTTCCATGTGGGAGATATAGCAGGATGTATATTGGTTTTGAGGACAACTCAATGGACAGTGTAGGGAGAAAAGGTCCTGGCTCCTTGAATGCCGTTTCTGGAGACACTGCGATCAATGTGGGAGATATGTCAAGATGTGTGTTGGTTTTGAGGACGGCTCTCTGGACAGTCTTAGCAAAGAGGTCACACAGATAATCAGAGCAATTCTCAGAGACACTGAGAACAAGCTCCACAATTCCCTCCTGGCACTTTCCCTGTAGGAGATACCGCAAGACGTTTCTGTATATTGGGCACTGCGCTCTGCAGGGTGTTAGCAGAGACTTTCCCGGGACAGTGAAACCCTATGTCAGAGACACTGAGAAGAAGCCCCAGTGTTCCCTCCAGGCACTTTCAGTGTGGGTGCCTTCTCCACGTGGTTCCTGGTTTCACTGCGGCTCTGAAGAGAATGTTAGCAAAGAGGTAACCGGGACAGTGAAAACAGTACTCAAAGACAGGGAGAGCAAGCTCTCTCTTGGCACTTTGGATGTGGGACATACAGCGAGATGTTTGCTGCTTTTGCGTTTGGCTGTTGGGAGATTTACAGCACAAAGATATCTAGTTGATTTGAAGCAGTTCCGAGAAAGTCTAAACATAATCCCCACTTCTCCCCCCTGGCACTTTCCATGTGGGAGATATAGCAGGATGTATATTGGTTTTGAGGACAACTCAATGGACAGTGTAGGGAGAAAAGGTCCTGGCTCCTTGAATGCCGTTTCTGGAGACACTGCGATCAATGTGGGAGATATGTCAAGATGTGTGTTGGTTTTGAGGACGGCTCTCTGGAGAGTCTTAGCAAAGAGGTCACACAGATAATCAGAGCAATTCTCAGAGACACTGAGAACAAGCTCCACAATTCCCTCCTGGCACTTTCCCTGTAGGAGATACCGCAAGACGATTCTGTATATTGGGCACTGCGCTCTGCAGGGTGTTAGCAGAGACTTTCCCGGGACAGTGAAACCCTATGTCAGAGACACTGAGAAGAAGCCCCAGTGTTCCCTCCAGGCACTTTCAGTGTGGGTGCCTTCTCCACGTGGTTCCTGGTTTCACTGCAGCTCTGAAGAGAATGTTAGCAAAGAGGTAACCGGGACAGTGAAAACAGTACTCAAAGACAGGGAGAGCAAGCTCTCTCTTGGCACTTTGGATGTGGGACATACAGCGAGATGTTTGCTGCTTTTGCGTTTGGCTGTTGGGAGATTTACAGCACAAAGATATCTAGTTGATTTGAAGCAGTTCCGAGAAAGTCTAAACATAATCCCCACTTCTCCCTCCTGGCACTTTCCATGTGGGAGATATAGCAGGATGTATATTGGTTTTGAGGACAACTCAATGGACAGTGTAGGGAGAAAAGGTCCTGGCTCCTTGAATGCCGTTTCTGGAGACACTGCGATCAATGTGGGAGATATGTCAAGATGTGTGTTGGTTTTGAGGACGTCTCTCTGGAGAGTCTTAGCAAAGAGGTCACACAGATAATCAGAGCAATTCTCAGAGACACTGAGAACAAGCTCCACAATTCCCTCCTGGCACTTTCCCTGTAGGAGATACCGCAAGACGTTTCTGTATATTGGGCACAGCGCTCTGCAGGGTGTTAGCAGAGACTTTCCCAGGACAGTGAAACCCTATGTCAGAGACACTGAGAAGAAGCCCCAGTGTTCCCTCCAGGCACTTTCAGTGTGGGTGCCTTCTCCACGTGGTTCCTGGTTTCACTGCAGCTCTGAAGAGAATGTTAGCAAAGAGGTAACCGGGACAGTGAAAACAGTACTCAAAGACAGGGAGAGCAAGCTCTCTCTTGGCACTTTGGATGTGGGACATACAGCGAGATGTTTGCTGCTTTTGCGTTTGGCTGTTGGGAGATTTACAGCACAAAGATATCTAGTTGATTTGAAGCAGTTCCGAGAAAGTCTAAACATAATCCCCACTTCTCCCTCCTGGCACTTTCCATGTGGGAGATATAGCAGGATGTATATTGGTTTTGAGGACAACTCAATGGACAGTGTAGGGAGAAAAGGTCCTGGCTCCTTGAATGCCGTTTCTGGAGACACTGCGATCAATGTGGGAGATATGTCAAGATGTGTGTTGGTTTTGAGGACGTCTCTCCGGAGAGTCTTAGCAAAGAGGTCACACAGATAATCAGAGCAATTCTCAGAGACACTGAGAACAAGCTCCACAATTCCCTCCTGGCACTTTCCCTGTAGGAGATACCGCAAGACGTTTCTGTATATTGGGCACAGCGCTCTGCACGGTGTTAGCAGAGACTTTCCCGGGACAGTGAAACCCTATGTCAGAGACACTGAGAAGAAGCCCCAGTGTTCCCTCCAGGCACTTTCAGTGTGGGTGCCTTCTCCACGTGGTTCCTGGTTTCACTGCGGCTCTGAAGAGAACGTTAGCAAAGAGGTAACCGGGACAGTGAAAACAGTACTCAAAGACAGGGAGAGCAAGCTCTCTCTTGGCACTTTGGATGTGGGACATACAGCGAGATGTTTGCTGCTTTTGCGTTTGGCTGTTGGGAGATTTACAGCACAAAGATATCTAGTTGATTTGAAGCAGTTCCGAGAAAGTCTAAACATAATCCCCACTTCTCCCTCCTGGCACTTTCCATGTGGGAGATATAGCAGGATGTATATTGGTTTTGAGGACAACTCAATGGACAGTGTAGGGAGAAAAGGTCCTGGCTCCTTGAATGCCGTTTCTGGAGACACTGCGATCAATGTGGGAGATATGTCAAGATGTGTGTTTGTTTTGAGGACGGCTCTCTGGAGAGTCTTAGCAAAGAGGTCACACAGATAATCAGAGCAATTCTCAGAGACACTGAGAACAAGCTCCACAATTCCCTCCTGGCACTTTCCCTGTAGGAGATACCGCAAGACGTTTCTGTATATTGGGCACAGCGCTCTGCACGGTGTTAGCAGAGACTTTCCCAGGACAGTGAAACCCTATGTCAGAGACACTGAGAAGAAGCCCCAGTGTTCCCTCCAGGCACTTTCAGTGTGGGTGCCTTCTCCACGTGGTTCCTGGTTTCACTGCAGCTCTGAAGAGAATGTTAGCAAAGAGGTAACCGGGACAGTGAAAACAGTACTCAAAGACAGGGAGAGCAAGCTCTCTCTTGGCACTTTGGATGTGGGACATACAGCGAGATGTTTGCTGCTTTTGCGTTTGGCTGTTGGGAGATTTACAGCACAAAGATATCTAGTTGATTTGAAGCAGTTCCGAGAAAGTCTAAACATAATCCCCACTTCTCCCTCCTGGCACTTTCCATGTGGGAGATATAGCAGGATGTATATTGGTTTTGAGGACAACTCAATGGACAGTGTAGGGAGAAAAGGTCCTGGCTCCTTGAATGCCGTTTCTGGAGACACTGCGATCAATGTGGGAGATATGTCAAGATGTGTGTTGGTTTTGAGGACGGCTCTCTGGAGAGTCTTAGCAAAGAGGTCACACAGATAATCAGAGCAATTCTCAGAGACACTGAGAACAAGCTCCACAATTCCCTCCTGGCACTTTCCCTGTAGGAGATACCGCAAGACGTTTCTGTATATTGGGCACAGCGCTCTGCACGGTGTTAGCAGAGACTTTCCCAGGACAGTGAAACCCTATGTCAGAGACACTGAGAAGAAGCCCCAGTGTTCCCTCCAGGCACTTTCAGTGTGGGTGCCTTCTCCACGTGGTTCCTGGTTTCACTGCGGCTCTGAAGAGAATGTTAGCAAAGAGGTAACCGGCACAGTGAAAACAGTACTCAAAGACAGGGAGAGCAAGCTCTCTCTTGGCACTTTGGATGTGGGACATACAGCGAGATGTTTGCTGCTTTTGCGTTTGGCTGTTGGGAGATTTACAGCACAAAGATATCTAGTTGATTTGAAGCAGTTCCGAGAAAGTCTAAACATAATCCCCACTTCTCCCTCCTGGCACTTTCCATGTGGGAGATATAGCAGGATGTATATTGGTTTTGAGGACAACTCAATGGACAGTGTAGGGAGAAAAGGTCCTGGCTCCTTGAATGCCGTTTCTGGAGACACTGCGATCAATGTGGGAGATATGTCAAGATGTGTGTTTGTTTTGAGGACGGCTCTCTGGAGAGTCTTAGCAAAGAGGTCACACAGATAATCAGAGCAATTCTCAGAGACACTGAGAACAAGCTCCACAATTCCCTCCTGGCACTTTCCCTGTAGGAGATACCGCAAGACGTTTCTGTATATTGGGCACAGCGCTCTGCAGGGTGTTAGCAGAGACTTTCCCGGGACAGTGAAACCCTATGTCAGAGACACTGAGAAGAAGCCCCAGTGTTCCCTCCAGGCACTTTCAGTGTGGGTGCCTTCTCCACGTGGTTCCTGGTTTCACTGCAGCTCTGAAGAGAATGTTAGCAAAGAGGTAACCGGGACAGTGAAAACAGTACTCAAAGACAGGGAGAGCAAGCTCTCTCTTGGCACTTTGGATGTGGGACATACAGCGAGATGTTTGCTGCTTTTGCGTTTGGCTGTTGGGAGATTTACAGCACAAAGATATCTAGTTGATTTGAAGCAGTTCCGAGAAAGTCTAAACATAATCCCCACTTCTCCCTCCTGGCACTTTCCATGTGGGAGATATAGCAGGATGTATATTGGTTTTGAGGACAACTCAATGGACAGTGTAGGGAGAAAAGGTCCTGGCTCCTTGAATGCCGTTTCTGGAGACACTGCGATCAATGTGGGAGATATGTCAAGATGTGTGTTGGTTTTGAGGACGGCTCTCTGGAGAGTCTTAGCAAAGAGGTCACACAGATAATCAGAGCAATTCTCAGAGACACTGAGAACAAGCTCCACAATTCCCTCCTGGCACTTTCCCTGTAGGAGATACCGCAAGACGTTTCTGTATATTGGGCACAGCGCTCTGCACGGTGTTAGCAGAGACTTTCCCGGGACAGTGAAACCCTATGTCAGAGACACTGAGAAGAAGCCCCAGTGTTCCCTCCAGGCACTTTCAGTGTGGGTGCCTTCTCCACGTGGTTCCTGGTTTCACTGCAGCTCTGAAGAGAATGTTAGCAAAGAGGTAACAGGGACAGTGAAAACAGTACTCAAAGACAGGGAGAGCAAGCTCTCTCTTGGCACTTTGGATGTGGGACATACAGCGAGATGTTTGCTGCTTTTGCGTTTGGCTGTTGGGAGATTTACAGCACAAAGATATCTAGTTGATTTGAAGCAGTTCCGAGAAAGTCTAAACATAATCCCCACTTCTCCCTCCTGGCACTTTCCATGTGGGAGATATAGCAGGATGTATATTGGTTTTGAGGACAACTCAATGGACAGTGTAGGGAGAAAAGGTCCTGGCTCCTTGAATGCCGTTTCTGGAGACACTGCGATCAATGTGGGAGATATGTCAAGATGTGTGTTGGTTTTGAGGACGTCTCTCTGGAGAGTCTTAGCAAAGAGGTCACACAGATAATCAGAGCAATTCTCAGAGACACTGAGAACAAGCTCCACAATTCCCTCCTGGCACTTTCCCTGTAGGAGATACCGCAAGACGATTCTGTATATTGGGCACAGCGCTCTGCACGGTGTTAGCAGAGACTTTCCCGGGACAGTGAAACCCTATGTCAGAGACACTGAGAAGAAGCCCCAGTGTTCCCTCCAGGCACTTTCAGTGTGGGTGCCTTCTCCACGTGGTTCCTGGTTTCACTGCGGCTCTGAAGAGAACGTTAGCAAAGAGGTAACCGGGACAGTGAAAACAGTACTCAAAGACAGGGAGAGCAAGCTCTCTCTTCGCACTTTGGATGTGGGACATACAGCGAGATGTTTGCTGCTTTTGCGTTTGGCTGTTGGGAGATTTACAGCACAAAGATATCTAGTTGATTTGAAGCAGTTCCGAGAAAGTCTAAACATAATCCCCACTTCTCCCTCCTGGCACTTTCCATGTGGGAGATATAGCAGGATGTATATTGGTTTTGAGGACAACTCAATGGACAGTGTAGGGAGAAAAGGTCCTGGCTCCTTGAATGCCGTTTCTGGAGACACTGCGATCAATGTGGGAGATATGTCAAGATGTGTGTTGGTTTTGAGGACGGCTCTCTGGAGAGTCTTAGCAAAGAGGTCACACAGATAATCAGAGCAATTCTCAGAGACACTGAGAACAAGCTCCACAATTCCCTCCTGGCACTTTCCCTGTAGGAGATACCGCAAGACGTTTCTGTATATTGGGCACAGCGCTCTGCAGGGTGTTAGCAGAGACTTTCCCAGGACAGTGAAACCCTATGTCAGAGACACTGAGAAGAAGCCCCAGTGTTCCCTCCAGGCACTTTCAGTGTGGGTGCCTTCTCCACGTGGTTCCTGGTTTCACTGCAGCTCTGAAGAGAATGTTAGCAAAGAGGTAACCGGGACAGTGAAAACAGTACTCAAAGACAGGGAGAGCAAGCTCTCTCTTGGCACTTTGGATGTGGGACATACAGCGAGATGTTTGCTGCTTTTGCGTTTGGCTGTTGGGAGATTTACAGCACAAAGATATCTAGTTGATTTGAAGCAGTTCCGAGAAAGTCTAAACATAATCCCCACTTCTCCCTCCTGGCACTTTCCATGTGGGAGATATAGCAGGATGTATATTGGTTTTGAGGACAACTCAATGGACAGTGTAGGGAGAAAAGGTCCTGGCTCCTTGAATGCCGTTTCTGGAGACACTGCGATCAATGTGGGAGATATGTCAAGATGTGTGTTTGTTTTGAGGACGGCTCTCTGGAGAGTCTTAGCAAAGAGGTCACACAGATAATCAGAGCAATTCTCAGAGACACTGAGAACAAGCTCCACAATTCCCTCCTGGCACTTTCCCTGTAGGAGATACCGCAAGACGATTCTGTATATTGGGCACAGCGCTCTGCAGGGTGTTAGCAGAGACTTTCCCGGGACAGTGAAACCCTATGTCAGAGACACTGAGAAGAAGCCCCAGTGTTCCCTCCAGGCACTTTCAGTGTGGGTGCCTTCTCCACGTGGTTCCTGGTTTCACTGCAGCTCTGAAGAGAATGTTAGCAAAGAGGTAACCGGGACAGTGAAAACAGTACTCAAAGACAGGGAGAGCAAGCTCTCTCTTGGCACTTTGGATGTGGGACATACAGCGAGATGTTTGCTGCTTTTGCGTTTGGCTGTTGGGAGATTTACAGCACAAAGATATCTAGTTGATTTGAAGCAGTTCCGAGAAAGTCTAAACATAATCCCCACTTCTCCCTCCTGGCACTTTCCATGTGGGAGATATAGCAGGATGTATATTGGTTTTGAGGACAACTCAATGGACAGTGTAGGGAGAAAAGGTCCTGGCTCCTTGAATGCCGTTTCTGGAGACACTGCGATCAATGTGGGAGATATGTCAAGATGTGTGTTGGTTTTGAGGACGGCTCTCTGGAGAGTCTTAGCAAAGAGGTCACACAGATAATCAGAGCAATTCTCAGAGACACTGAGAACAAGCTCCACAATTCCCTCCTGGCACTTTCCCTGTAGGAGATACCGCAAGACGTTTCTGTATATTGGGCACAGCGCTCTGCAGGGTGTTAGCAGAGACTTTCCCGGGACAGTGAAACCCTATGTCAGAGACACTGAGAAGAAGCCCCAGTGTTCCCTCCAGGCACTTTCAGTGTGGGTGCCTTCTCCACGTGGTTCCTGGTTTCACTGCAGCTCTGAAGAGAATGTTAGCAAAGAGGTAACCGGGACAGTGAAAACAGTACTCAAAGACAGGGAGAGCAAGCTCTCTCTTGGCACTTTGGATGTGGGACATACAGCGAGATGTTTGCTGCTTTTGCGTTTGGCTGTTGGGAGATTTACAGCACAAAGATATCTAGTTGATTTGAAGCAGTTCCGAGAAAGTCTAAACATAATCCCCACTTCTCCCTCCTGGCACTTTCCATGTGGGAGATATAGCAGGATGTATATTGGTTTTGAGGACAACTCAATGGACAGTGTAGGGAGAAAAGGTCCTGGCTCCTTGAATGCCGTTTCTGGAGACACTGCGATCAATGTGGGAGATATGTCAAGATGTGTGTTGGTTTTGAGGACGTCTCTCTGGAGAGTCTTAGCAAAGAGGTCACACAGATAATCAGAGCAATTCTCAGAGACACTGAGAACAAGCTCCACAATTCCCTCCTGGCACTTTCCCTGTAGGAGATACCGCAAGACGATTCTGTATATTGGGCACAGCGCTCTGCACGGTGTTAGCAGAGACTTTCCCGGGACAGTGAAACCCTATGTCAGAGACACTGAGAAGAAGCCCCAGTGTTCCCTCCAGGCACTTTCAGTGTGGGTGCCTTCTCCACGTGGTTCCTGGTTTCACTGCGGCTCTGAAGAGAACGTTAGCAAAGAGGTAACCGGGACAGTGAAAACAGTACTCAAAGACAGGGAGAGCAAGCTCTCTCTTGGCACTTTGGATGTGGGACATACAGCGAGATGTTTGCTGCTTTTGCGTTTGGCTGTTGGGAGATTTACAGCACAAAGATATCTAGTTGATTTGAAGCAGTTCCGAGAAAGTCTAAACATAATCCCCACTTCTCCCTCCTGGCACTTTCCATGTGGGAGATATAGCAGGATGTATATTGGTTTTGAGGACAACTCAATGGACAGTGTAGGGAGAAAAGGTCCTGGCTCCTTGAATGCCGTTTCTGGAGACACTGCGATCAATGTGGGAGATATGTCAAGATGTGTGTTGGTTTTGAGGACGGCTCTCTGGAGAGTCTTAGCAAAGAGGTCACACAGATAATCAGAGCAATTCTCAGAGACACTGAGAACAAGCTCCACAATTCCCTCCTGGCACTTTCCCTGTAGGAGATACCGCAAGACGTTTCTGTATATTGGGCACAGCGCTCTGCAGGGTGTTAGCAGAGACTTTCCCAGGACAGTGAAACCCTATGTCAGAGACACTGAGAAGAAGCCCCAGTGTTCCCTCCAGGCACTTTCAGTGTGGGTGCCTTCTCCACGTGGTTCCTGGTTTCACTGCAGCTCTGAAGAGAATGTTAGCAAAGAGGTAACCGGGACAGTGAAAACAGTACTCAAAGACAGGGAGAGCAAGCTCTCTCTTGGCACTTTGGATGTGGGACATACAGCGAGATGTTTGCTGCTTTTGCGTTTGGCTGTTGGGAGATTTACAGCACAAAGATATCTAGTTGATTTGAAGCAGTTCCGAGAAAGTCTAAACATAATCCCCACTTCTCCCTCCTGGCACTTTCCATGTGGGAGATATAGCAGGATGTATATTGGTTTTGAGGACAACTCAATGGACAGTGTAGGGAGAAAAGGTCCTGGCTCCTTGAATGCCGTTTCTGGAGACACTGCGATCAATGTGGGAGATATGTCAAGATGTGTGTTGGTTTTGAGGACGTCTCTCTGGAGAGTCTTAGCAAAGAGGTCACACAGATAATCAGAGCAATTCTCAGAGACACTGAGAACAAGCTCCACAATTCCCTCCTGGCACTTTCCCTGTAGGAGATACCGCAAGACGATTCTGTATATTGGGCACAGCGCTCTGCACGGTGTTAGCAGAGACTTTCCCGGGACAGTGAAACCCTATGTCAGAGACACTGAGAAGAAGCCCCAGTGTTCCCTCCAGGCACTTTCAGTGTGGGTGCCTTCTCCACGTGGTTCCTGGTTTCACTGCGGCTCTGAAGAGAACGTTAGCAAAGAGGTAACCGGGACAGTGAAAACAGTACTCAAAGACAGGGAGAGCAAGCTCTCTCTTGGCACTTTGGATGTGGGACATACAGCGAGATGTTTGCTGCTTTTGCGTTTGGCTGTTGGGAGATTTACAGCACAAAGATATCTAGTTGATTTGAAGCAGTTCCGAGAAAGTCTAAACATAATCCCCACTTCTCCCTCCTGGCACTTTCCATGTGGGAGATATAGCAGGATGTATATTGGTTTTGAGGACAACTCAATGGACAGTGTAGGGAGAAAAGGTCCTGGCTCCTTGAATGCCGTTTCTGGAGACACTGCGATCAATGTGGGAGATATGTCAAGATGTGTGTTGGTTTTGAGGACGTCTCTCTGGAGAGTCTTAGCAAAGAGGTCACACAGATAATCAGAGCAATTCTCAGAGACACTGAGAACAAGCTCCACAATTCCCTCCTGGCACTTTCCCTGTAGGAGATACCGCAAGACGATTCTGTATATTGGGCACAGCGCTCTGCAGGGTGTTAGCAGAGACTTTCCCAGGACAGTGAAACCCTATGTCAGAGACACTGAGAAGAAGCCCCAGTGTTCCCTCCAGGCACTTTCAGTGTGGGTGCCTTCTCCACGTGGTTCCTGGTTTCACTGCAGCTCTGAAGAGAATGTTAGCAAAGAGGTAACCGGGACAGTGAAAACAGTACTCAAAGACAGGGAGAGCAAGCTCTCTCTTGGCACTTTGGATGTGGGACATACAGCGAGATGTTTGCTGCTTTTGCGTTTGGCTGTTGGGAGATTTACAGCACAAAGATATCTAGTTGATTTGAAGCAGTTCCGAGAAAGTCTAAACATAATCCCCACTTCTCCCTCCTGGCACTTTCCATGTGGGAGATATAGCAGGATGTATATTGGTTTTGAGGACAACTCAATGGACAGTGTAGGGAGAAAAGGTCCTGGCTCCTTGAATGCCGTTTCTGGAGACACTGCGATCAATGTGGGAGATATGTCAAGATGTGTGTTTGTTTTGAGGACGGCTCTCTGGAGAGTCTTAGCAAAGAGGTCACACAGATAATCAGAGCAATTCTCAGAGACACTGAGAACAAGCTCCACAATTCCCTCCTGGCACTTTCCCTGTAGGAGATACCGCAAGACGATTCTGTATATTGGGCACAGCGCTCTGCACGGTGTTAGCAGAGACTTTCCCGGGACAGTGAAACCCTATGTCAGAGACACTGAGAAGAAGCCCCAGTGTTCCCTCCAGGCACTTTCAGTGTGGGTGCCTTCTCCACGTGGTTCCTGGTTTCACTGCAGCTCTGAAGAGAATGTTAGCAAAGAGGTAACCGGGACAGTGAAAACAGTACTCAAAGACAGGGAGAGCAAGCTCTCTCTTGGCACTTTGGATGTGGGACATACAGCGAGATGTTTGCTGCTTTTGCGTTTGGCTGTTGGGAGATTTACAGCACAAAGATATCTAGTTGATTTGAAGCAGTTCCGAGAAAGTCTAAACATAATCCCCACTTCTCCCTCCTGGCACTTTCCATGTGGGAGATATAGCAGGATGTATATTGGTTTTGAGGACAACTCAATGGACAGTGTAGGGAGAAAAGGTCCTGGCTCCTTGAATGCCGTTTCTGGAGACACTGCGATCAATGTGGGAGATATGTCAAGATGTGTGTTGGTTTTGAGGACGTCTCTCCGGAGAGTCTTAGCAAAGAGGTCACACAGATAATCAGAGCAATTCTCAGAGACACTGAGAACAAGCTCCACAATTCCCTCCTGGCACTTTCCCTGTAGGAGATACCGCAAGACGTTTCTGTATATTGGGCACAGCGCTCTGCACGGTGTTAGCAGAGACTTTCCCGGGACAGTGAAACCCTATGTCAGAGACACTGAGAAGAAGCCCCAGTGTTCCCTCCAGGCACTTTCAGTGTGGGTGCCTTCTCCACGTGGTTCCTGGTTTCACTGCAGCTCTGAAGAGAATGTTAGCAAAGAGGTAACCGGGACAGTGAAAACAGTACTCAAAGACAGGGAGAGCAAGCTCTCTCTTGGCACTTTGGATGTGGGACATACAGCGAGATGTTTGCTGCTTTTGCGTTTGGCTGTTGGGAGATTTACAGCACAAAGATATCTAGTTGATTTGAAGCAGTTCCGAGAAAGTCTAAACATAATCCCCACTTCTCCCTCCTGGCACTTTCCATGTGGGAGATATAGCAGGATGTATATTGGTTTTGAGGACAACTCAATGGACAGTGTAGGGAGAAAAGGTCCTGGCTCCTTGAATGCCGTTTCTGGAGACACTGCGATCAATGTGGGAGATATGTCAAGATGTGTGTTGGTTTTGAGGACGTCTCTCCGGAGAGTCTTAGCAAAGAGGTCACACAGATAATCAGAGCAATTCTCAGAGACACTGAGAACAAGCTCCACAATTCCCTCCTGGCACTTTCCCTGTAGGAGATACCGCAAGACGTTTCTGTATATTGGGCACAGCGCTCTGCAGGGTGTTAGCAGAGACTTTCCCGGGACAGTGAAACCCTATGTCAGAGACACTGAGAAGAAGCCCCAGTGTTCCCTCCAGGCACTTTCAGTGTGGGTGCCTTCTCCACGTGGTTCCTGGTTTCACTGCAGCTCTGAAGAGAATGTTAGCAAAGAGGTAACCGGGACTGTGAAATCAGTACTCAAAGACAGGGAGAGCAAGCTCTCTCTTGGCACTTTGGATGTGGGACATACAGCGAGATGTTTGCTGCTTTTGCGTTTGGCTGTTGGGAGATTTACAGCACAAAGATATCTAGTTGATTTGAAGCAGTTCCGAGAAAGTCTAAACATAATCCCCACTTCTCCCTCCTGGCACTTTCCATGTGGGAGATATAGCAGGATGTATATTGGTTTTGAGGACAACTCAATGGACAGTGTAGGGAGAAAAGGTCCTGGCTCCTTGAATGCCGTTTCTGGAGACACTGCGATCAATGTGGGAGATATGTCAAGATGTGTGTTGGTTTTGAGGACGGCTCTCTGGAGAGTCTTAGCAAAGAGGTCACACAGATAATCAGAGCAATTCTCAGAGACACTGAGAACAAGCTCCACAATTCCCTCCTGGCACTTTCCCTGTAGGAGATACCGCAAGACGATTCTGTATATTGGGCACAGCGCTCTGCACGGTGTTAGCAGAGACTTTCCCGGGACAGTGAAACCCTATGTCAGAGACACTGAGAAGAAGCCCCAGTGTTCCCTCCAGGCACTTTCAGTGTGGGTGCCTTCTCCACGTGGTTCCTGGTTTCACTGCAGCTCTGAAGAGAATGTTAGCAAAGAGGTAACCGGGACAGTGAAAACAGTACTCAAAGACAGGGAGAGCAAGCTCTCTCTTGGCACTTTGGATGTGGGACATACAGCGAGATGTTTGCTGCTTTTGCGTTTGGCTGTTGGGAGATTTACAGCACAAAGATATCTAGTTGATTTGAAGCAGTTCCGAGAAAGTCTAAACATAATCCCCACTTCTCCCTCCTGGCACTTTCCATGTGGGAGATATAGCAGGATGTATATTGGTTTTGAGGACAACTCAATGGACAGTGTAGGGAGAAAAGGTCCTGGCTCCTTGAATGCCGTTTCTGGAGACACTGCGATCAATGTGGGAGATATGTCAAGATGTGTGTTTGTTTTGAGGACGGCTCTCTGGAGAGTCTTAGCAAAGAGGTCACAGGGATAATCAGAGCAATTCTCAGAGACACTGAGAACAAGCTCCACAATTCCCTCCTGGCACTTTCCCTGTAGGAGATACCGCAAGACGATTCTGTATATTGGGCACAGCGCTCTGCACGGTGTTAGCAGAGACTTTCCCGGGACAGTGAAACCCTATGTCAGAGACACTGAGAAGAAGCCCCAGTGTTCCCTCCAGGCACTTTCAGTGTGGGTGCCTTCTCCACGTGGTTCCTGGTTTCACTGCAGCTCTGAAGAGAATGTTAGCAAAGAGGTAACCGGGACAGTGAAAACAGTACTCAAAGACAGGGAGAGCAAGCTCTCTCTTGGCACTTTGGATGTGGGACATACAGCGAGATGTTTGCTGCTTTTGCGTTTGGCTGTTGGGAGATTTACAGCACAAAGATATCTAGTTGATTTGAAGCAGTTCCGAGAAAGTCTAAACATAATCCCCACTTCTCCCTCCTGGCACTTTCCATGTGGGAGATATAGCAGGATGTATATTGGTTTTGAGGACAACTCAATGGACAGTGTAGGGAGAAAAGGTCCTGGCTCCTTGAATGCCGTTTCTGGAGACACTGCGATCAATGTGGGAGATATGTCAAGATGTGTGTTGGTTTTGAGGACGTCTCTCCGGAGAGTCTTAGCAAAGAGGTCACACAGATAATCAGAGCAATTCTCAGAGACACTGAGAACAAGCTCCACAATTCCCTCCTGGCACTTTCCCTGTAGGAGATACCGCAAGACGTTTCTGTATATTGGGCACAGCGCTCTGCAGGGTGTTAGCAGAGACTTTCCCGGGACAGTGAAACCCTATGTCAGAGACACTGAGAAGAAGCCCCAGTGTTCCCTCCAGGCACTTTCAGTGTGGGTGCCTTCTCCACGTGGTTCCTGGTTTCACTGCAGCTCTGAAGAGAATGTTAGCAAAGAGGTAACCGGGACAGTGAAAACAGTACTCAAAGACAGGGAGAGCAAGCTCTCTCTTGGCACTTTGGATGTGGGACATACAGCGAGATGTTTGCTGCTTTTGCGTTTGGCTGTTGGGAGATTTACAGCACAAAGATATCTAGTTGATTTGAAGCAGTTCCGAGAAAGTCTAAACATAATCCCCACTTCTCCCTCCTGGCACTTTCCATGTGGGAGATATAGCAGGATGTATATTGGTTTTGAGGACAACTCAATGGACAGTGTAGGGAGAAAAGGTCCTGGCTCCTTGAATGCCGTTTCTGGAGACACTGCGATCAATGTGGGAGATATGTCAAGATGTGTGTTGGTTTTGAGGACGGCTCTCTGGAGAGTCTTAGCAAAGAGGTCACACAGATAATCAGAGCAATTCTCAGAGACACTGAGAACAAGCTCCACAATTCCCTCCTGGCACTTTCCCTGTAGGAGATACCGCAAGACGTTTCTGTATATTGGGCACAGCGCTCTGCACGGTGTTAGCAGAGACTTTCCCGGGACAGTGAAACCCTATGTCAGAGACACTGAGAAGAAGCCCCAGTGTTCCCTCCAGGCACTTTCAGTGTGGGTGCCTTCTCCACGTGGTTCCTGGTTTCACTGCAGCTCTGAAGAGAATGTTAGCAAAGAGGTAACCGGGACAGTGAAAACAGTACTCAAAGACAGGGAGAGCAAGCTCTCTCTTGGCACTTTGGATGTGGGACATACAGCGAGATGTTTGCTGCTTTTGCGTTTGGCTGTTGGGAGATTTACAGCACAAAGATATCTAGTTGATTTGAAGCAGTTCCGAGAAAGTCTAAACATAATCCCCACTTCTCCCTCCTGGCACTTTCCATGTGGGAGATATAGCAGGATGTATATTGGTTTTGAGGACAACTCAATGGACAGTGTAGGGAGAAAAGGTCCTGGCTCCTTGAATGCCGTTTCTGGAGACACTGCGATCAATGTGGGAGATATGTCAAGATGTGTGTTGGTTTTGAGGACGGCTCTCTGGAGAGTCTTAGCAAAGAGGTCACACAGATAATCAGAGCAATTCTCAGAGACACTGAGAACAAGCTCCACAATTCCCTCCTGGCACTTTCCCTGTAGGAGATACCGCAAGACGATTCTGTATATTGGGCACAGCGCTCTGCACGGTGTTAGCAGAGACTTTCCCGGGACAGTGAAACCCTATGTCAGAGACACTGAGAAGAAGCCCCAGTGTTCCCTCCAGGCACTTTCAGTGTGGGTGCCTTCTCCACGTGGTTCCTGGTTTCACTGCAGCTCTGAAGAGAATGTTAGCAAAGAGGTAACCGGGACAGTGAAAACAGTACTCAAAGACAGGGAGAGCAAGCTCTCTCTTGGCACTTTGGATGTGGGACATACAGCGAGATGTTTGCTGCTTTTGCGTTTGGCTGTTGGGAGATTTACAGCACAAAGATATCTAGTTGATTTGAAGCAGTTCCGAGAAAGTCTAAACATAATCCCCACTTCTCCCTCCTGGCACTTTCCATGTGGGAGATATAGCAGGATGTATATTGGTTTTGAGGACAACTCAATGGACAGTGTAGGGAGAAAAGGTCCTGGCTCCTTGAATGCCGTTTCTGGAGACACTGCGATCAATGTGGGAGATATGTCAAGATGTGTGTTTGTTTTGAGGACGGCTCTCTGGAGAGTCTTAGCAAAGAGGTCACACAGATAATCAGAGCAATTCTCAGAGACACTGAGAACAAGCTCGACAATTCCCTCCTGGCACTTTCCCTGTAGGAGATACCGCAAGACGATTCTGTATATTGGGCACAGCGCTCTGCAGGGTGTTAGCAGAGACTTTCCCGGGACAGTGAAACCCTATGTCAGAGACACTGAGAAGAAGCCCCAGTGTTCCCTCCAGGCACTTTCAGTGTGGGTGCCTTCTCCACGTGGTTCCTGGTTTCACTGCAGCTCTGAAGAGAATGTTAGCAAAGAGGTAACCGGGACAGTGAAAACAGTACTCAAAGACAGGGAGAGCAAGCTCTCTCTTGGCACTTTGGATGTGGGACATACAGCGAGATGTTTGCTGCTTTTGCGTTTGGCTGTTGGGAGATTTACAGCACAAAGATATCTAGTTGATTTGAAGCAGTTCCGAGAAAGTCTAAACATAATCCCCACTTCTCCCTCCTGGCACTTTCCATGTGGGAGATATAGCAGGATGTATATTGGTTTTGAGGACAACTCAATGGACAGTGTAGGGAGAAAAGGTCCTGGCTCCTTGAATGCCGTTTCTGGAGACACTGCGATCAATGTGGGAGATATGTCAAGATGTGTGTTGGTTTTGAGGACGGCTCTCTGGAGAGTCTTAGCAAAGAGGTCACACAGATAATCAGAGCAATTCTCAGAGACACTGAGAACAAGCTCCACAATTCCCTCCTGGCACTTTCCCTGTAGGAGATACCGCAAGACGTTTCTGTATATTGGGAACAGCGCTCTGCACGGTGTTAGCAGAGACTTTCCCGGGACAGTGAAACCCTATGTCAGAGACACTGAGAAGAAGCCCCAGTGTTCCCTCCAGGCACTTTCAGTGTGGGTGCCTTCTCCACGTGGTTCCTGGTTTCACTGCAGCTCTGAAGAGAATGTTAGCAAAGAGGTAACCGGGACAGTGAAAACAGTACTCAAAGACAGGGAGAGCAAGCTCTCTCTTGGCACTTTGGATGTGGGACATACAGCGAGATGTTTGCTGCTTTTGCGTTTGGCTGTTGGGAGATTTACAGCACAAAGATATCTAGTTGATTTGAAGCAGTTCCGAGAAAGTCTAAACATAATCCCCACTTCTCCCTCCTGGCACTTTCCATGTGGGAGATATAGCAGGATGTATATTGGTTTTGAGGACAACTCAATGGACAGTGTAGGGAGAAAAGGTCCTGGCTCCTTGAATGCCGTTTCTGGAGACACTGCGATCAATGTGGGAGATATGTCAAGATGTGTGTTGGTTTTGAGGACGTCTCTCTGGAGAGTCTTAGCAAAGAGGTCACACAGATAATCAGAGCAATTCTCAGAGACACTGAGAACAAGCTCCACAATTCCCTCCTGGCACTTTCCCTGTAGGAGATACCGCAAGACGATTCTGTATATTGGGCACAGCGCTCTGCACGGTGTTAGCAGAGACTTTCCCGGGACAGTGAAACCCTATGTCAGAGACACTGAGAAGAAGCCCCAGTGTTCCCTCCAGGCACTTTCAGTGTGGGTGCCTTCTCCACGTGGTTCCTGGTTTCACTGCGGCTCTGAAGAGAACGTTAGCAAAGAGGTAACCGGGACAGTGAAAACAGTACTCAAAGACAGGGAGAGCAAGCTCTCTCTTGGCACTTTGGATGTGGGACATACAGCGAGATGTTTGCTGCTTTTGCGTTTGGCTGTTGGGAGATTTACAGCACAAAGATATCTAGTTGATTTGAAGCAGTTCCGAGAAAGTCTAAACATAATCCCCACTTCTCCCTCCTGGCACTTTCCATGTGGGAGATATAGCAGGATGTATATTGGTTTTGAGGACAACTCAATGGACAGTGTAGGGAGAAAAGGTCCTGGCTCCTTGAATGCCGTTTCTGGAGACACTGCGATCAATGTGGGAGATATGTCAAGATGTGTGTTGGTTTTGAGGACGTCTCTCTGGAGAGTCTTAGCAAAGAGGTCACACAGATAATCAGAGCAATTCTCAGAGACACTGAGAACAAGCTCCACAATTCCCTCCTGGCACTTTCCCTGTAGGAGATACCGCAAGACGTTTCTGTATATTGGGCACAGCGCTCTGCAGGGTCTTAGCAGAGACTTTCCCAGGACAGTGAAACCCTATGTCAGAGACACTGAGAAGAAGCCCCAGTGTTCCCTCCAGGCACTTTCAGTGTGGGTGCCTTCTCCACGTGGTTCCTGGTTTCACTGCAGCTCTGAAGAGAATGTTAGCAAAGAGGTAACCGGGACAGTGAAAACAGTACTCAAAGACAGGGAGAGCAAGCTCTCTCTTGGCACTTTGGATGTGGGACATACAGCGAGATGTTTGCTGCTTTTGCGTTTGGCTGTTGGGAGATTTACAGCACAAAGATATCTAGTTGATTTGAAGCAGTTCCGAGAAAGTCTAAACATAATCCCCACTTCTCCCTCCTGGCACTTTCCATGTGGGAGATATAGCAGGATGTATATTGGTTTTGAGGACAACTCAATGGACAGTGTAGGGAGAAAAGGTCCTGGCTCCTTGAATGCCGTTTCTGGAGACACTGCGATCAATGTGGGAGATATGTCAAGATGTGTGTTTGTTTTGAGGACGGCTCTCTGGAGAGTCTTAGCAAAGAGGTCACAGGGATAATCAGAGCAATTCTCAGAGACACTGAGAACAAGCTCCACAATTCCCTCCTGGCACTTTCCCTGTAGGAGATACCGCAAGACGATTCTGTATATTGGGCACAGCGCTCTGCACGGTGTTAGCAGAGACTTTCCCGGGACAGTGAAACCCTATGTCAGAGACACTGAGAAGAAGCCCCAGTGTTCCCTCCAGGCACTTTCAGTGTGGGTGCCTTCTCCACGTGGTTCCTGGTTTCACTGCAGCTCTGAAGAGAATGTTAGCAAAGAGGTAACCGGGACAGTGAAAACAGTACTCAAAGACAGGGAGAGCAAGCTCTCTCTTGGCACTTTGGATGTGGGACATACAGCGAGATGTTTGCTGCTTTTGCGTTTGGCTGTTGGGAGATTTACAGCACAAAGATATCTAGTTGATTTGAAGCAGTTCCGAGAAAGTCTAAACATAATCCCCACTTCTCCCTCCTGGCACTTTCCATGTGGGAGATATAGCAGGATGTATATTGGTTTTGAGGACAACTCAATGGACAGTGTAGGGAGAAAAGGTCCTGGCTCCTTGAATGCCGTTTCTGGAGACACTGCGATCAATGTGGGAGATATGTCAAGATGTGTGTTTGTTTTGAGGACGGCTCTCTGGAGAGTCTTAGCAAAGAGGTCACAGGGATAATCAGAGCAATTCTCAGAGACACTGAGAACAAGCTCCACAATTCCCTCCTGGCACTTTCCCTGTAGGAGATACCGCAAGACGATTCTGTATATTGGGCACAGCGCTCTGCACGGTGTTAGCAGAGACTTTCCCGGGACAGTGAAACCCTATGTCAGAGACACTGAGAAGAAGCCCCAGTGTTCCCTCCAGGCACTTTCAGTGTGGGTGCCTTCTCCACGTGGTTCCTGGTTTCACTGCAGCTCTGAAGAGAATGTTAGCAAAGAGGTAACCGGGACAGTGAAAACAGTACTCAAAGACAGGGAGAGCAAGCTCTCTCTTGGCACTTTGGATGTGGGACATACAGCGAGATGTTTGCTGCTTTTGCGTTTGGCTGTTGGGAGATTTACAGCACAAAGATATCTAGTTGATTTGAAGCAGTTCCGAGAAAGTCTAAACATAATCCCCACTTCTCCCTCCTGGCACTTTCCATGTGGGAGATATAGCAGGATGTATATTGGTTTTGAGGACAACTCAATGGACAGTGTAGGGAGAAAAGGTCCTGGCTCCTTGAATGCCGTTTCTGGAGACACTGCGATCAATGTGGGAGATATGTCAAGATGTGTGTTGGTTTTGAGGACGTCTCTCCGGAGAGTCTTAGCAAAGAGGTCACACAGATAATCAGAGCAATTCTCAGAGACACTGAGAACAAGCTCCACAATTCCCTCCTGGCACTTTCCCTGTAGGAGATACCGCAAGACGTTTCTGTATATTGGGCACAGCGCTCTGCAGGGTGTTAGCAGAGACTTTCCCGGGACAGTGAAACCCTATGTCAGAGACACTGAGAAGAAGCCCCAGTGTTCCCTCCAGGCACTTTCAGTGTGGGTGCCTTCTCCACGTGGTTCCTGGTTTCACTGCAGCTCTGAAGAGAATGTTAGCAAAGAGGTAACCGGGACAGTGAAAACAGTACTCAAAGACAGGGAGAGCAAGCTCTCTCTTGGCACTTTGGATGTGGGACATACAGCGAGATGTTTGCTGCTTTTGCGTTTGGCTGTTGGGAGATTTACAGCACAAAGATATCTAGTTGATTTGAAGCAGTTCCGAGAAAGTCTAAACATAATCCCCACTTCTCCCTCCTGGCACTTTCCATGTGGGAGATATAGCAGGATGTATATTGGTTTTGAGGACAACTCAATGGACAGTGTAGGGAGAAAAGGTCCTGGCTCCTTGAATGCCGTTTCTGGAGACACTGCGATCAATGTGGGAGATATGTCAAGATGTGTGTTGGTTTTGAGGACGGCTCTCTGGAGAGTCTTAGCAAAGAGGTCACACAGATAATCAGAGCAATTCTCAGAGACACTGAGAACAAGCTCCACAATTCCCTCCTGGCACTTTCCCTGTAGGAGATACCGCAAGACGTTTCTGTATATTGGGCACAGCGCTCTGCACGGTGTTAGCAGAGACTTTCCCGGGACAGTGAAACCCTATGTCAGAGACACTGAGAAGAAGCCCCAGTGTTCCCTCCAGGCACTTTCAGTGTGGGTGCCTTCTCCACGTGGTTCCTGGTTTCACTGCAGCTCTGAAGAGAATGTTAGCAAAGAGGTAACCGGGACAGTGAAAACAGTACTCAAAGACAGGGAGAGCAAGCTCTCTCTTGGCACTTTGGATGTGGGACATACAGCGAGATGTTTGCTGCTTTTGCGTTTGGCTGTTGGGAGATTTACAGCACAAAGATATCTAGTTGATTTGAAGCAGTTCCGAGAAAGTCTAAACATAATCCCCACTTCTCCCTCCTGGCACTTTCCATGTGGGAGATATAGCAGGATGTATATTGGTTTTGAGGACAACTCAATGGACAGTGTAGGGAGAAAAGGTCCTGGCTCCTTGAATGCCGTTTCTGGAGACACTGCGATCAATGTGGGAGATATGTCAAGATGTGTGTTGGTTTTGAGGACGGCTCTCTGGAGAGTCTTAGCAAAGAGGTCACACAGATAATCAGAGCAATTCTCAGAGACACTGAGAACAAGCTCCACAATTCCCTCCTGGCACTTTCCCTGTAGGAGATACCGCAAGACGATTCTGTATATTGGGCACAGCGCTCTGCACGGTGTTAGCAGAGACTTTCCCGGGACAGTGAAACCCTATGTCAGAGACACTGAGAAGAAGCCCCAGTGTTCCCTCCAGGCACTTTCAGTGTGGGTGCCTTCTCCACGTGGTTCCTGGTTTCACTGCAGCTCTGAAGAGAATGTTAGCAAAGAGGTAACCGGGACAGTGAAAACAGTACTCAAAGACAGGGAGAGCAAGCTCTCTCTTGGCACTTTGGATGTGGGACATACAGCGAGATGTTTGCTGCTTTTGCGTTTGGCTGTTGGGAGATTTACAGCACAAAGATATCTAGTTGATTTGAAGCAGTTCCGAGAAAGTCTAAACATAATCCCCACTTCTCCCTCCTGGCACTTTCCATGTGGGAGATATAGCAGGATGTATATTGGTTTTGAGGACAACTCAATGGACAGTGTAGGGAGAAAAGGTCCTGGCTCCTTGAATGCCGTTTCTGGAGACACTGCGATCAATGTGGGAGATATGTCAAGATGTGTGTTTGTTTTGAGGACGGCTCTCTGGAGAGTCTTAGCAAAGAGGTCACACAGATAATCAGAGCAATTCTCAGAGACACTGAGAACAAGCTCGACAATTCCCTCCTGGCACTTTCCCTGTAGGAGATACCGCAAGACGATTCTGTATATTGGGCACAGCGCTCTGCAGGGTGTTAGCAGAGACTTTCCCGGGACAGTGAAACCCTATGTCAGAGACACTGAGAAGAAGCCCCAGTGTTCCCTCCAGGCACTTTCAGTGTGGGTGCCTTCTCCACGTGGTTCCTGGTTTCACTGCAGCTCTGAAGAGAATGTTAGCAAAGAGGTAACCGGGACAGTGAAAACAGTACTCAAAGACAGGGAGAGCAAGCTCTCTCTTGGCACTTTGGATGTGGGACATACAGCGAGATGTTTGCTGCTTTTGCGTTTGGCTGTTGGGAGATTTACAGCACAAAGATATCTAGTTGATTTGAAGCAGTTCCGAGAAAGTCTAAACATAATCCCCACTTCTCCCTCCTGGCACTTTCCATGTGGGAGATATAGCAGGATGTATATTGGTTTTGAGGACAACTCAATGGACAGTGTAGGGAGAAAAGGTCCTGGCTCCTTGAATGCCGTTTCTGGAGACACTGCGATCAATGTGGGAGATATGTCAAGATGTGTGTTGGTTTTGAGGACGGCTCTCTGGAGAGTCTTAGCAAAGAGGTCACACAGATAATCAGAGCAATTCTCAGAGACACTGAGAACAAGCTCCACAATTCCCTCCTGGCACTTTCCCTGTAGGAGATACCGCAAGACGTTTCTGTATATTGGGAACAGCGCTCTGCACGGTGTTAGCAGAGACTTTCCCGGGACAGTGAAACCCTATGTCAGAGACACTGAGAAGAAGCCCCAGTGTTCCCTCCAGGCACTTTCAGTGTGGGTGCCTTCTCCACGTGGTTCCTGGTTTCACTGCAGCTCTGAAGAGAATGTTAGCAAAGAGGTAACCGGGACAGTGAAAACAGTACTCAAAGACAGGGAGAGCAAGCTCTCTCTTGGCACTTTGGATGTGGGACATACAGCGAGATGTTTGCTGCTTTTGCGTTTGGCTGTTGGGAGATTTACAGCACAAAGATATCTAGTTGATTTGAAGCAGTTCCGAGAAAGTCTAAACATAATCCCCACTTCTCCCTCCTGGCACTTTCCATGTGGGAGATATAGCAGGATGTATATTGGTTTTGAGGACAACTCAATGGACAGTGTAGGGAGAAAAGGTCCTGGCTCCTTGAATGCCGTTTCTGGAGACACTGCGATCAATGTGGGAGATATGTCAAGATGTGTGTTGGTTTTGAGGACGTCTCTCTGGAGAGTCTTAGCAAAGAGGTCACACAGATAATCAGAGCAATTCTCAGAGACACTGAGAACAAGCTCCACAATTCCCTCCTGGCACTTTCCCTGTAGGAGATACCGCAAGACGATTCTGTATATTGGGCACAGCGCTCTGCACGGTGTTAGCAGAGACTTTCCCGGGACAGTGAAACCCTATGTCAGAGACACTGAGAAGAAGCCCCAGTGTTCCCTCCAGGCACTTTCAGTGTGGGTGCCTTCTCCACGTGGTTCCTGGTTTCACTGCGGCTCTGAAGAGAACGTTAGCAAAGAGGTAACCGGGACAGTGAAAACAGTACTCAAAGACAGGGAGAGCAAGCTCTCTCTTGGCACTTTGGATGTGGGACATACAGCGAGATGTTTGCTGCTTTTGCGTTTGGCTGTTGGGAGATTTACAGCACAAAGATATCTAGTTGATTTGAAGCAGTTCCGAGAAAGTCTAAACATAATCCCCACTTCTCCCTCCTGGCACTTTCCATGTGGGAGATATAGCAGGATGTATATTGGTTTTGAGGACAACTCAATGGACAGTGTAGGGAGAAAAGGTCCTGGCTCCTTGAATGCCGTTTCTGGAGACACTGCGATCAATGTGGGAGATATGTCAAGATGTGTGTTGGTTTTGAGGACGTCTCTCTGGAGAGTCTTAGCAAAGAGGTCACACAGATAATCAGAGCAATTCTCAGAGACACTGAGAACAAGCTCCACAATTCCCTCCTGGCACTTTCCCTGTAGGAGATACCGCAAGACGTTTCTGTATATTGGGCACAGCGCTCTGCAGGGTGTTAGCAGAGACTTTCCCAGGACAGTGAAACCCTATGTCAGAGACACTGAGAAGAAGCCCCAGTGTTCCCTCCAGGCACTTTCAGTGTGGGTGCCTTCTCCACGTGGTTCCTGGTTTCACTGCAGCTCTGAAGAGAATGTTAGCAAAGAGGTAACCGGGACAGTGAAAACAGTACTCAAAGACAGGGAGAGCAAGCTCTCTCTTGGCACTTTGGATGTGGGACATACAGCGAGATGTTTGCTGCTTTTGCGTTTGGCTGTTGGGAGATTTACAGCACAAAGATATCTAGTTGATTTGAAGCAGTTCCGAGAAAGTCTAAACATAATCCCCACTTCTCCCTCCTGGCACTTTCCATGTGGGAGATATAGCAGGATGTATATTGGTTTTGAGGACAACTCAATGGACAGTGTAGGGAGAAAAGGTCCTGGCTCCTTGAATGCCGTTTCTGGAGACACTGCGATCAATGTGGGAGATATGTCAAGATGTGTGTTGGTTTTGAGGACGTCTCTCCGGAGAGTCTTAGCAAAGAGGTCACACAGATAATCAGAGCAATTCTCAGAGACACTGAGAACAAGCTCCACAATTCCCTCCTGGCACTTTCCCTGTAGGAGATACCGCAAGACGTTTCTGTATATTGGGCACAGCGCTCTGCAGGGTGTTAGCAGAGACTTTCCCGGGACAGTGAAACCCTATGTCAGAGACACTGAGAAGAAGCCCCAGTGTTCCCTCCAGGCACTTTCAGTGTGGGTGCCTTCTCCACGTGGTTCCTGGTTTCACTGCAGCTCTGAAGAGAATGTTAGCAAAGAGGTAACCGGGACAGTGAAAACAGTACTCAAAGACAGGGAGAGCAAGCTCTCTCTTGGCACTTTGGATGTGGGACATACAGCGAGATGTTTGCTGCTTTTGCGTTTGGCTGTTGGGAGATTTACAGCACAAAGATATCTAGTTGATTTGAAGCAGTTCCGAGAAAGTCTAAACATAATCCCCACTTCTCCCTCCTGGCACTTTCCATGTGGGAGATATAGCAGGATGTATATTGGTTTTGAGGACAACTCAATGGACAGTGTAGGGAGAAAAGGTCCTGGCTCCTTGAATGCCGTTTCTGGAGACACTGCGATCAATGTGGGAGATATGTCAAGATGTGTGTTGGTTTTGAGGACGGCTCTCTGGAGAGTCTTAGCAAAGAGGTCACACAGATAATCAGAGCAATTCTCAGAGACACTGAGAACAAGCTCCACAATTCCCTCCTGGCACTTTCCCTGTAGGAGATACCGCAAGACGTTTCTGTATATTGGGCACAGCGCTCTGCACGGTGTTAGCAGAGACTTTCCCGGGACAGTGAAACCCTATGTCAGAGACACTGAGAAGAAGCCCCAGTGTTCCCTCCAGGCACTTTCAGTGTGGGTGCCTTCTCCACGTGGTTCCTGGTTTCACTGCAGCTCTGAAGAGAATGTTAGCAAAGAGGTAACCGGGACAGTGAAAACAGTACTCAAAGACAGGGAGAGCAAGCTCTCTCTTGGCACTTTGGATGTGGGACATACAGCGAGATGTTTGCTGCTTTTGCGTTTGGCTGTTGGGAGATTTACAGCACAAAGATATCTAGTTGATTTGAAGCAGTTCCGAGAAAGTCTAAACATAATCCCCACTTCTCCCTCCTGGCACTTTCCATGTGGGAGATATAGCAGGATGTATATTGGTTTTGAGGACAACTCAATGGACAGTGTAGGGAGAAAAGGTCCTGGCTCCTTGAATGCCGTTTCTGGAGACACTGCGATCAATGTGGGAGATATGTCAAGATGTGTGTTGGTTTTGAGGACGGCTCTCTGGAGAGTCTTAGCAAAGAGGTCACACAGATAATCAGAGCAATTCTCAGAGACACTGAGAACAAGCTCCACAATTCCCTCCTGGCACTTTCCCTGTAGGAGATACCGCAAGACGATTCTGTATATTGGGCACAGCGCTCTGCACGGTGTTAGCAGAGACTTTCCCGGGACAGTGAAACCCTATGTCAGAGACACTGAGAAGAAGCCCCAGTGTTCCCTCCAGGCACTTTCAGTGTGGGTGCCTTCTCCACGTGGTTCCTGGTTTCACTGCAGCTCTGAAGAGAATGTTAGCAAAGAGGTAACCGGGACAGTGAAAACAGTACTCAAAGACAGGGAGAGCAAGCTCTCTCTTGGCACTTTGGATGTGGGACATACAGCGAGATGTTTGCTGCTTTTGCGTTTGGCTGTTGGGAGATTTACAGCACAAAGATATCTAGTTGATTTGAAGCAGTTCCGAGAAAGTCTAAACATAATCCCCACTTCTCCCTCCTGGCACTTTCCATGTGGGAGATATAGCAGGATGTATATTGGTTTTGAGGACAACTCAATGGACAGTGTAGGGAGAAAAGGTCCTGGCTCCTTGAATGCCGTTTCTGGAGACACTGCGATCAATGTGGGAGATATGTCAAGATGTGTGTTTGTTTTGAGGACGGCTCTCTGGAGAGTCTTAGCAAAGAGGTCACACAGATAATCAGAGCAATTCTCAGAGACACTGAGAACAAGCTCGACAATTCCCTCCTGGCACTTTCCCTGTAGGAGATACCGCAAGACGATTCTGTATATTGGGCACAGCGCTCTGCAGGGTGTTAGCAGAGACTTTCCCGGGACAGTGAAACCCTATGTCAGAGACACTGAGAAGAAGCCCCAGTGTTCCCTCCAGGCACTTTCAGTGTGGGTGCCTTCTCCACGTGGTTCCTGGTTTCACTGCAGCTCTGAAGAGAATGTTAGCAAAGAGGTAACCGGGACAGTGAAAACAGTACTCAAAGACAGGGAGAGCAAGCTCTCTCTTGGCACTTTGGATGTGGGACATACAGCGAGATGTTTGCTGCTTTTGCGTTTGGCTGTTGGGAGATTTACAGCACAAAGATATCTAGTTGATTTGAAGCAGTTCCGAGAAAGTCTAAACATAATCCCCACTTCTCCCTCCTGGCACTTTCCATGTGGGAGATATAGCAGGATGTATATTGGTTTTGAGGACAACTCAATGGACAGTGTAGGGAGAAAAGGTCCTGGCTCCTTGAATGCCGTTTCTGGAGACACTGCGATCAATGTGGGAGATATGTCAAGATGTGTGTTGGTTTTGAGGACGGCTCTCTGGAGAGTCTTAGCAAAGAGGTCACACAGATAATCAGAGCAATTCTCAGAGACACTGAGAACAAGCTCCACAATTCCCTCCTGGCACTTTCCCTGTAGGAGATACCGCAAGACGTTTCTGTATATTGGGAACAGCGCTCTGCACGGTGTTAGCAGAGACTTTCCCGGGACAGTGAAACCCTATGTCAGAGACACTGAGAAGAAGCCCCAGTGTTCCCTCCAGGCACTTTCAGTGTGGGTGCCTTCTCCACGTGGTTCCTGGTTTCACTGCAGCTCTGAAGAGAATGTTAGCAAAGAGGTAACCGGGACAGTGAAAACAGTACTCAAAGACAGGGAGAGCAAGCTCTCTCTTGGCACTTTGGATGTGGGACATACAGCGAGATGTTTGCTGCTTTTGCGTTTGGCTGTTGGGAGATTTACAGCACAAAGATATCTAGTTGATTTGAAGCAGTTCCGAGAAAGTCTAAACATAATCCCCACTTCTCCCTCCTGGCACTTTCCATGTGGGAGATATAGCAGGATGTATATTGGTTTTGAGGACAACTCAATGGACAGTGTAGGGAGAAAAGGTCCTGGCTCCTTGAATGCCGTTTCTGGAGACACTGCGATCAATGTGGGAGATATGTCAAGATGTGTGTTGGTTTTGAGGACGTCTCTCTGGAGAGTCTTAGCAAAGAGGTCACACAGATAATCAGAGCAATTCTCAGAGACACTGAGAACAAGCTCCACAATTCCCTCCTGGCACTTTCCCTGTAGGAGATACCGCAAGACGATTCTGTATATTGGGCACAGCGCTCTGCACGGTGTTAGCAGAGACTTTCCCGGGACAGTGAAACCCTATGTCAGAGACACTGAGAAGAAGCCCCAGTGTTCCCTCCAGGCACTTTCAGTGTGGGTGCCTTCTCCACGTGGTTCCTGGTTTCACTGCGGCTCTGAAGAGAACGTTAGCAAAGAGGTAACCGGGACAGTGAAAACAGTACTCAAAGACAGGGAGAGCAAGCTCTCTCTTGGCACTTTGGATGTGGGACATACAGCGAGATGTTTGCTGCTTTTGCGTTTGGCTGTTGGGAGATTTACAGCACAAAGATATCTAGTTGATTTGAAGCAGTTCCGAGAAAGTCTAAACATAATCCCCACTTCTCCCTCCTGGCACTTTCCATGTGGGAGATATAGCAGGATGTATATTGGTTTTGAGGACAACTCAATGGACAGTGTAGGGAGAAAAGGTCCTGGCTCCTTGAATGCCGTTTCTGGAGACACTGCGATCAATGTGGGAGATATGTCAAGATGTGTGTTGGTTTTGAGGACGTCTCTCTGGAGAGTCTTAGCAAAGAGGTCACACAGATAATCAGAGCAATTCTCAGAGACACTGAGAACAAGCTCCACAATTCCCTCCTGGCACTTTCCCTGTAGGAGATACCGCAAGACGTTTCTGTATATTGGGCACAGCGCTCTGCAGGGTGTTAGCAGAGACTTTCCCAGGACAGTGAAACCCTATGTCAGAGACACTGAGAAGAAGCCCCAGTGTTCCCTCCAGGCACTTTCAGTGTGGGTGCCTTCTCCACGTGGTTCCTGGTTTCACTGCAGCTCTGAAGAGAATGTTAGCAAAGAGGTAACCGGGACAGTGAAAACAGTACTCAAAGACAGGGAGAGCAAGCTCTCTCTTGGCACTTTGGATGTGGGACATACAGCGAGATGTTTGCTGCTTTTGCGTTTGGCTGTTGGGAGATTTACAGCACAAAGATATCTAGTTGATTTGAAGCAGTTCCGAGAAAGTCTAAACATAATCCCCACTTCTCCCTCCTGGCACTTTCCATGTGGGAGATATAGCAGGATGTATATTGGTTTTGAGGACAACTCAATGGACAGTGTAGGGAGAAAAGGTCCTGGCTCCTTGAATGCCGTTTCTGGAGACACTGCGATCAATGTGGGAGATATGTCAAGATGTGTGTTTGTTTTGAGGACGGCTCTCTGGAGAGTCTTAGCAAAGAGGTCACAGGGATAATCAGAGCAATTCTCAGAGACACTGAGAACAAGCTCCACAATTCCCTCCTGGCACTTTCCCTGTAGGAGATACCGCAAGACGATTCTGTATATTGGGCACAGCGCTCTGCACGGTGTTAGCAGAGACTTTCCCGGGACAGTGAAACCCTATGTCAGAGACACTGAGAAGAAGCCCCAGTGTTCCCTCCAGGCACTTTCAGTGTGGGTGCCTTCTCCACGTGGTTCCTGGTTTCACTGCAGCTCTGAAGAGAATGTTAGCAAAGAGGTAACCGGGACAGTGAAAACAGTACTCAAAGACAGGGAGAGCAAGCTCTCTCTTGGCACTTTGGATGTGGGACATACAGCGAGATGTTTGCTGCTTTTGCGTTTGGCTGTTGGGAGATTTACAGCACAAAGATATCTAGTTGATTTGAAGCAGTTCCGAGAAAGTCTAAACATAATCCCCACTTCTCCCTCCTGGCACTTTCCATGTGGGAGATATAGCAGGATGTATATTGGTTTTGAGGACAACTCAATGGACAGTGTAGGGAGAAAAGGTCCTGGCTCCTTGAATGCCGTTTCTGGAGACACTGCGATCAATGTGGGAGATATGTCAAGATGTGTGTTGGTTTTGAGGACGTCTCTCCGGAGAGTCTTAGCAAAGAGGTCACACAGATAATCAGAGCAATTCTCAGAGACACTGAGAACAAGCTCCACAATTCCCTCCTGGCACTTTCCCTGTAGGAGATACCGCAAGACGTTTCTGTATATTGGGCACAGCGCTCTGCACGGTGTTAGCAGAGACTTTCCCGGGACAGTGAAACCCTATGTCAGAGACACTGAGAAGAAGCCCCAGTGTTCCCTCCAGGCACTTTCAGTGTGGGTGCCTTCTCCACGTGGTTCCTGGTTTCACTGCAGCTCTGAAGAGAATGTTAGCAAAGAGGTAACCGGGACAGTGAAAACAGTACTCAAAGACAGGGAGAGCAAGCTCTCTCTTGGCACTTTGGATGTGGGACATACAGCGAGATGTTTGCTGCTTTTGCGTTTGGCTGTTGGGAGATTTACAGCACAAAGATATCTAGTTGATTTGAAGCAGTTCCGAGAAAGTCTAAACATAATCCCCACTTCTCCCTCCTGGCACTTTCCATGTGGGAGATATAGCAGGATGTATATTGGTTTTGAGGACAACTCAATGGACAGTGTAGGGAGAAAAGGTCCTGGCTCCTTGAATGCCGTTTCTGGAGACACTGCGATCAATGTGGGAGATATGTCAAGATGTGTGTTGGTTTTGAGGACGTCTCTCCGGAGAGTCTTAGCAAAGAGGTCACACAGATAATCAGAGCAATTCTCAGAGACACTGAGAACAAGCTCCACAATTCCCTCCTGGCACTTTCCCTGTAGGAGATACCGCAAGACGTTTCTGTATATTGGGCACAGCGCTCTGCACGGTGTTAGCAGAGACTTTCCCGGGACAGTGAAACCCTATGTCAGAGACACTGAGAAGAAGCCCCAGTGTTCCCTCCAGGCACTTTCAGTGTGGGTGCCTTCTCCACGTGGTTCCTGGTTTCACTGCAGCTCTGAAGAGAATGTTAGCAAAGAGGTAACCGGGACAGTGAAAACAGTACTCAAAGACAGGGAGAGCAAGCTCTCTCTTGGCACTTTGGATGTGGGACATACAGCGAGATGTTTGCTGCTTTTGCGTTTGGCTGTTGGGAGATTTACAGCACAAAGATATCTAGTTGATTTGAAGCAGTTCCGAGAAAGTCTAAACATAATCCCCACTTCTCCCTCCTGGCACTTTCCATGTGGGAGATATAGCAGGATGTATATTGGTTTTGAGGACAACTCAATGGACAGTGTAGGGAGAAAAGGTCCTGGCTCCTTGAATGCCGTTTCTGGAGACACTGCGATCAATGTGGGAGATATGTCAAGATGTGTGTTGGTTTTGAGGACGGCTCTCTGGAGAGTCTTAGCAAAGAGGTCACACAGATAATCAGAGCAATTCTCAGAGACACTGAGAACAAGCTCCACAATTCCCTCCTGGCACTTTCCCTGTAGGAGATACCGCAAGACGATTCTGTATATTGGGCACAGCGCTCTGCACGGTGTTAGCAGAGACTTTCCCAGGACAGTGAAACCCTATGTCAGAGACACTGAGAAGAAGCCCCAGTGTTCCCTCCAGGCACTTTCAGTGTGGGTGCCTTCTCCACGTGGTTCCTGGTTTCACTGCAGCTCTGAAGAGAATGTTAGCAAAGAGGTAACCGGGACAGTGAAAACAGTACTCAAAGACAGGGAGAGCAAGCTCTCTCTTGGCACTTTGGATGTGGGACATACAGCGAGATGTTTGCTGCTTTTGCGTTTGGCTGTTGGGAGATTTACAGCACAAAGATATCTAGTTGATTTGAAGCAGTTCCGAGAAAGTCTAAACATAATCCCCACTTCTCCCTCCTGGCACTTTCCATGTGGGAGATATAGCAGGATGTATATTGGTTTTGAGGACAACTCAATGGACAGTGTAGGGAGAAAAGGTCCTGGCTCCTTGAATGCCGTTTCTGGAGACACTGCGATCAATGTGGGAGATATGTCAAGATGTGTGTTTGTTTTGAGGACGGCTCTCTGGAGAGTCTTAGCAAAGAGGTCACACGGATAATCAGAGCAATTCTCAGAGACACTGAGAACAAGCTCCACAATTCCCTCCTGGCACTTTCCCTGTAGGAGATACCGCAAGACGTTTCTGTATATTGGGCACAGCGCTCTGCACGGTGTTAGCAGAGACTTTCCCGGGACAGTGAAACCCTATGTCAGAGACACTGAGAAGAAGCCCCAGTGTTCCCTCCAGGCACTTTCAGTGTGGGTGCCTTCTCCACGTGGTTCCTGGTTTCACTGCAGCTCTGAAGAGAATGTTAGCAAAGAGGTAACCGGGACAGTGAAAACAGTACTCAAAGACAGGGAGAGCAAGCTCTCTCTTGGCACTTTGGATGTGGGACATACAGCGAGATGTTTGCTGCTTTTGCGTTTGGCTGTTGGGAGATTTACAGCACAAAGATATCTAGTTGATTTGAAGCAGTTCCGAGAAAGTCTAAACATAATCCCCACTTCTCCCTCCTGGCACTTTCCATGTGGGAGATATAGCAGGATGTATATTGGTTTTGAGGACAACTCAATGGACAGTGTAGGGAGAAAAGGTCCTGGCTCCTTGAATGCCGTTTCTGGAGACACTGCGATCAATGTGGGAGATATGTCAAGATGTGTGTTGGTTTTGAGGACGTCTCTCCGGAGAGTCTTAGCAAAGAGGTCACACAGATAATCAGAGCAATTCTCAGAGACACTGAGAACAAGCTCCACAATTCCCTCCTGGCACTTTCCCTGTAGGAGATACCGCAAGACGTTTCTGTATATTGGGCACAGCGCTCTGCACGGTGTTAGCAGAGACTTTCCCGGGACAGTGAAACCCTATGTCAGAGACACTGAGAAGAAGCCCCAGTGTTCCCTCCAGGCACTTTCAGTGTGGGTGCCTTCTCCACGTGGTTCCTGGTTTCACTGCAGCTCTGAAGAGAATGTTAGCAAAGAGGTAACCGGGACAGTGAAAACAGTACTCAAAGACAGGGAGAGCAAGCTCTCTCTTGGCACTTTGGATGTGGGACATACAGCGAGATGTTTGCTGCTTTTGCGTTTGGCTGTTGGGAGATTTACAGCACAAAGATATCTAGTTGATTTGAAGCAGTTCCGAGAAAGTCTAAACATAATCCCCACTTCTCCCTCCTGGCACTTTCCATGTGGGAGATATAGCAGGATGTATATTGGTTTTGAGGACAACTCAATGGACAGTGTAGGGAGAAAAGGTCCTGGCTCCTTGAATGCCGTTTCTGGAGACACTGTGATCAATGTGGGAGATATGTCAAGATGTGTGTTTGTTTTGAGGACGGCTCTCTGGAGAGTCTTAGCAAAGAGGTCACACAGATAATCAGAGCAATTCTCAGAGACACTGAGAACAAGCTCCACAATTCCCTCCTGGCACTTTCCCTGTAGGAGATACCGCAAGACGTTTCTGTACATTGGGCACAGCGCTCTGCAGGGTGTTAGCAGAGACTTTCCCAGGACAGTGAAACCCTATGTCAGAGACACTGAGAAGAAGCCCCAGTGTTCCCTCCAGGCACTTTCAGTGTGGGTGCCTTCTCCACGTGGTTCCTGGTTTCACTGCGGCTCTGAAGAGAATGTTAGCAAAGAGGTAACCGGGACAGTGAAAACAGTACTCAAAGACAGGGGGAGCAAGCTCTCTCTTGGCACTTTGGATGTGGGACATACAGCGAGATGTTTGCTGCTTTTGCGTTTGGCTGTTGGGAGATTTACAGCACAAAGATATCTAGTTGATTTGAAGCAGTTCCGAGAAAGTCTAAACATAATCCCCACTTCTCCCTCCTGGCACTTTCCATGTGGGAGATATAGCAGGATGTATATTGGTTTTGAGGACAACTCAATGGACAGTGTAGGGAGAAAAGGTCCTGGCTCCTTGAATGCCGTTTCTGGAGACACTGCGATCAATGTGGGAGATATGTCAAGATGTGTGTTTGTTTTGAGGACGGCTCTCTGGAGAGTCTTAGCAAAGAGGTCACACGGATAATCAGAGCAATTCTCAGAGACACTGAGAACAAGCTCGACAATTCCCTCCTGGCACTTTCCCTGTAGGAGATACCGCAAGACGTTTCTGTATATTGGGCACAGCGCTCTGCACGGTGTTAGCAGAGACTTTCCCGGGACAGTGAAACCCTATGTCAGAGACACTGAGAAGAAGCCCCAATGTTCCCTCCAGGCACTTTCAGTGTGGGTGCCTTCTCCACGTGGTTCCTGGTTTCACTGCGGCTCTGAAGAGAATGTTAGCAAAGAGGTAACCGGGACAGTGAAAACAGTACTCAAAGACAGGGAGAGCAAGCTCTCTCTTGGCACTTTGGATGTGGGACATACAGCGAGATGTTTGCTGCTTTTGCGTTTGGCTGTTGGGAGATTTACAGCACAAAGATATCTAGTTGATTTGAAGCAGTTCCGAGAAAGTCTAAACATAATCCCCACTTCTCCCTCCTGGCACTTTCCATGTGGGAGATATAGCAGGATGTATATTGGTTTTGAGGACAACTCAATGGACAGTGTAGGGAGAAAAGGTCCTGGCTCCTTGAATGCCGTTTCTGGAGACACTGCGATCAATGTGGGAGATATGTCAAGATGTGTGTTGGTTTTGAGGACGGCTCTCTGGAGAGTCTTAGCAAAGAGGTCACAGGGATAATCAGAGCAATTCTCAGAGACACTGAGAACAAGCTCCACAATTCCCTCCTGGCACTTTCCCTGTAGGAGATACCGCAAGACGTTTCTGTATATTGGGCACGGCGCTCTGCACGGTGTTAGCAGAGACTTTCCCGGGACAGTGAAACCCTATGTCAGAGACACTGAGAAGAAGCCCCAGTGTTCCCTCCAGGCACTTTCAGTGTGGGTGCCTTCTCCACGTGGTTCCTGGTTTCACTGCAGCTCTGAAGAGAATGTTAGCAAAGAGGTAACCGGGACAGTGAAAACAGTACTCAAAGACAGGGAGAGCAAGCTCTCTCTTGGCACTTTGGATGTGGGACATACAGCAAGATGTTTGCTGCTTTTGCGTTTGGCTGTTGGGAGATTTACAGCACAAAGATATCTAGTTGATTTGAAGCAGTTCCGAGAAAGTCTAAACATAATCCCCACTTCTCCCTCCTGGCACTTTCCATGTGGGAGATATAGCAGGATGTATATTGGTTTTGAGGACAACTCAATGGACAGTGTAGGGAGAAAAGGTCCTGGCTCCTTGAATGCCGTTTCTGGAGACACTGCGATCAATGTGGGAGATATGTCAAGATGTGTGTTGGTTTTGAGGACGGCTCTCTGGAGAGTCTTAGCAAAGAGGTCACACGGATAATCAGAGCAATTCTCAGAGACACTGAGAACAAGCTCCACAATTCCCTCCTGGCACTTTCCCTGTAGGAGATACCGCAAGACGTTTCTGTACATTGGGCACAGCGCTCTGCAGGGTGTTAGCAGAGACTTTCCCAGGACAGTGAAACCCTATGTCAGAGACACTGAGAAGAAGCCCCAGTGTTCCCTCCAGGCACTTTCAGTGTGGGTGCCTTCTCCACGTGGTTCCTGGTTTCACTGCAGCTCTGAAGAGAATGTTAGCAAAGAGGTAACCGGGACAGTGAAAACAGTACTCAAAGACAGGGAGAGCAAGCTCTCTCTTGGCACTTTGGATGTGGGACATACAGCGAGATGTTTGCTGCTTTTGCGTTTGGCTGTTGGGAGATTTACAGCACAAAGATATCTAGTTGATTTGAAGCAGTTCCGAGAAAGTCTAAACATAATCCCCACTTCTCCCTCCTGGCACTTTCCATGTGGGAGATATAGCAGGATGTATATTGGTTTTGAGGACAACTCAATGGACAGTGTAGGGAGAAAAGGTCCTGGCTCCTTGAATGCCGTTTCTGGAGACACTGCGATCAATGTGGGAGATATGTCAAGATGTGTGTTGGTTTTGAGGACGGCTCTCTGGAGAGTCTTAGCAAAGAGGTCACACAGATAATCAGAGCAATTCTCAGAGGCACTGAGAACAAGCTCCACAATTCCCTCCTGGCACTTTCCCTGTAGGAGATACCGCAAGACGTTTCTGTATATTGGGCACAGCGCTCTGCACGGTGTTAGCAGAGACTTTCCCGGGACAGTGAAACCCTATGTCAGAGACACTGAGAAGAAGCCCCAATGTTCCCTCCAGGCACTTTCAGTGTGGGTGCCTTCTCCACGTGGTTCCTGGTTTCACTGCGGCTCTGAAGAGAATGTTAGCAAAGAGGTAACCGGGACAGTGAAAACAGTACTCAAAGACAGGGAGAGCAAGCTCTCTCTTGGCACTTTGGATGTGGGACATACAGCGAGATGTTTGCTGCTTTTGCATTTGGCTGTTGGGAGATTTACAGCACAAAGATATCTAGTTGATTTGAAGCAGTTCCGAGAAAGTCTAAACATAATCCCCACTTCTCCCTCCTGGCACTTTCCATGTGGGAGATATAGCAGGGTGTATATTGGTTTTGAGGACAACTCAATGGACAGTGTAGGGAGAAAAGGTCCTGGCTCCTTGAATGCCGTTTCTGGAGACACTGCGATCAATGTGGGAGATATGTCAAGATGTGTGTTTGTTTTGAGGACGGCTCTCTGGAGAGTCTTAGCAAAGAGGTCACACGGATAATCAGAGCAATTCTCAGAGACACTGAGAACAAGCTCGACAATTCCCTCCTGGCACTTTCCCTGTAGGAGATACCGCAAGACGTTTCTGTATATTGGGCACGGCGCTCTGCACGGTGTTAGCAGAGACTTTCCCGGGACAGTGAAACCCTATGTCAGAGACACTGAGAAGAAGCCCCAATGTTCCCTCCAGGCACTTTCAGTGTGGGTGCCTTCTCCACGTGGTTCCTGGTTTCACTGCGGCTCTGAAGAGAATGTTAGCAAAGAGGTAACCGGGACAGTGAAAACAGTACTCAAAGACAGGGAGAGCAAGCTCTCTCTTGGCACTTTGGATGTGGGACATACAGCGAGATGTTTGCTGCTTTTGCGTTTGGCTGTTGGGAGATTTACAGCACAAAGATATCTAGTTGATTTGAAGCAGTTCCGAGAAAGTCTAAACATAATCCCCACTTCTCCCTCCTGGCACTTTCCATGTGGGAGATATAGCAGGATGTATATTGGTTTTGAGGACAACTCAATGGACAGTGTAGGGAGAAAAGGTCCTGGCTCCTTGAATGCCGTTTCTGGAGACACTGCGATCAATGTGGGAGATATGTCAAGATGTGTGTTGGTTTTGAGGACGGCTCTCTGGAGAGTCTTAGCAAAGAGGTCACAGGGATAATCAGAGCAATTCTCAGAGACACTGAGAACAAGCTCGACAATTCCCTCCTGGCACTTTCCCTGTAGGAGATACCGCAAGACGTTTCTGTATATTGGGCACGGCGCTCTGCACGGTGTTAGCAGAGACTTTCCCGGGACAGTGAAACCCTATGTCAGAGACACTGAGAAGAAGCCCCAGTGTTCCCTCCAGGCACTTTCAGTGTGGGTGCCTTCTCCACGTGGTTCCTGGTTTCACTGCAGCTCTGAAGAGAATGTTAGCAAAGAGGTAACCGGGACAGTGAAAACAGTACTCAAAGACAGGGAGAGCAAGCTCTCTCTTGGCACTTTGGATGTGGGACATACAGCAAGATGTTTGCTGCTTTTGCGTTTGGCTGTTGGGAGATTTACAGCACAAAGATATCTAGTTGATTTGAAGCAGTTCCGAGAAAGTCTAAACATAATCCCCACTTCTCCCTCCTGGCACTTTCCATGTGGGAGATATAGCAGGATGTATATTGGTTTTGAGGACAACTCAATGGACAGTGTAGGGAGAAAAGGTCCTGGCTCCTTGAATGCCGTTTCTGGAGACACTGCGATCAATGTGGGAGATATGTCAAGATGTGTGTTGGTTTTGAGGACGGCTCTCTGGAGAGTCTTAGCAAAGAGGTCACACGGATAATCAGAGCAATTCTCAGAGACACTGAGAACAAGCTCCACAATTCCCTCCTGGCACTTTCCCTGTAGGAGATACCGCAAGACGTTTCTGTACATTGGGCACAGCGCTCTGCAGGGTGTTAGCAGAGACTTTCCCAGGACAGTGAAACCCTATGTCAGAGACACTGAGAAGAAGCCCCAGTGTTCCCTCCAGGCACTTTCAGTGTGGGTGCCTTCTCCACGTGGTTCCTGGTTTCACTGCAGCTCTGAAGAGAATGTTAGCAAAGAGGTAACCGGGACAGTGAAAACAGTACTCAAAGACAGGGAGAGCAAGCTCTCTCTTGGCACTTTGGATGTGGGACATACAGCGAGATGTTTGCTGCTTTTGCGTTTGGCTGTTGGGAGATTTACAGCACAAAGATATCTAGTTGATTTGAAGCAGTTCCGAGAAAGTCTAAACATAATCCCCACTTCTCCCTCCTGGCACTTTCCATGTGGGAGATATAGCAGGATGTATATTGGTTTTGAGGACAACTCAATGGACAGTGTAGGGAGAAAAGGTCCTGGCTCCTTGAATGCCGTTTCTGGAGACACTGCGATCAATGTGGGAGATATGTCAAGATGTGTGTTGGTTTTGAGGACGGCTCTCTGGAGAGTCTTAGCAAAGAGGTCACACGGATAATCAGAGCAATTCTCAGAGACACTGAGAACAAGCTCCACAATTCCCTCCTGGCACTTTCCCTGTAGGAGATACCGCAAGACGTTTCTGTATATTGGGCACGGCGCTCTGCACGGTGTTAGCAGAGACTTTCCCGGGACAGTGAAACCCTATGTCAGAGACACTGAGAAGAAGCCCCAATGTTCCCTCCAGGCACTTTCAGTGTGGGTGCCTTCTCCACGTGGTTCCTGGTTTCACTGCGGCTCTGAAGAGAATGTTAGCAAAGAGGTAACCGGGACAGTGAAAACAGTACTCAAAGACAGGGAGAGCAAGCTCTCTCTTGGCACTTTGGATGTGGGACATACAGCGAGATGTTTGCTGCTTTTGCGTTTGGCTGTTGGGAGATTTACAGCACAAAGATATCTAGTTGATTTGAAGCAGTTCCGAGAAAGTCTAAACATAATCCCCACTTCTCCCTCCTGGCACTTTCCATGTGGGAGATATAGCAGGATGTATATTGGTTTTGAGGACAACTCAATGGACAGTGTAGGGAGAAAAGGTCCTGGCTCCTTGAATGCCGTTTCTGGAGACACTGTGATCAATGTGGGAGATATGTCAAGATGTGTGTTTGTTTTGAGGACGGCTCTCTGGAGAGTCTTAGCAAAGAGGTCACACAGATAATCAGAGCAATTCTCAGAGACACTGAGAACAAGCTCCACAATTCCCTCCTGGCACTTTCCCTGTAGGAGATACCGCAAGACGTTTCTGTACATTGGGCACAGCGCTCTGCAGGGTGTTAGCTGAGACTTTCCCAGGACAGTGAAACCCTATGTCAGAGACACTGAGAAGAAGCCCCAGTGTTCCCTCCAGGCACTTTCAGTGTGGGTGCCTTCTCCACGTGGTTCCTGGTTTCACTGCGGCTCTGAAGAGAATGTTAGCAAAGAGGTAACCGGGACAGTGAAAACAGTACTCAAAGACAGGGAGAGCAAGCTCTCTCTTGGCACTTTGGATGTGGGACATACAGCGAGATGTTTGCTGCTTTTGCGTTTGGCTGTTGGGAGATTTACAGCACAAAGATATCTAGTTGATTTGAAGCAGTTCCGAGAAAGTCTAAACATAATCCCCACTTCTCCCTCCTGGCACTTTCCATGTGGGAGATATAGCAGGATGTATATTGGTTTTGAGGACAACTCAATGGACAGTGTAGGGAGAAAAGGTCCTGGCTCCTTGAATGCCGTTTCTGGAGACACTGCGATCAATGTGGGAGATATGTCAAGATGTGTGTTGGTTTTGAGGACGTCTCTCTGGAGAGTCTTAGCAAAGAGGTCACACAGATAATCAGAGCAATTCTCAGAGGCACTGAGAACAAGCTCGACAATTCCCTCCTGGCACTTTCCCTGTAGGAGATACCGCAAGACGTTTCTGTATATTGGGCACAGCGCTCTGCACGGTGTTAGCAGAGACTTTCCCGGGACAGTGAAACCCTATGTCAGAGACACTGAGAAGAAGCCCCAATGTTCCCTCCAGGCACTTTCAGTGTGGGTGCCTTCTCCACGTGGTTCCTGGTTTCACTGCGGCTCTGAAGAGAATGTTAGCAAAGAGGTAACCGGGACAGTGAAAACAGTACTCAAAGACAGGGAGAGCAAGCTCTCTCTTGGCACTTTGGATGTGGGACATACAGCGAGATGTTTGCTGCTTTTGCGTTTGGCTGTTGGGAGATTTACAGCACAAAGATATCTAGTTGATTTGAAGCAGTTCCGAGAAAGTCTAAACATAATCCCCACTTCTCCCTCCTGGCACTTTCCATGTGGGAGATATAGCAGGGTGTATATTGGTTTTGAGGACAACTCAATGGACAGTGTAGGGAGAAAAGGTCCTGGCTCCTTGAATGCCGTTTCTGGAGACACTGCGATCAATGTGGGAGATATGTCAAGATGTGTGTTTGTTTTGAGGACGGCTCTCTGGAGAGTCTTAGCAAAGAGGTCACACAGATAATCAGAGCAATTCTCAGAGACACTGAGAACAAGCTCGACAATTCCCTCCTGGCACTTTCCCTGTAGGAGATACCGCAAGACGTTTCTGTATATTGGGCACGGCGCTCTGCACGGTGTTAGCAGAGACTTTCCCGGGACAGTGAAACCCTATGTCAGAGACACTGAGAAGAAGCCCCAATGTTCCCTCCAGGCACTTTCAGTGTGGGTGCCTTCTCCACGTGGTTCCTGGTTTCACTGCGGCTCTGAAGAGAATGTTAGCAAAGAGGTAACCGGGACAGTGAAAACAGTACTCAAAGACAGGGAGAGCAAGCTCTCTCTTGGCACTTTGGATGTGGGACATACAGCGAGATGTTTGCTGCTTTTGCGTTTGGCTGTTGGGAGATTTACAGCACAAAGATATCTAGTTGATTTGAAGCAGTTCCGAGAAAGTCTAAACATAATCCCCACTTCTCCCTCCTGGCACTTTCCATGTGGGAGATATAGCAGGATGTATATTGGTTTTGAGGACAACTCAATGGACAGTGTAGGGAGAAAAGGTCCTGGCTCCTTGAATGCCGTTTCTGGAGACACTGCGATCAATGTGGGAGATATGTCAAGATGTGTGTTGGTTTTGAGGACGGCTCTCTGGAGAGTCTTAGCAAAGAGGTCACAGGGATAATCAGAGCAATTCTCAGAGACACTGAGAACAAGCTCGACAATTCCCTCCTGGCACTTTCCCTGTAGGAGATACCGCAAGACGTTTCTGTATATTGGGCACAGCGCTCTGCACGGTGTTAGCAGAGACTTTCCCGGGACAGTGAAACCCTATGTCAGAGACACTGAGAAGAAGCCCCAGTGTTCCCTCCAGGCACTTTCAGTGTGGGTGCCTTCTCCACGTGGTTCCTGGTTTCACTGCAGCTCTGAAGAGAATGTTAGCAAAGAGGTAACCGGGACAGTGAAAACAGTACTCAAAGACAGGGAGAGCAAGCTCTCTCTTGGCACTTTGGATGTGGGACATACAGCAAGATGTTTGCTGCTTTTGCGTTTGGCTGTTGGGAGATTTACAGCACAAAGATATCTAGTTGATTTGAAGCAGTTCCGAGAAAGTCTAAACATAATCCCCACTTCTCCCTCCTGGCACTTTCCATGTGGGAGATATAGCAGGATGTATATTGGTTTTGAGGACAACTCAATGGACAGTGTAGGGAGAAAAGGTCCTGGCTCCTTGAATGCCGTTTCTGGAGACACTGCGATCAATGTGGGAGATATGTCAAGATGTGTGTTGGTTTTGAGGACGGCTCTCTGGAGAGTCTTAGCAAAGAGGTCACACGGATAATCAGAGCAATTCTCAGAGACACTGAGAACAAGCTCCACAATTCCCTCCTGGCACTTTCCCTGTAGGAGATACCGCAAGACGTTTCTGTACATTGGGCACAGCGCTCTGCAGGGTGTTAGCAGAGACTTTCCCAGGACAGTGAAACCCTATGTCAGAGACACTGAGAAGAAGCCCCAGTGTTCCCTCCAGGCACTTTCAGTGTGGGTGCCTTCTCCACGTGGTTCCTGGTTTCACTGCAGCTCTGAAGAGAATGTTAGCAAAGAGGTAACCGGGACAGTGAAAACAGTACTCAAAGACAGGGAGAGCAAGCTCTCTCTTGGCACTTTGGATGTGGGACATACAGCGAGATGTTTGCTGCTTTTGCGTTTGGCTGTTGGGAGATTTACAGCACAAAGATATCTAGTTGATTTGAAGCAGTTCCGAGAAAGTCTAAACATAATCCCCACTTCTCCCTCCTGGCACTTTCCATGTGGGAGATATAGCAGGATGTATATTGGTTTTGAGGACAACTCAATGGACAGTGTAGGGAGAAAAGGTCCTGGCTCCTTGAATGCCGTTTCTGGAGACACTGCGATCAATGTGGGAGATATGTCAAGATGTGTGTTGGTTTTGAGGACGGCTCTCTGGAGAGTCTTAGCAAAGAGGTCACACAGATAATCAGAGCAATTCTCAGAGACACTGAGAACAAGCTCCACAATTCCCTCCTGGCACTTTCCCTGTAGGAGATACCGCAAGACGTTTCTGTATATTGGGCACAGCGCTCTGCACGGTGTTAGCAGAGACTTTCCCGGGACAGTGAAACCCTATGTCAGAGACACTGAGAAGAAGCCCCAATGTTCCCTCCAGGCACTTTCAGTGTGGGTGCCTTCTCCACGTGGTTCCTGGTTTCACTGCAGCTCTGAAGAGAATGTTAGCAAAGAGGTAACCGGGACAGTGAAAACAGTACTCAAAGACAGGGAGAGCAAGCTCTCTCTTGGCACTTTGGATGTGGGACATACAGCGAGATGTTTGCTGCTTTTGCGTTTGGCTGTTGGGAGATTTACAGCACAAAGATATCTAGTTGATTTGAAGCAGTTCCGAGAAAGTCTAAACATAATCCCCACTTCTCCCTCCTGGCACTTTCCATGTGGGAGATATAGCAGGATGTATATTGGTTTTGAGGACAACTCAATGGACAGTGTAGGGAGAAAAGGTCCTGGCTCCTTGAATGCCGTTTCTGGAGACACTGCGATCAATGTGGGAGATATGTCAAGATGTGTGTTGGTTTTGAGGACGGCTCTCTGGAGAGTCTTAGCAAAGAGGTCACACGGATAATCAGAGCAATTCTCAGAGACACTGAGAACAAGCTCCACAATTCCCTCCTGGCACTTTCCCTGTAGGAGATACCGCAAGACGTTTCTGTATATTGGGCACAGCGCTCTCACGGTGTTAGCAGAGACTTTCCCGGGACAGTGAAACCCTATGTCAGAGACACTGAGAAGAAGCCCCAGTGTTCCCTCCAGGCACTTTCAGTGTGGGTGCCTTCTCCACGTGGTTCCTGGTTTCACTGCAGCTCTGAAGAGAATGTTAGCAAAGAGGTAACCGGGACAGTGAAAACAGTACTCAAAGACAGGGAGAGCAAGCTCTCTCTTGGCACTTTGGATGTGGGACATACAGCGAGATGTTTGCTGCTTTTGCGTTTGGCTGTTGGGAGATTTACAGCACAAAGATATCTAGTTGATTTGAAGCAGTTCCGAGAAAGTCTAAACATAATCCCCACTTCTCCCTCCTGGCACTTTCCATGTGGGAGATATAGCAGGATGTATATTGGTTTTGAGGACAACTCAATGGACAGTGTAGGGAGAAAAGGTCCTGGCTCCTTGAATGCCGTTTCTGGAGACACTGCGATCAATGTGGGAGATATGTCAAGATGTGTGTTTGTTTTGAGGACGGCTCTCTGGAGAGTCTTAGCAAAGAGGTCACACGGATAATCAGAGCAATTCTCAGAGACACTGAGAACAAGCTCGACAATTCCCTCCTGGCACTTTCCCTGTAGGAGATACCGCAAGACGTTTCTGTATATTGGGCACGGCGCTCTGCACGGTGTTAGCAGAGACTTTCCCGGGACAGTGAAACCCTATGTCAGAGACACTGAGAAGAAGCCCCAATGTTCCCTCCAGGCACTTTCAGTGTGGGTGCCTTCTCCACGTGGTTCCTGGTTTCACTGCGGCTCTGAAGAGAATGTTAGCAAAGAGGTAACCGGGACAGTGAAAACAGTACTCAAAGACAGGGAGAGCAAGCTCTCTCTTGGCACTTTGGATGTGGGACATACAGCGAGATGTTTGCTGCTTTTGCGTTTGGCTGTTGGGAGATTTACAGCACAAAGATATCTAGTTGATTTGAAGCAGTTCCGAGAAAGTCTAAACATAATCCCCACTTCTCCCTCCTGGCACTTTCCATGTGGGAGATATAGCAGGATGTATATTGGTTTTGAGGACAACTCAATGGACAGTGTAGGGAGAAAAGGTCCTGGCTCCTTGAATGCCGTTTCTGGAGACACTGCGATCAATGTGGGAGATATGTCAAGATGTGTGTTGGTTTTGAGGACGTCTCTCTGGAGAGTCTTAGCAAAGAGGTCACACAGATAATCAGAGCAATTCTCAGAGACACTGAGAACAAGCTCCACAATTCCCTCCTGGCACTTTCCCTGTAGGAGATACCGCAAGACGTTTCTGTATATTGGGCACAGCGCTCTGCACGGTGTTAGCAGAGACTTTCCCGGGACAGTGAAACCCTATGTCAGAGACACTGAGAAGAAGCCCCAGTGTTCCCTCCAGGCACTTTCAGTGTGGGTGCCTTCTCCACGTGGTTCCTGGTTTCACTGCAGCTCTGAAGAGAATGTTAGCAAAGAGGTAACCGGGACAGTGAAAACAGTACTCAAAGACAGGGAGAACAAGCTCTCTCTTGGCACTTTGGATGTGGGACATACAGCGAGATGTTTGCTGCTTTTGCGTTTGGCTGTTGGGAGATTTACAGCACAAAGATATCTAGTTGATTTGAAGCAGTTCCGAGAAAGTCTAAACATAATCCCCACTTCTCCCTCCTGGCACTTTCCATGTGGGAGATATAGCAGGATGTATATTGGTTTTGAGGACAACTCAATGGACAGTGTAGGGAGAAAAGGTCCTGGCTCCTTGAATGCCGTTTCTGGAGACACTGCGATCAATGTGGGAGATATGTCAAGGTGTGTTTTGGTTTTGAGGACGGCTCTCTGGAGAGTCTTAGCAAAGAGGTCACACGGATAATCAGAGCAATTCTCAGAGACACTGAGAACAAGCTCCACAATTCCCTCCTGGCACTTTCCCTGTAGGAGATACCGCAAGACGTTTCTGTATATTGGGCACAGCGCTCTGCACGGTGTTAGCAGAGACTTTCCCGGGACAGTGAAACCCTATGTCAGAGACACTGAGAACAAGCCCCAATGTTCCCTCCAGGCACTTTCAGTGTGGGTGCCTTCTCCACGTGGTTCCTGGTTTCACTGCAGCTCTGAAGAGAATGTTAGCAAAGAGGTAACCGGGACAGTGAAAACAGTACTCAAAGACAGGGAGAGCAAGCTCTCTCTTGGCACTTTGGATGTGGGACATACAGCGAGATGTTTGCTGCTTTTGCGTTTGGCTGTTGGGAGATTTACAGCACAAAGATATCTAGTTGATTTGAAGCAGTTCCGAGAAAGTCTAAACATAATCCCCACTTCTCCCTCCTGGCACTTTCCATGTGGGAGATATAGCAGGATGTATATTGGTTTTGAGGACAACTCAATGGACAGTGTAGGGAGAAAAGGTCCTGGCTCCTTGAATGCCGTTTCTGGAGACACTGCGATCAATGTGGGAGATATGTCAAGATGTGTGTTGGTTTTGAGGACGGCTCTCTGGAGAGTCTTAGCAAAGAGGTCACAGGGATAATCAGAGCAATTCTCAGAGACACTGAGAACAAGCTCCACAATTCCCTCCTGGCACTTTCCCTGTAGGAGATACCGCAAGACGTTTCTGTACATTGGGCACAGCGCTCTGCAGGGTGTTAGCAGAGACTTTCCCGGGACAGTGAAACCCTATGTCAGAGACACTGAGAAGAAGCCCCAGTGTTCCCTCCAGGCACTTTCAGTGTGGGTGCCTTCTCCACGTGGTTCCTGGTTTCACTGCGGCTCTGAAGAGAATGTTAGCAAAGAGGTAACCGGGACAGTGAAAACAGTACTCAAAGACAGGGAGAGCAAGCTCTCTCTTGGCACTTTGGATGTGGGACATACAGCGAGATGTTTGCTGCTTTTGCGTTTGGCTGTTGGGAGATTTACAGCACAAAGATATCTAGTTGATTTGAAGCAGTTCCGAGAAAGTCTAAACATAATCCCCACTTCTCCCTCCTGGCACTTTCCATGTGGGAGATATAGCAGGATGTATATTGGTTTTGAGGACAACTCAATGGACAGTGTAGGGAGAAAAGGTCCTGGCTCCTTGAATGCCGTTTCTGGAGACACTGCGATCAATGTGGGAGATATGTCAAGATGTGTGTTTGTTTTGAGGACGGCTCTCTGGAGAGTCTTAGCAAAGAGGTCACACAGATAATCAGAGCAATTCTCAGAGACACTGAGAACAAGCTCCACAATTCCCTCCTGGCACTTTCCCTGTAGGAGATACCGCAAGACGTTTCTGTATATTGGGCACAGCGCTCTGCACGGTGTTAGCAGAGACTTTCCCGGGACAGTGAAACCCTATGTCAGAGACACTGAGAACAAGCCCCAATGTTCCCTCCAGGCACTTTCAGTGTGGGTGCCTTCTCCACGTGGTTCCTGGTTTCACTGCAGCTCTGAAGAGAATGTTAGCAAAGAGGTAACCGGGACAGTGAAAACAGTACTCAAAGACAGGGAGAGCAAGCTCTCTCTTGGCACTTTGGATGTGGGACATACAGCGAGATGTTTGCTGCTTTTGCATTTGGCTGTTGGGAGATTTACAGCACAAAGATATCTAGTTGATTTGAAGCAGTTCCGAGAAAGTCTAAACATAATCCCCACTTCTCCCTCCTGGCACTTTCCATGTGGGAGATATAGCAGGATGTATATTGGTTTTGAGGACAACTCAATGGACAGTGTAGGGAGAAAAGGTCCTGGCTCCTTGAATGCCGTTTCTGGAGACACTGCGATCAATGTGGGAGATATGTCAAGATGTGTGTTTGTTTTGAGGACGGCTCTCTGGAGAGTCTTAGCAAAGAGGTCACACGGATAATCAGAGCAATTCTCAGAGACACTGAGAACAAGCTCCACAATTCCCTCCTGGCACTTTCCCTGTAGGAGATACCGCAAGACGTTTCTGTATATTGGGCACAGCGCTCTGCACGGTGTTAGCAGAGACTTTCCCGGGACAGTGAAACCCTATGTCAGAGACACTGAGAAGAAGCCCCAGTGTTCCCTCCAGGCACTTTCAGTGTGGGTGCCTTCTCCACGTGGTTCCTGGTTTCACTGCAGCTCTGAAGAGAATGTTAGCAAAGAGGTAACCGGGACAGTGAAAACAGTACTCAAAGACAGGGAGAGCAAGCTCTCTCTTGGCACTTTGGATGTGGGACATACAGCGAGATGTTTGCTGCTTTTGCGTTTGGCTGTTGGGAGATTTACAGCACAAAGATATCTAGTTGATTTGAAGCAGTTCCGAGAAAGTCTAAACATAATCCCCACTTCTCCCTCCTGGCACTTTCCATGTGGGAGATATAGCAGGATGTATATTGGTTTTGAGGACAACTCAATGGACAGTGTAGGGAGAAAAGGTCCTGGCTCCTTGAATGCCGTTTCTGGAGACACTGCGATCAATGTGGGAGATATGTCAAGATGTGTGTTGGTTTTGAGGACGGCTCTCTGGAGAGTCTTAGCAAAGAGGTCACACGGATAATCAGAGCAATTCTCAGAGACACTGAGAACAAGCTCCACAATTCCCTCCTGGCACTTTCCCTGTAGGAGATACCGCAAGACGATTCTGTATATTGGGCACAGCGCTCTGCACGGTGTTAGCAGAGACTTTCCCGGGACAGTGAAACCCTATGTCAGAGACACTGAGAACAAGCCCCAATGTTCCCTCCAGGCACTTTCAGTGTGGGTGCCTTCTCCACGTGGTTCCTGGTTTCACTGCAGCTCTGAAGAGAATGTTAGCAAAGAGGTAACCGGGACAGTGAAAACAGTACTCAAAGACAGGGAGAGCAAGCTCTCTCTTGGCACTTTGGATGTGGGACATACAGCGAGATGTTTGCTGCTTTTGCGTTTGGCTGTTGGGAGATTTACAGCACAAAGATATCTAGTTGATTTGAAGCAGTTCCGAGAAAGTCTAAACATAATCCCCACTTCTCCCTCCTGGCACTTTCCATGTGGGAGATATAGCAGGATGTATATTGGTTTTGAGGACAACTCAATGGACAGTGTAGGGAGAAAAGGTCCTGGCTCCTTGAATGCCGTTTCTGGAGACACTGCGATCAATGTGGGAGATATGTCAAGATGTGTGTTGGTTTTGAGGACGTCTCTCTGGAGAGTCTTAGCAAAGAGGTCACACAGATAATCAGAGCAATTCTCAGAGACACTGAGAACAAGCTCCACAATTCCCTCCTGGCACTTTCCCTGTAGGAGATACCGCAAGACGTTTCTGTATATTGGGCACAGCGCTCTGCACGGTGTTAGCAGAGACTTTCCCGGGACAGTGAAACCCTATGTCAGAGACACTGAGAAGAAGCCCCAGTGTTCCCTCCAGGCACTTTCAGTGTGGGTGCCTTCTCCACGTGGTTCCTGGTTTCACTGCAGCTCTGAAGAGAATGTTAGCAAAGAGGTAACCGGGACAGTGAAAACAGTACTCAAAGACAGGGAGAACAAGCTCTCTCTTGGCACTTTGGATGTGGGACATACAGCGAGATGTTTGCTGCTTTTGCGTTTGGCTGTTGGGAGATTTACAGCACAAAGATATCTAGTTGATTTGAAGCAGTTCCGAGAAAGTCTAAACATAATCCCCACTTCTCCCTCCTGGCACTTTCCATGTGGGAGATATAGCAGGATGTATATTGGTTTTGAGGACAACTCAATGGACAGTGTAGGGAGAAAAGGTCCTGGCTCCTTGAATGCCGTTTCTGGAGACACTGCGATCAATGTGGGAGATATGTCAAGGTGTGTTTTGGTTTTGAGGACGGCTCTCTGGAGAGTCTTAGCAAAGAGGTCACACGGATAATCAGAGCAATTCTCAGAGACACTGAGAACAAGCTCCACAATTCCCTCCTGGCACTTTCCCTGTAGGAGATACCGCAAGACGTTTCTGTATATTGGGCACAGCGCTCTGCACGGTGTTAGCAGAGACTTTCCCGGGACAGTGAAACCCTATGTCAGAGACACTGAGAACAAGCCCCAATGTTCCCTCCAGGCACTTTCAGTGTGGGTGCCTTCTCCACGTGGTTCCTGGTTTCACTGCAGCTCTGAAGAGAATGTTAGCAAAGAGGTAACCGGGACAGTGAAAACAGTACTCAAAGACAGGGAGAGCAAGCTCTCTCTTGGCACTTTGGATGTGGGACATACAGCGAGATGTTTGCTGCTTTTGCGTTTGGCTGTTGGGAGATTTACAGCACAAAGATATCTAGTTGATTTGAAGCAGTTCCGAGAAAGTCTAAACATAATCCCCACTTCTCCCTCCTGGCACTTTCCATGTGGGAGATATAGCAGGATGTATATTGGTTTTGAGGACAACTCAATGGACAGTGTAGGGAGAAAAGGTCCTGGCTCCTTGAATGCCGTTTCTGGAGACACTGCGATCAATGTGGGAGATATGTCAAGGTGTGTTTTGGTTTTGAGGACGGCTCTCTGGAGAGTCTTAGCAAAGAGGTCACAGGGATAATCAGAGCAATTCTCAGAGACACTGAGAACAAGCTCCACAATTCCCTCCTGGCACTTTCCCTGTAGGAGATACCGCAAGACGTTTCTGTACATTGGGCACAGCGCTCTGCAGGGTGTTAGCAGAGACTTTCCCGGGACAGTGAAACCCTATGTCAGAGACACTGAGAAGAAGCCCCAGTGTTCCCTCCAGGCACTTTCAGTGTGGGTGCCTTCTCCACGTGGTTCCTGGTTTCACTGCGGCTCTGAAGAGAATGTTAGCAAAGAGGTAACCGGGACAGTGAAAACAGTACTCAAAGACAGGGAGAGCAAGCTCTCTCTTGGCACTTTGGATGTGGGACATACAGCGAGATGTTTGCTGCTTTTGCGTTTGGCTGTTGGGAGATTTACAGCACAAAGATATCTAGTTGATTTGAAGCAGTTCCGAGAAAGTCTAAACATAATCCCCACTTCTCCCTCCTGGCACTTTCCATGTGGGAGATATAGCAGGATGTATATTGGTTTTGAGGACAACTCAATGGACAGTGTAGGGAGAAAAGGTCCTGGCTCCTTGAATGCCGTTTCTGGAGACACTGCGATCAATGTGGGAGATATGTCAAGATGTGTGTTTGTTTTGAGGACGGCTCTCTGGAGAGTCTTAGCAAAGAGGTCACACAGATAATCAGAGCAATTCTCAGAGACACTGAGAACAAGCTCCACAATTCCCTCCTGGCACTTTCCCTGTAGGAGATACCGCAAGACGTTTCTGTATATTGGGCACAGCGCTCTGCACGGTGTTAGCAGAGACTTTCCCGGGACAGTGAAACCCTATGTCAGAGACACTGAGAACAAGCCCCAATGTTCCCTCCAGGCACTTTCAGTGTGGGTGCCTTCTCCACGTGGTTCCTGGTTTCACTGCAGCTCTGAAGAGAATGTTAGCAAAGAGGTAACCGGGACAGTGAAAACAGTACTCAAAGACAGGGAGAGCAAGCTCTCTCTTGGCACTTTGGATGTGGGACATACAGCGAGATGTTTGCTGCTTTTGCATTTGGCTGTTGGGAGATTTACAGCACAAAGATATCTAGTTGATTTGAAGCAGTTCCGAGAAAGTCTAAACATAATCCCCACTTCTCCCTCCTGGCACTTTCCATGTGGGAGATATAGCAGGATGTATATTGGTTTTGAGGACAACTCAATGGACAGTGTAGGGAGAAAAGGTCCTGGCTCCTTGAATGCCGTTTCTGGAGACACTGCGATCAATGTGGGAGATATGTCAAGATGTGTGTTTGTTTTGAGGACGGCTCTCTGGAGAGTCTTAGCAAAGAGGTCACACGGATAATCAGAGCAATTCTCAGAGACACTGAGAACAAGCTCCACAATTCCCTCCTGGCACTTTCCCTGTAGGAGATACCGCAAGACGTTTCTGTATATTGGGCACAGCGCTCTGCACGGTGTTAGCAGAGACTTTCCCGGGACAGTGAAACCCTATGTCAGAGACACTGAGAAGAAGCCCCAGTGTTCCCTCCAGGCACTTTCAGTGTGGGTGCCTTCTCCACGTGGTTCCTGGTTTCACTGCAGCTCTGAAGAGAATGTTAGCAAAGAGGTAACCGGGACAGTGAAAACAGTACTCAAAGACAGGGAGAGCAAGCTCTCTCTTGGCACTTTGGATGTGGGACATACAGCGAGATGTTTGCTGCTTTTGCGTTTGGCTGTTGGGAGATTTACAGCACAAAGATATCTAGTTGATTTGAAGCAGTTCCGAGAAAGTCTAAACATAATCCCCACTTCTCCCTCCTGGCACTTTCCATGTGGGAGATATAGCAGGATGTATATTGGTTTTGAGGACAACTCAATGGACAGTGTAGGGAGAAAAGGTCCTGGCTCCTTGAATGCCGTTTCTGGAGACACTGCGATCAATGTGGGAGATATGTCAAGATGTGTGTTGGTTTTGAGGACGGCTCTCTGGAGAGTCTTAGCAAAGAGGTCACACGGATAATCAGAGCAATTCTCAGAGACACTGAGAACAAGCTCCACAATTCCCTCCTGGCACTTTCCCTGTAGGAGATACCGCAAGACGATTCTGTATATTGGGCACAGCGCTCTGCACGGTGTTAGCAGAGACTTTCCCGGGACAGTGAAACCCTATGTCAGAGACACTGAGAACAAGCCCCAATGTTCCCTCCAGGCACTTTCAGTGTGGGTGCCTTCTCCACGTGGTTCCTGGTTTCACTGCAGCTCTGAAGAGAATGTTAGCAAAGAGGTAACCGGGACAGTGAAAACAGTACTCAAAGACAGGGAGAGCAAGCTCTCTCTTGGCACTTTGGATGTGGGACATACAGCGAGATGTTTGCTGCTTTTGCGTTTGGCTGTTGGGAGATTTACAGCACAAAGATATCTAGTTGATTTGAAGCAGTTCCGAGAAAGTCTAAACATAATCCCCACTTCTCCCTCCTGGCACTTTCCATGTGGGAGATATAGCAGGATGTATATTGGTTTTGAGGACAACTCAATGGACAGTGTAGGGAGAAAAGGTCCTGGCTCCTTGAATGCCGTTTCTGGAGACACTGCGATCAATGTGGGAGATATGTCAAGATGTGTGTTGGTTTTGAGGACGGCTCTCTGGAGAGTCTTAGCAAAGAGGTCACACGGATAATCAGAGCAATTCTCAGAGACACTGAGAACAAGCTCGACAATTCCCTCCTGGCACTTTCCCTGTAGGAGATACCGCAAGACGTTTCTGTATATTGGGCACGGCGCTCTGCACGGTGTTAGCAGAGACTTTCCCGGGACAGTGAAACCCTATGTCAGAGACACTGAGAAGAAGCCCCAATGTTCCCTCCAGGCACTTTCAGTGTGGGTGCCTTCTCCACGTGGTTCCTGGTTTCACTGCGGCTCTGAAGAGAATGTTAGCAAAGAGGTAACCGGGACAGTGAAAACAGTACTCAAAGACAGGGAGAGCAAGCTCTCTCTTGGCACTTTGGATGTGGGACATACAGCGAGATGTTTGCTGCTTTTGCGTTTGGCTGTTGGGAGATTTACAGCACAAAGATATCTAGTTGATTTGAAGCAGTTCCGAGAAAGTCTAAACATAATCCCCACTTCTCCCTCCTGGCACTTTCCATGTGGGAGATATAGCAGGATGTATATTGGTTTTGAGGACAACTCAATGGACAGTGTAGGGAGAAAAGGTCCTGGCTCCTTGAATGCCGTTTCTGGAGACACTGCGATCAATGTGGGAGATATGTCAAGATGTGTGTTGGTTTTGAGGACGTCTCTCTGGAGAGTCTTAGCAAAGAGGTCACACAGATAATCAGAGCAATTCTCAGAGACACTGAGAACAAGCTCCACAATTCCCTCCTGGCACTTTCCCTGTAGGAGATACCGCAAGACGTTTCTGTATATTGGGCACAGCGCTCTGCACGGTGTTAGCAGAGACTTTCCCGGGACAGTGAAACCCTATGTCAGAGACACTGAGAAGAAGCCCCAGTGTTCCCTCCAGGCACTTTCAGTGTGGGTGCCTTCTCCACGTGGTTCCTGGTTTCACTGCAGCTCTGAAGAGAATGTTAGCAAAGAGGTAACCGGGACAGTGAAAACAGTACTCAAAGACAGGGAGAGCAAGCTCTCTCTTGGCACTTTGGATGTGGGACATACAGCGAGATGTTTGCTGCTTTTGCGTTTGGCTGTTGGGAGATTTACAGCACAAAGATATCTAGTTGATTTGAAGCAGTTCCGAGAAAGTCTAAACATAATCCCCACTTCTCCCTCCTGGCACTTTCCATGTGGGAGATATAGCAGGATGTATATTGGTTTTGAGGACAACTCAATGGACAGTGTAGGGAGAAAAGGTCCTGGCTCCTTGAATGCCGTTTCTGGAGACACTGCGATCAATGTGGGAGATATGTCAAGATGTGTGTTGGTTTTGAGGACGGCTCTCTGGAGAGTCTTAGCAAAGAGGTCACACAGATAATCAGAGCAATTCTCAGAGACACTGAGAACAAGCTCCACAATTCCCTCCTGGCACTTTCCCTGTAGGAGATACCGCAAGACGTTTCTGTATATTGGGCACAGCGCTCTGCACGGTGTTAGCAGAGACTTTCCCGGGACAGTGAAACCCTATGTCAGAGACACTGAGAAGAAGCCCCAGTGTTCCCTCCAGGCACTTTCAGTGTGGGTGCCTTCTCCACGTGGTTCCTGGTTTCACTGCAGCTCTGAAGAGAATGTTAGCAAAGAGGTAACCGGGACAGTGAAAACAGTACTCAAAGACAGGGAGAGCAAGCTCTCTCTTGGCACTTTGGATGTGGGACATACAGCGAGATGTTTGCTGCTTTTGCGTTTGGCTGTTGGGAGATTTACAGCACAAAGATATCTAGTTGATTTGAAGCAGTTCCGAGAAAGTCTAAACATAATCCCCACTTCTCCCTCCTGGCACTTTCCATGTGGGAGATATAGCAGGATGTATATTGGTTTTGAGGACAACTCAATGGACAGTGTAGGGAGAAAAGGTCCTGGCTCCTTGAATGCCGTTTCTGGAGACACTGCGATCAATGTGGGAGATATGTCAAGATGTGTGTTTGTTTTGAGGACGGCTCTCTGGAGAGTCTTAGCAAAGAGGTCACACGGATAATCAGAGCAATTCTCAGAGACACTGAGAACAAGCTCGACAATTCCCTCCTGGCACTTTCCCTGTAGGAGATACCGCAAGACGTTTCTGTATATTGGGCACGGCGCTCTGCACGGTGTTAGCAGAGACTTTCCCGGGACAGTGAAACCCTATGTCAGAGACACTGAGAAGAAGCCCCAATGTTCCCTCCAGGCACTTTCAGTGTGGGTGCCTTCTCCACGTGGTTCCTGGTTTCACTGCGGCTCTGAAGAGAATGTTAGCAAAGAGGTAACCGGGACAGTGAAAACAGTACTCAAAGACAGGGAGAGCAAGCTCTCTCTTGGCACTTTGGATGTGGGACATACAGCGAGATGTTTGCTGCTTTTGCGTTTGGCTGTTGGGAGATTTACAGCACAAAGATATCTAGTTGATTTGAAGCAGTTCCGAGAAAGTCTAAACATAATCCCCACTTCTCCCTCCTGGCACTTTCCATGTGGGAGATATAGCAGGATGTATATTGGTTTTGAGGACAACTCAATGGACAGTGTAGGGAGAAAAGGTCCTGGCTCCTTGAATGCCGTTTCTGGAGACACTGCGATCAATGTGGGAGATATGTCAAGATGTGTGTTGGTTTTGAGGACGGCTCTCTGGAGAGTCTTAGCAAAGAGGTCACAGGGATAATCAGAGCAATTCTCAGAGACACTGAGAACAAGCTCGACAATTCCCTCCTGGCACTTTCCCTGTAGGAGATACCGCAAGACGTTTCTGTATATTGGGCACAGCGCTCTGCACGGTGTTAGCAGAGACTTTCCCGGGACAGTGAAACCCTATGTCAGAGACACTGAGAAGAAGCCCCAGTGTTCCCTCCAGGCACTTTCAGTGTGGGTGCCTTCTCCACGTGGTTCCTGGTTTCACTGCAGCTCTGAAGAGAATGTTAGCAAAGAGGTAACCGGGACAGTGAAAACAGTACTCAAAGACAGGGAGAGCAAGCTCTCTCTTGGCACTTTGGATGTGGGACATACAGCGAGATGTTTGCTGCTTTTGCGTTTGGCTGTTGGGAGATTTACAGCACAAAGATATCTAGTTGATTTGAAGCAGTTCCGAGAAAGTCTAAACATAATCCCCACTTCTCCCTCCTGGCACTTTCCATGTGGGAGATATAGCAGGATGTATATTGGTTTTGAGGACAACTCAATGGACAGTGTAGGGAGAAAAGGTCCTGGCTCCTTGAATGCCGTTTCTGGAGACACTGCGATCAATGTGGGAGATATGTCAAGATGTGTGTTGGTTTTGAGGACGGCTCTCTGGAGAGTCTTAGCAAAGAGGTCACACAGATAATCAGAGCAATTCTCAGAGACACTGAGAACAAGCTCCACAATTCCCTCCTGGCACTTTCCCTGTAGGAGATACCGCAAGACGTTTCTGTATATTGGGCACAGCGCTCTGCACGGTGTTAGCAGAGACTTTCCCGGGACAGTGAAACCCTATGTCAGAGACACTGAGAAGAAGCCCCAGTGTTCCCTCCAGGCACTTTCAGTGTGGGTGCCTTCTCCACGTGGTTCCTGGTTTCACTGCAGCTCTGAAGAGAATGTTAGCAAAGAGGTAACCGGGACAGTGAAAACAGTACTCAAAGACAGGGAGAGCAAGCTCTCTCTTGGCACTTTGGATGTGGGACATACAGCGAGATGTTTGCTGCTTTTGCGTTTGGCTGTTGGGAGATTTACAGCACAAAGATATCTAGTTGATTTGAAGCAGTTCCGAGAAAGTCTAAACATAATCCCCACTTCTCCCTCCTGGCACTTTCCATGTGGGAGATATAGCAGGATGTATATTGGTTTTGAGGACAACTCAATGGACAGTGTAGGGAGAAAAGGTCCTGGCTCCTTGAATGCCGTTTCTGGAGACACTGCGATCAATGTGGGAGATATGTCAAGATGTGTGTTTGTTTTGAGGACGGCTCTCTGGAGAGTCTTAGCAAAGAGGTCACACGGATAATCAGAGCAATTCTCAGAGACACTGAGAACAAGCTCGACAATTCCCTCCTGGCACTTTCCCTGTAGGAGATACCGCAAGACGTTTCTGTATATTGGGCACGGCGCTCTGCACGGTGTTAGCAGAGACTTTCCCGGGACAGTGAAACCCTATGTCAGAGACACTGAGAAGAAGCCCCAATGTTCCCTCCAGGCACTTTCAGTGTGGGTGCCTTCTCCACGTGGTTCCTGGTTTCACTGCGGCTCTGAAGAGAATGTTAGCAAAGAGGTAACCGGGACAGTGAAAACAGTACTCAAAGACAGGGAGAGCAAGCTCTCTCTTGGCACTTTGGATGTGGGACATACAGCGAGATGTTTGCTGCTTTTGCGTTTGGCTGTTGGGAGATTTACAGCACAAAGATATCTAGTTGATTTGAAGCAGTTCCGAGAAAGTCTAAACATAATCCCCACTTCTCCCTCCTGGCACTTTCCATGTGGGAGATATAGCAGGATGTATATTGGTTTTGAGGACAACTCAATGGACAGTGTAGGGAGAAAAGGTCCTGGCTCCTTGAATGCCGTTTCTGGAGACACTGCGATCAATGTGGGAGATATGTCAAGATGTGTGTTTGTTTTGAGGACGGCTCTCTGGAGAGTCTTAGCAAAGAGGTCACACGGATAATCAGAGCAATTCTCAGAGACACTGAGAACAAGCTCGACAATTCCCTCCTGGCACTTTCCCTGTAGGAGATACCGCAAGACGTTTCTGTATATTGGGCACGGCGCTCTGCACGGTGTTAGCAGAGACTTTCCCGGGACAGTGAAACCCTATGTCAGAGACACTGAGAAGAAGCCCCAATGTTCCCTCCAGGCGCTTTCAGTGTGGGTGCCTTCTCCACGTGGTTCCTGGTTTCACTGCGGCTCTGAAGAGAATGTTAGCAAAGAGGTAACCGGGACAGTGAAAACAGTACTCAAAGACAGGGAGAGCAAGCTCTCTCTTGGCACTTTGGATGTGGGACATACAGCGAGATGTTTGCTGCTTTTGCGTTTGGCTGTTGGGAGATTTACAGCACAAAGATATCTAGTTGATTTGAAGCAGTTCCGAGAAAGTCTAAACATAATCCCCACTTCTCCCTCCTGGCACTTTCCATGTGGGAGATATAGCAGGATGTATATTGGTTTTGAGGACAACTCAATGGACAGTGTAGGGAGAAAAGGTCCTGGCTCCTTGAATGCCGTTTCTGGAGACACTGCGATCAATGTGGGAGATATGTCAAGATGTGTGTTTGTTTTGAGGACGGCTCTCTGGAGAGTCTTAGCAAAGAGGTCACAGGGATAATCAGAGCAATTCTCAGAGACACTGAGAACAAGCTCGACAATTCCCTCCTGGCACTTTCCCTGTAGGAGATACCGCAAGACGTTTCTGTACATTGGGCACAGCGCTCTGCAGGGTGTTAGCAGAGACTTTCCCAGGACAGTGAAACCCTATGTCAGAGACACTGAGAAGAAGCCCCAGTGTTCCCTCCAGGCACTTTCAGTGTGGGTGCCTTCTCCACGTGGTTCCTGGTTTCACTGCGGCTCTGAAGAGAATGTTAGCAAAGAGGTAACCGGGACAGTGAAAACAGTACTCAAAGACAGGGAGAGCAAGCTCTCTCTTGGCACTTTGGATGTGGGACATACAGCGAGATGTTTGCTGCTTTTGCGTTTGGCTGTTGGGAGATTTACAGCACAAAGATATCTAGTTGATTTGAAGCAGTTCCGAGAAAGTCTAAACATAATCCCCACTTCTCCCTCCTGGCACTTTCCATGTGGGAGATATAGCAGGATGTATATTGGTTTTGAGGACAACTCAATGGACAGTGTAGGGAGAAAAGGTCCCGGCTCCTTGAATGCCGTTTCTGGAGACACTGCGATCAATGTGGGAGATATGTCAAGATGTGTGTTTGTTTTGAGGACGGCTCTCTGGAGAGTCTTAGCAAAGAGGTCACACAGATAATCAGAGCAATTCTCAGAGACACTGAGAACAAGCTCGACAATTCCCTCCTGGCACTTTCCCTGTAGGAGATACCGCAAGACGTTTCTGTATATTGGGCACAGCGCTCTGCACGGTGTTAGCAGAGACTTTCCCGGGACAGTGAAACCCTATGTCAGAGACACTGAGAAGAAGCCCCAGTGTTCCCTCCAGGCACTTTCAGTGTGGGTGCCTTCTCCACGTGGTTCCTGGTTTCACTGCGGCTCTGAAGAGAACGTTAGCAAAGAGGTAACCGGGACAGTGAAAACAGTACTCAAAGACAGGGAGAGCAAGCTCTCTCTTGGCACTTTGGATGTGGGACATACAGCGAGATGTTTGCTGCTTTTGCGTTTGGCTGTTGGGAGATTTACAGCACAAAGATATCTAGTTGATTTGAAGCAGTTCCGAGAAAGTCTAAACATAATCCCCACTTCTCCCTCCTGGCACTTTCCATGTGGGAGATATAGCAGGATGTATATTGGTTTTGAGGACAACTCAATGGACAGTGTAGGGAGAAAAGGTCCTGGCTCCTTGAATGCCGTTTCTGGAGACACTGCGATCAATGTGGGAGATATGTCAAGATGTGTGTTGGTTTTGAGGACGTCTCTCTGGAGAGTCTTAGCAAAGAGGTCACACAGATAATCAGAGCAATTCTCAGAGACACTGAGAACAAGCTCCACAATTCCCTCCTGGCACTTTCCCTGTAGGAGATACCGCAAGACGTTTCTGTATATTGGGCACAGCGCTCTGCACGGTGTTAGCAGAGACTTTCCCGGGACAGTGAAACCCTATGTCAGAGACACTGAGAAGAAGCCCCAGTGTTCCCTCCAGGCACTTTCAGTGTGGGTGCCTTCTCCACGTGGTTCCTGGTTTCACTGCGGCTCTGAAGAGAATGTTAGCAAAGAGGTAACCGGGACAGTGAAAACAGTACTCAAAGACAGGGAGAGCAAGCTCTCTCTTGGCACTTTGGATGTGGGACATACAGCGAGATGTTTGCTGCTTTTGCGTTTGGCTGTTGGGAGATTTACAGCACAAAGATATCTAGTTGATTTGAAGCAGTTCCGAGAAAGTCTAAACATAATCCCCACTTCTCCCTCCTGGCACTTTCCATGTGGGAGATATAGCAGGATGTATATTGGTTTTGAGGACAACTCAATGGACAGTGTAGGGAGAAAAGGTCCTGGCTCCTTGAATGCCGTTTCTGGAGACACTGCGATCAATGTGGGAGATATGTCAAGATGTGTGTTGGTTTTGAGGACGGCTCTCTGGAGAGTCTTAGCAAAGAGGTCACAGGGATAATCAGAGCAATTCTCAGAGACACTGAGAACAAGCTCGACAATTCCCTCCTGGCACTTTCCCTGTAGGAGATACCGCAAGACGTTTCTGTATATTGGGCACAGCGCTCTGCACGGTGTTAGCAGAGACTTTCCCGGGACAGTGAAACCCTATGTCAGAGACACTGAGAAGAAGCCCCAGTGTTCCCTCCAGGCACTTTCAGTGTGGGTGCCTTCTCCACGTGGTTCCTGGTTTCACTGCAGCTCTGAAGAGAATGTTAGCAAAGAGGTAACCGGGACAGTGAAAACAGTACTCAAAGACAGGGAGAGCAAGCTCTCTCTTGGCACTTTGGATGTGGGACATACAGCGAGATGTTTGCTGCTTTTGCGTTTGGCTGTTGGGAGATTTACAGCACAAAGATATCTAGTTGATTTGAAGCAGTTCCGAGAAAGTCTAAACATAATCCCCACTTCTCCCTCCTGGCACTTTCCATGTGGGAGATATAGCAGGATGTATATTGGTTTTGAGGACAACTCAATGGACAGTGTAGGGAGAAAAGGTCCTGGCTCCTTGAATGCCGTTTCTGGAGACACTGCGATCAATGTGGGAGATATGTCAAGATGTGTGTTTGTTTTGAGGACGGCTCTCTGGAGAGTCTTAGCAAAGAGGTCACACGGATAATCAGAGCAATTCTCAGAGACACTGAGAACAAGCTCGACAATTCCCTCCTGGCACTTTCCCTGTAGGAGATACCGCAAGACGTTTCTGTATATTGGGCACGGCGCTCTGCACGGTGTTAGCAGAGACTTTCCCGGGACAGTGAAACCCTATGTCAGAGACACTGAGAAGAAGCCCCAATGTTCCCTCCAGGCACTTTCAGTGTGGGTGCCTTCTCCACGTGGTTCCTGGTTTCACTGCGGCTCTGAAGAGAATGTTAGCAAAGAGGTAACCGGGACAGTGAAAACAGTACTCAAAGACAGGGAGAGCAAGCTCTCTCTTGGCACTTTGGATGTGGGACATACAGCGAGATGTTTGCTGCTTTTGCGTTTGGCTGTTGGGAGATTTACAGCACAAAGATATCTAGTTGATTTGAAGCAGTTCCGAGAAAGTCTAAACATAATCCCCACTTCTCCCTCCTGGCACTTTCCATGTGGGAGATATAGCAGGATGTATATTGGTTTTGAGGACAACTCAATGGACAGTGTAGGGAGAAAAGGTCCTGGCTCCTTGAATGCCGTTTCTGGAGACACTGCGATCAATGTGGGAGATATGTCAAGATGTGTGTTTGTTTTGAGGACGGCTCTCTGGAGAGTCTTAGCAAAGAGGTCACACGGATAATCAGAGCAATTCTCAGAGACACTGAGAACAAGCTCGACAATTCCCTCCTGGCACTTTCCCTGTAGGAGATACCGCAAGACGTTTCTGTATATTGGGCACGGCGCTCTGCACGGTGTTAGCAGAGACTTTCCCGGGACAGTGAAACCCTATGTCAGAGACACTGAGAAGAAGCCCCAATGTTCCCTCCAGGCGCTTTCAGTGTGGGTGCCTTCTCCACGTGGTTCCTGGTTTCACTGCGGCTCTGAAGAGAATGTTAGCAAAGAGGTAACCGGGACAGTGAAAACAGTACTCAAAGACAGGGAGAGCAAGCTCTCTCTTGGCACTTTGGATGTGGGACATACAGCGAGATGTTTGCTGCTTTTGCGTTTGGCTGTTGGGAGATTTACAGCACAAAGATATCTAGTTGATTTGAAGCAGTTCCGAGAAAGTCTAAACATAATCCCCACTTCTCCCTCCTGGCACTTTCCATGTGGGAGATATAGCAGGATGTATATTGGTTTTGAGGACAACTCAATGGACAGTGTAGGGAGAAAAGGTCCTGGCTCCTTGAATGCCGTTTCTGGAGACACTGCGATCAATGTGGGAGATATGTCAAGATGTGTGTTTGTTTTGAGGACGGCTCTCTGGAGAGTCTTAGCAAAGAGGTCACAGGGATAATCAGAGCAATTCTCAGAGACACTGAGAACAAGCTCGACAATTCCCTCCTGGCACTTTCCCTGTAGGAGATACCGCAAGACGTTTCTGTACATTGGGCACAGCGCTCTGCAGGGTGTTAGCAGAGACTTTCCCAGGACAGTGAAACCCTATGTCAGAGACACTGAGAAGAAGCCCCAGTGTTCCCTCCAGGCACTTTCAGTGTGGGTGCCTTCTCCACGTGGTTCCTGGTTTCACTGCGGCTCTGAAGAGAATGTTAGCAAAGAGGTAACCGGGACAGTGAAAACAGTACTCAAAGACAGGGAGAGCAAGCTCTCTCTTGGCACTTTGGATGTGGGACATACAGCGAGATGTTTGCTGCTTTTGCGTTTGGCTGTTGGGAGATTTACAGCACAAAGATATCTAGTTGATTTGAAGCAGTTCCGAGAAAGTCTAAACATAATCCCCACTTCTCCCTCCTGGCACTTTCCATGTGGGAGATATAGCAGGATGTATATTGGTTTTGAGGACAACTCAATGGACAGTGTAGGGAGAAAAGGTCCCGGCTCCTTGAATGCCGTTTCTGGAGACACTGCGATCAATGTGGGAGATATGTCAAGATGTGTGTTTGTTTTGAGGACGGCTCTCTGGAGAGTCTTAGCAAAGAGGTCACACAGATAATCAGAGCAATTCTCAGAGACACTGAGAACAAGCTCGACAATTCCCTCCTGGCACTTTCCCTGTAGGAGATACCGCAAGACGTTTCTGTATATTGGGCACAGCGCTCTGCACGGTGTTAGCAGAGACTTTCCCGGGACAGTGAAACCCTATGTCAGAGACACTGAGAAGAAGCCCCAGTGTTCCCTCCAGGCACTTTCAGTGTGGGTGCCTTCTCCACGTGGTTCCTGGTTTCACTGCGGCTCTGAAGAGAACGTTAGCAAAGAGGTAACCGGGACAGTGAAAACAGTACTCAAAGACAGGGAGAGCAAGCTCTCTCTTGGCACTTTGGATGTGGGACATACAGCGAGATGTTTGCTGCTTTTGCGTTTGGCTGTTGGGAGATTTACAGCACAAAGATATCTAGTTGATTTGAAGCAGTTCCGAGAAAGTCTAAACATAATCCCCACTTCTCCCTCCTGGCACTTTCCATGTGGGAGATATAGCAGGATGTATATTGGTTTTGAGGACAACTCAATGGACAGTGTAGGGAGAAAAGGTCCTGGCTCCTTGAATGCCGTTTCTGGAGACACTGCGATCAATGTGGGAGATATGTCAAGATGTGTGTTGGTTTTGAGGACGTCTCTCTGGAGAGTCTTAGCAAAGAGGTCACACAGATAATCAGAGCAATTCTCAGAGACACTGAGAACAAGCTCCACAATTCCCTCCTGGCACTTTCCCTGTAGGAGATACCGCAAGACGTTTCTGTATATTGGGCACAGCGCTCTGCACGGTGTTAGCAGAGACTTTCCCGGGACAGTGAAACCCTATGTCAGAGACACTGAGAAGAAGCCCCAGTGTTCCCTCCAGGCACTTTCAGTGTGGGTGCCTTCTCCACGTGGTTCCTGGTTTCACTGCAGCTCTGAAGAGAATGTTAGCAAAGAGGTAACCGGGACAGTGAAAACAGTACTCAAAGACAGGGAGAGCAAGCTCTCTCTTGGCACTTTGGATGTGGGACATACAGCGAGATGTTTGCTGCTTTTGCGTTTGGCTGTTGGGAGATTTACAGCACAAAGATATCTAGTTGATTTGAAGCAGTTCCGAGAAAGTCTAAACATAATCCCCACTTCTCCCTCCTGGCACTTTCCATGTGGGAGATATAGCAGGATGTATATTGGTTTTGAGGACAACTCAATGGACAGTGTAGGGAGAAAAGGTCCTGGCTCCTTGAATGCCGTTTCTGGAGACACTGCGATCAATGTGGGAGATATGTCAAGATGTGTGTTTGTTTTGAGGACGGCTCTCTGGAGAGTCTTAGCAAAGAGGTCACACAGATAATCAGAGCAATTCTCAGAGACACTGAGAACAAGCTCCACAATTCCCTCCTGGCACTTTCCCTGTAGGAGATACCGCAAGACGTTTCTGTATATTGGGCACAGCGCTCTGCACGGTGTTAGCAGAGACTTTCCCGGGACAGTGAAACCCTATGTCAGAGACACTGAGAAGAAGCCCCAGTGTTCCCTCCAGGCACTTTCAGTGTGGGTGCCTTCTCCACGTGGTTCCTGGTTTCACTGCAGCTCTGAAGAGAATGTTAGCAAAGAGGTAACCGGGACAGTGAAAACAGTACTCAAAGACAGGGAGAGCAAGCTCTCTCTTGGCACTTTGGATGTGGGACATACAGCGAGATGTTTGCTGCTTTTGCGTTTGGCTGTTGGGAGATTTACAGCACAAAGATATCTAGTTGATTTGAAGCAGTTCCGAGAAAGTCTAAACATAATCCCCACTTCTCCCTCCTGGCACTTTCCATGTGGGAGATATAGCAGGATGTATATTGGTTTTGAGGACAACTCAATGGACAGTGTAGGGAGAAAAGGTCCTGGCTCCTTGAATGCCGTTTCTGGAGACACTGCGATCAATGTGGGAGATATGTCAAGATGTGTGTTTGTTTTGAGGACGGCTCTCTGGAGAGTCTTAGCAAAGAGGTCACACGGATAATCAGAGCAATTCTCAGAGACACTGAGAACAAGCTCGACAATTCCCTCCTGGCACTTTCCCTGTAGGAGATACCGCAAGACGTTTCTGTATATTGGGCACAGCGCTCTGCACGGTGTTAGCAGAGACTTTCCCGGGACAGTGAAACCCTATGTCAGAGACACTGAGAAGAAGCCCCAATGTTCCCTCCAGGCACTTTCAGTGTGGGTGCCTTCTCCACGTGGTTCCTGGTTTCACTGCAGCTCTGAAGAGAATGTTAGCAAAGAGGTAACCGGGACAGTGAAAACAGTACTCAAAGACAGGGAGAGCAAGCTCTCTCTTGGCACTTTGGATGTGGGACATACAGCGAGATGTTTGCTGCTTTTGCGTTTGGCTGTTGGGAGATTTACAGCACAAAGATATCTAGTTGATTTGAAGCAGTTCCGAGAAAGTCTAAACATAATCCCCACTTCTCCCTCCTGGCACTTTCCATGTGGGAGATATAGCAGGATGTATATTGGTTTTGAGGACAACTCAATGGACAGTGTAGGGAGAAAAGGTCCCGGCTCCTTGAATGCCGTTTCTGGAGACACTGCGATCAATGTGGGAGATATGTCAAGATGTGTGTTTGTTTTGAGGACGGCTCTCTGGAGAGTCTTAGCAAAGAGGTCACACAGATAATCAGAGCAATTCTCAGAGACACTGAGAACAAGCTCGACAATTCCCTCCTGGCACTTTCCCTGTAGGAGATACCGCAAGACGTTTCTGTATATTGGGCACAGCGCTCTGCACGGTGTTAGCAGAGACTTTCCCGGGACAGTGAAACCCTATGTCAGAGACACTGAGAAGAAGCCCCAGTGTTCCCTCCAGGCACTTTCAGTGTGGGTGCCTTCTCCACGTGGTTCCTGGTTTCACTGCGGCTCTGAAGAGAACGTTAGCAAAGAGGTAACCGGGACAGTGAAAACAGTACTCAAAGACAGGGAGAGCAAGCTCTCTCTTGGCACTTTGGATGTGGGACATACAGCGAGATGTTTGCTGCTTTTGCGTTTGGCTGTTGGGAGATTTACAGCACAAAGATATCTAGTTGATTTGAAGCAGTTCCGAGAAAGTCTAAACATAATCCCCACTTCTCCCTCCTGGCACTTTCCATGTGGGAGATATAGCAGGATGTATATTGGTTTTGAGGACAACTCAATGGACAGTGTAGGGAGAAAAGGTCCTGGCTCCTTGAATGCCGTTTCTGGAGACACTGCGATCAATGTGGGAGATATGTCAAGATGTGTGTTGGTTTTGAGGACGTCTCTCTGGAGAGTCTTAGCAAAGAGGTCACACAGATAATCAGAGCAATTCTCAGAGACACTGAGAACAAGCTCCACAATTCCCTCCTGGCACTTTCCCTGTAGGAGATACCGCAAGACGTTTCTGTATATTGGGCACAGCGCTCTGCACGGTGTTAGCAGAGACTTTCCCGGGACAGTGAAACCCTATGTCAGAGACACTGAGAAGAAGCCCCAGTGTTCCCTCCAGGCACTTTCAGTGTGGGTGCCTTCTCCACGTGGTTCCTGGTTTCACTGCAGCTCTGAAGAGAATGTTAGCAAAGAGGTAACCGGGACAGTGAAAACAGTACTCAAAGACAGGGAGAGCAAGCTCTCTCTTGGCACTTTGGATGTGGGACATACAGCGAGATGTTTGCTGCTTTTGCGTTTGGCTGTTGGGAGATTTACAGCACAAAGATATCTAGTTGATTTGAAGCAGTTCCGAGAAAGTCTAAACATAATCCCCACTTCTCCCTCCTGGCACTTTCCATGTGGGAGATATAGCAGGATGTATATTGGTTTTGAGGACAACTCAATGGACAGTGTAGGGAGAAAAGGTCCTGGCTCCTTGAATGCCGTTTCTGGAGACACTGCGATCAATGTGGGAGATATGTCAAGATGTGTGTTTGTTTTGAGGACGGCTCTCTGGAGAGTCTTAGCAAAGAGGTCACACAGATAATCAGAGCAATTCTCAGAGACACTGAGAACAAGCTCCACAATTCCCTCCTGGCACTTTCCCTGTAGGAGATACCGCAAGACGTTTCTGTATATTGGGCACAGCGCTCTGCACGGTGTTAGCAGAGACTTTCCCGGGACAGTGAAACCCTATGTCAGAGACACTGAGAAGAAGCCCCAGTGTTCCCTCCAGGCACTTTCAGTGTGGGTGCCTTCTCCACGTGGTTCCTGGTTTCACTGCAGCTCTGAAGAGAATGTTAGCAAAGAGGTAACCGGGACAGTGAAAACAGTACTCAAAGACAGGGAGAGCAAGCTCTCTCTTGGCACTTTGGATGTGGGACATACAGCGAGATGTTTGCTGCTTTTGCGTTTGGCTGTTGGGAGATTTACAGCACAAAGATATCTAGTTGATTTGAAGCAGTTCCGAGAAAGTCTAAACATAATCCCCACTTCTCCCTCCTGGCACTTTCCATGTGGGAGATATAGCAGGATGTATATTGGTTTTGAGGACAACTCAATGGACAGTGTAGGGAGAAAAGGTCCTGGCTCCTTGAATGCCGTTTCTGGAGACACTGCGATCAATGTGGGAGATATGTCAAGATGTGTGTTTGTTTTGAGGACGGCTCTCTGGAGAGTCTTAGCAAAGAGGTCACACGGATAATCAGAGCAATTCTCAGAGACACTGAGAACAAGCTCGACAATTCCCTCCTGGCACTTTCCCTGTAGGAGATACCGCAAGACGTTTCTGTATATTGGGCACAGCGCTCTGCACGGTGTTAGCAGAGACTTTCCCGGGACAGTGAAACCCTATGTCAGAGACACTGAGAAGAAGCCCCAATGTTCCCTCCAGGCACTTTCAGTGTGGGTGCCTTCTCCACGTGGTTCCTGGTTTCACTGCAGCTCTGAAGAGAATGTTAGCAAAGAGGTAACCGGGACAGTGAAAACAGTACTCAAAGACAGGGAGAGCAAGCTCTCTCTTGGCACTTTGGATGTGGGACATACAGCGAGATGTTTGCTGCTTTTGCGTTTGGCTGTTGGGAGATTTACAGCACAAAGATATCTAGTTGATTTGAAGCAGTTCCGAGAAAGTCTAAACATAATCCCCACTTCTCCCTCCTGGCACTTTCCATGTGGGAGATATAGCAGGATGTATATTGGTTTTGAGGACAACTCAATGGACAGTGTAGGGAGAAAAGGTCCTGGCTCCTTGAATGCCGTTTCTGGAGACACTGCGATCAATGTGGGAGATATGTCAAGATGTGTGTTGGTTTTGAGGACGGCTCTCTGGAGAGTCTTAGCAAAGAGGTCACACGGATAATCAGAGCAATTCTCAGAGACACTGAGAACAAGCTCCACAATTCCCTCCTGGCACTTTCCCTGTAGGAGATACCGCAAGACGTTTCTGTACATTGGGCACAGCGCTCTGCAGGGTGTTAGCAGAGACTTTCCCAGGACAGTGAAACCCTATGTCAGAGACACTGAGAAGAAGCCCCAGTGTTCCCTCCAGGCACTTTCAGTGTGGGTGCCTTCTCCACGTGGTTCCTGGTTTCACTGCGGCTCTGAAGAGAATGTTAGCAAAGAGGTAACCGGGACAGTGAAAACAGTACTCAAAGACAGGGAGAGCAAGCTCTCTCTTGGCACTTTGGATGTGGGACATACAGCGAGATGTTTGCTGCTTTTGCGTTTGGCTGTTGGGAGATTTACAGCACAAAGATATCTAGTTGATTTGAAGCAGTTCCGAGAAAGTCTAAACATAATCCCCACTTCTCCCTCCTGGCACTTTCCATGTGGGAGATATAGCAGGATGTATATTGGTTTTGAGGACAACTCAATGGACAGTGTAGGGAGAAAAGGTCCCGGCTCCTTGAATGCCGTTTCTGGAGACACTGCGATCAATGTGGGAGATATGTCAAGATGTGTGTTTGTTTTGAGGACGGCTCTCTGGAGAGTCTTAGCAAAGAGGTCACACAGATAATCAGAGCAATTCTCAGAGGCACTGAGAACAAGCTCGACAATTCCCTCCTGGCACTTTCCCTGTAGGAGATACCGCAAGACGTTTCTGTATATTGGGCACAGCGCTCTACACGGTGTTAGCAGAGACTTTCCCGGGACAGTGAAACCCTATGTCAGAGACACTGAGAAGAAGCCCCAATGTTCCCTCCAGGCACTTTCAGTGTGGGTGCCTTCTCCACGTGGTTCCTGGTTTCACTGCAGCTCTGAAGAGAATGTTAGCAAAGAGGTAACCGGGACAGTGAAAACAGTACTCAAAGACAGGGAGAGCAAGCTCTCTCTTGGCACTTTGGATGTGGGACATACAGCGAGATGTTTGCTGCTTTTGCGTTTGGCTGTTGGGAGATTTACAGCACAAAGATATCTAGTTGATTTGAAGCAGTTCCGAGAAAGTCTAAACATAATCCCCACTTCTCCCTCCTGGCACTTTCCATGTGGGAGATATAGCAGGATGTATATTGGTTTTGAGGACAACTCAATGGACAGTGTAGGGAGAAAAGGTCCTGGCTCCTTGAATGCCGTTTCTGGAGACACTGCGATCAATGTGGGAGATATGTCAAGATGTGTGTTGGTTTTGAGGACGTCTCTCTGGAGAGTCTTAGCAAAGAGGTCACACAGATAATCAGAGCAATTCTCAGAGACACTGAGAACAAGCTCCACAATTCCCTCCTGGCACTTTCACTGTAGGAGATACCGCAAGACGTTTCTGTATATTGGGCACAGCGCTCTGCAGGGTGTTAGCAGAGACTTTCCCAGGACAGTGAAACCCTATGTCAGAGACACTGAGAAGAAGCCCCAGTGTTCCCTCCAGGCACTTTCAGTGTGGGTGCCTTCTCCACGTGGTTCCTGGTTTCACTGCGGCTCTGAAGAGAATGTTAGCAAAGAGGTAACCGGGACAGTGAAAACAGTACTCAAAGACAGGGAGAGCAAGCTCTCTCTTGGCACTTTGGATGTGGGACATACAGCGAGATGTTTGCTGCTTTTGCATTTGGCTGTTGGGAGATTTACAGCACAAAGATATCTAGTTGATTTGAAGCAGTTCCGAGAAAGTCTAAACATAATCCCCACTTCTCCCTCCTGGCACTTTCCATGTGGGAGATATAGCAGGATGTATATTGGTTTTGAGGACAACTCAATGGACAGTGTAGGGAGAAAAGGTCCCGGCTCCTTGAATGCCGTTTCTGGAGACACTGCGATCAATGTGGGAGATATGTCAAGATGTGTGTTTGTTTTGAGGACGGCTCTCTGGAGAGTCTTAGCAAAGAGGTCACACAGATAATCAGAGCAATTCTCAGAGGCACTGAGAACAAGCTCGACAATTCCCTCCTGGCACTTTCCCTGTAGGAGATACCGCAAGACGTTTCTGTATATTGGGCACAGCGCTCTACACGGTGTTAGCAGAGACTTTCCCGGGACAGTGAAACCCTATGTCAGAGACACTGAGAAGAAGCCCCAATGTTCCCTCCAGGCACTTTCAGTGTGGGTGCCTTCTCCACGTGGTTCCTGGTTTCACTGCAGCTCTGAAGAGAATGTTAGCAAAGAGGTAACCGGGACAGTGAAAACAGTACTCAAAGACAGGGAGAGCAAGCTCTCTCTTGGCACTTTGGATGTGGGACATACAGCGAGATGTTTGCTGCTTTTGCGTTTGGCTGTTGGGAGATTTACAGCACAAAGATATCTAGTTGATTTGAAGCAGTTCCGAGAAAGTCTAAACATAATCCCCACTTCTCCCTCCTGGCACTTTCCATGTGGGAGATATAGCAGGATGTATATTGGTTTTGAGGACAACTCAATGGACAGTGTAGGGAGAAAAGGTCCTGGCTCCTTGAATGCCGTTTCTGGAGACACTGCGATCAATGTGGGAGATATGTCAAGATGTGTGTTGGTTTTGAGGACGTCTCTCTGGAGAGTCTTAGCAAAGAGGTCACACAGATAATCAGAGCAATTCTCAGAGACACTGAGAACAAGCTCCACAATTCCCTCCTGGCACTTTCCCTGTAGGAGATACCGCAAGACGTTTCTGTATATTGGGCACAGCGCTCTGCACGGTGTTAGCAGAGACTTTCCCGGGACAGTGAAACCCTATGTCAGAGACACTGAGAAGAAGCCCCAATGTTCCCTCCAGGCACTTTCAGTGTGGGTGCCTTCTCCACGTGGTTCCTGGTTTCACTGCAGCTCTGAAGAGAATGTTAGCAAAGAGGTAACCGGGACAGTGAAAACAGTACTCAAAGACAGGGAGAGCAAGCTCTCTCTTGGCACTTTGGATGTGGGACATACAGCGAGATGTTTGCTGCTTTTGCGTTTGGCTGTTGGGAGATTTACAGCACAAAGATATCTAGTTGATTTGAAGCAGTTCCGAGAAAGTCTAAACATAATCCCCACTTCTCCCTCCTGGCACTTTCCATGTGGGAGATATAGCAGGATGTATATTGGTTTTGAGGACAACTCAATGGACAGTGTAGGGAGAAAAGGTCCTGGCTCCTTGAATGCCGTTTCTGGAGACACTGCGATCAATGTGGGAGATATGTCAAGATGTGTGTTTGTTTTGAGGACGGCTCTCTGGAGAGTCTTAGCAAAGAGGTCACACAGATAATCAGAGCAATTCTCAGAGACACTGAGAACAACCTCGACAATTCCCTCCTGGCACTTTCCCTGTAGGAGATACCGCAAGACGTTTCTGTATATTGGGCACAGCGCTCTGCACGGTGTTAGCAGAGACTTTCCCGGGACAGTGAAACCCTATGTCAGAGACACTGAGAAGAAGCCCCAATGTTCCCTCCAGGCACTTTCAGTGTGGGTGCCTTGTCCACGTGGTTCCTGGTTTCACTGCAGCTCTGAAGAGAATGTTAGCAAAGAGGTAACCGTGACAGTGAAAACAGTACTCAAAGACAGGGAGAGCAAGCTCTCTCTTGGCACTTTGGATGTGGGACATACAGCGAGATGTTTGCTGCTTTTGCGTTTGGCTGTTGGGAGATTTACAGCACAAAGATATCTAGTTGATTTGAAGCAGTTCCGAGAAAGTCTAAACATAATCCCCACTTCTCCCTCCTGGCACTTTCCATGTGGGAGATATAGCAGGATGTATATTGGTTTTGAGGACAACTCAATGGACAGTGTAGGGAGAAAAGGTCCTGGCTCCTTGAATGCCGTTTCTGGAGACACTGCGATCAATGTGGGAGATATGTCAAGATGTGTGTTGGTTTTGAGGACGTCTCTCTGGAGAGTCTTAGCAAAGAGGTCACACAGATAATCAGAGCAATTCTCAGAGACACTGAGAACAAGCTCCACAATTCCCTCCTGGCACTTTCCCTGTAGGAGATACCGCAAGACGTTTCTGTATATTGGGCACAGCGCTCTGCAGGGTGTTAGCAGAGACTTTCCCGAGACAGTGAAACCCTATGTCAGAGACACTGAGAAGAAGCCCCAATGTTCCCTCCAGGCACTTTCAGTGTGGGTGCCTTCTCCACGTGGTTCCTGGTTTCACTGCAGCTCTGAAGAGAATGTTAGCAAAGAGGTAACCGGGACAGTGAAAACAGTACTCAAAGACAGGGAGAGCAAGCTCTCTCTTGGCACTTTGGATGTGGGACATACAGCGAGATGTTTGCTGCTTTTGCGTTTGGCTGTTGGGAGATTTACAGCACAAAGATATCTAGTTGATTTGAAGCAGTTCCGAGAAAGTCTAAACATAATCCCCACTTCTCCCTCCTGGCACTTTCCATGTGGGAGATATAGCAGGATGTATATTGGTTTTGAGGACAACTCAATGGACAGTGTAGGGAGAAAAGGTCCCGGTTCCTTGAATGCCGTTTCTGGAGACACTGCGATCAATGTGGGAGATATGTCAAGATGTGTGTTTGTTTTGAGGACGGCTCTCTGGAGAGTCTTAGCAAAGAGGTCACACGGATAATCAGAGCAATTCTCAGAGACACTGAGAACAAGCTCCACAATTCCCTCCTGGCACTTTCACTGTAGGAGATACCGCAAGACGTTTCTGTATATTGGGCACAGCGCTCTGCAGGGTGTTAGGAGAAACCTTCCCGGGACAGTGAAACCCTATGTCAGAGACACTGAGAAGAAGCCCCAGTGTTCCCTCCAGGCACTTTCAGTGTGGGTGCCTTCTCCACGTGGTTCCTGGTTTCACTGCAGCTCTGAAGAGAATGTTAGCAAAGAGGTAACCGGGACAGTGAAAACAGTACTCAAAGACAGGGAGAGCAAGCTCTCTCTTGGCACTTTGGATGTGGGACATACAGCGAGATGTTTGCTGCTTTTGCGTTTGGCTGTTGGGAGATTTACAGCACAAAGATATCTAGTTGATTTGAAGCAGTTCCGAGAAAGTCTAAACATAATCCCCACTTCTCCCTCCTGGCACTTTCCATGTGGGAGATATAGCAGGATGTATATTGGTTTTGAGGACAACTCAATGGACAGTGTAGGGAGAAAAGGTCCTGGCTCCTTGAATGCCGTTTCTGGAGACACTGCGATCAATGTGGGAGATATGTCAAGATGTGTGTTGGTTTTGAGGACGGCTCTCTGGAGAGTCTTAGCAAAGAGGTCACAGGGATAATCAGAGCAATTCTCAGAGACACTGAGAACAAGCTCGACAATTCCCTCCTGGCACTTTCCCTGTAGGAGATACCGCAAGACGTTTCTGTATATTGGGCACAGCGCTCTGCACGGTGTTAGCAGAGACTTTCCCGGGACAGTGAAACCCTATGTCAGAGACACTGAGAAGAAGCCCCAGTGTTCCCTCCAGGCACTTTCAGTGTGGGTGCCTTCTCCACGTGGTTCCTGGTTTCACTGCAGCTCTGAAGAGAATGTTAGCAAAGAGGTAACCGGGACAGTGAAAACAGTACTCAAAGACAGGGAGAGCAAGCTCTCTCTTGGCACTTTGGATGTGGGACATACAGCGAGATGTTTGCTGCTTTTGCGTTTGGCTGTTGGGAGATTTACAGCACAAAGATATCTAGTTGATTTGAAGCAGTTCCGAGAAAGTCTAAACATAATCCCCACTTCTCCCTCCTGGCACTTTCCATGTGGGAGATATAGCAGGATGTATATTGGTTTTGAGGGCAACTCAATGGACAGTGTAGGGAGAAAAGGTCCTGGCTCCTTGAATGCCGTTTCTGGAGACACTGCGATCAATGTGGGAGATATGTCAAGATGTGTGTTGGTTTTGAGGACGGCTCTCTGGAGAGTCTTAGCAAAGAGGTCACACGGATAATCAGAGCAATTCTCAGAGACACTGAGAACAAGCTCGACAATTCCCTCCTGGCACTTTCCCTGTAGGAGATACCGCAAGACGTTTCTGTATATTGGGCACAGCGCTCTGCACGGTGTTAGCAGAGACTTTCCCGGGACAGTGAAACCCTATGTCAGAGACACTGAGAAGAAGCCCCAATGTTCCTTCCAGTCATTTTCAGTGTGGGTGCCTTCCCCACATGGTTCCTGGTTTCACTGCAGCTCTGAAGAGAATGTTAGCAAAGAGGTAACCGTGACAGTGAAAACAGTACTCAAAGACAGGGAGAGCAAGCTCTCTCTTGGCACTTTGGATGTGGGACATACAGCGAGATGTTTGCTGCTTTTGCGTTTGGCTGTTGGGAGATTTACAGCACAAAGATATCTAGTTGATTTGAAGCAGTTCCGAGAAAGTCTAAACATAATCCCCACTTCTCCCTCCTGGCACTTTCCATGTGGGAGATATAGCAGGATGTATATTGGTTTTGAGGACAACTCAATGGACAGTGTAGGGAGAAAAGGTCCTGGCTCCTTGAATGCCGTTTCTGGAGACACTGCGATCAATGTGGGAGATATGTCAAGATGTGTGTTGGTTTTGAGGACGGCTCTCTGGAGAGTCTTAGCAAAGAGGTCACACAGATAATCAGAGCAATTCTCAGAGACACTGAGAACAAGCTCGACAATTCCCTCCTGGCACTTTCCCTGTAGGAGATACCGCAAGACGATTCTGTATATTGGGCACAGCGCTCTGCACGGTGTTAGCAGAGACTTTCCCGGGACAGTGAAACCCTATGTCAGAGACACTGAGAAGAAGCCCCAATGTTCCCTCCAGGCACTTTCAGTGTGGGTGCCTTCTCCACGTGGTTCCTGGTTTCACTGCAGCTCTGAAGAGAATGTTAGCAAAGAGGTAACCGGGACAGTGAAAACAGTACTCAAAGACAGGGAGAGCAAGCTCTCTCTTGGCACTTTGGATGTGGGACATACAGCGAGATGTTTGCTGCTTTTGCGTTTGGCTGTTGGGAGATTTACAGCACAAAGATATCTAGTTGATTTGAAGCAGTTCCGAGAAAGTCTAAACATAATCCCCACTTCTCCCTCCTGGCACTTTCCATGTGGGAGATATAGCAGGATGTATATTGGTTTTGAGGACAACTCAATGGACAGTGTAGGGAGAAAAGGTCCTGGCTCCTTGAATGCCGTTTCTGGAGACACTGCGATCAATGTGGGAGATATGTCAAGATGTGTGTTGGTTTTGAGGACGGCTCTCTGGAGAGTCTTAGCAAAGAGGTCACACAGATAATCAGAGCAATTCTCAGAGACACTGAGAACAAGCTCCACAATTCCCTCCTGGCACTTTCCCTGTAGGAGATACCGCAAGACGATTCTGTATATTGGGCACAGCGCTCTGCACGGTGTTAGCAGAGACTTTCCCGGGACAGTGAAACCCTATGTCAGAGACACTGAGAAGAAGCCCCAATGTTCCCTCCAGGCACTTTCAGTGTGGGTGCCTTCTCCACGTGGTTCCTGGTTTCACTGCAGCTCTGAAGAGAATGTTAGCAAAGAGGTAACCGGGACAGTGAAAACAGTACTCAAAGACAGGGAGAGCAAGCTCTCTCTTGGCACTTTGGATGTGGGACATACAGCGAGATGTTTGCTGCTTTTGCGTTTGGCTGTTGGGAGATTTACAGCACAAAGATATCTAGTTGATTTGAAGCAGTTCCGAGAAAGTCTAAACATAATCCCCACTTCTCCCTCCTGGCACTTTCCATGTGGGAGATATAGCAGGATGTATATTGGTTTTGAGGACAACTCAATGGACAGTGTAGGGAGAAAAGGTCCTGGCTCCTCGAATGCCGTTTCTGGAGACACTGCGATCAATGTGGGAGATATGTCAAGATGTGTGTTGGTTTTGAGGACGGCTCTCTGGAGAGTCTTAGCAAAGAGGTCACAGGGATAATCAGAGCAATTCTCAGAGACACTGAGAACAAGCTCCACAATTCCCTCCTGGCACTTTCCCTGTAGGAGATACCGCAAGACGTTTCTGTATATTGGGCACAGCGCTCTGCACGGTGTTAGCAGAGACTTTCCCAGGACAGTGAAACCCTATGTCAGAGACACTGAGAAGAAGCCCCAATGTTCCCTCCAGGCACTTTCAGTGTGGGTGCCTTCTCCACGTGGTTCCTGGTTTCACTGCGGCTCTGAAGAGAATGTTAGCAAAGAGGTAACCGGGACAGTGAAAACAGTACTCAAAGACAGGGAGAGCAAGCTCTCTCTTGGCACTTTGGATGTGGGACATACAGCGAGATGTTTGCTGCTTTTGCGTTTGGCTGTTGGGAGATTTACAGCACAAAGATATCTAGTTGATTTGAAGCAGTTCCGAGAAAGTCTAAACATAATCCCCACTTCTCCCTCCTGGCACTTTCCATGTGGGAGATATAGCAGGATGTATATTGGTTTTGAGGACAACTCAATGGACAGTGTAGGGAGAAAAGGTCCTGGCTCCTTGAATGCCGTTCCTGGAGACACTGCGATCAATGTGGGAGATATGTCAAGATGTGTGTTGGTTTTGAGGACGGCTCTCTGGAGAGTCTTAGCAAAGAGGTCACAGGGATGATCAGAGCAATTCTCAGAGACACTGAGAACAAGCTCGACAATTCACTCCTGGCACTTTCCCTGTAGGAGATACCGCAAGACGTTTCTGTATATTGGGCACAGCGCTCTGCAGGGTGTTAGCAGAGACTTTCCCGGGACAGTGAAACCCTATGTCAGAGACACTGAGAAGAAGCCCCAGTGTTCCCTCCAGGCACTTTCAGTGTGGGTGCCTTCTCCACGTGGTTCCTGGTTTCACTGCAGCTCTGAAGAGAATGTTAGCAAAGAGGTAACCGGGACAGTGAAAACAGTACTCAAAGACAGGGAGAGCAAGCTCTCTCTTGGCACTTTGGATGTGGGACATACAGCGAGATGTTTGCTGCTTTTGCGTTTGGCTGTTGGGAGATTTACAGCACAAAGATATCTAGTTGATTTGAAGCAGTTCCGAGAAAGTCTAAACATAATCCCCACTTCTCCCTCCTGGCACTTTCCATGTGGGAGATATAGCAGGATGTATATTGGTTTTGAGGACAACTCAATGGACAGTGTAGGGAGAAAAGGTCCTGGCTCCTTGAATGCCGTTTCTGGAGACACTGCGATCAATGTGGGAGATATGTCAAGATGTGTGTTGGTTTTGAGGACGGCTCTCTGGAGAGTCTTAGCAAAGAGGTCACAGGGATAATGAGAGCAATTCTCAGAGACACTGAGAACAAGCTCCACAATTCCCTCCTGGCACTTTCCCTGTAGGAGATACCGCAAGACGATTCTGTATATTGGGCACAGCGCTCTGCACGGTGTTAGCAGAGACTTTCCCGGGACAGTGAAACCCTATGTCAGAGACACTGAGAAGAAGCCCCAATGTTCCCTCCAGGCACTTTCAGTGTGGGTGCCTTCTCCACGTGGTTCCTGGTTTCACTGCAGCTCTGAAGAGAATGTTAGCAAAGAGGTAACCGGGACAGTGAAAACAGTACTCAAAGACAGGGAGAGCAAGCTCTCTCTTGGCACTTTGGATGTGGGACATACAGCGAGATGTTTGCTGCTTTTGCGTTTGGCTGTTGGGAGATTTACAGCACAAAGATATCTAGTTGATTTGAAGCAGTTCCGAGAAAGTCTAAACATAATCCCCACTTCTCCCTCCTGGCACTTTCCATGTGGGAGATATAGCAGGATGTATATTGGTTTTGAGGACAACTCAATGGACAGTGTAGGGAGAAAAGGTCCTGGCTCCTTGAATGCCGTTTCTGGAGACACTGCGATCAATGTGGGAGATATGTCAAGATGTGTGTTTGTTTTGAGGACGGCTCTCTGGAGAGTCTTAGCAAAGAGGTCACAGGGATAATCAGAGCAATTCTCAGAGACACTGAGAACAAGCTCGACAATTCCCTCCTGGCACTTTCCCTGTAGGAGATACCGCAAGACGTTTCTGTACATTGGGCACAGCGCTCTGCAGGGTGTTAGCAGAGACTTTCCCAGGACAGTGAAACCCTATGTCAGAGACACTGAGAAGAAGCCCCAGTGTTCCCTCCAGGCACTTTCAGTGTGGGTGCCTTCTCCACGTGGTTCCTGGTTTCACTGCAGCTCTGAAGAGAATGTTAGCAAAGAGGTAACCGGGACAGTGAAAACAGTACTCAAAGACAGGGAGAGCAAGCTCTACATTACTCTCTTGGCACTTTGGATGTGGGACATACAGCGAGATGTTTGCTGCTTTTGCGTTTGGCTGTTGGGAGATTTACAGCACAAAGATATCTAGTTGATTTGAAGCAGTTCTGAGAAAGTCTAAACATAATCCCCACTTCTCCCTCCTGGCACTTTCCATGTGGGAGATATAGCAGGATGTATATTGGTTTTGAGGACAACTCAATGGACAGTGTAGGGAGAAAAGGTCCTGGCTCCTTGAATGCCGTTCCTGGAGACACTGCGATCAATGTGGGAGATATGTCAAGATGTGTGTTGGTTTTGAGGACGGCTCTCTGGAGAGTCTTAGCAAAGAGGTCACACGGATAATCAGAGCAATTCTCAGAGACACTGAGACCAAGCTCCACAATTCCTCCTGGCACTTTCCCTGTAGGAGATACCGCAAGACGTTTCTGTATATTGGGCACTGCCCTCTGCACGGTGTTACCAGAGACTTTCCCGGGACAGTGAAACCCTATGTCAGAGACACTGAGAAGAAGCCCCAACGTTCCCTCCAGGCACTTTCAGTGTGGGTGCCTTCTCCACATGGTTCCTGGTTTCACTGCAGCTCTGAAGAGAATGTTAGCAAAGAGGTAACCGGGACAGTGAAAACAGTACTCAAAGACAGGGAGAGCAAGCTCTCTCTTGGCACTTTGGATGTGGGACATACAGCGAGATGTTTGCTGCTTTTGCGTTTGGCTGTTGGGAGATTTACAGCACAAAGATATCTAGTTGATTTGAAGCAGTTCCGAGAAAGTCTAAACATAATCCCCACTTCTCCCTCCTGGCACTTTCCATGTGGGAGATATAGCAGGATGTATATTGGTTTTGAGGACAACTCAATGGACAGTGTAGGGAGAAAAGGTCCTGGCTCCTTGAATGCCGTTTCTGGAGACACTGCGATCAATGTGGGAGATATGTCAAGATGTGTGTTGGTTTTGAGGACGGCTCTCTGGAGAGTCTTAGCAAAGAGGTCACACAGATAATCAGAGCAATTCTCAGAGACACTGAGAACAAGCTCCACAATTCCCTCCTGGCACTTTCCCTGTAGGAGATACCGCAAGACGATTCTGTATATTGGGCACAGCGCTCTGCACGGTGTTAGCAGAGACTTTCCCGGGACAGTGAAACCCTATGTCAGAGACACTGAGAAGAAGCCCCAATGTTCCCTCCAGGCACTTTCAGTGTGGGTGCCTTCTCCACGTGGTTCCTGGTTTCACTGCAGCTCTGAAGAGAATGTTAGCAAAGAGGTAACCGGGACAGTGAAAACAGTACTCAAAGACAGGGAGAGCAAGCTCTCTCTTGGCACTTTGGATGTGGGACATACAGCGAGATGTTTGCTGCTTTTGCGTTTGGCTGTTGGGAGATTTACAGCACAAAGATATCTAGTTGATTTGAAGCAGTTCCGAGAAAGTCTAAACATAATCCCCACTTCTCCCTCCTGGCACTTTCCATGTGGGAGATATAGCAGGATGTATATTGGTTTTGAGGACAACTCAATGGACAGTGTAGGGAGAAAAGGTCCTGGCTCCTTGAATGCCGTTTCTGGAGACACTGCGATCAATGTGGGAGATATGTCAAGATGTGTGTTTGTTTTGAGGACGGCTCTCTGGAGAGTCTTAGCAAAGAGGTCACAGGGATAATCAGAGCAATTCTCAGAGACACTGAGAACAAGCTCGACAATTCCCTCCTGGCACTTTCCCTGTAGGAGATACCGCAAGACGTTTCTGTACATTGGGCACAGCGCTCTGCAGGGTGTTAGCAGAGACTTTCCCAGGACAGTGAAACCCTATGTCAGAGACACTGAGAAGAAGCCCCAGTGTTCCCTCCAGGCACTTTCAGTGTGGGTGCCTTCTCCACGTGGTTCCTGGTTTCACTGCAGCTCTGAAGAGAATGTTAGCAAAGAGGTAACCGGGACAGTGAAAACAGTACTCAAAGACAGGGAGAGCAAGCTCTACATTACTCTCTTGGCACTTTGGATGTGGGACATACAGCGAGATGTTTGCTGCTTTTGCGTTTGGCTGTTGGGAGATTTACAGCACAAAGATATCTAGTTGATTTGAAGCAGTTCTGAGAAAGTCTAAACATAATCCCCACTTCTCCCTCCTGGCACTTTCCATGTGGGAGATATAGCAGGATGTATATTGGTTTTGAGGACAACTCAATGGACAGTGTAGGGAGAAAAGGTCCTGGCTCCTTGAATGCCGTTCCTGGAGACACTGCGATCAATGTGGGAGATATGTCAAGATGTGTGTTGGTTTTGAGGACGGCTCTCTGGAGAGTCTTAGCAAAGAGGTCACACGGATAATCAGAGCAATTCTCAGAGACACTGAGACCAAGCTCCACAATTCCTCCTGGCACTTTCCCTGTAGGAGATACCGCAAGACGTTTCTGTATATTGGGCACTGCCCTCTGCACGGTGTTACCAGAGACTTTCCCGGGACAGTGAAACCCTATGTCAGAGACACTGAGAAGAAGCCCCAACGTTCCCTCCAGGCACTTTCAGTGTGGGTGCCTTCTCCACATGGTTCCTGGTTTCACTGCAGCTCTGAAGAGAATGTTAGCAAAGAGGTAACCGGGACAGTGAAAACAGTACTCAAAGACAGGGAGAGCAAGCTCTCTCTTGGCACTTTGGATGTGGGACATACAGCGAGATGTTTGCTGCTTTTGCGTTTGGCTGTTGGGAGATTTACAGCACAAAGATATCTAGTTGATTTGAAGCAGTTCCGAGAAAGTCTAAACATAATCCCCACTTCTCCCTCCTGGCACTTTCCATGTGGGAGATATAGCAGGATGTATATTGGTTTTGAGGACAACTCAATGGACAGTGTAGGGAGAAAAGGTCCTGGCTCCTTGAATGCCGTTTCTGGAGACACTGCGATCAATGTGGGAGATATGTCAAGATGTGTGTTTGTTTTGAGGACGTCTCTCTGGAGAGTCTTAGCAAAGAGGTCACACGGATAATCAGAGCAATTCTCAGAGACACTGAGACCAAGATCGACAATTCCCTCCAGGCACTTTCGCTGTAGGAGATACCGCAAGACGTTTCTGTATATTGGGCACAGCGCTCTGCAGGGTGTTAGCAGAGACTTTCCCGGGACAGTGAAACCCTATGTCAGAGACACTGAGAAGAAGCCCCAATGTTCCTTCCAGGCATTTCCAGTGTGGGTGCCTTCTCCACATGGTTCCTGGTTTCACTGCAGCTCTGAAGAGAATGTTAGCAAAGAGGTAACAGGGACAGTGAAAACAGTACTCAAAGACAGGGAGAGCAAGCTCTACATTACTCTCTTGGCACTTTCGATGTGGGACATACAGCGAGATGTTTGCTGCTTTTACATTTGGCTGTTGGGAGATTTACAGCACAAAGATATCTAGTTGATTTGAAGCAGTTCCGAGAAAGTCTAAACATAATCCCCACTTCTCCCTCCTGGCACTTTCCATGTGGGAGATATAGCAGGATGTATATTGGTTTTAAGGAACTGTCCCCGGACAGTGTGGGCAGAAAAATTCCTGGCTCCTTGAATGCCGTTCCTGGAGACACTGCGATCAATGTGGGAGATATGTCAAGATGTGTGTTGGTTTTGAGGACGGCTCTCTGGAGAGTCTTAGCAAAGAGGTCACACGGGTAATCAGAGCAATTCTCAGAGACACTGAGAACAAGCTCCACAATTCCCTCCTGGCACTTTCCCTGTAGGAGATACCGCAAGACGTTTCTGTATATTGGGCACAGCGCTCTGCAGGGTATTAGCAGAGACTTTCCCGGGACAGTGAAACCCTATGTCAGAGACAGTGAGAAGAAGCCCCAACGTTCCTTCCAGGCACTTTTAGTGTGGGTGCCTTCTCCACGTGGTTCCTGGTTTCACTGCAGCTCTGAAGAGAATGTTAGCAAAGAGGTAACCGGGACAGTGAAAACAGTACTCAAAGACAGGGAGAGCAAGCTCTCTCTTGGCACTTTGGATGTGGGACATACAGCGAGATGTTTGCTGCTTTTGCATTTGGCTGTTGGGAGATTTACAGCACAAAGATATCTAGTTGATTTGAAGCAGTTCCGAGAAAGTCTAAACATAATCCCCACTTCTCCCTCCTGGCACTTTCCATGTGGGAGATATAGCAGGATGTATATTGGTTTTGAGGACAACTCAATGGACAGTGTAGGGAGAAAAGGTCCTGGCTCCTTGAATGCCGTTTCTGGAGACACTGCGATCAATGTGGGAGATATGTCAAGATGTGTGTTGGTTTTGAGGACGGCTCTCTGGAGAGTCTTAGCAAAGAGGTCACAGGGATAATCAGAGCAATTCTCAGAGACACTGAGAACAAGCTCGACAATTCCCTCCTGGCACTTTCCCTGTAGGAGATACCGCAAGACGTTTCTGTACATTGGGCACAGCGCTCTGCAGGGTGTTAGCAGAGACTTTCCCAGGACAGTGAAACCCTATGTCAGAGACACTGAGAAGAAGCCCCAGTGTTCCCTCCAGGCACTTTCAGTGTGGGTGCCTTCTCCACGTGGTTCCTGGTTTCACTGCAGCTCTGAAGAGAATGTTAGCAAAGAGGTAACCGGGACAGTGAAAACAGTACTCAAAGACAGGGAGAGCAAGCTCTACATTACTCTCTTGGCACTTTGGATGTGGGACATACAGCGAGATGTTTGCTGCTTTTGCGTTTGGCTGTTGGGAGATTTACAGCACAAAGATATCTAGTTGATTTGAAGCAGTTCTGAGAAAGTCTAAACATAATCCCCACTTCTCCCTCCTGGCACTTTCCATGTGGGAGATATAGCAGGATGTATATTGGTTTTGAGGACAACTCAATGGACAGTGTAGGGAGAAAAGGTCCTGGCTCCTTGAATGCCGTTCCTGGAGACACTGCGATCAATGTGGGAGATATGTCAAGATGTGTGTTGGTTTTGAGGACGGCTCTCTGGAGAGTCTTAGCAAAGAGGTCACACGGATAATCAGAGCAATTCTCAGAGACACTGAGACCAAGCTCCACAATTCCTCCTGGCACTTTCCCTGTAGGAGATACCGCAAGACGTTTCTGTATATTGGGCACTGCCCTCTGCACGGTGTTACCAGAGACTTTCCCGGGACAGTGAAACCCTATGTCAGAGACACTGAGAAGAAGCCCCAACGTTCCCTCCAGGCACTTTCAGTGTGGGTGCCTTCTCCACATGGTTCCTGGTTTCACTGCAGCTCTGAAGAGAATGTTAGCAAAGAGGTAACCGGGACAGTGAAAACAGTACTCAAAGACAGGGAGAGCAAGCTCTCTCTTGGCACTTTGGATGTGGGACATACAGCGAGATGTTTGCTGCTTTTGCGTTTGGCTGTTGGGAGATTTACAGCACAAAGATATCTAGTTGATTTGAAGCAGTTCCGAGAAAGTCTAAACATAATCCCCACTTCTCCCTCCTGGCACTTTCCATGTGGGAGATATAGCAGGATGTATATTGGTTTTGAGGACAACTCAATGGACAGTGTAGGGAGAAAAGGTCCTGGCTCCTTGAATGCCGTTTCTGGAGACACTGCGATCAATGTGGGAGATATGTCAAGATGTGTGTTTGTTTTGAGGACGTCTCTCTGGAGAGTCTTAGCAAAGAGGTCACACGGATAATCAGAGCAATTCTCAGAGACACTGAGACCAAGATCGACAATTCCCTCCAGGCACTTTCGCTGTAGGAGATACCGCAAGACGTTTCTGTATATTGGGCACAGCGCTCTGCAGGGTGTTAGCAGAGACTTTCCCGGGACAGTGAAACCCTATGTCAGAGACACTGAGAAGAAGCCCCAATGTTCCTTCCAGGCATTTCCAGTGTGGGTGCCTTCTCCACATGGTTCCTGGTTTCACTGCAGCTCTGAAGAGAATGTTAGCAAAGAGGTAACCGGGACAGTGAAAACAGTACTCAAAGACAGGGAGAGCAAGCTCTACATTACTCTCTTGGCACTTTAGATGTGGGACATACAGCGAGATGTTTGCTGCTTTTGCGTTTGGCTGTTGGGAGATTTACAGCACAAAGATATCTAGTTGATTTGAAGCAGTTCCGAGAAAGTCTAAACATAATCCCCACTTCTCCCTCCTGGCACTTTCCATGTGGGAGATATAGCAGGATGTATATTGGTTTTAAGGAACTGTCCCCGGACAGTGTGGGCAGAAAAATTCCTGGCTCCTTGAATGCCGTTCCTGGAGACACTGCGATCAATGTGGGAGATATGTCAAGATGTGTGTTGGTTTTGAGGACGGCTCTCTGGAGAGTCTTAGCAAAGAGGTCACACGGGTAATCAGAGCAATTCTCAGAGACACTGAGAACAAGCTCCACAATTCCCTCCTGGCACTTTCCCTGTAGGAGATACCGCAAGACGTTTCTGTATATTGGGCACAGCGCTCTGCAGGGTATTAGCAGAGACTTTCCCGGGACAGTGAAACCCTATGTCAGAGACAGTGAGAAGAAGCCCCAACGTTCCTTCCAGGCACTTTTAGTGTGGGTGCCTTCTCCACGTGGTTCCTGGTTTCACTGCAGCTCTGAAGAGAATGTTAGCAAAGAGGTAACCGGGACAGTGAAAACAGTACTCAAAGACAGGGAGAGCAAGCTCTCTCTTGGCACTTTGGATGTGGGACATACAGCGAGATGTTTGCTGCTTTTGCATTTGGCTGTTGGGAGATTTACAGCACAAAGATATCTAGTTGATTTGAAGCAGTTCCGAGAAAGTCTAAACATAATCCCCACTTCTCCCTCCTGGCACTTTCCATGTGGGAGATATAGCAGGATGTATATTGGTTTTGAGGACAACTCAATGGACAGTGTAGGGAGAAAAGGTCCTGGCTCCTTGAATGCCGTTTCTGGAGACACTGCGATCAATGTGGGAGATATGTCAAGATGTGTGTTGGTTTTGAGGACGGCTCTCTGGAGAGTCTTAGCAAAGAGGTCACAGGGATAATCAGAGCAATTCTCAGAGACACTGAGAACAAGCACTTTCCCTGTAGGAGATACTGCAAGACGTTTCTGTATATTGGGCACAGCGCTCTGCAGGGTGTTAGCAGAGACTTTCCCGGGACAGTGAAACCCTATGTCAGAGACACTGAGAAGAAGCCCCAATGTTCCCTCCAGGCACTTTCAGTGTGGGTGCCTTCTCCACATGGTTCCTGGTTTCACTGCAGCTCTGAAGAGAATGTTAGCAAAGAGGTAACCGGGACAGTGAAAACAGTACTCAAAGACAGGGAGAGCAAGCTCTCTTAGATGGGGGACCAGGCCCACACATGGGGGGCCCAGACCCAGAGATGGGGGTTCCAGACCCACAGATGGGGGTCCCAGACCTGGAGATGGGGGTTCTAGACCCACACCTGGGGGTCCCAAACCCATAGATGGGGGACCAGGCCCAGAGATGGGGGGACAGACCCACACATGGGGGGCCCAGACCCAGAGATGGGGGACCAGGGCCACACCTGGGGGTTCTAGACCCATAGAGGTGGGTCCCAGAGCCACACATGGGGGGCCCAGACCCATAGATGGGGGACCAGGCTCACACACGGGGGGCCGAGACCCAGAGGTGGGGGGACGGACCCACACATGGGGGGCCCAGACTCAGAGACGGGTGTTCCAGACCCACACCTGGGGGTCCTAGACCTGGAGATAGGGGTTCTAGACCCACACCAGGGGGTCCAAGACCCATAGATGGGGGACCCAGACCCAGAGATGGGGGGACAGACCCACAGGTGGGGGTCCCAGCCCCATAGATGTGTGTGCCCGTGGACACCTGGGTCCCCTCTGCCCCATAGATCCGGGTCCAGCCCCATAGGTGGGGGTCCCCCCGGCCACCTGGGTCCCCTCCCCAGTCCCCTGGGTCCCCCCTCCCCGGGCACCTGGGGCCCTTCCATCCCTTCCCTGGCCCCATGGGTGCCCCCTGCCCCACGGCCGTGGGTCCAGCCCCATAGCCGTGGGGTGGGGCCGTCCCCAGACGAGTCGTGCTTCACCCCGCTCTTCGCCCACGAGGAGATGGGGGAGATCGTCAAGAACTTCCTGGTGGTCCACGTCGACCCCCCCGGCATGGAGGAGGGCGCCCCCCCCTACCCCCCAGGGTGCGACCCACGGCGCCCCGCGACCCCCATCGCCCGCCCCCCAACCCCCCCCCCCCCAGCCCCGCTGATCCCGCCCCGCTTGATCCCGCTTGAACCCTTGATTGACCACCTTGAGTCTCCGTTGCCCCTCCCCGTTGGCCCCGCTGACCCCCAAGTTGGCCCCGCTGACCCACAGTTGACCTCCCATGATCCCATTGACCCCCAAGTTGGCCCCATTGACCCCACCGACCCCCGAGTTGACCCTGTTGGCCCCCCAGTTGCCTTCATTGACCCCCAAGTTGGCCCCGCTGACCCCCAAGTTGGCCCCGTTGACCCACAGTTGACCTCCCATGATCCCATTGACCCCACCGACCCCCGAGTTGACCCTGTTGGCCCCCCAGTTGGCTTCATTGACCCCCAAGTTGGCCCCGCTGACCCCCAAGTTGGCCCCGTTGACCCACAGTTGACGTCCCATGATCCCATTGACCCCACCGACCCCCGAGTTGACCCTATTGGCCCCCCAGTTGGCTTCATTGACCCCCAAGTTGGCCCCACCGACCTCCCGGTTGACCCCAGTGACCCCCAAGTTGGCCCCGCTGACCCCCAAGTTGGCCCCGCTGACCCACAGTTGACCTCCCATGATCCCATTGACCCCCAAGTTGGCCCCGTTGACCCACAGTTGACCTCCCATGATCCCATTGACCCCCAAGCTGGCCCCATTGACCCCCAAGCTGTCCCTATTGACCCCACCAACCCCCGAGTTGACCCCGTTGACCCCCTGTCACCCCCCCGTTGACCCGTTGACCCCCCCCTGCCCCCCAGGTACCAGTACCCCTCGCTGGAGCAACTGGCCGAGATGATCCCCTGCATCCTCCTGTACCTCAAGTGAGTTGGGGGGCTGCCCCATAGCGGGGGGGGGGGGTCAGGATGACCTTGACCTCGTGACACTCCACCCCCCGCCCCCAGCATCGTCAGCATCATCGGGATGGGGGTGGGGGCCGGCGCCTTCGTCCTGGCGAAATTTGGGGTGAGTGGGGCTGGGGGGGGGGTGGGCACATGGAGGGGCTCGGGGGTGGTTATGGGGCATCTTGGGGGGGGGAGATCTGTGGGTCCTTGGAGGGGGGGTCCTGAGGGTCTCTGGGGGGGTTGTATGGGGCATCTGGGGGGGGTTCTGTGGGGTTCTGTGGGTCTCAGGGGGGCTATGGGTCACCTGGGGGGGATCTGTGGGTCTGGCGGGGGGGTTGCGGGGCATCTGGGGGGACACATGTGGGTCGGGGGGGGGGGGAGTGTCATTGTGGGTCTGGAGGGGGTTTGGGGGGGTTCCTTGGGGGAGAACTTGGGGGTCGCTGTGGGGCTGGAGGGATCTGGGGGGGTTCTGGAGGGGTCCCGAAGGGTCTCCGGGGGGGGAATTTGGGGGTCTGGGGGGGTCGCCGTGGGTCTGGAGGGCTCTGGGGGGGGAATCTATGGGGCTGGGGAGGTCGCTATGGGGCAGGGGGGTCGCTGTGGGGCAGGAGGGCCCTTGGGTGGGATCGCTGTGGGTCCGGAGGAGGTTTGAGGAGCTCCTGCGTTGGGTTCTTGGGGGTCACTGTGGGGCCGGCGGGGAATCTATGGGTCCGGGGAGGTGTCTATGTGGCAGAGAGGGCTGCCGTGGGGCAGGAGGTGACCCCCGGCCCTGCCCCACAGCTGCTGCACCCCGAGGCGGTGGAGGGGCTGGTGCTGGTCAACATCGACCCCCAGGCCAAGGGCTGGATGGACTGGGCCGCGCACAAGGTGGGGCGGCCGTGGGGCGGCCATGGGGCGGCTGTGGGGCGCTCTAGTGGGTCTCCGTGGGCATATGGGGCACCTTTAGGTCTTCTATGGGTCTCCATGGGGCACCTATGGGTCACTTATGGGTCTCCATGGGGCTACGGAGCAGCCGCGGGTCACTTATGGGTCTCCACGGCGCTATGGGGCACCTCTAGATGTTCTGTGGGTCACTTACGGGTGTCCATGGGACTATGGGGCACCTATGGGTCCCGCCGGGTCCCTGTGGGTCCCACGGGTCTCTGTGGGTCCCATGGGTCCCAATGGGTCCCGTGGGTCTCTATGGGTCTTATGGGTCACTATGGGTCTCTGTGGGTCCCATGGGTCCCTGTAGGTTCCATGGGTCCCGTGGCTCCTTATGGGTCGCTGTGGGTCCCATGGCGCCCCACTTGCTGCCCCACAGCTCTCGGGCCTGACGTCCTCCACCACCGACATGATCCTGGCCCATCTCTTCACCCAGGTGGGGCCGGGGGCACTTGTGGGGCCGGGCGGAGGAACTTGTGGGGCTGGGGGCATCAGTTATGGGTCCTGGGGGGTCACTTGTGGGTCGGTGGTGAGTCAGCCGTGGCCCTGGGGTGGGTCAGTTATGGGTCTCGGGGTGGGTTACGGGTCGGTTGTGGGTCCGGGGGAGCGGCGGGGGGTCAGTTGCGGCTCACTTGTGGGTCTGCCCCACAGGAGGAGCTGTCGGCCGCCCCCCCGGCCGTGCAGAGCAGCCGGGCCCGGCTGGGGGCGACCCCCAACGCCCCCCTGCTGTGGGGCATGTACAACAGGTGGGGGGCTGTGGGGCACTGGGAGGCACTGGGCTGTACTGGGGGGCACTGGGAGGGGGCTGTGGGGCACTGGGAGGGCACTGGGTTATACTGGGAGGCACTGGGGGGGGGCTGTGGGGCACTGGGAGGGCACTGGGATATACTGGGAGGCACTGGGAGGGGGCTGTGGGGCACTGGGCTATACTGGGAGGCACTGGGAGGGGGCTGTGGGGCACTGGGAGGGACTGGGCTGTACTGGGGGGCACTAGGAGGGACTGGGCTGTACTGGGAGGCACTGGGAGGGCACTGGGCTATACTGGGAGGGCACCGGGGGGGCACCGGTGTGTACTGGTGTGTACTGGGGGCACTCACCGTGGCGGTGGCGGCTCCCTGCTCCTGCTCCTGCTCCTGCCGGGGCCGCGCAGCCGCGGTGACCTGGGCCTGGCGCGCAGCGGGGCCGGCAGCCTGCGGTGAGCGACCCCCCCTCGCCCCTCTGACCTTTGACCCCGTGCCTCCGGGATGGCCTCCGACCCCCCACAGTGACCTTTGACCCCCTCTCCCCTCCACCCCCCCCCAAAGCTGCCCCATGTTGCTGGTGGTGGGCGACGGCTCCCCCCACGAGGAGGCCGTGGTGAGTGACGTCACCTGACCCCGCCCCCCCGTGAGGTCACGTGCCAGGGTCACATGGCCCGTCCCGTGACCCTCGTGGAGTCATGTGACCCCCGCCACGGCCCGTACCCCCCCCCCCCCAGGTGGAGTGCAACGCCAAGCTGGACCCCACCCAGACCTCCTTCCTCAAGGTGACCTTTGACCCCCCGACGCCGTGACCTTTGACCCCCTACACCGTGACCTTTGACACCCCACAGATGGCGGACGGAGGGGGGCAGCGCCAGCTCAGCCAGGTGAGGGGTCAAAGGTCACCAGTGCCAACGGGGGGGGCGTGGCTTAAGGGAGAGGGGGCGTGGTCTGGGAGACTGAGGGGGCAGGGCCTAAGGGGGGGTGTGGCCTGGCACCGGCCTTCTATGGGGAGCTGTAGTGGCAGGGCTTGGAAGGGAGGGGGCGTGGCGTAAGGGGGCACCAAAGCCATAGAAGGGGTTGGTTGGGGGGGGCGTGGCTAAGGGGGGAGGGGGCGTGGCCTCAGGGCGTCCCCCATATAAGGGGGGTGTGGGTGTGGTTTGAGGGGGAGGGGGCGTAGCCTAAGGGGAGGGAGCGGGGCTTAAAGGGGAGGGGCCCCCGATGGGGGGGTTGGGGTGTGGCTTAAAGGGGGCGTGGCCTAAAGGGGCATGGTCTTGACCCCCCCCCGCCCCCCCCAGCCAGCCAAGCTGACAGAGGCCTTCAAGTACTTCGTGCAGGGCATGGGCTACAGTGAGTACAATTAGTGCTCATTAATATTCATGAGAGCTCATTAACCCCCCCCCCCCCCCCCCCCCCCCGGGGAGAAAGTAGCACCCAAGGGGGGGGGCAATTAATTGCCCTGGGGGGTAATGAAGACCCCCGGGGACAGCAATTAATGACCCCTGGGTTAATTAGTGCTCTGGGGGGGGTAATTAACTGCTTTTCCTGGGGTATAAATCTGCCCGAGGGGGTGGGGTGCATTATTAGCCCCCCTGCAGGTTAATTAATGGCCCTGGGGGGGTAATGAATGGCTGCGGGGGGGGGGGGTGTGTGTGGGGGTAATCAGTGACCCGGGGGGGTAATTAATTGCTCCGGGGGGTTAATTACCCCGCCCCCCCAGTCCCCCACGTCCTGGACCGCAAGCGCAGCGTGGGGCCAGGTAGGGAGAGACGTCAGCGATGACGTCAGCTGTGATGTCACGCGTGAGGCCACACCCTCCCCCCCGCCTCACGTCACCTCCCCCCTCCCCTCCCCCCCTCCAACGTGTGACGGCACCGCCCCTTTGTGAGGTCACGTGTGATGTCACGGGGTGCACGAGGGGCGTGGCCTCGGGCAGGGGGCGTGGCCTCGGGGACACCTCCCCTGCACTAACCCCGTGGGGGGGCGTGGCCTAATAAAGGGGGCGTGTCCTGCAGCTCCGCACTAACCCCACTGGGGGCTTGGGGGCATGGCTTGCGGCAAGGGGGCGTGGCCTCCTCCCTTCCATTAACCCTATTGGAGCCGCTTGGAGGGGGCGGGGCCTGTTTCCTTGCGTTGGCGTGGGGCGCGGCTTCGGGGAGGGGGCGTGGCTTCGGGGAGGGGGCGTGGCCTACACGCCGGGGGCGGGGCCTGAGGGCATTTCCCCCGGCACTAACCCCCCTGGGGGGGGGGGGGCGCTGCGGGGGGTGGGGGGGGGCTCCAAGGGGCGGGGCTTGCGGGGCAGGGGGCGTGTCCCCTGACGCCACGCTCTCCCGGCAGTGGCGGCAGCGGCCATGACGCGCCTCTCCCGCTTCCGCACCGCCTCCGTCTCCAGCTCCGCCTCCGGGGAGGGCGAGCGGGGCCGCAGCCGCACCCTCTCTCGGGGCAGCCTGGGGGGGGGCGCCCCCGCCCCATAGACCCCGCCCCGCTTTGGGTTTGGAAGGCCACGGGAACCCCCCAAAAAAACGCACCCGGGAAGCGCCAAAACCACTCCAGGGTCCCGTCCCCCCCCCCCAAGTCCCCCCCCAAACCCCCTTGGAACCCCCCCCCCCAATCCATCCCCAACTCCCCCCCCTCCCCCCCCCCAAAAACCCTGGGATGCCCCAAAACCACCCCAGGACCCCCAAAAATCCACCCAGGACCCCCCCAAATCTACCCAAGGCCTCCCTGAATCCCCCCCAACCCCACCCAGGACCCCCCAAATCTCTTGGGATGCCCCAAAACCACCCTGGGACCCCCCCCCCAAATCCCCCAGGACCCTCCAAATCCCCCAGGAACCCCCCAAAATGCAGACGAGAGTCCCCAGAACCACCACCCCCCCCAAGATCCATCCAGGACCCCCCCAAATCCCCTTGGGATGCCCCAAAACCCCCCCGGGAGCCCCCAAAAATCACCACAGGGATCCCCAAAAACCCCGGAACGGCTCAAAGCCACCCCAGAACCTTCCAGAATTCCCCAAGACCTCCTCCCAAATCACCCCAGGGACCCCCAAAACCCTCACAATGCCCCTCCCCCCCCCAACCCCACCCAGGACCCTCCGAAAATCCCCTTGGGATCCCCCAAAACCACCCCGGGACCTTCCAAAATCGACCCCCCTCCACCCCCCCCCCCAAGCCACTCCGGAACCTCCAAAAACCCCCCAGAACTCCCCAAAACGCCCTGGGACACCCCCCCCCCCAAAATCCATCCAACGCCCCTCTGAAGCCCCCCAGGGACCCCCCCCAAAACCCCCTGGGATGCCCCAAAACCATCCCGGGACGCCCAAACCCCCGAGACCCCCCCCCTCCCCAAAAAATACCCCCAAACCTCCTGGCACCCCCTAATGCTCCCTCAGCCACCCCCCCACCCCAATCACTTGGGACCCCCCCAATCTCCCCCCAGGATCCCCCTAGAGCCCCCAACCCCCCCTAGGGCACCCCAGGGCCCCGCAAAATCTCCCCTGAGACCCCCCAAGATCCCCAATAGCCCCCTGATGCCCCCCAGGACCCCCCAATACCCCCCCCAGACGCCTCTGGGACCCCCTGAGATCCCCAATAGCCCCCTGATACCCCCCAGGACCCCCAATACCCCCCCGAGACCCCCCCCAGGAGCCTCTGGGACCCCTTGAGACTCCCCAGGACCCCCCGACCCCCCTCAGGGATCGACCCCCACCCTCCCCCCCCCCGGCCTCAAGCTGCAACCTTCGACCCCCGCCGGAGCCGGAGCCGGAGCCGGAGCCGGAGCCGGAGCCGGAGCCGGAGCCGGAGCCACGTCCGAGCGCGCACGGAGACCGCGTTCCCGGCGCCAGAACCGACTTTTAATCCCCCGCCCCGAGAAAACCGAATAAAGCGGCGGCGGCGGCCGCGGGCCACACTGCGCAGGCGCGGCGCCCTCCGCCTCTTTAAAGGGACTGAGCGCGCCGGCGCGGATCCCTCCGCCTCCGGACAGGGGCGCGTTACGCGAACCCCTCCGCGCCGTTCCCCGGCCCCGCCCCTCCGGGGGAGCGGGGCGGTGCGTCAGGCGCGTGCGCAGTGCGTCGGGCGCGTGCGGGGGGGGGGGGGGGTTGTGTGCGCCGCCATCTTAAGGGGCTGGGCGCCATTTCGTGGCGTAGAGCGGGCGAGTTGAGGGGAAAAGTGGGCAAATTGGGGGGAAAGTGAGGGGAATTTACCGGACAGCCGTACTGCGCATGTGCGTCCTCTTTTCCGTACGGCTCATGGCGCCCCCGTGCCGTACAGCCGCACTGCGCATGCGCGACGTCTTTTCCGTACGGCTCATGGCGCCCCCCTGTGCCGTACAGCCGTACTGCGCATGCGCGGACTCTTTTCCGTACAGTCGTACGGCTCATGGCGCCCCCCAGTGCCGTACAGCCGTACTGCGCATGCGCGGCGCCTTTTCCCTACGGCTCATGGCGCCCCCCTGTGCCGTACAGCTGTACTGCGCATGCGCGGCCTCTTTCCCGTACAGCCGTACTGCGCATGCGCGGATCTTTCCCGTACAGCCGTACGGCTCATGGCGCCCCCCTGTGCCGTACAGCCGCACTGCGCATGCGCGGCCTCTTTTCCGTACAGCCCTACTGCGCATGCGCGGACTCTTTTTCGTACAGCCGTACGGCTCATGGCGCCTACCTCTGCCGTACAGCCGTACTGCGCATGCGCGGCCTTTTTTTTTTTCGTACAGCGTACTGCGCATGCGCGGCCTCTTTTCCGTACAGCCCTACTGCGCATGCGCGGAGTCTTTTCCGTACTGCCGTACGGATCATGGCGCCCCCCTGTACCGTACAGCTGTACTGCGCATGCGCGGCGTCTTTTCCGTACAGCCGTACGGATCATGGCGCCCCCCTGTGCCGTACAGCCGCACTGCGCATGCGCGGCGCCTTTTCCGTACGGCTCATGGCGGCTCCCAGTGCCGTACAGCCGTACTGCGCACGCGCGGCCTCTTTTCCGTGCAGCCGTACGGCTCATGGCGCCCCCCAGTGCCTTACTGCCGTACTGCGCATGAGTGGCCTCTTTTCCGTACAGCCGTACGGCTCATGGCGCCCCCCTGTGCCGTACAGCCGCACTGCGCACGCGCGGCGCCTTTCCCGTTGGTTGACCGACGGGCGCCGCCATGAGGGAGCGGGGGGCCCTTCCCCGACGGCTGCGGAGGAGGGAAGGGGTTTTTCTCCAGTTTCGGCGCCGGGGGTCGGCCGGGAGAGGGGTCGGCGGGTTCACCGGCCTCCGCCGCGTCGGTTTTGCCCCTGGGTTTGGGTGTCGGCAGGGTCCCGTCTGCTCTGGCCACCAAAGGGTGACGGACGCGGCAAGCGGGGCCCCGTGAGGAGGCGGGTGGGTGCGTGGTGCTGGGAGGGACGGTGCCACCGGTGGCTACGCGACACCGTGTGACGGCTTGGCGGTGGGGTGTTCTTGTTTTTGTGGTTTTTTTTTTAATTTTGGAGGCGCGAAGTGGCGAGTAAAGCGGGATCTTGGCACCGGACGCGACTCGGGCAAGGCGAGCGATGGCTGGTGGCCTGCAGCAGCGATTCTTTCTCCCACGTTGTACGGTGGGTGAAGGTTCAAGTGTCCTTTGGGTCTGTTTTCCGGGGCGTCTGTGAGCCTCAAAGTGGCAGCCCGAAACCATGGGGGGCAGGCGGGCGCGAGGCCGGGGTAAAGGAGCAGGAGACGGGAATGGCCGCGGGCAGGCTGAGGTTTTCGGGCGGTATCTCAGCCCACGCCTTTTGGTTGGCTTTTTTTTTTTTCCCCTTCGGGCGCAGGACGCGCGTGGAGAGGGGCTAAGCCGAGGCAGCGGCGAGGAGGCGCTTGGGGCCGGTGACTTCTCGCGCGGGCGACGGTCGTTTTGTGTCCCGGTGTCTCCGGCGAGGACGGCCGCGGCGAGCAGCGTCCTGTCGTGCTTCGGAGGAAGGGGAAGCCGCGGGAGAGGTCGGCGCTGGCCTCTCCGCAACTTCTCGCTGGCGCCGTTTTCTTTTCCTCAATGGCGGACGACGAAGAGGAACCCGGTGACCAAGGGAATGTCCCGGAGGGTCGAGGCGCTGGGTTTTTTTTTTTGACGACAAGGGATTTAAGGCCTCCGGCCCTCCGGAAGCCAAGTTGAGCGGCCGGAGCCGGGGAGGGCTTGGGAGGAGGGGAGAAGTTTGGGAGTCGCAGGGAGGCGTTTTGGAGACGGGCAGAGGGCTGGACGCCGTCCCCTTTGGGTAGGCAACGGGAGCGGGATGGTCGTCAGCACGACGCTAGCGCGAGCCGGGCAGGGCGGTTCCGGCCTGTGTCCGTTGTGCGGTGTGCACGGCGTGTTTTCTGTGGCTTAGACCTTCCGTGGGTCTCGATGTTCTCCCTACGCTTGAGGAGCGTGGTCTGTGCTTGAGGCACCATCCCTAGAGCCTCGAAGGCCCGTCCTCATCGGCATCGCCCCAGTCGGGGGCTGCTTTTCTTGTGTCGTAAGCTTAAAGCGTGGCTGGGTCCGGCGTCTCGGAAGTTTCTGGACGGTCCTGGTTTGCAGCCTTGCTCCTGGCTGTGGGAGCAGCTCTCTTCTCTAGCCATCCATTTTCAGTGACTGCGACTTCTTCCCTGCGTCCTTGAGTTCTTGGGTCTGGGAGCCGGGCGTCCTGCGCGTTCGTCTTCTCCGTTTGAGAGTCGCTCGTTGTCCCGGGCCGTGGCGTTGTGCTCATTTCCTGGGGCTTCCCTCGAGCCTTTCTCACGTCGCCGTCGTGGTCCCGCAGGTCTTCTTGCCTGACGGTCGCTTACGTCGGGGTGTCGTCCTCCTCGCCGAGAGTCTTCTCTCCTCGCCGAGGGGCGTTGTTCGCCGTGTGGTGTGTGGCGTTGGGTCTGTGCTTGCGCGTGTTGGGGCTCGGAGCTGCTCTGCCCGGTCGCGTAGAGTCAGGGGGAGGAGGAACAGCAAAAGAGTTCGTGGTTAATACGTTCTAACGAGGCCGTCGAGGCCAAGGTGGTGGAGTCAATTCCCATCGAGTAGCCATCAGCAGGTGGCGTGGGCAGCTCTTTAATTAAGGGTTTTTTTTGGGATGAGCAGAGCTGTACCTGCGTCTGCTATATTAGAGAAACGATGTTATCGTATGGAAAGATCTGTCCCACAGCCAACTTTTGTCTCCGTGGTTCTCCCCCTCTCGCGTTCTCCTGTCTGGGCTGTAGTCCATGGCTGTCTTCTTTCCCCTGTGGCTCTCTTTGCCCGTCCCCTGCCGCCCCGGCTTCTCTGCCCCGCAGCAGACGGCCGTTGTCTCGGGTTTACGTGATGAGGTCTTTGCGGGGGTGGGTTGTGTGAGAAGACACCAGGAGCTCCCCCCACGCTGGGCACAGCCAGCTGAGAGAGGGACCTGCCGCTGGTCAAACAAGGCCGCGGTCGGCAACGCCGGCCGGGAGCGGAGCAGAGAGTCCCCTGCAACCCGTGGAGGCCCCGCTGTCGGCGCAGAAAATTAATTTCTCCCCATGTCTCGTCGAGGAAGGGCAGCGACGGAGTGGCTGGGTGGGTCCCCAGGGGCCAGCCGAGGTCAACCCACCACAGATGACTTCTGCTGTGCTCCCTGGCCTCGTCTTTTCACGCTTGACTGGGTTTCTTGTACCCGGTCTCTTTCGAGACTTAATTTCTTACTTTCCATCTCTTTCTTTCTGATTCTGATGTTTCTTGATCCCCGTCAGTTTTCAGTTCTTCTTGCTGCCTTTCCCTCTATCTGTCTCCCCAAAATAAATTTTAATTTCTTTCCCATGTTTCTTGTACCCCGTCGTTTTTCATCATCGTCTTCCTCTCTTTCTGTGCAGTCCTGCGTACCTGTCTTTCAAGTCTTGGGTATGATTCTTGCATCCTGCGCCTTTCGAAATTTTGGGTCTCCGTCTCCTACTAACCATTTCCCTGTCTGTGATTCCCCATTCTTCCCTCTCTGTCCTGCACCCTGTCACTTTTTTCATGTTTTTTTTCTACATCTCCCTGTTATTTTTTTGCTTATGTTTCTTCTGCCCTGTTGTTTTTCGAAGTTTTCTTTCAACGTGTGCTTCTGTCGGGGTCCCTGTTTCTCTTTTCTGTCTGCGAGAGGCTCAGGGGAGGGGGTGATGTGCTGTGGGGCTTTGGCAATGGCCCCTCTTCCCAATGGGCTCCAGCTGGGGCTGAGGACGCCCAGGTGGGACCCGTGAGGTGACCATGGTCTGGGCCAAGGGCTTAAGAGGGCTGCAGGTGGGGATGGGCCTGCTGTGCTGAGGGTCTCTAGCTGGGGAGAGGGTGCCTGGGCACGGCTGCAGGCCAGCGCTGGCTAAGCAGTCAAACCAAGTGGGTTCCATAGAGCTTTAGAACAAGGCACAGTTTTCCCTCCTCGCGTTTGGGCGTGGGAGCAATCTCCCGATGTCCGGATATATGGAAATTTTGGAGGCTGGCGCGGCGCCAAGTGGGAAAGGGTGGTTTTGAGGCTGAAGGCAGCAGGAAAATGCTCCAAAATTTCCATATATCGGGAGATAGGGAGATTGCTCCCACACCCAAAGAGCCAGGAGGGAAAGCCGTGCCTCGTTGGAAAGCTCTTTGGCAGCCGCTCGTGTGGCCCCACAGCCCGTGGGGCTGCGGGCTTTGCGGTGGCCGTCAACCTCGGCGCCACCGGCGCGCACGTGGCGCCGCCGCGCCAGCCTGCGAAGCATTTTTAGGTAGGGCCGCGGCTCTGGCGACAGCTCCCACGCCCGAAGAGCCAGGAGGGAAAGCCGTGCCTCGTTGGAAAGCTCTTTGGCAGCCACTCGCGTGGCCGCACAGCCCGTGGGGCTGCGGGCTTTGCGGCGGCCGTCAGCCTCGGCGCCACCAGCGCCCACATGGCGCCGCTGCACCAGCCTGCGAAGCATTTCCTGGTAGGGCCGCGGCTCTGGCAACAGCTCCCACGCCCGAAGAGCCAGGAGGGAAAGCCGTGCCTCGTTGGAAAGCTCTTTGGCAGCCGCTCGCCTGGCCTCACAGCCTGTGGGGCTGCGGGCTTTGCGGCGGCCGTCAGCCTCGGCGACACCGGCGCCCACGTGGCGCCGCCGCGCCAACCTGCGAAGCATTTTCGGGTAGGGCCGCGGCTCTGGCGACAGCTCCCACGCCCGAAGATCCATGAGGGAAAGCCGTGCCTCGTTGGAAAGCTCTTTGGCAGCCGCTCGCATGGCCCCACAGCCCGTGGGGCTGCGGGCTTTGCGGCAGCCGTCAGCCTCGGCGCCACTGGTGCCCATGTGGCGCCGCCGCGCCAGACTGCGAAGCATTTTCTGGTAGGGCCGCGGCTCTGGCGACAGCTCCCACGACCAAAGAGCCAGGAGGGAAAGCCGTGCCTCGTTGGAAAGCTCTTTGGCAGCCGCTGGCGTGGCCCCACATCCCGTGGGGCTGAGGGCTTTGCGCCGGCCATCAGCCTCGGCACCACCGGCGCCCACGTGGCGCCGCCGCGCCAGCCTGCAAAGCATTTTCCGGTAGGGCTGCGGCTCTGGCGACAGCTCCCACGCCCGAAGAGCCAGGAGGGAAAGCCGTGCCTCGTTGGAAAGCTCTTTGGCAGCCGCTCGCGTGGCCCCACAGCCCGTGGGGCTGCGGGCTTTGCGGCGGCCGTCAGCCTCGGCGCCACCGGCACCCACGTGGCGCTGCCGCGCCAGCCTGCGAAGCATTTTCGGGTAGGGCCACGGCTCTGGCGTCACCTCTCTCGCCCGAAGAGCCAGGAGGGAAAGCCGTGCCTCATTGGAAAGCTCTTTGGCAGCCGCTCGCGTGGCCCCACAGCCCATGGGGCTGCGGGCTTTGCGGCGGCCGTCAGCCTCGGCGCCACCGGTGCCCACGTGGCGATGCCGCGCCAGCCTGCGAAGCATTTTCGGGTTGGGCTGCGGCTCTGGCGACAGCTCCCACGCCCGAAGAGCCAGGAGGGAAAGCCGTGCCTCGTTGGAAAGCTCTTTGGCAGCCGCTGGCGTGGCCCCACAGCCCGTGGGGCTGCGGGCTTTGCGGCGGCCGTCAGCCTCGGCGCCACCGGCGCCCACGTGGCGCTGCCGCGCCAGCCTGGAAAGCATTTTTGGGTAGGGCCGCGGCTCTGGCGTCACCTCTCTCGCCCGAAGAGCCAGGAGGGAAAGCCGTGCCTCGTTGGAAAGCTCTTTGGCAGCCGCTCGCGTGGCCCCACAGCCCTGTGAGGCTGCGGGCTTTGTGGCGGCCGTCAGCCTCGGCGCCACCGGCGCCCACGTGGCGCCGCTGTGCCAGCCTGCGAAACATTTTCCGGTAGGGCCACGGCTCTGGCGACAGCTCCCACGCCCGAAGAGCCAGGAGGGAAAGCCATGCCTCCTTGGAAAGCTCTTTGGCAGCTGCTCGCATGGCCCCACAGCCCGTGTGGCTGCGGGCTTTGCGGCGGCCATCAATCTTGGCGGCACCGGTGCCCAGGTGGCGCCGCCGCGGCAGCCTGCAGAGCATTTCCTGGTAGGGCCGCGGCTCTGGCGACAGCTCCCACGCCCGAAGAGCCAGGAGGGAAAGCCATGCCTCGTTCGAAAGCTCCTTGGCAGCCGCTCGCGTGGCCCCACAGCCCGTGGGTCTGCGGGATTTGCGGCGGCCGTCAGCCTCGGTGCCACCGGCGCCCACGTGGCGCTGCAGCGCCAGCCTGCGAAGCATTTTCCAGTAGGGCCACGGCTCTGGCGACAGCTCCCACGCCCGAAGAGCCAGGAGGGAAAGCCGTGCCTCGTTGGAAAGCTCTTTGGCAGCCGCTCACGTGGCCCCACAGCCCGTGGGGCTGCGGGCTTTGCGGCGGCCGTCAGCCTCGGTGCCACCGGCGCCCACGTGGCGCCGCCGCGCCAGCCTGCAAAGTATTTTCGGGTAGGGCCGCGGCTCTGGCGTCAGCTCCCTCGATCGAAGAGCCAGGAGGGAAAGCCGTGCCTCGTTGGAAAGCTCTTTGGCAGCCACTCGCGTGGCCCCACAGCCCGTGGGGCTGCGGGCTTTGCGGCGGCCATCAGCCTCGGCGCCACCGGCGCCCACGTGGCGCCGCCGTGCCAGACTGCGAAGCATTTTCGGGTAGTGCCGCGGCTCTGGCGACAGCTCCCTTGCCCGAAGAGCCAGGAGGGAAAGCCGTGCCTCGTTGGAAAGCTCTTTGGCAGCCGCTCGCGTGTCCCCACAGCCCGTGTGGCTGCGGGCTTTGCGGCGGCCATCAGCCTCGGCGCCACCGGCGCTCACGTGGCGCTGCCGCGGCAGCCTGCGAAGCATTTCCTGGTAGGGCCGCGGCTCTGGCGACAGCTCCCACGCCCGACGATCCATGAGGGAAAGCCGTGCCTCGTTGGAAAGCTCTTTGGCAGCCGCTGGCGTGGCCCCACAGCCCGTGGGGCTGCGGGCTTTGCGGCGGCCGTCAGCCTCGGCGCCATCGGCGCCCACGTGGCGCCGCCGTGCCAGACTGCGAAGCATTTTCTGGTAGGGCCGCGGCTCTGGCGACAGCTCCCACGACCAAAGAGCCAGGAGGGAAAGCCGTGCCTCGTTGGAAAGCTCTTTGGCAGCCGCTGGCGTGGCCCCACATCCCGTGGGGCTGAGGGCTTTGCGCCGGCCATCAGCCTCGGCGCCACCGGCGCCCACGTGGCGCCGCCGCGCCAGCCTGCAAAGCATTTTCCGGTAGGGCTGCGGCTCTGGCGACAGCTCCCACGCCCGAAGAGCCAGGAGGGAAAGCCGTGCCTCGTTGGAAAGCTCTTTGGCAGCCGCTCGCGTGTCCCCACAGCCCTGTGGGGCTGCGGGCTTTGCGGCGGCCGTCAGCCTCGGCGCCACCGGCGCCCACTTGGCGCCGCTGTGCCAGCCTGCGAAACATTTTCCGGTAGGGCGGCGGTTCTGGCGACAGCTCCCACGGCCGAAGAGCCAGGAGGGAAAGCCGTGCCTCGTTGGAAAGCTCTTTGGCAGCCGCTCGCGTGGCCCCACAGCCCGTGGGGCTGCGGGCTTTGCGGCGGCCGTCAGCCTCGGCGCCACCGGCACCCACGTGGCGCTGCCGCGCCAGCCTGCGAAGCATTTTCGGGTAGGGCCGCGGCTCTGGCGTCACCTCTCTCGCCCGAAGAGCCAGGAGGGAAAGCCGTGCCTCATTGGAAAGCTCTTTGGCAGCCGCTCGCGTGGCCCCACAGCCCATGGGGCTGCGGGCTTTGCGGCGGCCGTCAGCCTCGGCGCCACCGGTGCCCACGTGGCGATGCCGCGCCAGCCTGCGAAGCATTTTCGGGTTGGGCTGCGGCTCTGGCGACAGCTCCCACGCCCGAAGAGCCAGGAGGGAAAGCCGTGCCTCGTTGGAAAGCTCTTTGGCAGCCGCTCGCGTGGCCCCACAGCCCGTGGGGCTGCGGGCTTTGCGGCGGCCGTCAGCCTCGGCGCCACCGGCGCCCACGTGGCGCTGCCGCGCCAGCCTGGAAAGCATTTTTGGTTAGGGCCGCGGCTCTGGCGTCACCTCTCTCGCCCGAAGAGCCAGGAGGGAAAGCCGTGCCTCGTTGGAAAGCTCTTTGGCAGCCGCTCGCGTGGCCCCACAGCCCTGTGAGGCTGCGGGCTTTGCGGCGGCCGTCAGCCTCGGCGCCACCGGCGCCCACGTGGCGCCGCTGTGCCAGCCTGCGAAACATTTTCAGGTAGGGCCACGGCTCTGGCGACAGCTCCCACGCCCGAAGAGCCAGGAGGGAAAGCCATGCCTCCTTGGAAAGCTCTTTGGCAGCTGCTCGCATGGCCCCACAGCCCGTGTGGCTGCGGGCTTTGCGGCGGCCATCAATCTTGGCGGCACCGGTGCCCAGGTGGCGCCGCCGCGGCAGCCTGCAGAGCATTTCCTGGTAGGGCCGCGGCTCTGGCGACAGCTGCCACGCCCGAAGAGCCAGGAGGGAAAGCCATGCCTCGTTCGAAAGCTCCTTGGCAGCCGCTCGCGTGGCCCCACAGCCCGTGGGTCTGCGGGCTTTGCGGCGGCCGTCAGCCTCGGTGCCACCGGCGCCCACGTGGCGCTGCAGCGCCAGCCTGCGAAGCATTTTCCAGTAGGGCCACGGCTCTGGCGACAGCTCCCACGCCCGAAGAGCCAGGAGGGAAAGCCGTGCCTCGTTGGAAAGCTCTTTGGCAGCCGCTCACGTGGCCCCACAGCCCGTGGGTCTGCGGGCTTTGCGGCGGCCGTCAGCCTCGGTGCCACCGGCGCCCACGTGGCGCCGCCGCGCCAGCCTGCAAAGTATTTTCGGGTAGGGCCGCGGCTCTGGCGTCAGCTCCCTCGATCGAAGAGCCAGGAGGGAAAGCCGTGCCTCGTTGGAAAGCTCTTTGGCAGCCGCTCGCGTGGCCCCACAGCCCGTGGGGCTGCGGGCTTTGTGGCGGCCATCAGCCTCGGCGCCACCGGCGCCCACGTGGCGCCGCCGTGCCAGACTGCGAAGCATTTTCGGGTAGTGCCGCGGCTCTGGCGACAGCTCCCTTGCCCGAAGAGCCAGGAGGGAAAGCCGTGCCTCGTTGGAAAGCTCTTTGGCAGCCGCTCGCGTGGCCCCACAGCCCGTGCGGCTGCGGGCTTTGCGGTGGCCGTCAGCCTCGGCACCACCGGCGCCCAAGTGGCGCTGCCGCGCCAGCCTGCGAAGAATTTTCGGGTAGGGCCGCGGCTCTGGCGTCACCTCTCTCGCCCGAAGAGCCAGGAGGGAAAGCCGTGCCTCGTTGGAAAGCTCTTTGGCAGCCGCTCGTGTGGCCCCACAGCCTGTGGGGCTGCGGACTTTGCGGCGGCCGTCAGCCTCGGCGCCACCGGTGCCCACGTGGCGCTGCCGCGCCAGCCTGCGAAGCATTTTCCGGTAGGGCCACGGCTCTGGCGACAGCTCCCACGCCCGAAGAGCCAGGAGGGAAAGCCGTGCCTCGTTGGAAAGCTCTTTGGCAGCCGCTCGCGTGGCCCCACAGCCCGTGGGGCTGCGGGCTTTGTGGCGGCCGTCAGCCTCGGCGCCACCGGCGCCCACGTGGCGCTGCCGCGCCAGCCTGCGAAGCATTTTCCGGTAGGGCCGCGGCTCTGGCGTCAGCTCCCTCCATCGAAGAGCCAGGAGGGAAAGCCGTGCCTCGTTGGAAAGCTCTTTGGCAGCCACTCGCGTGGCCCCACAGCCCGTGGGGCTGCGGGCTTTGCGGCGGCCGTCAGCCTCGGCGCCACCGGCGCCCACGTGGCGCGCCGTGCCAGCCTGCAAAGCATTTTCGGGTAGGGCCACGGCTCTGGCGACAGCTCCCACGCCCGAAGAGCCAGGAGGGAAAGCCGTGCCTCGTTGGAAAGCTCTTTGGCAGCCGCTCGCGTGGCCCCACAGCCCGTGGGGCTGCGGGCTTTGTGGCGGCCGTCAGCCTCGGCGCCACCGGCGCCCACGTGGCGCTGCCGCGCCAGCCTGCGAAGCATTTTCCGGTAGGGCCGCGGCTCTGGCGTCAGCTCCCTCCATCGAAGAGCCAGGAGGGAAAGCCGTGCCTCGTTGGAAAGCTCTTTGGCAGCCGCTCGCGTGGCCCCACAGCCCGTGGGGCTGCGGACTTTGCGGCGGCCGTCAGCCTCGGCGCCACCGGTGCCCACGTGTCGCTGCCGCGCCAGCCTGCGAAGCATTTTCCGGTAGGGCCGCGGCTCTGGCGACAGCTCCCACGCCCGAAGAGCCAGGAGGGAAAGCCGTGCGTCGTTGGAAAGCTCTTTGGCAGCCGCTGGCGTGGCCCCACAGCCCGTGGGGCTGCGGGCTTTGCTGCGGCCGTCAGCCTCGGCGACAGCTGCGCCCACGTGGCGCCGCCGCGCCAGCCTGCGAAGCATTTTCCGGTAGGGCCGCGGCTGTGGCAACAGCTCCCACGCCTGAAGAGGCAGTAGGGAAAGCCGTGCCTCGTTGGAAAGCTCTTTGGCAGCCGCTCACGTGGCCCCACAGCCCGTGGGGCTGCGGGCTTTGCGGCGGCCGTCAGCCTCGGTGCCACCGGCGCCCACGTGGCGCCGCCGCGCCAGCCTGCGAAGCATTTTCGGGTTGGGCTGCGGCTCTGGCGACAGCTCCCTCCATCGAAGAGCCAGGAGGGAAAGCCGTGCCTCATTGGAAAGCTCTTTGGCAGCCACTCGCGTGGCCCCACAGCCCGTGGGGCTGCGGGCTTTGCGGCGGCCGTCAGCCTCGGCGCCACCGGCGCCCACGTGGCGCCGCCGTGCCAGCCTGCAAAGCATTTTCGGGTAGGGCCGCGGCTCTGGCGACAGCTGCCACGCCCGAAGAGCCAGGAGGGAAAGCTGTGCCTCGTTGGAAAGCCCTTTGGCAGCCGCTCGCGTGGCCCCACAGCCCGTGGGGCTGCGGGCTTTGCGGCGGCCGTCAGCCTCGGCGCCACCGGCGCCCACGTGGCGCTGCCGCGCCAGCCTGCGAAGCATTTTCGGGTAGGGCCGCGGCTCTGGCGTCACCTCTCTCGCCCGAAGAGCCAGGAGGGAAAGCCGTGCCTCGTTGGAAAGCTCTTTGGCAGCCGCTCGCGTGGCCCCACAGCCCGTGGGGCTGCGGACTTTGCGGCGGCCGTCAGCCTCGGCGCCACCGGTGCCCACGTGGCGCTGCCGCGCCAGCCTGCGAAGCATTTTCCGGTAGGGCCGCGGCTCTGGCGACAGCTCCCATGCCCGAAGAGGCAGGAGGGAAAGCCGTGCGTCGTTGGAAATCTCTTTGGCAGCCGCTGGCGTGGCCCCACAGCCCGTGGGGCTGCGGGCTTTGCTGCGGCCGTCAGCCTCGGAGCCACCGAAGTCCACGTCGCACCGCCGCGCCAGCCTGCGAAGCATATTCGGGTAGGGCCGCGGCTCTGGCGACAGCTCCCACGCCCGAAGAGCCAGGAGGGAAAGCCGTGCCTCGTTGGAAAGCTCTTTGGCAGCCGCTGGCGTGGCCCCACAGCCCGTGGGTCTGCGGGCTTTGCGGCGGCCGTCAGCCTCGGCGCAACATGCGCCCACGTGGCGCCGCCGCTCCAGCCTGCCAAGCATTTTCGGGTAGGGCCGCGGCTCTGGCGACAGCTCCCACGCCCAAAGAGCCAGGAGGGAAAGCCGTGCCTCGTTGGAAAGCTCTTTGGCAGCTGCTCGCGTGGCCCCACAGCCCGTGGGGCTGCGGGCTTTGCGGCGGCCGTCAGCCTTGGCGCCACCGGCGCGACGTGGCGCCGCCGCGCCAGCCTGCAAAGCATTTTCGGGTAGGTCCGCGGCTCTGGCGACAGCTCCCACGCCCGAAGAGCCAGGAGGGAAAGCCGTGCGTCATTGGAAAGCTCTTTGGCAGCCGCTCGCGTGGCCCCAGAGCCCATGGGGCTGCGGGCTTTGCGGCGGCCGTCAGCCTCGGTGCCACAGGCGCCCACTTTGCGCCGCCGCGCCAGCCTGCGAAGCATTTTCCGGTAGGGCCGCGGCTCTGGCGACAGCTCCCACGCCCGAAGAGCCAGGAGGGAAAGCCATGCCTCGTTGGAAAGCTCTTTGGCAGCCGCTGGCGTGGCCCCACAGCCCGTGGGGCTGCGGGCTTTGCGGCGGCCGTCAGCCTCGGTGCCACCGGCGCCCACTTTGCGCCGCCATGCCAGCCTTCGAAGCATTTTCGGGTAGGGCCGCGGCTCTGGCGACAGCTCCCAAGCCCGAAGAGCCAGGAGGGCAAGCCGTGCCTCGTTGGAAAGCTCTTTGGCAGCCGCTGGCGTGGCCCCACAGGCCGTGGGGCTGCGGGCTTTGCGGCGGCCGTCAGCCTCGGCGCCACCGGCGCCCAGGTGGCGCCGCCGCGCCAGCCTGTGAAGCATTTTCCGGTAGGGCCGCGGCTCTGGCGACATCTCCCACGCCCGAAGAGCCAGGAGGGAAAGCCGTGCCTCGTTGGAAAGCTCTTTGGCAGCCGCTCGCGTGGCCCCACAGCCCGTGGGGCTGCGGGCTTTGTGGCGGCCGTCAGCCTCGGCGACACCGGCGCCCACGTGGCGCCGCCGCGCCAGCCTGTGAAGCATTTTCCGGTAGGGCCGCGGATCTGGCAACAGCTCCCACGCCCGAAGAGCCATGAGGGAAAGCCGTGCCTCGTTGGAAAGCTCTTTGGCAGCCGCTCGCGTGGCCCCACAGCCCGTGGTGCTGTGGGCTTTGCGACCGCCGTCAGCCTCCGCGCCACCGGTGCCCACGTGGGGCCGCCGCGCCAGCCTGCGAAGCATTTTCCGGTAGGGCCGCGGCTCTGGCGACAGCTCCCACGGCCGAAGAGCCAGGAGGGAAAGCCGTGCCTCGTTGGAAAGCTCTTTGGCAGCCGCTCGCGTGGCCCCACAGGCCGTGGGGCTGCGGGCTTTGCGGTGGCCGTCAGCCTCGGCGACAGCGGCGCACACGTGGCGCCGCCGCGCCAACCTGCGAAGCATTTTCCGGTAGGGCCGCGGCTCTGGCGACAGCTCCCACGCCCGAAGAGCCAGGAGAGTAAGCTGTGCCTCGTTGGAAAGCTCTTTGGCAGCCGCTGGCGTGGCCCCACAGGCCGTGGGGCTGCGGGCTTTGCGGCGGCCGTCAGCCTCGGCGATACCGGCGCCCACGTGGCGCCGCCGCGCCAACCTGCGAAGCATTTTCCGTTAGGGCCGCGGCTCTGGCGACAGCTCCCACGCCCGAAGAGCCAGGAGGGAAAGCCGTGCCTCGTTGGAAAGCTCTTTGGCAGCCACTCGCGTGGCCCCACAGCCCGTGGGGCTGCGGGCTTTGCGGCGGCCGTCAGCCTCGGCGCCACCGGCGCCCACGTGGCACCGCCGCAGCAGCCTGCGAAGCATTTTCCGGTAGGGCCGCGGCTCTGGCGACAGCTCCCACGCCCGAAGAGCCAGGAGGGAAAGCCGTGCCTCGTTGGAAAGCTCTTTGGCAGCCGCTGGCGTGGCCCCACAGCCCGTGGGGCTGTGGGCTTTGCAGCGGCCGTCAGACTCGGTGCCACCGGCGCCGACGTGACGCCGGCGCGCCAGCCTGCGAAGCATTTTCCGGTAGGGCCGCGGCTCTGGCGACAGCTCCCACGCCCGAAGAGCCAGGAGGGAAAGCCGTGCCTCGTTGGAAAGCTCTTTGGCAGCCGCTCGCGTGGCCCCAGAGCCCGTGGGGCTGCGGGCTTTGCGGCGGCAGTCAGCCTCGGCGACATCGGCGCCAACGTGGCGCCGCCGCGCCAGCCTGCAAAGCATTATCGGGTAGGGCCACGGCTCTGGCGACAGCTCCCACGCCCGAAGAGCCAGGAGGGAAAGCCGTGCCTCGTTGGAAAGCTCTTTGGCAGCCGCTCGCGTGGCCCCACAGCCTGTGGGGCTGTGTGCTTTGCGGCGGCCGTCAGCCTCAGCGCCACCGGCGCCCAGGTGGGGCCTCCGCGCCAGCCTGCGAAGCATTTTCCGGTAGGGCCGCGGCTCTGGCGACAGCTCCCACGCCCGAAGAGCCAGGAGGGAAAGCCGTGCCTCGTTGGAAAGCTCTTTGGCAGCCGCTGGCGTGGCCCCACAGCCCGTGGGGCTGCGGGCTTTGCGGTGGCCGTCAGCCTCGGCGACAGCGGCGCACACGTGGCGCCGCCGCGCTAACCTGCGAAGCATTTTCCGGTAGGGCCGCGGCTCTGGCGACAGCTCCCACGCCCGAAGAGCCAGGAGAGTAAGCTGTGCCTCGTTGGAAAGCTCTTTGGCAGCCGCTGGCGTGGCCCCACAGGCCGTGGGGCTGCGGGCTTTGCGGCGGCCGTCAGCCTCGGCGATACCGGCGCCCACGTGGCGCCGCTGCGCCAACCTGTGAAGCATTTTCCGTTAGGGCCGCGGCTCTGGCGACAGCTCCCACGCCCGAAGAGCCAGGAGGGAAAGCCGTGCCTCATTGGAAAGCTCTTTGGCAGCCGCTGGCGTGGCCCCACAGCCCGTGGGGCTGCGGGCTTTGCGGCGGCCGTCTGCCTCGGTGCCACTGGCGCCCACGTGGCACCGCCGCGCCAGGCTGCGAAGCATATTCCGGTAGGGCCGCGGCTCTGGCGACAGCTCCCACGCCCGAAGAGCCAGGAGGGAAAGCCGTGCCTCGTTGGAAAGCTCTTTGGCAGCTGCTCTCGTGGCCCCATAGCCCGTGGGGCTGCGGGCTTTGCAGCGGCCGTCAGCCTCGGTGCCACCGGCGCCCACGTGACGCCGGCGCGCCAGCCTGCGAAGCATTTTCCGGTAGGGCCGCGGCTCTGGCGACAGCTCCCACGCCCGAAGAGCCAGGAGGGAAAGCCGTGCCTCGTTGGAAAGCTCTTTGGCAGCCGCTCGCGTGGCCCCACAGCCCGTGGGGCTGCGGGCTTTGCGGCGGCAGTCAGCCTCGGCGACATCGGCGCCAACGTGGCGCCACCGCGCCAGCCTGCAAAGCATTATCGGGTAGGGCCGCGGCTCTGGCGACAGCTCCCACGCCCGAAGAGCCAGGAGGGAAAGCCGTGCCTCGTTGGAAAGCTCTTTGGCAGCCGCTCGCGTGGCCCCACAGCCCGTGGGGCTGTGGGCTTTGCGGCGGCCGTCAGCCTCAGCGCCACCGGCGCCCAGGTGGGGCCGCCGCGCCAGCCTGCGAAGCATTTTCCGGTAGGGCCGCGGCTCTGGCGACAGCTCCCACGCCCGAAGAGCCAGGAGGGAAAGCCGTGCCTCGTTGGAAAGCTCTTTGGCAGCCGCTGGCGTGGCCCCACAGCCCGTGGGGCTGCGGGCTTTGCGGTGGCCGTCAGCCTCGGCGACAGCGGCGCACACGTGGCGCCGCCGCGCTAACCTGCGAAGCATTTTCCGGTAGGGCCGCGGCTCTGGCGACAGCTCCCACGCCCGAAGAGCCAGGAGAGTAAGCTGTGCCTCGTTGGAAAGCTCTTTGGCAGCCGCTGGCGTGGCCCCACAGGCCGTGGGGCTGCGGGCTTTGCGGCGGCCGTCAGCCTCGGCGATACCGGCGCCCACGTGGCGCCGCTGCGCCAACCTGTGAAGCATTTTCCGTTAGGGCCGCGGCTCTGGCGACAGCTCCCACGCCCGAAGAGCCAGGAGGGAAAGCCGTGCCTCGTTGGAAAGCTCTTTGGCAGCCGCTGGCGTGGCCCCACAGGCCGTGGGGCTGCGGGCTTTGCGGCGGCCGTCAGCCTCGGCGATACCGGCGCCCACGTGGCGCCGCCGCGCCAACCTGCGAAGCATTTTCCGTTAGGGCCGCGGCTCTGGCGACAGCTCCCACGCCCGAAGAGCCAGGAGGGAAAGCCGTGCCTCGTTGGAAAGCTCTTTGGCAGCCGCTGGCGTGGCCCCACAGCCCGTGGGGCTGCGGGCTTTGCGGCGGCCGTCAGCCTCGGTGCCACCGGCGCCCACGTGGCACCGCCGCAGCAGCCTGCGAAGCATTTTCCGGTAGGGCCGCGGCTCTGGCGACAGCTCCCACGCCCGAAGAGCCAGGAGGGAAAGCCGTGCCTCGTTGGAAAGCTCTTTGGCAGCCGCTGGCGTGGCCCCACAGCCCGTGGGGCTGCGGGCTTTGCAGCGGCCGTCAGACTCGGTGCCACCGGCGCCGACGTGACGCCGGCGCGCCAGCCTGCGAAGCATTTTCCGGTAGGGCCGCGGCTCTGGCGACAGCTCCCACGCCCGAAGAGCCAGGAGGGAAAGCCGTGCCTCGTTGGAAAGCTCTTTGGCAGCCGCTCGCGTGGCCCCAGAGCCCGTGGGGCTGCGGGCTTTGCGGCGGCAGTCAGCCTCGGCGACATCGGCGCCAACGTGGCGCCGCCGCGCCAGCCTGCAAAGCATTATCGGGTAGGGCCACGGCTCTGGCGACAGCTCCCACGCCCGAAGAGCCAGGAGGGAAAGCCGTGCCTCATTGGAAAGCTCTTTGGCAGCCGCTGGCGTGGCCCCACAGGCCGTGGGGCTGCGGGCTTTGCGGCGGCCGTCAGCCTCGGCGATACCGGCGCCCACGTGGCGCCGCTGCGCCAACCTGTGAAGCATTTTCCGTTAGGGCCGCGGCTCTGGCGACAGCTCCCACGCCCGAAGAGCCAGGAGGGAAAGCCGTGCCTCATTGGAAAGCTCTTTGGCAGCCGCTCGCGTGGCCCCACAGCCCGTGGGGCTGCGGGCTTTGCGGCGGCCGTCTGCCTCGGTGCCACTGGCGCCCACGTGGCACCGCCGCGCCAGGCTGCGAAGCATATTCCGGTAGGGCCGCGGCTCTGGCGACAGCTCCCACGCCCGAAGAGCCAGGAGGGAAAGCCGTGCCTCGTTGGAAAGCTCTTTGGCAGCTGCTCTCGTGGCCCCATAGCCCGTGGGGCTGCGGGCTTTGCAGCGGCCGTCAGCCTCGGTGCCACCGGCGCCCACGTGACGCCGGCGCGCCAGCCTGCGAAGCATTTTCCGGTAGGGCCGCGGCTCTGGCGACAGCTCCCACGCCCGAAGAGCCAGGAGGGAAAGCCGTGCCTCGTTGGAAAGCTCTTTGGCAGCCGCTCGCGTGGCCCCACAGCCCGTGGGGCTGCGGGCTTTGCGGCGGCAGTCAGCCTCGGCGACATCGGCGCCAACGTGGCGCCACCGCGCCAGCCTGCAAAGCATTATCGGGTAGGGCCGCGGCTCTGGCGACAGCTCCCACGCCCGAAGAGCCAGGAGGGAAAGCCGTGCCTCGTTGGAAAGCTCTTTGGCAGCCGCTCGCGTGGCCCCACAGCCCGTGGGGCTGTGGGCTTTGCGGCGGCCGTCAGCCTCAGCGCCACCGGCGCCCAGGTGGGGCCGCCGCGCCAGCCTGCGAAGCATTTTCCGGTAGGGCCGCGGCTCTGGCGACAGCTCCCACGCCCGAAGAGCCAGGAGGGAAAGCCGTGCCTCGTTGGAAAGCTCTTTGGCAGCCGCTGGCGTGGCCCCACAGCCCGTGGGGCTGCGGGCTTTGCGGTGGCCGTCAGCCTCGGCGACAGCGGCGCACACGTGGCGCCGCCGCGCTAACCTGCGAAGCATTTTCCGGTAGGGCCGCGGCTCTGGCGACAGCTCCCACGCCCGAAGAGCCAGGAGAGTAAGCTGTGCCTCGTTGGAAAGCTCTTTGGCAGCCGCTGGCGTGGCCCCACAGGCCGTGGGGCTGCGGGCTTTGCGGCGGCCGTCAGCCTCGGCGATACCGGCGCCCACGTGGCGCCGCTGCGCCAACCTGTGAAGCATTTTCCGTTAGGGCCACGGCTCTGGCGACAGCTCCCACGCCCGAAGAGCCAGGAGGGAAAGCCGTGCCTCATTGGAAAGCTCTTTGGCAGCCGCTCGCGTGGCCCCACAGCCCGTGGGGCTGCGGGCTTTGCGGCGGCCGTCAGCCTCGGCGCCACCGGCGCCCACGTGGCACCGCCGCGCCAGGCTGCGAAGCATATTCCGGTAGGGCTGCGGCTCTGGCGACAGCTCCCACGCCCGAAGAGCCAGGAGGGAAAGCCGTGCCTCGTTGGAAAGCTCTTTGGCAGCTGCTCTCGTGGCCCCATAGCCCGTGCGGCTGCGGGCTTTGCAGCGGCCGTCAGCCTCGGTGCCACCGGCGCCCACGTGACGCCGGCGCGCCAGCCTGCGAAGCATTTTCCGGTAGGGCTGCGGCTCTGGCGACAGCTCCCAAGCCCGAAGAGCTAGGAGGGAAAGCCGTGCCTCGTTGGAAAGCTCTTTGGCAGCTGCCCGCGTGGCCCTACAACCCGTGGGTCTGAGGGCTTTGCGGCGGCCGTCAGCCTCGGCGCCACCGGCGCCCACGTTGCGCCGCCGCGCCAGCCTGCGAAGCATTTTCGGGTAGGGCCGCGGCTCTGGCGACAGCTCCCACGGCCGAAGAGCCAGGAGGGAAAGCCGTGCCTCGTTGGAAAACTCTTTGGCAGCCGCTCACGTGGCCCCACAGCCTGTGGGGCTGCGGGCTTTGCGGTGGCCGTCAGCCTCGGCGACAGCGGCGCCCACGTGGCGCTGCAGCGCCAGCCTGCGAAGCATTTTCCAGTAGGGCCACGGCTCTGGCGACAGCTCCCACGCCCGAAGAGCCAGGAGGGAAAGCCGTGCCTCGTTGGAAAGCTCTTTGGCAGCCGCTGGCGTGGCCCCACAGGCCGTGGGGCTGCGGGCTTTGCGGCGGCTGTCAGCCTCGGCGATACCGGCGCCCACGTGGCGCCGCCGCGCCAACCTGTGAAGCATTTTCCGTTAGGGCCGCGGCTCTGGCGACAGCTCCCACGCCCGAAGAGCCAGGAGGGAAAGCCGTGCCTCGTTGGAAAGCTCTTTGGCAGCCGCTCGCGTGGCCCCACAGGCCGTGGGGCTGCGGGCTTTGCGGTGGCCGTCAGCCTCGGCAACAGCGGCGCCCACGTCGCGCCTCCGCGCCAGCCTGCGAAGCATTTTCGGGTAGGGCCGCGGCTCTGGCGACAGCTCCCACGCCCGAAGAGCCAGGAGAGTAAGCTGTGCCTCTTTGGAAAGCTCTTTGGCAGCCGCTGGCGTGGCCCCACAGCCCGTGGGGCTGCGGGCTTTGCGGTGGCCGTCAGCCTCGGCGCCACCGAAGGCCACGTCGCACCGCCGCGCCAGCCTGCGAAGCATTTTCCGGTAGGGCCGCGGCTCTGGCGACATCTCCCACGCCCGAAGAGCCAGGAGGGAAAGCCGTGCCTCGTTGGAAAGCTCTTTGGCAGCTGCTAGCGTGGCCCCACAGCCCGTGGGGCTGCGGGCTTTGCGGCGGCCGTCAGCCTCGGCGCCACCGGCGCCCACGTGGCGCCGCCGCGCCAGCCTGCGAAGCATTTTCCGGTAGGGCCGCGGCTCTGGCGACATCTCCCACGCCCGAAGAGCCAGGAGGGAATGCCGTGCCTCGTTGGAAAGCTCTTTGGCAGCCGCTGGCGTGGCCCCACAGCCCGTGGGGCTGCGGGCTTTGCGGCGGCCGTCAGCCTCAGCGCCACCGGCGCCCATGTGGCGCCGCCGCGCCAGCCTGCGAAGCATTTTCCGGTAGGGCCGCGGCTCTGGCGACAGCTCCCACGCCCGAAGAGCCAGGAAGGAAAGCCGTGCCTCGTTGGAAAGCTCTTTGGCAGCCGCTGGCGTGGCCCCACAGCCCGTGGGGCTGCGGGCTTTGCGGCGGCCGTCAGCCTCGGCGCCACCGAAGTCCACGTCGCACCGCCGCGCCAGCCTGCGAAGGATATTCGGGTAGGGCCGCGGCTCTGGCGACAGCTCCCACGCCCGAAGAGCCAGGAGGGAAAGCCGTGCCTCGTTGGAACGCTCTTTTGCAGCCGCTGGCGTGTCCCCACAGCCCGTGGGGCTGCGGGCTTTACGGAGGCCGTCAGCCTCGTAGACAGCGGCGCCCACGTCGCGCCGCCACACCAGCCTGTGATGCATTTTCCGGTAGGGCCACGGCTCTGGCGACAGCTCCCACGCCCGAAGAGCCAGGAGAGTAAGCTGTGCCTCGTTGGAAAGCTCTTTGGCAGCCGCTGGCGTGGCCCCACAGCCCGTGGGGCTGCGGGCTTTGCGGCGGCCGTCAGCCTCGGCGCCACCGAAGGCCACATCGCACCGCCGAGCCAGCCTGCGAAGCATTTTCGGGTAGGGCCGCGGCTCTGGCGACAGCTCCCACGCCCGAAGAGCCAGGAGGGAAAGCAGTGCCTCGTTGGAAAGCCCTTTGGCAGGTGCTCACGTGGCCCCACAGCCCGTGGGGCTGCGGGCTTTGCGGCGGCCGTCAGCCTCGGCGCCACGGGCGCCCACGTGGCACCGCCGCGCCAGACTGCGAAGCATTTTCCCGTAGGGCCGCGGCTCGGGCGACAGCCCCCACGCACGAAGAGCCAGGAGGGAAAGCCGTGCCTCGTTGGAAAGCTCTGTGGCAGGTGCTCGCGTGGCCCCACAGCCCGTGGGGCTGCGGGCTTTGCGGCGGCCGTCAGCCTTGGCGCCACCGGCGCCCACGTGGCGCCGCCGCGCCAGCCTGCGAAGCATTTTCCGGTAGGGCCGCGGCTCGGGCGACAGCTCCCACGCCCGAAGAGCCAGGAGGGAAAGCCGTGCCTCGTTGGAAAGCTCTTTGGGAGCCGCTGGCGTGGCCCCACAGCCCGTGGGTCTGCGGGCTTTGCGGCGGCCGTCAGCCTCGGCGCCACCGGCGCCCACGTGGCGCCGCCGCGTCAGCCTGCGAAGCATTTTCGGGTAGGGCCGCGGCTCTGGTGACAGCTCCCACGCCCGAAGAGCCAGGAGGGAAAGCCGTACCTCGTTGGAAAGCTCTTTGGCAGCCGCTCGCGTGGCCCCACAGCCCGTGGGGCTGCGGGCTTTGTGGCGGCCGTCAGCCTGGGCGCCACCGGCGCCCACGTGTCACCGCCGCACCAGCCTGCGAAGCATTTTCCGGTAGGGCCGCGGTTCTGGCGACAGCTCCCACGCCCGAAGATCCAGGAGAGTAAGCTGTGCCTCTTTGGAAAGCACTTTGGCAGCCGCTGGCGTGGCCCCAGAGCCCGTGGGGCTGCGGGCTTTGCGGCGGCCGTCAGCCTCGGCGCCACAGGCGCCCACGTGGCACCACCGCGCCAGCCTGCGAACCATTTTCGGGTAGGGCCGCGGCTCTGGCGACAGCTCCCACACCCGAAGAGCCAGGAGGGAAAGCCATGCCTCGTTGGAAAGCTCTTTGGCAGCCGCTAGCGTGGCCCCACAGCCCGTGGGGCTGCCGGCTTTGCGGCGGCCGTCAGCCTCGGCGCCACCGGCGCCCACGTGGCGCCGCCGCGCCAGCCTGCGAAGCATTTTCCGGTAGGGCTGCGGCTCTGGCGACAGCTCCCACGCCCGAAGAGCCAGGAGGGAAAGCCGTGCTTCGTTGGAAAACTCTATGGCAGCCGCTGGCGTGGCCCCACAGCCCGTGGGGCTGCGGGCTTTGTGGCGGCCGTCAGCCTCGGCGCCACCGGCGCCCATGTGGCACCGCCGCGTCAGCCTGCGAAGCATTTTCGGGTAGGGCCGCGGCTCTGGCGACAGCTCCCACGCCCGAAGAGCCAGGAGGGAAAGCCGTACCTCGTTGGAAAGCTCTTTGGCAGCCGCTCGCGTGGCCCCACAGCCCGTGGGGCTGCGGGCTTTGCGGCGGCCGTCAGCCTCGGTGCCACCGGCGCCCACGTGGCACCGCCGCGCCAGCCTGCAAAGCATTTTCCGGTAGGGCTGCGGCTCTGGTGACAGCTCCCACGCCCGAAGAGCCAGGAGGGAAAGCCGTGCCTCGTTGGAAAGCTCTTTGGCAGCCGCTGGCGTGGCCCCACAGCCCGTGGGGTTGCGGGCTTTGCGGTGGCCGTCAGCCTCGGCGACAGCGGCGCCCAAGTGGCACCGCCGCGCCAGCCTGCGAAGCATTTTCCGGTAGGGCCGCGGCTCTGGCGACAGCTCCCACGCCCGAAGAGCCAGGAGGGAAAGCCGTGCCTCGTTGTAAAGCTCTTTGGCAGCCGCTGGCGTGGCCCCACAGCCCGTGGGGCTGCGGGCTTTGCGGTGGCCGTCACCCTCGGCGACAGCTGCGCCCAAGTCGCGCCGCTGTGCCAGCCTGCGAAGCATTTTCCGGTAGGGCCGTGGCTCTGGCGACAGCTCCCACGTCCGAAGATCCAGGAGGGAAAGCCGTGCCTCGTTGGAAAGCTCTTTGGCAGCCGCTGGCGTGGCCCCACAGCCCGTGGGGCTGCGGGCTTTGCGGCATACGTCAGCCTCGGCGCCAACGGCGCCCACGTGGCACCGCAGCGCCAGCCTGCGAAGCATTTTCCGGTAGGGCCGCGGCTCTGGCGACAGCTCCCACGCCCGAAGAGCCAGGAGGGAAACCCGTGCCTCGTTGGAAAGCTCTTTGGCACCCGCTGGCGTGGCCCCACAGCCCGTGGGGCTGCGGGCTTTGCGGCGGCCGTCAGCCTCGGCGGCACCGGCGCCCACGTGGCGCCGCCGCGCCAGCCTGCGAAGCATTTTCCGGTAGGGCTGCGGCTCTGGCGACAGCTCCCACGCCCGAAGAGCCAGGAGGGAAAGCCGTGCCTCGTTGGAAAGCTCTTTGGCAGCCGCTGGCGTGGCCCCACAGCCCGTGGGGCTGCGGGCTTTGCGGCGGCCGTCAGCCTCGGCGCCACCGGCGCCCACGTGGCGCCGCCACGCCAGCCTGCGAAGCATTTTCGGGTAGGGCCGCAGCTCTGGCAACAGCTCCCACGCCCAAAGAGCCAGGAGGGAAAGCCATGCCTCGTTGGAAAGCTATTTGGCAGCCGCTGCCGTGGCCCCACAGCCCGTGGGGCTGCGGGCTTTGCGGCGGCCGTCAGCCTCAGCGCCACCGACGCCCAAGTGGCGCCGCCGCGCCAGCCTGCGAAGCATTTTCCGGTAGGGCCTCGGCTCTGGCGACAGGTCCCACGGCCGAAGAGCCAGGAGGGAAAGTCGTGCCTCGTTGGAAAGCTCTTTGGCAGCCGCTCTCGTGGCCCCACAGCCCGTGGGGCTGCGGGCTTTGCGGCGGCCGTCAGCCTCGGCGCCACCGGCGCCCACGTGACACCGCCGCGCCAGCCTGCGAAGCATTGTGCGGTAGGGCCGCGGCTCTGGCGACAGCTCCCACGCCCGAAGAGCCAGGAGGGAAAGCCGTGCCTCGTTGGAAAGCTCTTTGGCAGCCGCTGGCGTGGCCCCACAGCCCGTGGGGCTGCGGGCTTTGCGGCGGCTGTCAGCCTCGGCGCTATCGGCGACCACGTGGTGCCACCGCGCCAGCCTGCGAAGCATTTTCCGGTAGGGCCGCGGCTCTGGCGACAGCTCCCACGCCCGAAGAGCCAGGAGGGAAAGCCGTGCCTCGTTGGAAAGCTCTTTGGCAGCCGCTCGCGTGGCCCCACAGCCCGTGGGGCTGCGGGCTTTGCGGCGGCCGTCAGCCTCGGCGCCACCGAAGGCCACGTCGCACCGCCGCTCCAGCCTGCGAAGCATATTCGGGCAGGGCCGCGGCTCTGGCGACATCTCCCACGCCCGAAGTGCCAGGAGGGAAAGCCGTGCCTCGTTGGAAAGCTCTTTGGCAGCCGCTGGCGTGGCCCCACAGCCCGTGGGGCTGCGGGCTTTGCGGCGGCCGTCAGCCTCGGCGCCACCGGCGCCCACGTGGCGCCGCCGCGCCAGCCTGCGAAGCATTTTCCGGTAGGGCTGCGGCTCTGGCGACAGCTCCCACGCCCGAAGAGCCAGGAGGGAAAGCCATGCCTCGTTGGAAAGCTCTTTGGCAGCCGCTGGCGTGACCCCACAGGCCGTGGGGCTGCGGGCTTTGCGGCGGCCGTCAGCCTCGGCACCACCGGCGCCCACGTGGCGCCGCCGCGCCAGCCTGCGAAGCATTTTCCGGTAGGGCCGCGTCTCTGGCGACAGCTCCCACGCCCGAAGAGCCAGGAGGGAAAGCCGTGCCTCGCTGGAAAGCTCTTTGGCCGCCGCTCGCGTGGCCCCACAGCCCGTGGGGCTGCGGGCTTTGCGGCGGCCGTCAGCCTCGGCGCCACCGGCGCCCACGTGGCGCCGCCGCGCCACCCTGTGAAGCATTTTCCAGTAGGGCCGCGGCTCGGGCGACAGCTCCCACGCCCGAAGATCCAGGAGGGAAAGCCATGCCTCGCAGAAAGCTCTTTGGCAGCCGCTGGCGTGGCCCCACAGCCCGTGGGGCTGCGGGCTTTGCGGCGGCCGTCAGCCTCGGCGCCACCGAAGGCCACGTCGCACCGCCGCGCCAGCCTGCGAAGCATATTCGGGTAGGGCCGCGGCTCTGGCGACAGCTCCCACGCCCGAAGAGCCAGGAGGGAAAGCCGTGCCTCGTTGGAAAGCTCTTTGGCAGCCGCTCGCGTGGCCCCACAACCTGTGGGGCTGCGGACTTTGCGGCGGCCGTCAGCCTCGGCGCCACCGGCGCCCACGTGGCACCGCCTCGCCAGCCTGCGAAGCATTTTCCGGTAGGGCCGCGGCTCTGGCGACAGCTCCCACGCCCGAAGAGCCAGGAGGGAAAGCCGTGCCTCGTTGGAAAGCTCTTTGGCAGCCGCTCACGTGGCCCCACAGCCCGTGGGGCTGTGGGATTTGCGGCGGCCGTCAGCCTCGGCGCTATCGGCGACCACGTGGTGCCGCCGCGCCAGCCTGCGAAGCATTTTCGGGTAGGGCCGCGGCTCTGGCGACAGCTCCCACGCCCGAAGAGCCAGGAGGGAAAGCCGTGCCTCGTTGGAAAGCTCTTTGGCAGCCGCTGGCGTGGCCCCACAGCCCGTGGGGCTGCGGGCTTTGCGGCGGCCGTCAGCCTCGGCGCCACCGGCGCCCACGTGGCACCGCCGCGCCAGCCTGCAAAGCATTTTCCGGTAGGGCCGCGGCTCTGGCGACAGCTCCCACGCCCGAAGAGCCAGGAGAGAAAGCCATGCCTCGTTGGAAAGCTCTTTGGCAGCCGCTGGCGTGGCCCCACAGCCCGTGGGGCTGCGGGCTTTGCGGCGGCCGTCAGCCTCGGTGCCACCGGCGCCCACGTGGCACCGCCGCGCCAGCCTGCAAAGCATTTTCCGGTAGGGCCGCGGTTCTGGCGACAGCTCCCACGCCCGAAGAGGCAGGAGGGAAAGCCATGTCTCGCTGGAAAGCTCTTTGGCAGCCGCTCGCGTGGCCCCACAGCCCGTGGGACTGTGGGCTTTGTGGCGGCCGTCAGCCTCGGCGCCACCGGCGCCCACGTGGCGCCGCCGCGCCAGCCTGCGAAGCATTTTCCGGTAGGGCTGCGGCTCTGGCGACAGCTCCCACGCCCGAAGAGCCAGGAGGGAAAGCCGTGCCTCGTTGGAAAGCTCTTTGGCAGCCGCTGGCGTGGCCCCACAGCCCGTGGGGCTGCGGGCTTTGTGGCGGCCGTCAGCCTTGGCGCCACCAGCGACCACGTGGCGGCGCCGCACCAGCCTGCGAAGCATTTTCCGGTAGGGCTGCGGCTCTGGCGATAGCTCCCACGCCCGAAGAGCCAGGAGGGAAAGCCATGCCTTGTTGGAAAGCTCTTTGGCAGCCGCTCCTGTGGCCCCACAGCCCGTGGGGCTGCGGGCTTTGCGGCGGCCGTCAGCCTCGGCGCCACCGGCGCCCACGTGACACCGCCGCGCCAGCCTGCTAAGCATTGTGCGGTAGGGCCGTGGCTCTGGCGACAGCTGCCACGCCCGAAGAGCCAGGAGGGAAAGCCGTGCCTCGTTGGAAAGCTCTTTGGCAGCCGCTCGCGTGGCTCCACAGCCCGTGGGACTGCGGGCTTTGCGGCGGCCGTCAGCCTCGGCGCTATCGGCGACCACGTGGTGCCACCGCGCCAGCCTGCGAAGCATTGTGCGGTAGGGCCGCGGCTCTGGCGACAGCTCCCACGCCCGAAGAGCCAGGAGGGAAAGCCGTGCCTCGTTGGAAAGCTCTTTGGCAGCCGCTGGCGTGGCCCCACAGCCCGTGGGGCTGCGGGCTTTGCGGCGGCCGTCAGCCTCGGCGCCACCGAAGGCCACGTCGCACCGCCGCGCCAGCCTGCAAAGCATATTCGGGCAGGGCCGCGGCTCTGGCGACATCTCCCACGCCCGAAGTGCCAGGAGGGAAAGCCGTGCCTCGTTGGAAAGCTCTTTGGCAGCCGCTGGCGTGGCCCCACAGCCCGTGGGGCTGCGGGCTTTGCGGCGGCCGTCAGCCTCGGCGCCACCGGCGCCCACGTGGCGCCGCCGCGCCAGCCTGCGAAGCATTTTCCGGTAGGGCTGCGACTCTGGCGACAGCTCCCACGCCCGAAGAGCCAGGAGGGAAAGCCATGCCTCGTTGGAAAGCTCTTTGGCAGCCGCTGGCGTGACCCCACAGCCCGTGGGGCTGCGGGCTTTGCGGCGGCCGTCAGCCTCGGCACCACCGGCGCCCACGTGGCGCCGCCGCGCCAGCCTGCGAAGCATTTTCCGGTAGGGCCGCGGCTCGGGCGACAGCTCCCACGCCCGAAGAGCCAGGAGGGAAAGCCGTGCCTCGCTGGAAAGCTCTTTGGCCGCCGCTCGCGTGGCCCCACAGCCCGTGGGGCTGCGGGCTTTGCGGCGGCCGTCAGCCTCGGCGCCACCGGCGCCCACGTGGCGCCGCCGCGCCACCCTGTGAAGCATTTTCCAGTAGGGCCGCGGCTCGGGCGACAGCTCCCACGCCCGAAGAGCCAGGAGGGAAAGCCATGCCTCGCAGAAAGCTCTTTGGCAGCCGCTCGCGTGGCCCCACAGCCCGTGGGGCTGCGGGCTTTGCGGCGGCCGTCAGCCTCGGCGCCACCGAAGCCCACGTCGCACCGCCGCGCCAGCCTGCGAAGCATATTCGGGTAGGGCCGCGGCTCTGGCGACAGCTCCCACGCCCGAAGAGCCAGGAGGGAAAGCCATGCCTCGTTGGAAAGCTCTTTGGCAGGCGCTCGCGTGGCCCCACAACCTGTGGGGCTGCGGGCTTTGCGGCGGCCGTCAGCCTCGGCGCCACCGGCGCCCACGTGGCACCGCCGCGCCAGCCTGCGAAGCATTTTCCGGTAGGGCCGTGGCTCTGGCGACAGCTCCCACGCCCGAAGAGCCAGGAGGGAAAGCCGTGCCTCGTTGGAAAGCTCTTTGGCAGCCGCTCGCGTGGCCCCACAGCCCGTGGGGCTGCGGGATTTGCGGCGGCCGTCAGCCTCGGCGCTATCGGCGACCACGTGGTGCCGCCGCGCCAGCCTGCGAAGCATTTTCGGGTAGGGCCGCGGCTCTGGCGACAGCTCCCACGCCCGAAGAGCCAGGAGGGAAAGCCGTGCCTCGTTGGAAAGCTCTTTGGCAGCCGCTGGCGTGGCCCCACAGCCCGTGGGGCTGCGGGCTTTGCGGCGGCCGTCAGCCTCGGCGCCACCGGCGCCCATGTGGCACCGCCGCGCCAGCCTGCAAAGCATTTTCCGGTAGGGCCGCGGCTCTGGCGACAGCTCCCACGCCCGAAGAGCCAGGAGAGAAAGCCATGCCTCGTTGGAAAGCTCTTTGGCAGCCACTGGCGTGGCCCCACAGCCCGTGGGGCTGCGGGCTTTGCGGCGGCCGTCAGCCTCGGTGCCACCGGCGCCCACGTGGCACCGCCGCGCCAGCCTGCAAAGCATTTTCCGGTAGGGCCGCGGTTCTGGCGACAGCTCCCACGCCCGAAGAGGCAGGAGGGAAAGCCATGTCTCGCTGGAAAGCTCTTTGGCAGCCGCTCGCGTGGCCCCACAGCCCGTGGGGCTGCGGGCTTTGCGGCGGCCGTCAGCCTCGGCGCCACCGAAGGCCACGTCGCACCGCCGCGCCAGCCTGCGAAGCATATTCGGGTAGGGCCGCGGCTCTGGCGACAGCTCCCACGGCCGAAGAGCCAGGAGGGAAAGCCGTGCCTCGTTGGAAAGCTCTTTGGCAGCCGCTGGCGTGGCCCCATATTTCGTGGGGCTGCGGGCTTTGCGGTGGCCGTCAGCCTCGGTGCCACCGGCGCCCACGTGGCACCGCCGCGCCAGCCTGCGAAGCATTTTGCGGTAGGGCCACGGCTCTGGCGACAGCTCCCACGCCCGAAGAGCCAGGAGAGTAAGCTGTGCCTCGTTGGAAAGCTCTTTGGCAGCCGCTGGCGTGGCCCCACAGCCCGTGGGGCTGCGGGCTTTGCGGCGGCCGTCAGCCTCGGCGCCACCGGCGCCCAGGTGGGGCCGCCGCGCCAGCCTGTGAAGCATTTTCCAGTAGGGCCGCGGCTCGGGCGACAGCTCCCACGCCCGAAGAGCCAGGAGGGAAAGCCATGCCTCGCAGAAAGCTCTTTGGCAGCCGCTGGCGTGGCCCCACAGCCCGTGGGGCTGCGGGCTTTGCGGCGGCCGTCAGCCTCGGCGCCACCGAAGACTACGTTGCACCGCCGCGCCAGCCTGCGAAGCATATTCGGGTAGGGCCGCGGCTCTGGCGACAGCTCCCACGCCCGAAGAGCCAGGAGGGAAAGCCGTGCCTCGTTGGAAAGCTCTTTGGCAGGCGCTCGCGTGGCCCCACAACCTGTGGGGCTGCGGGCTTGGCGGCGGCCGTCAGCCTCGGAGCCACCGGCGCCCACGTGGCACCGCCGCGCCAGCCTGCGAAGCATTTTCCGGTAGGGCCGCGTCTCTGGCGACAGCTCCCACGCCCGAAGAGCCAGGAGGGAAAGCCGTGCCTCGTTGGAAAGCTCTTTGGCAGCCGCTCGCGTGGCCCCACAGCCCGTGGGGCTGCGGGCTTTGCCGAGGCCGTCAGCCTCTGCGCTACCGAAGGCCACGTCGCACCCCCGCGCCAGCCTGCGAAGCATATTCGGGTAGGGCCGCGGCTCTGGCGACAGCTCCCACGTCCAAAGAGCCAGGAGGGAAAGCTGTGCCTCGTTGAAAAGCTCTTTGGCAGCCGCTCGCGTGGCCCCACAGCCCGTGGGGCTGCGGGCTTTGCGGCGGCCGTCAGCCTCAGCGCCACGGGCGCCCACGTGGCGCCGCCGCGCCAGCCTGCGAAGCATTTTCCGGTAGGGCCGCGGCTCTGGCGACAGCTCCCACGCCCAAAGAGCCAGGAGGGAAAGCCGTGCCTCGTTGGAAAGCTCTTTGGCAGCCGCTCGCGTGGCCCCACAGCCCGTGGGGCTGCGGGCTTTGCGGCGGCCGTCAGCCTCGGCGCCACCGGCGCCCACGTGGCGCCGCCGCGCCAGCCTGCGAAGCATTTTCCGGTAGGGCTGCGGCTCTGGCGACAGCTCCCACGCCCGAAGAGCCAGGAGAGAAAGCCGTGCCTCGTTGGAAAGCTCTTTGGCAGCCGCTCGCGTGGCCCCACAGCCCGTGGGGCTGCGGGCTTTACGGCGGCCGTCAGCCTCGGTGCTACCGGTGCCCACGTGGCACCGCCGCGCCAGCCTGCAAAGCATTTTCCGGTAGGGCCGCGGCTCTGGCGACAGCTCCCACGCCCGAAGAGCCAGGAGGGAAAGCCATGCCTCGTTGGAAAGCCCTTTGGCAGCCGCTCGCGTGGCCCCACAGCCCGTGGGGCTGCGGGCTTTGCGGCGGCCATCAGCCTCGGCGCCACCGGCGCCCACGTGGCGCCGCCGCGCCAGCCTGTGAAGCATTTTCCAGTAGGGCCGCGGCTCGGGCGACAGCTCCCACGCCCGAAGAGCCAGGAGGGAAAGCCATGCCTCGCAGAAAGCTCTTTGGCAGCCGCTGGCGTGGCCCCACAGCCCGTGGGGCTGCGGGCTTTGCGGCGGCCGTCAGCCTCGGCGCCACCGAAGCCTACGTCGCACCGCCGCGCCAGCCTGCGAAGCATTTTCCGGTAGGGCCGCGGCTCTGGCGACAGCTCCCACGCCCGAAGAGCCAGGAGGGAAAGCCGTGCCTCGTTGGAAAGCTCTTTGGCAGGCGCTCGCGTGGCCCCACAACCTGTGGGGCTGCGGGCTTGGCGGCGGCCGTCAGCCTCGGAGCCACCGGCGCCCACGTGGCACCGCCGCGACAGCCTGCGAAGCATTTTCCGGTAGGGCCGCGGCTCTGGCGACAGCTCCCACGCCCGAAGAGCCAGGAGGGAAAGCCGTGCCTCGTTGGAAAGCTCTTTGGCCGCCGCTCGCGTGGCCCCACAGCCCGTGGGGCTGCGGGCTTTGCCGAGGCCGTCAGCCTCTGCGCTACCGAAGGCCACGTCGCACCCCCGCGCCAGCCTGCGAAGCATATTCGGGTAGGGCCGCGGCTCTGGCGACAGCTCCCACGTCCAAAGAGCCAGGAGGGAAAGCTGTGCCTCGTTGAAAAGCTCTTTGGCAGCCGCTCGCCTGGCCCCACAGCCCGTGGGGCTGCGGGCTTTGCGGCGGCCGTCAGCCTCAGCGCCACGGGCGCCCACGTGGCGCCGCCGCGCCAGCCTGCGAAGCATTTTCCGGTAGGGCTGCGGCTCTGGCGACAGCTCCCACGCCCGAAGAGCCAGGAGGGAAAGCCGTGCCTCGTTGGAAAGCTCTTTGGCAGCCGCTCGCGTGGCCCCACAGCCCGTGGGGCTGCGGGCTTTGCGGCGGCCGTCAGCCTCGGCGCCACCGGCGCCCACGTGGCGCCGCCGCGCCAGCCTGCGAAGCATTTTCCGGTAGGGCTGCGGCTCTGGCGACAGCTCCCACGCCCGAAGAGCCAGGAGAGAAAGCCGTGCCTCGTTGGAAAGCTCTTTGGCAGCCGCCCGCGTGGCCCCACAGCCCGTGGGGCTGTGGGCTTTACGGCGGCCGTCAGCCTCGGTGCCACCGGTGCCCACGTGGCACCGCCGCGCCAGCCTGCAAAGCATTTTCCGGTAGGGCCGCGGCTCTGGCGACAGCTCCCACGCCCGAAGAGCCAGGAGGGAAAGCCATGCCTCGTTGGAAAGCTCTTTGGCAGCCGCTCGCGTGGCCCCACAGCCCGTGGGGCTGCGGGCTTTGCGGCGGCCGTCAGCCTCGGCACCACCGGTGCCCACGTGGCGCCGCCGCGCCAGCCTGCGAAGCATTTTCCGGTAGGGCCGCAGCTCTGGCGACAGCTCCCACGCCCGAAGAGCCAGGAGGGAAAGCCATGCCTCGTTGGAAAGCTCTTTGGCAGCCGCTCGCGTGGCCCCACAGCCCGTGGGGCTGCGGGCTTTGCGGCATCAGTCACCCTCGGCTCCACCGGCGCCCATGTGGCGCCGCCGCACCAGCCTGCGAAGCATTTTCCGGTAGGGCCGCGGCTCTGGCGACAGCTCCCATGCCCGAAGAGCCAGGAGGGAAAGCCGTGCCTCGTTGGAAAGCTCTTTGGCAGCCGCTCGCATGGCCCCACAGCCCGTGGGACTGCGGGCTTTGCGGCGGCCGTCAGCCTCGGCGCCACCGGCGCCCACGTGGCGCCGCTGCGCCAGCCTGCGAAGCATTTTCCCGTAGGGCCGCGGCTCTGGCGACAGCTCCCACGCCCGAAGAGCCAGGAGGGAAATCCATGCCTCGTTGGAAAGCTCTTTGGCAGCCGCTCGCGTGGTCCCACAGCCAGTGGGGCTGCGGGCTTTGCGGCGGCCGTAAGCCTCGGCGCCACCGGCGCCCACTTTGCGCCGCCGCGCCAGCCTGCGAAGCATTTTCCGGTAGGGCCGCGGCTCTGGCTACAGCTCCCACGCCCGAAGAGCCAGGAGGGAAAGCCATGTCTCGTTGGAAAGCTCTTTGGCAGCCACTCGCGTGGCCCCACAGCCCATGGGACCGCGGGCTTTGCGGCGGACGTCAGTCTCGTCGCCACCGGCGCCCACGTGGCGCCGCCGCGCCAGCCTGCGAAGCATTTTCCGGTAGGGCCGCGGCTCTGGCGACAGCTCCCACGCCCGAAGAGCCAGGAGGGAAAGCCGTGCCTCGTTGGAAAGCTCTTTGGCAGCCGCTGGCATGGCCCCACAACCCGTGGGGCTGCGGGCTTTGCGGCGGCCGTAAGCCTCGGCGCCACCGGCGCCCACTTTGCGCCGCCGCGCCAGCCTGCAAAGCATTTTCCGGTAGTGCCGCGGCTCTGGCGACAGGTCCCACGCCCGAAGAGCCAGGAGGGAAAGCCATGCCTCGTTGGAAAGCTCTTTGGCAGCCGCTCGCGTGGCCCCACAGCCCATGGGGCTGCGGGCTTTGCGGCATCAGTCACCCTCGGCTCCACCGGCGCCCATGTGGCGCCGCCGCGCCAGCCTGCGAAGCATTTTCCGGTAGGGCTGCCGCTCTAGCGACAGCTCCCACCCCCGAAGAGCCAGGAGGAAAAGCCATGCCTCGTTGGAAAGCTCTTTGGCAACCGCTCGTGTGGCCCCACAGCCCGTGGGGCTGCGGGCTTTCCGGCGGCCGTCAGCCTCGGCGCCACCGGCTCCCAGGTGGGGCCGCCGCGCCAGCCTGCGAAGCATTTTCCGGTAGGGCCGCATCTCTGGCGACAGCTCCCACACCCGAAGAGCGAGGAGGGAAAGCCGTGCCTCGTTGGAAAAACTCTTTGGCAGCCGCTGGCGTGGCCCCACATCCCGTGGGGCTGCGGGCTTTGCGGCGGCCGTCAGCCTCGGCGCCACCGGCGTCCATGTGGCGCCGCCACGCCAGCCTGCGAAGCATTTTCCGGTAGGGCCGCGGCTCTGGCGACAGCTCCCACGGCCGAAGAGGCAGGAGGGAAAGCCGTGCCTCGTTGGAAAGCTCTTTGGCAGCCGCTCGCGTGGCCCCACAGCCCGTGGGGCTGCGGGCTTTGCGGCGGCCGTCAGCCTCGGCGCCACCGGCGCCCACGTGGCACCGCCGCGCCAGCCTGCGAAGCATTTTCCGGTAGGGCCGCGGCTCTGGCGACAGCTCCCACGCCTGAAGAGCCAGGAGGGAAAGCCGTGACTCGTTGGAAAGCTCTTTGGCAGCCGCTGGCGTGGCCCCACAGCCTGTGGGGCTGCGGGCTTTCCGGCGGCTGTCAGCCTCGGCGCCACCGGCGCCCAGGTGGGGCCGCCGCGCCAGCCTGCGAAGCATTTTCCGGTAGGGCCGCGGCTCTGGCGACAGCTCCCACGCCTGAAGAGCCAGGAGGGAAAGCCGTGACTCGTTGGAAAGCTCTTTGGCAGCCGCTCGCGTGGCCCCACAGCCCGTGGGGCTGCGGGCTTTCCGGCGGCCGTCAGCCTCGGCGCCACCGACGCCCACGTGGCGCCGCCGCGCCAGCCTGCGAAGCATTTTCCGGTAGGGCCGTGGCTCTGGCGACAGCTCCCACGCCCGAAGAGCCAGGAGGGAAAGCCGTGCCTCGTTGGAAAGCTCTTTGGCAGCCGCTCGCGTGGCCCCACAGCCCGTGGGGCTGCGGGCTTTGCGGCGGACGTCACCCTCGGCTCCACCGGCGCCCACGTGGCGCCGCAGCGCCAGCCTGCGAAGCATTTTCCGGTAGGGCCGCAGCTCTGGCGACAGCTCCCACGCCTGAAGAGCCAGGAGGGAAAGCCGTGCCTCGTTGGAAAGCTCTTTGAGAGCCGCTCGCGTGGCCCCACAGCCCGTGGGGCTGCGGGCTTTGCGGCGGCCGTCAGCCTCGGCGCCACCGGCGCCCACGTGGCACCGCCGCGCCAGCCTGCGAAGCATTTTCCGGTAGGGCCGCGGCTCTGGCGACAGCTCCCACGCCCGAAGAGCCAGGAGGGAAAGCCGTGCCTCGTTGGAAAGCTCTTTGGCAGCCGCTCACGTGGCCCCACAGCCCGTGGGGCTGCGGGCTTTGCGGCGGCCGTCAGCCTCGGCGCCACCGGCGTCCATGTGGCGCCGCCCCGCCAGCCTGCGAAGCATTTTCCGGTAGGGCCGTGGCTCTGGCGACAGCTCCCACGGCCGAAGAGCCAGGAGGGAAAGCCGTGCCTCTTTGGAAAGCTCTTTGGCAGCCGCTCGTGTGGCTTCACACCCCATGGGGCTGCGGGCTTTGCGGAGGCCGTCAGCCTCGGCGCCACCGGCGCCCACGTGGCGCCGCCGCGCCAGCCTGCGAAGCATTTTCCGGTAGGGCCGTGGCTCTGGCAACATCTCCCACGCCCGAAGAGCCAGGAGGGAAAGCCGTGCCTCTTTGGAAATCTCTTTGGCAGCCGCTCGCGTGGCCCCACAGCCCGTGGGGCTGCGGGCTTTGCGGCGGCCGTCAGCCTGGGCGCCACCGGTGCCCACGTGGCGCCGCCGCGCCAGCCTGCGAAGCATTTTCCGGTAGGGCCGTGGCTCTGGCGACAGCTCCCATGCCCAAAGAGCCAGGAAGGAAAGCCGTGCCTCGTTGGAAAGCTCTTTGGCAGCCGCTCGCGTGGCCCCACAGCCCGTGGGGCTGCGGGCTTTCTGGCGGCCGTCAGCCTGGGCGACACCGGCACCCACGTCAGCCCGCCGCGCCAGCCTGCTAAGCATTTTCCGGTAGGGCCGCGGCTCTGGCGACAGCTCCCACGCCCGAAGAGCCAGGAGGGAAAGCCGTGCCTCGTTGGAAAGCTCTTTGGCAGCCGCTGGCGTGGCCCCACAGCCCGTGGGGCTGCGGGCTTTGCGGCGGCCGTCAGCCTCGGCGACACCGGCGCCCACGTGGCGCCGCCGCGCCAGCCTGCGAAGCATTTTCCGGTAGGGCCGCGGCTCTGGCGACAGCTCCCACGCCCGAAGAGCCAGGAGGGAAAGCCGTGCCTTGTTGGAAAGCTCTTTGGCAGCCGCTGGCGTGGCCCCACAGCCCGTGGGGCTGCGGGCTTTGCGGCGGCCGTCAGCCTCAGCGGGTACGGCGCCCACGTGGGGCCGCTGCGCCAGCCTGCGAAGCATTTTCCGGTAGGGCCGCGGCTCTGACGACAGCTTCCACGCCCAAAGAGCCAGGAGGGAAAGCCGTGCCTCGTTGGAAAGCTCTTTGGCAGCCACTCGCGTGGCCCCACATCCCGTGGGGCTGCGGGCTTTCCGGCGGCCGTCAGCCGCGGCACCACCGGCGCCCACATGGCGCCGCTGCACCAGCCTGCGAAGCATTTTCCGGTAGGGCCGCGTCTCTGGCGATAGCTCCCACGCCCGAAGAGCCAGGAGGGAAAGCCGTGCCTCGTTGGAAAGCTCTTTGGCAGCCGCTCGCGTGGCCCCACAGCCCGTGGGGCTGCGGGCTTTGCGGCGACCGTCAGCCTCGGCGCCACCGGCGCCCACGTTGCGCCGCCGCGCCAGCCTGCGAAGCATTTTCCGGTAGGGCCGTGGCTCTGGCGACAGCTCCCACGCCCGAAGAGCCAGGAGGGAAAGCCGTGCCTCGTTGGAAAGCTCTTTGGCAGCCGCTCGCGTGGCCCCACAGCCCGTGGGGCTGCAGGCTTTGCGGCGACCGTCAGCCTCGGCGCCACCGGCGCCCACGTTGCGCCGCCGCGCCAGCCTGCGAAGCATTTTCCGGTAGGGCCGCGGCTCTGGCGACAGCTCCCTTGCCCAAAGAGCCAGGAGGGAAAGCCGTGCCTCGTTGGAAAGCTCTTTGGCAGCCGCTCGCGTGGCCCCACAGCCCGTGGGGCTGCGGGCTTTGCGGCGGCCTTCAGCCTCGGCGCCACCGGCGCCCATGTGGCGCTGCTGCGCCAGCCTGCAAAGCATTTTCCGGTAGGGCCGCGGCTCTGGCGACAGCTCCCACGCCCGAAGAGCCAGGAGGGAAAGCCGTGCCTCATTGGAAAGCTCTTTGGCAGCCGCTCGCGTGGCCCCACAGCCCGTGGGGCTGCGGGCTTTGTGGCGGCCGTCAGCCTCGGCACCACCGGCGCCCACGTGGCGCCGCCGCGCCAGCCTGCGAAGCATTTTCCGGTAGGGCCGCGGCTCTGGCGACAGCTCCCACGCCTGAAGAGCCAGGAGGGAAAGCCGTGCCTCGTTGGAAAGCTCTTTGGCAGCCGCTCGCGTGGCCCCACAGCCCATGGGTCTGCAGGCTTTGCGGCGGCCGTCAGCCTCGGCGCCACCGGCGCCCACGTGGGGCCGTCGCGCCAGCCTGCGAAGCATTTTCCGGTAGGGCCGCGGCTCTGGCGACAGCTCCCACGGCCGAAGAGCCAGGAGGGAAAGCCGTGCCTCGTTGGAAAGCTCTTTGGCAGCCGTTTGCGTGGCCCCACAGCCCGTTGGGCTGCGGGATTTGCGGCGGCCGTCAGCCTGGGCGAACAGTCGTCCACGTGGGGCCGCTGCGCCAGCCTGCGAAGCATTTTCCGGTAGGGCCGCGGCTCTGGCGACAGCTCCCACGCCCGAAGAGCCAGGAGGGAAAGCCGTGCCTCGTTGGAATGCTCTTTGGCAGCCGCTCGCGTGGCCCCACAGCCCGTGGGGCTGCGGGCTTTGCGGCGGCCGTCAGCCTCGGCGACACCAGCGGCCACGTGGCGCCGCCGCGCCAGCCTGCGAAGCATTTTCCGGTAGGGCCGCGGCTCTGGCGACAGCTCCCACGCCCGAAGAGCCAGGAGGGAAAGCCGTGCCTCGTTGGAAAGCTCTTCGCAGCCGCTCGCGTGGCCCCACAGCCCGTGGGGCTGCGGGCTTTGTGGCGGCCGTCAGCGTCGGCGCCACTGGCACCCAGGTGGGGCAGACGCGGCAGCCTGCGAAGCATTTTCCGGTAGGGCCGCGTCTCTGGCGACAGCTCCCACGCCCGAAGAGCCAGGAGGGAAAGCCGTGCCTCGTTGGAAAGCTCTTTGGCAGCCGCTCGCGTGGCCCCACAGCCCGTGGGGCTGCGGGCTTTGCGGCGACCGTCAGCCTCGGCGCCACCGGCGCCCACGTTGCGCCGCCGCGCCAGCCTGCGAAGCATTTTCCGGTAGGGCCGTGGCTCTGGCGACAGCTCCCACGCCCGAAGAGCCAGGAGGGAAAGCCGTGCCTCGTTGGAAAGCTCTTTGGCAGCCGCTCGCGTGGCCCCACAGCCCGTGGGGCTGCAGGCTTTGCGGCGACCGTCAGCCTCGGCGCCACCGGCGCCCACGTTGCGCCGCCGCGCCAGCCTGCGAAGCATTTTCCGGTAGGGCCGCGGCTCTGGCGACAGCTCCCTTGCCCAAAGAGCCAGGAGGGAAAGCCGTGCCTCGTTGGAAAGCTCTTTGGCAGCCGCTCGCGTGGCCCCACAGCCCGTGGGGCTGCGGGCTTTGCGGCGGCCTTCAGCCTCGGCGCCACCGGCGCCCATGTGGCGCTGCTGCGCCAGCCTGCAAAGCATTTTCCGGTAGGGCCGCGGCTCTGGCGACAGCTCCCACGCCCGAAGAGCCAGGAGGGAAAGCCGTGCCTCATTGGAAAGCTCTTTGGCAGCCGCTCGCGTGGCCCCACAGCCCGTGGGGCTGCGGGCTTTGTGGCGGCCGTCAGCCTCGGCACCACCGGCGCCCACGTGGCGCCGCCGCGCCAGCCTGCGAAGCATTTTCCGGTAGGGCCGCGGCTCTGGCGACAGCTCCCACGCCTGAAGAGCCAGGAGGGAAAGCCGTGCCTCGTTGGAAAGCTCTTTGGCAGCCGCTCGCGTGGCCCCACAGCCCATGGGTCTGCAGGCTTTGCGGCGGCCGTCAGCCTCGGCGCCACCGGCGCCCACGTGGGGCCGTCGCGCCAGCCTGCGAAGCATTTTCCGGTAGGGCCGCGGCTCTGGCGACAGCTCCCACGGCCGAAGAGCCAGGAGGGAAAGCCGTGCCTCGTTGGAAAGCTCTTTGGCAGCCGTTTGCGTGGCCCCACAGCCCGTTGGGCTGCGGGATTTGCGGCGGCCGTCAGCCTGGGCGAACAGTCGTCCACGTGGGGCCGCTGCGCCAGCCTGCGAAGCATTTTCCGGTAGGGCCGCGGCTCTGGCGACAGCTCCCACGCCCGAAGAGCCAGGAGGGAAAGCCGTGCCTCGTTGGAATGCTCTTTGGCAGCCGCTCGCGTGGCCCCACAGCCCGTGGGGCTGCGGGCTTTGCGGCGGCCGTCAGCCTCGGCGACACCAGCGGCCACGTGGCGCCGCCGCGCCAGCCTGCGAAGCATTTTCCGGTAGGGCCGCGGCTCTGGCGACAGCTCCCACGCCCGAAGAGCCAGGAGGGAAAGCCGTGCCTCGTTGGAAAGCTCTTCGCAGCCGCTCGCGTGGCCCCACAGCCCGTGGGGCTGCGGGCTTTGTGGCGGCCGTCAGCGTCGGCGCCACTGGCACCCAGGTGGGGCAGACGCGGCAGCCTGCGAAGCATTTTCCGGTAGGGCCGCGGCTCTGGCGACAGCTCCCACGCCCGAAGAGCCAGGAGGGAAAGCCGTGCCTCGTTGGAAAGCTCTTTGGCAGCTGCTTGCGTGGCCCCACAGCCCGTGGGGCTGCGGGCTTTGCGGCGGCCGTCAGCCTGGGCGCCACCGGTGCCCACGTGGCGCTGCCGCGCCAGCCTGTGAAGCATTTTCCGGTAGGGCCGCGGCTCTGGCAACAGCTCCCATGCCCGAAGAGCCAGGAGGGAAAGCCGTGCCTCGTTGGAATGTTTTTGGCAGCCGCTCGCATGGCCCCACAGCCCGTGGGGCTGCGGGCTTTCCGGCAGCCGTCAGCCTCGGCGGCTCCGGCGCCCACGTGGCGCCGCCGCGCCAGCCTGCGAAGCATTTTCCGGTAGGGCCGCGGCTCTGGCGACAGCTCCCACGCCCGAAGAGCCAGGAGGGAAAGCCGTGCCTCGTTGGAAAGCTCTTTGGCAGCCGCTGGCGTGGCCCCACAGCCCGTGGGGCTGCGGGCTTTGCGGCGGCCGTCATCCTCGGCGACACCGGCGCCCAGGTGGGGCCACCGCACCAGCCTGCGAAGCATTTTCCGGTAGGGCCGCGGCTCTGGCAACAGCTCCCACGCCCGAAGAGCCAGGAGGGAAAGCCGTGCCTCATTGGAATGCTCTTTGGCAGCCGCTCGCGTGGCCCCACAGCCCGTGGGGCTGCGGGCTTTGCGGCGGCCGTCAGCCTGGGCGGCTCCGGCGCCCACGTGGTGCCGCCGTACCAGCCTGCGAAGCATTTTCGGGTAGGGCTGCGGCTCTGGCGACAGCTCCCACGGCCGAAGAGCCAGGAGGGAAAGCCGTGCCTCGTTGGAAAGCTCTTTGGCAGCCGCTCGCGTGGCCCCACAGCCCGTGGGGCTGCGGGCTTTGCGGCGGCCCTCAGCGTTGGCGGCTCCGGCGCCCACGTAGCGCCGCCACACCAGCCTGCGAAGCATTTTCCGGTAGGGCCGCGTCTCTGGCGACAGCTCCCACGGCCAAAGAGCCAGGAGGGAAAGCCGTGCCTCGTTGGAAAGCTCTTTGGCAGCCACTCGCGTGGCCCCACAGCCCGTGGGGCTGCGGGCTTTGTGGCGGCCGTCAGCCTCGGTGTCACCGGCGCCCAAGTGGAACCGCCGCGCGAGCCTGCGAAGCATTTTCCGGTAGGGCCGCCGCTCTGGCGACAGCTCCCACGCCCAAAGAGCCAGGAGGGAAAGCCGTGCCTCGTTGGAAAGCTCTTTGGCAGCCACTCGCGTGGCCCCACAGCCCGTGGGGCTGCGGGCTTTGCGGCGGCCGTCAGCCTGGGCGACACCGGCGCCCAGGTGGGGCCGCCGCGCCAGCCTGCGAAGCATTTTCCGGTAGGGCCGCGGCTCTGGCAACAGCTCCCACGGCCGAAGAGCCAGGAGGGAAAGCCGTGCCTCGTTGGAAAGCTCTTTGGCAGCTGCTCGCATGGCCCCACAGCCCGTGGGGCTGCGGGTTTTGCGGTGGCCGTCAGCCTGGGCGAACAGGCGTCCACGTGGCGCCGCCGCGCCAGCCTGTGAAGCATTTTCCGGTACGGCCGCGGCTCTGGCGACGGCTCCCACGGCCGAAGAGCCAGGAGGGAAAGCCGTGCCTCGTTGGAAAGCTCTTTGGCAGCTGCTCGCGTGGCCCCACAGCCCGTGGGGCTGCGGGCTTTCCGGCGGCCGTCAGCCTCGGCGCCACCGGTGTCCACGTGGCGCTGCCGCGCCAGCCTGCGAAGCAATTTCCGGTAGGGCCGCGGCTCTGGCGACAGCTCCCACGCCCGAAGAGCCAGGAGGGAAAGCCGTGCCTCGTTGGAAAGCTCTTTGGCAGCCGCTCGCGTGGCGCCACAGCCCATGGGGCTGCGGGCTTTGCGGCGGCCGTCAGCCTCGGCGCCACCAGCGGCCACGTGGCGCCGCCGCGCCAGCCTGCGAAGCATTTTCCGGTAGGGCCGCGGCTCTGGCGACAGCTCCCACGCCCGAAGAGCCAGGAGGGAAAGCCATGCCTCCTTGGAAAGCTCTTTGGCAGCCGCTCGCGTGGCCCCACAGCCCGTGGGGCTGCGTGCTTTGCGGCGGCCGTCAGCCTCGGCGCCACCAGCGGCCACGTGGCGCCGCCGCGCCAGCCTGCGAAGCATTTTCCGGTAGGGCCGCGGCTCTGGCGACAGCTCCCACGCCCGAAGAGCCAGGAGGGAAAGCCGTGCCTCGTTGGAAAGCTCTTTGGCAGCCACTCGCGTGGCCCCACAGCCCGTGGGGCTGCGGGCTTTGCGGCGGCCGTCAGCCTCGGTACACCAGCGCCCAGGTGGGGCCGCCGCGCCAGCCTGCGAAGCATTTTCCGGTAGGGCCGCGGCTCTGGCGACAGCTCCCACGCCCGAAGAGCCAGGAGGGAAAGCCGTGCCTCGTTGGAATGCTCTTTGGCAGCCGCTCGCGTGGCCCCACAGCCCGTGGGGCTGCGGGCTTTGCGGCGGCCGTCAGCCTGGGCGGCTCCGGCGCCCACGTGGCGCCGCCGTACCAGCCTGCGAAGCATTTTCTGGTAGGGCCGCGGCTCTGGCGACAGCTCCCACGCCCGAAGAGCCAGGAGGGAAAGCCGTGCCTCGTTGGAAAGCTCTTTGGCAGCCGCTTGCGTGGCCCCACAGCCCATGGGGCTGCGGGCTTTCCGGCGGCCGTCAGCCTGGGTGACACTGGCGCCCAGATGGGGCCGCCGCGCCAGCCTGCGAAGCATTTTCCGGTAGGGCCGCGGCTCTGGCGACAGCTCCCACGCCCGAAGAGCCAGGAGGGAAAGCCGTGCCTCGTTGGAAAGCTCTTTGGCAGCCGCTCGCGTGGCCCCACAGCCCATGGGGCTGCGGGCTTTGCGGCGGCCGTCAGCCTCGGCGCCACCAGCGGCCACGTGGCGCCGCCGCGCCAGCCTGCGAAGCATTTTCCGGTAGGGCCGCGGCTCTGGCGACAGCTCCCACGCCCGAAGAGCCAGGAGGGAAAGCCGTGCCTCGTTGGAAAGCTCTTTGGCAGCCGTTCGCGTGGCCCCACAGCCCGTGGGGCTGCGGGCTTTGCGGCGGCCGTCATCCTCGGTACACCAGCGGCCACGTTGCGCCGCCGCGCCAGCCTGCGAAGCATTTTCTGGTAGGGCCGCGGCTCTGGCGACAGCTCCCACGGCCGAAGAGCCAGGAGGGAAAGCCGTGCCTCCTTGGAAAGCTCTTTGGCAGCCGCTCGCGTGGCCCCACAGCCCGTGGGGCTGCGGGCTTTGTGGCGGCCGTCAGCCTCGGTGCCACCGGCGCCCAAGTGGAACCGCCGAGCCAGCCTGCGAAGCATTTTCCGGTAGGGCCGCGGCTCTGGCGACAGCTCCCACGCCCGAAGAGCCAGGAGGGAAAGCCGTGCCTTGTTGGAAAGCTCTTTGGCATCTGCTCGCGTGGCCCCACAGCCCGTGGGGCTGCGGGCTTTGTGGCGGCCGTCAGCCTCGGCGCCACCGGCGCCCACGTGGCGCCGCCGCGCCAGCCTGCGAAGCATTTTCCGGTAGGGCCGCGTCTCTGGCGACAGCTCCCACGGCCGAAGAGCCAGGAGGGAAAGCCGTGCCTCGTTGGAAAGCTCTTTGGCAGCCGCTCGCGTGGCCCCACAGCCCGTGGGGCTGCGGGCTTTGCGGCGGCCGTCAGCCTCGGCGCCACCGGTGTCCACGTGGTGCTGCCGCGCCAGCCTGCGAAGCATTTTCCGGTAGGGCCGCGTCTCTGGCGACAGCTCCCACGCCCGAAGAGCCAGGAGGGAAAGCCGTGCCTCGTTGGAAAGCTCTTTGGCAGCCGCTCGCGTGGCCCTAAAGCCCGTGGGACTGCGGGCTTTGCGGCGGCCGTCAGCCTGGGCGACACCGGCGCCCACGTGGCGCCGCCGCGCCAGCCTGCGAAGCATTTTCCGGTAGGGCTGCAGATCTGGCGACAGCTCCCACGCCCGAAGAGCCAGGAGGGAAAGCCATGTCTCGTTGGAAAGCTCTTTGGCAGCCGCTCGCATGGCCCCACAGCCCGTGGGGCTGCGGGCTTTGCGGCGGCCCTCAGCGTTGGCGGCTCCGGCGCCCACGTAGCGCCGCCACACCAGCCTGCGAAGCATTTTCCGGTAGGGCCGCGTCTCTGGCGACAGCTCCCACGGCCAAAGAGCCAGGAGGGAAAGCCGTGCCTCGTTGGAAAGCTCTTTGGCAGCCACTCGCGTGGCCCCACAGCCCGTGGGGCTGCGGGCTTTGTGGCGGCCGTCAGCCTCGGTGTCACCGGCGCCCAAGTGGAACCGCCGCGCGAGCCTGCGAAGCATTTTCCGGTAGGGCCGCGGCTCTGGCGACAGCTCCCACGCCCGAAGAGCCGGGAGGGAAAGCCGTGCCTCTTTGGAAAGCTCTTTGGCAGCCGCTCACGTGGCCCCACAGCCCGTGGGACTGCGGGCTTTCCGGCGGCCATCAGCCTGGGCGACACCGGCGCCCAGGTGGGGCCGCCGCGCCAGCCTGCGAAGCATTTTCCGGTAGGGCCGCGTCTCTGGCGACAGCTCCCACGCCCGAAGAGCCAGGAGGGAAAGCCGTGCCTCGTTGGAAAGCTCTTTGGCAGCCGCTCACGTGGTCCCACAGCCCGTGGGGCTGCGGGCTTTGCGGCGGCAGTCAGCCTGGGCGCCACCGGCGCCCACGTGTTGCCACTGCGCCAGCCTGCGAAGCATTTTCCGGTATGGCCGCATCTCTGGCGACAGCTCCCACGGCCGAAGAGCCAGGAGGGAAAGCTGTGCCTCGTTGGAAAGCTCTTTGGCAGCCGCTCGCATGGCCCCACAGCCCGTGGGGCTGCGGGTTTTCCGGCGGCCGTCAGCCTCGGCGCCACCGGCGCCCACGTGGCGCCGCCGCGCCAGCCTGCGAAGCATTTTCCAGTAGGGCCGCGGCTCTGGCGACAGCTCCCACGCCCGAAGAGCCGGGAGGGAAAGCCGTGCCTCGTTGGAAAGCTCTTTGGCAGCCGCTCGCGTGGCCCCACAGCCCCTGGGGCTGCGGGCTTTGCGGCGGCTGTCAGCCTGGGCGACAACGGCGCCCAGGTGGGGCCGCTGCGCCATCCTGCGAAGCATTTTCTGGTAGGGCCGTGGCTCTGGCGACAGCTCCCACGCCCGAAGAGCCAGGAGGGAAAGCCGTGCCTCGTTGGAAAGCTCTTTGGCAGCCGCTCGCGTGGCCCTAAAGCCCGTGGGGCTGCGGGCTTTCCGGCGGCCGTCAGCCTGGGTGACACTGGCGCCCAGATGGGGCCGCCGCGCCAGCCTGCGAAGCATTTTCCGGTAGGGCCGCGGCTCTGGCGACAGCTCCCACGCCCGAAGAGCCAGGAGGGAAAGCCGTGCCTCGTTGGAAAGCTCTTTGGCAGCCGCTCGCGTGGCCCCACAGCCCATGGGGCTGCGGGCTTTGCGGCGGCCGTCAGCCTCGGCGCCACCAGCGGCCACGTGGCGCCGCCGCGCCAGCCTGCGAAGCATTTTCCGGTAGGGCCGCGGCTCTGGCGACAGCTCCCACGCCCGAAGAGCCAGGAGGGAAAGCCGTGCCTCGTTGGAAAGCTCTTTGGCAGCCGCTCGCATGGCCCCACAGCCCGTGGGGCTGCGGGCTTTGCGGCGGCCGTCATCCTGGGTACACCAGCGGCCACGTTGCGCCGCCGCGCCAGCCTGCGAAGCATTTTCTGGTAGGGCCGCGGCTCTGGCGACAGCTCCCACGGCCGAAGAGCCAGGAGGGAAAGCCGTGCCTCGTTGGAAAGCTCTTTGGCAGCCGCTCGCGTGGCCCCACAGCCCGTGGGGCTGCGGGCTTTGTGGCGGCCGTCAGCCTCGGTGCCACCGGCGCCCAAGTGGAACCGCCGAGCCAGCCTGCGAAGCATTTTCCGGTAGGGCCGCGGCTCTGGCGACAGCTCCCACGCCCGAAGAGCCAGGAGGGAAAGCCGTGCCTTGTTGGAAAGCTCTTTGGCATCTGCTCGCGTGGCCCCACAGCCCGTGGGGCTGCGGGCTTTGTGGCGGCCGTCAGCCTCGGCGCCACCGGCGCCCACGTGGCGCCGCCGCGCCAGCCTGCGAAGCATTTTCCGGTAGGGCCGCGTCTCTGGCGACAGCTCCCACGGCCGAAGAGCCAGGAGGGAAAGCCGTGCCTCGTTGGAAAGCTCTTTGGCAGCCGCTCGCGTGGCCCCACAGCCCGTGGGGCTGCGGGCTTTGCGGCGGCCGTCAGCCTCGGCGCCACCGGTGTCCACGTGGTGCTGCCGCGCCAGCCTGCGAAGCATTTTCCGGTAGGGCCGCGTCTCTGGCGACAGCTCCCACGCCCGAAGAGCCAGGAGGGAAAGCCGTGCCTCGTTGGAAAGCTCTTTGGCAGCCGCTCGCGTGGCCCTAAAGCCCGTGGGACTGCGGGCTTTGCGGCGGCCGTCAGCCTGGGCGACACCGGCGCCCACGTGGCGCCGCCGCGCCAGCCTGCGAAGCATTTTCCGGTAGGGCTGCAGATCTGGCGACAGCTCCCACGCCCGAAGAGCCAGGAGGGAAAGCCATGTCTCGTTGGAAAGCTCTTTGGCAGCCGCTCGCATGGCCCCACAGCCCGTGGGGCTGCGGGCTTTGCGGCGGCCCTCAGCGTTGGCGGCTCCGGCGCCCACGTAGCGCCGCCACACCAGCCTGCGAAGCATTTTCCGGTAGGGCCGCGTCTCTGGCGACAGCTCCCACGGCCAAAGAGCCAGGAGGGAAAGCCGTGCCTCGTTGGAAAGCTCTTTGGCAGCCACTCGCGTGGCCCCACAGCCCGTGGGGCTGCGGGCTTTGTGGCGGCCGTCAGCCTCGGTGTCACCGGCGCCCAAGTGGAACCGCCGCGCGAGCCTGCGAAGCATTTTCCGGTAGGGCCACCGCTCTGGCGACAGCTCCCACGCCCAAAGAGCCAGGAGGGAAAGCCGTGCCTCGTTGGAAAGCTCTTTGGCAGCCACTCGCGTGGCCCCACAGCCCGTGGGGCTGCGGGCTTTGCGGCGGCCGTCAGCCTGGGCGACACCGGCGCCCAGGTGGGGCCGCCGCGCCAGCCTGCGAAGCATTTTCCGTTAGGGCCGCGGCTCTGGCAACAGCTCCCACGGCCGAAGAGCCAGGAGGGAAAGCCGTGCCTCGTTGGAAAGCTCTTTGGCAGCTGCTCGCATGGCCCCACAGCCCGTGGGGCTGCGGGTTTTGCGGCGGCCGTCAGCCTGGGCGAACAGGCGTCCACGTGGCGCCGCCGCGCCAGCCTGTGAAGCATTTTCCGGTAGGGCCGCGGCTCTGGCGACAGCTCCCACGGCCGAAGAGCCAGGAGGGAAAGCCGTGCCTCGTTGGAAAGCTCTTTGGCAGCTGCTCGCGTGGCCCCACAGCCCGTGGGGCTGCGGGCTTTCCGGCGGCCGTCAGCCTCGGCGCCACCAGCGGCCACGTGGCGCCGCCGCGCCAGCCTGCGAAGCATTTTCCGGTAGGGCCGCGGCTCTGGCGACAGCTCCCACGCCCGAAGAGCCAGGAGGGAAAGCCATGCCTCCTTGGAAAGCTCCTTGGCAGCCGCTCGCGTGGCCCCACAGCCCGTGGGGCTGCGGGCTTTGCGGCGGCCGTCAGCCTGGGCGGCTCCGGCGCCCACGTGGCGCCGCCGTACCAGCCTGCGAAGCATTTTCTGGTAGGGCCGCGGCTCTGGCGACAGCTCCCACGCCCGAAGAGCCAGGAAGGAAAGCCGTGCCTCGTTGGAAAGCTCTTTGGCAGCCGCTCGCGTGGCCCCACAGCCCATGGGGCTGCGGGCTTTGCGGCGGCCGTCAGCCTCGGCGCCACCGGCGCCCACGTGGGTCCGTCGCGCCAGCCTGCGAAGCATTTTCCGGTAGGGCCGCGGCTCTGGCGACGGCTCCCACGCCCGAAGAGCCAGGAGGGAAAGCCGTGCCTCGTTGGAAAGCTCTTTGGCAGCCGCTCGCGTGGCCCCACAGCCCGTGGGGCTGCGGGCTTTGTGGCGGCCGTCAGCCTCGGTGCTACCGGCGCCCAAGTTTAACCGCCGCGCCAGCCTGCGAAGCATTTTCCGGTAGGGCCGCGGCTCTGGCGACAGCTCCCACGCCCAAAGAGCCAGGAGGGAAAGCCGTGCCTCGTTGGAAAGCTCTTTGGCAGCCGCTCGCGTGGCCCCACAGCCCGTGGGGCTGCGGGCTTTGCGGCGGCCGTCAGCCTGGGCGACACCGGCGCCCACATGGCGCCGCCGCGCCAGCCTGCGAAGCATTTTCCGGTAGGGCCGCGGCTCTGGCGACAGCTCCCACGCCCGAAGAGCCGGGAGGGAAAGCCGTGCCTCTTTGGAAAGCTCTTTGGCAGCCGCTCACGTGGCCCCACAGCCCGTGGGACTGCGGGCTTTCCGGCGGCCATCAGCCTGGGCGACACCGGCGCCCAGGTGGGGCCGCCGCGCCAGCCTGCGAAGCATTTTCCGGTAGGGCCGCGTCTCTGGCGACAGCTCCCACGCCCGAAGAGCCAGGAGGGAAAGCCGTGCCTCGTTGGAAAGCTCTTTGGCAGCCGCTCACGTGGTCCCACAGCCCGTGGGGCTGCGGGCTTTGCGGCGGCAGTCAGCCTGGGCGCCACCGGCGCCCACGTGTTGCCACTGCGCCAGCCTGCGAAGCATTTTCCGGTATGGCCGCATCTCTGGCGACAGCTCCCACGGCCGAAGAGCCAGGAGGGAAAGCTGTGCCTCGTTGGAAAGCTCTTTGGCAGCCGCTCGCATGGCCCCACAGCCCATGGGGCTGCGGGTTTTCCGGCGGCCGTCAGCCTCGGCGCCACCGGCGCCCACGTGGCGCCGCCGCGCCAGCCTGCGAAGCATTTTCCGGTAGGGCCGCGGCTCTGGCGACAGCTCCCACGCCCGAAGAGCCGGGAGGGAAAGCCGTGCCTCGTTGGAAAGCTCTTTGGCAGCCGCTCGCGTGGCCCCACAGCCCATGGGGCTGCGGGCTTTGCGGCGGCCGTCAGCCTGGGCGACAACGGCGCCCAGGTGGGGCCGCTGCGCCATCCTGCGAAGCATTTTCTGGTAGGGCCGCGGCTCTGGCGACAGCTCCCACGCCCGAAGAGCCAGGAGGGAAAGCCGTGCCTCGTTGGAAAGCTCTTTGGCAGCCGCTCGCGTGGCCCTAAAGCCCGTGGGGCTGCGGGCTTTCCGGCGGCCGTCAGCCTGGGTGACACTGGCGCCCAGATGGGGCCGCCGCGCCAGCCTGCGAAGCATTTTCCGGTAGGGCCGCGGCTCTGGCGACAGCTCCCACGCCCGAAGAGCCAGGAGGGAAAGCCGTGCCTCGTTGGAAAGCTCTTTGGCAGCCGCTCGCGTGGCCCCACAGCCCATGGGGCTGCGGGCTTTGCGGCGGCCGTCAGCCTCGGCGCCACCAGCGGCCACGTGGCGCCGCCGCGCCAGCCTGCGAAGCATTTTCCGGTAGGGCCGCGGCTCTGGCGACAGCTCCCACGCCCGAAGAGCCAGGAGGGAAAGCCGTGCCTCGTTGGAAAGCTCTTTGGCAGCCGCTCGCATGGCCCCACAGCCCGTGGGGCTGCGGGCTTTGCGGCGGCCGTCATCCTCGGTACACCAGCGGCCACGTTGCGCCGCCGCGCCAGCCTGCGAAGCATTTTCTGGTAGGGCCGCGGCTCTGGCGACAGCTCCCACGGCCGAAGAGCCAGGAGGGAAAGCCGTGCCTCGTTGGAAAGCTCTTTGGCAGCCGCTCGCGTGGCCCCACAGCCCGTGGGGCTGCGGGCTTTGTGGCGGCCGTCAGCCTCGGTGCCACCGGCGCCCAAGTGGAACCGCCGAGCCAGCCTGCGAAGCATTTTCCGGTAGGGCCGCGGCTCTGGCGACAGCTCCCACGCCCGAAGAGCCAGGAGGGAAAGCCGTGCCTTGTTGGAAAGCTCTTTGGCATCCGCTCGCGTGGCCCCACAGCCCGTGGGGCTGCGGGCTTTGTGGCGGCCGTCAGCCTCGGCGCCACCGGCGCCCACGTGGCGCCGCCGCGCCAGCCTGCGAAGCATTTTCCGGTAGGGCCGCGTCTCTGGCGACAGCTCCCACGGCCGAAGAGCCAGGAGGGAAAGCCGTGCCTCGTTGGAAAGCTCTTTGGCAGCCGCTCGCGTGGCCCCACAGCCCGTGGGGCTGCGGGCTTTGCGGCGGCCGTCAGCCTCGGCGCCACCGGTGTCCACGTGGTGCTGCCGCGCCAGCCTGCGAAGCATTTTCCGGTAGGGCCGCGTCTCTGGCGACAGCTCCCACGCCCGAAGAGCCAGGAGGGAAAGCCGTGCCTCGTTGGAAAGCTCTTTGGCAGCCGCTCGCGTGGCCCTAAAGCCCGTGGGGCTGCGGGCTTTGCGGCGGCCGTCAGCCTGGGCGACACCGGCGCCCACGTGGCGCCGCCGCGCCAGCCTGCGAAGCATTTTCCGGTAGGGCTGCAGATCTGGCGACAGCTCCCACGCCCGAAGAGCCAGGAGGGAAAGCCATGTCTCGTTGGAAAGCTCTTTGGCAGCCGCTCGCATGGCCCCACAGCCCGTGGGGCTGCGGGCTTTCCAGCGGCCGTCAGCCTCGGCGCCACCGGCGCCCACGTGGCGCCGCCGCGCCAGCCTGCGAAGCATTTTCCGGTAGGGCCGCGGCTCTGGCGACAGCTCCCACGCCCGAAGAGCCAGGAGGGAAAGCCGTGCCTCGTTGGAAAGCTCTTTGGCAGCCGCTCGCGTGGCCCCACAGCCCGTGGGGCTGCGGGCTTTGCGGCGGCCGTCAGCCGCGGCGCCATCGGTGCCCATTTTGCGCCGCCGCGCCAGCTTCTGAAGCATTTTCCGGTAGGGCCGCGGCTCTGGCGACAGCTCCCACGGCCGAAGAGCCAGGAGGGAAAGCCGTACCTCGTTGGAAAGCTCTTTGGCAGCCGCTCGCGTGGCCCCACAGCCCGTGGGGCTGCGGGCTTTGCGGCGGCCGTCAGCCGCGGCGCCACCGGCGCCCATGTTGCGCCGCCGCGCCAGCCTGCGAAGCATTTTCCGGTAGGGCCGCGGCTCTGGCGACAGCTCCCACACCCGAAGAGCCAGGAGGGAAAGCCGTGCCTCCTTGGAAAGCTCTTTGGCAGCCGCTCGCGTGGCCCCACAGCCCGTGGGGCTGCGGGCTTTCCGGCGGCCGTCAGCCTCGGCACCACCGGCGCCCACGTGGCGCCGCCGCGCCAGCCTGCGAAGCATTTTCCGGTAGGGCTGCAGCTCTGGCGACAGCTCCCACGCCCGAAGATCCAGGAGGGAAAGCCGTGCCTCGTTGGAAAGCTCTTTGGCAGCCGCTCGCATGGCCCCACAGCCCGTGGGGCTGCGGGCTTTGCGGCGGCCGTCAGCCTCGGCGCCACCGGCGCCCACGTGGCGCCGCCGCGCCAGCCTGCGAAGCATTTTCCGGTAGGGCCGCGGCTCTGGCGACAGCTCCCACGGCCGAAGAGCCAGGAGGGAAAGCCGTGCCTCGTTGGAAAGCTCTTTGGCAGCCGCTCGCGTGGCCCCACAGCCCGTGGGGCTGCGGGCTTTGCGGCGGCCGTCAGCCGCGGCGCCATCGGCGCCCATTTTGCGCCGCCGCGCCAGCCTCTGAAGCAATTTCCGGTAGGGCCGCGGCTCTGGCGACAGCTCCCACGCCCGAGGAGCCAGGAGGGAAAGCCGTACCTCGTTGGAAAGCTCTTTGGCAGCCGCTCGCATGGCCCCACAGCCCGTGGGGCTGCGGGCTTTGCGGCGGCCGTCAGCCGCGGCGCCACCGGCGCCCATGTTGCGCCGCCGCGCCAGCCTGCGAAGCATTTTCCGGTAGGGCCGCGGCTCTGGGGACAGCTCCCACACCCGAAGAGCCAGGAGGGAAAGCCGTGCCTCGTTGGAAAGCTCTTTGGCAGCCGCTCGCGTGGCCCCACAGCCCATGGGGCTGCGGGCTCTCCGGCGGCCGTCAGCCTGGGCGACACCGGCTCCCAGGTGGGGCAGCCGCGCCAGCCTGCGAAGCATTTTCCCGTAGGGCCGCGGCTCTGGCGACAGCTCCCACGCCCGAAGAGCCAGGAGTGAAAGCCGTGCCTCCTTGGAAAGCTCTTTGGCAGCCGCTCGCGTGGCCCTAAAGCCCGTGGGGCTGCGGGCTTTGCGGCGGCCGTCAGCCTGGGCGCCACCGGCGCCCACGTGGCGCCGCCGCTCCCGCCTGCGAAGCATTTTCCGGTAGGGCCGCGGCTCTGGCGACAGCTCCCACACCCGAAGAGCCAGGAGGGAAAGCCGTGCCTCGTTGGAAAGCTCTTTGGCAGCCGCTCGCGTGGCCCCACAGCCCGTGGGGCTGCGGGCTTTGCGGCGGCCGTCAGCCTCGGCACCACCGGCGCCGACGTGGCGCCGCCGCGCCAGCCTGCGAAGCATTTTCCGGTAGGGCCGCGGCTCTGGCGACAGCTCCCACACCCGAAGAGCCAGGAGGGAAAGCCGTGCCTCGTTGGAAATCTCTTTGGCAGCCGCTCGCGTGGCCCCACAGCCCGTGGGACTGCGGGCTTTGCGGCGGCCGTCAGCCTGGGCGCCACCGGCGCCCACGTGGCGCCGCCACGCCAGCCTGTGAAGCATTTTCCGGTAGGGCTGCAGCTCTGGCGACAGCTCCCACGCCCGAAGAGCCAGGAGGGAAAGCCATGCCTCGTTGGAAAGCTCTTTGGCAGCCGCTCGCGTGGCCCCACAGCCCGTGGGGCTGCGGGCTTTCCGGCGGCCGTCAGCCTCGGCGCCATCGGCGCCCACGTCGGGCCGCCGCGCCAGCCTGCGAAGCATTTTCCGGTAGGGCCGCGGCTCTGGCGACAGCTCCCACGCCCGAAGAGCCAGGAGGGAAAGCCGTGCCTCGTTGGAAAGCTCTTTGGCAGCCGCTCGCATGGCTCCACAGCCCGTGGGGCTGCGGGCTTTGCGGCAGGCGTCAGCCTCGGCGCCACTGGCACGCACGTGGGGCCGCTGCGCCAGCCTGCGAAGCATTTTCCGGTAGGGCCGCAGCTCTGGCGACAGCTCCCACGGCCGAAGAGCCAGGAGGGAAAGCCGTGCCTCGTTGGAAAGCTCTTTGGCAGCCGCTCGCATGGTCCCACAGCCCGTGGGGCTGCGGGCTTTGCGGCGGCTGTCAGCCTCGGCGCCACCGGCGCCCACGTTGCGCCGCCGCGCCAGCCTGCGAAGCATTTTCCGGTAGGGCCGCGGCTCTGGGGACAGCTCCCACACCCGAAGAGCCAGGAGGGAAAGCCGTGCCTCGTTGGAAAGCTCTTTGGCAGCCGCTCGCGTGGCCCCACAGCCCATGGGGCTGCGGGCTCTCCGGCGGCCGTCAGCCTGGGCGACACCGGCTCCCAGGTGGGGCAGCCGCGCCAGCCTGCGAAGCATTTTCCGGTAGGGCCGCGGCTCTGGCGACAGCTCCCACGCCCGAAGAGCCAGGAGTGAAAGCCGTGCCTCCTTGGAAAGCTCTTTGGCAGCCGCTCGCGTGGCCCTAAAGCCCGTGGGGCTGCGGGCTTTGCGGCGGCCGTCAGCCTGGGCGCCACCGGCGCCCACGTGGCGCCGCCGCGCCCGCCTGCGAAGCATTTTCCGGTAGGGCCGCGGCTCTGGCGACAGCTCCCACACCCGAAGAGCCAGGAGGGAAAGCCGTGCCTCGTTGGAAAGCTCTTTGGCAGCCGCTCGCGTGGCCCCACAGCCCGTGGGACTGCGGGCTTTGCGGCGGCCGTCAGCCTCGGCGACACCGGCGCCCACTTGGCGCCGCAACGCCAGCCTGTGAAGCATTTTCCGGTAGGGCTGCAGCTCTGGCGACAGCTACCACGCCGGAAGAGTCAGGAGGGAAAGCCATGCCTCGTTGGAAAGCTGTTTGGCAGCCACTCGCGTGGCCCCACAGCCCGTGGGGCTGCGGGCTTTGCGGCGGCCGTCAGCCTCGACGCCATCGGCGCCCACGTCGGGCCGCCGCGCCAGCCTGCGAAGCATTTTCCGGTAGGGCCGCGGCTCTGGCGACAGCTCCCACGGCCGAAGAGCCAGGAGGGAAAGCCGTGCCTCGTTGGAAAGCTCTTTGGCAGCCGCTCGCGTGGCCCCACAGCCCATGGGGCTGCGGGTTCTCCGGCGGCCGTCAGCCTGGGCGACACCGGCTCCCAGGTGGGGCAGCCGCGCCAGCCTGCGAAGCATTTTCCGGTACGGCCGCGGCTCTGGCGACAGCTCACACGCCCGAAGAGCCAGGAGGGAAAGCCTTGCCTCCTTGGAAAGCTCTTTGGCAGCCGCTCGCGTGGCCCTAAAGCCCGTGGGGCTGCGGGCTTTCCGGCTGCCGTCAGCCTCGGCGACACCGGCGCCCAGGTGGGGCCGCCGCGCCAGCCTGCAAAGCATTTTCCGGTAGGGCTGCAGCTCTGGCGACAGCTCCCACGCCCGAAGAGCCAGGAGGGAAAGCCGTGCCTCGTTGGAAAGCTCTTTGGCAGCCGCTCGCATGGTCCCACAGCCTGTGGGGCTGCGGGCTTTGCGGCGGCCGTCAGCCTCGGCGCCACCGACGCCCACGTCGGGCCGCCGCGCCACCCTGCGAAGCATTTTCCGGTAGGGCCGCGGCTCTGGCGACAGCTCCCACGCCCGAAGAGCCAGGAGGGAAAGCCGTGCCTCGTTGGAAAGCTCTTTGGCAGCCGCTCGCGTGGCCCCACAGCCCATGGGGCTGCGGGCTCTCCGGCGGCCGTCAGCCTGGGCGACACCGGCTCCCAGGTGGGGCAGCCGCGCCAGCCTGCGAAGCATTTTCCGGTAGGGCCACGGTTCTGGTGACAGCTCCCACGCCCGAAGAGCCAGGAGGGAAAGCCGTGCCTCGTTGGAAAGCTCTTTGGCAGCCGCTCGCGTGGCCCTAAAGCCCGTGGGGCTGCGGGCTTTCCGGCGGCCGTCAGCCTGGGTGACACCGGCGCCCAGGTGGGGCCGCCGCGCCAGCCTGCGAAGCATTTTCCGGTAGGGCCACGGTTCTGGTGACAGCTCCCACGCCCGAAGAGCCAGGAGGGAAAGCCGTGCCTCGTTGGAAAGCTCTTTGGCAGCCGCTCGCGTGGCCCCACAGCCCGTGGGGCTGCGGGCTTTGCGGCGGCCATCATCTCAGTGCCACCGGCGCCAACGTTGCGCCGCTGCGCCAGCATGCGAAGCATTTTCCGGTAGGGCCGCGTCTCGGGCGACAGCTCCCACGGCCGAAGAGCCAGGAGGGAAAGCCGTGCCTCGTTGGAAAGCTCTTTGGCAGCCGCTCGCGTGGCCCCACAGCCCGTGGGGCTGCGGGCTTTGCGGCGGCCATCAGCCTCGGCGCCACCGGCGCCCAGGTTGCGCCGAGGTGCCAGCCTGCGAAGCATTTTCTGATAGGGCCGCGGCTCTGGCGACAGCTCCCACACCCGAAGAGCCAGGAGGAAAAGCCGTGCCTCATTGGAAAGCTCTTTGGCAGTCGCTCGCGTGGCCCCTCAGCCCGTGGGGCTGCGGGCTTTGCGGCGGCCGTCAGCCTGGGCGACATCGGCGCCCACCTCGGGCCGCCGCGCCAGCCTGCGAAGCATTTTCCGGTAGGGCCGCAGCTCTGGCGACAGCTCCCACGGCCGAAGAGCCAGGAGGGAAAGCCGTGCCTCGTTGGAAAGCTCTTTGGCATCCGCTCGCATGGCCCCACAGCCCGTGGGGCTGCGGGCTTTGCGGCGGCCGTCAGCCTCGGCGCCACCGGCGCCCACGACGGGCCGCCGCGCCAGCCTGCGAAGCATTTTCCGGTAGGGCCGCGGCTCTGGCGACAGCTCCCACGCCCGAAGAGCCAGGAGGGAAAGCCGTGCCTCGTTGGAAATCTCTTTGGCAGCCGCTCGCGTGGCCCCACAGCCCGTGGGGCTGCGGGCTTTCCGGCGGCTGTCAGCCTGGGCGACACTAGCGCCCACGTGGCGCCACCGCGCCAGCCTGCGAAGCATTTTCCGGTAGGGCCGCGGCTCTGGGGACAGCTCCCACGCCCGAAGAGCCAGGAGGGAAAGCCGTGCCTCGTTGGAAAGCTCTTTGGCAGCCGCTCGCATGGCCCCACAGCCCGTGGGGCTGCGGGCTTTGCGGCAGCCGTCAGCCTCGGCGCCACTAGCACCCACGTGGGGCCGCTGCGCCAGCCTGCGAAGCATTTTCCGGTAGGGCCGCAGCTCTGGCGACAGCTCCCACGCCCGAAGAGCCAGGAGGGAAAGCCGTGCGTCGTTGGAAAGCTCTTTGGCAGCCGCTCGCATGGCCCCACAGCCCGTGGATCTGCGGACTTTGCGGCGGCCGTCAGCCTCGGTGCCATTGGCGCCCACATTGCGCCGTCGCGCCAGCCTGCGAAGCATTTTCCGGTAGGGCCGCGGCTCTGGCGACAGCTCCCACGGCCGAAGAGCTAGGAGGGAAAGCCGTGCCTCGTTGGAAAGCTCTTTGGCAGCCGCTCGCGTGGCCCCACAGCCCGTGGGCCTGCGGGCTTTGCGGCGGCCGTCATCTCAGTGCCACCGGCGCCCACGTTGCGCCGCTGCGCCAGCCTGCGAAGCATTTTCCGGTAGGGCCGCGTCTCTGGCGACAGCTCCCACGCCCGAAGAGCCAGGAGGGAAAGCCGTGCCTCGTTGGAAAGCTCTTTGGCACCCGCTCGCGTGGCCCCACAGCTCGTGGGGCTGCGGGCTTTGCGGCGGCCATCAGTCTCGGCGCCACCGGCGCCCAGGTTGCGCCGAGGTGCCAGCCTGCGAAGCATTTTCCGGTAGGGCCGCGGCTCTGGCGACAGCTCCCACGCCCGAAGAGCCAGGAGGGAAAGCCGTGCCTCGTTGGAAAGCTCTTTGGCAGTCGCTCGCGTGGCCCCTCAGCCCGTGGGGCTGCGGGCTTTGCGGCGGCCGTCAGCCTGGGCGACATCGGCGCCCACCTCGGGCCGCCGCGCCAGCCTGCGAAGCATTTTCCGGTAGGGCCGCGGCTCTGGCGACAGCTCCCACGGCCGAAGAGCCAGGAGGGAAAGCCGTGCCTCGTTGGAAAGCTCTTTGGCAGCCGCTCGCATGGCCCCACAGCCCATGGGGCTGCGGGCTTTGCGGCGGCCGTCAGCCTCGGCGCCACCGGCGCCCACGTCGGGCCGCCGCGCCAGCCTGCGAAGCATTTTCCGGTAGGGCCACGGCTCTGGCGACAGCTCCCACGGCCGAAGAGCCAGGAGGGAAAGCCGTGCCTCATTGGAAAGCTCTTTGGCAGCCGCTCGCGTGGCCCCACAGCCCGTGGGGCTGCGGGCTTTCCGGCGGCTGTCAGCCTGGGCGACACTGGCGCCCACGTGGCGCCACCGCGCCAGCCTGCGAAGCATTTTCCGGTAGGGCCGCAGCTCTGGCGACAGCTCCCACGCCCGAAGAGCCAGGAGGGAAAGCCGTGCGTCGTTGGAAAGCTCTTTGGCATCCGCTCGCATGGCCCCACAGCCCGTGGGGCTGCAGGCTTTCCGGCGGCCGTCAGCCTCGGCGCCACCGGCGCCCACGTCGGGCCGCCGCGCCAGCCTGCGAAGGATTTTCCGGTAGGGCCGCGGCTCTGGCGACAGCTCCCACGGCCGAAGAGCCAGGAGGGGAAGCTGTGCCTCGTTGGAAAGCTCTATGGCACTCGCTCGCGTGGCCCCACAGCCCGTGGGGCTGCGGGCTTTGCGGCGGCCGTCAGCCTGGGCGACAGCGGCGCCCACGTCGGGCCGCCGCGCCAGCCTGCAAAGAATTTTCCGGTAGGGCCGCGGCTCTGGCGACAGCTCCCACGGCCGAAGAGCCAGGAGGGAAAGCCGTGCCTCGTTGGAAAGCTCTTTGGCAGCCGCTCGCGTGGCCCCACAGCCCGTGGATCTGCGGACTTTGCGGCGGCCGTCAGCCTCGGTGCCATTGGCGCCCACATTGTGCCGTCGCGCCAGCCTGCGAAGCATTTTCCGGTAGGGCCGCGGCTCTGGCGACAGCTCCCACGGCCGAAGAGCCAGGAGTGAAAGCCGTGCCTCGTTGGAAAGCTCTTTGGCAGCCGCTCGCATGGCCCCCCAGCCCGTGGGGCTGCGGGCTTTGCGGCGGCCGTCAGCCTCAGCGCCACCGGCGCCCACGTCGGGCCGCCGCGCCAGCCTGCGAAGCATTTTCCGGTAGGGCCGCGGCTCTGGCGACAGCTCCCACGCCCGAAGAGCCAGGAGGGAAAGCCGTGCCTCATTGGAAAGCTCTTTGGCAGTCGCTCGCGTGGCCCCACAGCCCGTGGGGCTGCGGGCTTTCCGGCGGCCGTCAGCCTCGGCGCCACCAGCGCCCACGTCGGGCCGCCGCGCCAGCCTGCGAAGCATTTTCCGGAAGGGCCGCGGCTCTGGCGACAGCTCCCACGCCCGAAGAGCCAGGAGGGAAAGCCGTGCCTCGTTGGAAAGCTCTTTGGCAGCCGCTCGCGTGGCCCCACAGCCTGTGGGGCTGCGGGCTTTCCGGCGGCTGTCAGCCTGGGCGACACTGGCGCCCACGTGGCGCCACCGCGCCAGCCTGCGAAGCATTTTCCGGTAGGTCTGCGGCTCTGGCGACAGCTCCCACGGCCGAAGAGCCAGGAGGGAAAGCCGTGCCTCGTTGGAAAGCTCTTTGGCAGCCGCTCGCGTGGCCCCACAGCCCGTGGGGCTGCGGGCTTTGCGGCGGCCGTCATCTCAGTGCCACCGGCGCCAACGTTGCGCCGCTGCGCCAGCATGCGAAGCATTTTCCGGTAGGGCCGCGTCTCTGGCGACAGCTCCCACGCCCGAAGAGCCAGGAGGGAAAGCCGTGCCTCGTTGGAAAGCTCTTTGGCAGCCGCTCGCGTGGCCCCACAGCCCGTGGGGCTGCGGGCTTTGCGGCGGCCATCAGCCTCGGCGCCACCGGCGCCCAGGTTGCGCCGAGGTGCCAGCCTGCGAAGCATTTTCCGGTAGGGCCACGGTTCTGGTGACAGCTCCCACGCCCGAAGAGCCAGGAGGGAAAGCCGTGCCTCGTTGGAAAGCTCTTTGGCAGCCGCTCGCATGGCCCCACAGCCCGTGGGGCTGCGGGCTTTGCGGCAGCCGTCAGCCTCGGCGCCACTAGCACCCACGTGGGGCCGCTGCGCCAGCCTGCGAAGCATTTTCCGGTAGGGCCGCAGCTCTGGCGACAGCTCCCACGCCCGAAGAGCCAGGAGGGAAAGCCGTGCCTCGTTGGAAAGCTCTTTGGCAGTCGCTCGCGTGGCCCCTCAGCCCGTGGGGCTGCGGGCTTTGCGGCGGCCGTCAGCCTGGGCGACATCGGCGCACACCTCGGGCCGCCGCGCCAGCCTGCGAAGCATTTTCCGGTAGGGCCGCGGCTCTGGCGACAGCTCCCACGCCCGAAGAGTCAGGAGGGAAAGCCGTGCCTCGTTGGAAAGCTCTTTGGCAGCCGCTCGCATGGCCCCACAGCCCGTGGGGCTGCGGGCTTTGCGGCGGCCGTCAGCCTTGGCGCCACCGGCGCCCACGTCGGGCTGCCGCGCCAGCCTGCGAAGCATTTTCCGGTACGGCCACGGCTCTGGCGACAGCTCCCACGCCCGAAGAGCCAGGAGGGAAAGCCGTGCCTCATTGGAAAGCTCTTTGGCAGCCGCTCGCGTGGCCCCACAGCCCGTGGGGCTGCGGGCTTTCCGGCGGCTGTCAGCCTGGGCGACACTGGCGCCCACGTGGCGCCACCGCGCCAGCCTGCGAAGCATTTTCCGGTAGGGCCGCAGCTCTGGCGACAGCTCCCACGCCCGAAGAGCCAGGAGGGAAAGCCGTGCGTCGTTGGAAAGCTCTTTGGCAGCCGCTCGCATGGCCCCACAGCCCGTGGGGCTGCGGGCTTTCCGGCGGCCGTCAGCCTCGGCGCCACCGGCGCCCACGTGGCGCCGCCGCGCCAGCCTGCGAAGCATTTTCCGGTAGGGCCGCGGCTCTGGCGACAGCTCCCACGGCCGAAGAGCCAGGAGGGGAAGCCGTGCCTCGTTGGAAAGCTCTTTGGCAGCCGCTCGCGTGGCCCCACAGCCCCTGGGGCTGCGGGCTTTACGGCGACCGTCGGCCTGGGCGACAGCGGCGCCCACGTCGGGCCGCCGCGCCAGCCTGCAAAGAATTTTCCGGTAGGGCCGCGGCTCTGGCGACAGCTCCCACGGCCGAAGAGCCAGGAGGGAAAGCCGTGCCTCGTTGGAAAGCTCTTTGGCAGCCGCTCGCGTGGCCCCACAGCCCGTGGATCTGCGGACTTTGCGGCGGCCGTCAGCCTCGGTGCCATTGGCGCCCACATTGCGCCGCCGCGCCAGCCTGCGAAGCATTTTCCGGTAGGGCCGCGGCTCTGGCGACAGCTCCCACGGCCGAAGAGCCAGGAGGGAAAGCCGTGCCTCGTTGGAAAGCTCTTTGGCAGCCGCTCGCATGGCCCCACAGCCCGTGGGGCTGCGGGCTTTGCGGCGGCCGTCAGCCTCGGCGCCACCGGCGCCCACGTCGGGCCGCTGCGCCAGCCTGCGAAGCATTTTCCGGTAGGGCCGCGGCTCTGGCGACAGCTCCCACGGCCGAAGAGCCAGGAGGGAAAGCCGTGCCTCGTTGGAAAGTTCTTTGGCATCCGCTCGCGTGGCCCCACAGCCCATGGGGCTGCGGGCTTTCCGGCGGCCTTCAGACTCGGCGCCACCGGCGCCCACGTTACGCCGCTGCGCCAGCCTGCGAAGCATTTTCCGGTAGGGCCGCGGCTCTGGCGACAGCTCCCACGCCCGAAGAGCCAGGAGGGAAAGCCATGTCTCGTTGGAAAGCTCTTTGGCAGCCGCTCGCGTGGCCCCACAGCCCGTGGGGCTGCGGGCTTTCCGGCGGCCGTCAGCCTGGGCGACACCGGCGCCCATGTGGCGCCACCGCGCCAGCCTGCAAAGCATTTTCCGGTAGGGCCACGGCTCTGGCGACAGCTCCCACGCCCGAAGAACCAGGAGGGAAAGCCGTGCCTCGTTGGAAAGCTCTTTGGCAGCCGCTCGCATGGCCCCACAGCCCGTGGGGCTGAGGGCTTTCCGGCGGCTGTCAGCCTCGTCGCCACCGGCGTCCACGTGGTGCGACCGCGCCAGCCTGCGAAGCATTTTCCGGTAGGGCCGCTGCTCTGGCGACAGCTCCCACGCCCGAAGAGCCAGGAGGGAAAGCCGTGCCTCGTTGGAAAGCTCTTTGGCAGCCACTCGCGTGGCCCCACAGCCCGTGGGGCTGCGGGCTTTGCGGCGGCCGTCAGCCTGGGCGACACCGGCGCCCACGTGGCGCCGCCGCGCCAGCCTGCGAAGCATTTTCCGGTAGGGCCGCGGCTCTGGCGACAGCTCCCACGCCCGAAGAGCCAGGAGGGAAAGCCGTGCCTCATTGGAAAGCTCTTTGGCAGTCGCTCGCGTGGCCCCACAGCCCGTGGGGCTGCGGGCTTTCTGGCGGCCGTCAGCCTCGGCGCCACCGGCGCCCACGTCGGGCCGCCGCGCCAGCCTGCGAAGCATTTTCTGGTAGGGCCGCGGCTCTGGCGACAGCTGCCACGCCCGAAGAGCCAGGAGGGAAAGCCGTGCCTCGTTGGAAAGCTCTTTGGCAGCCGCTCGCGTGGCCCCACAGCCCGTGGGGCTGCGGGCTTTCCGGCGGCTGTCAGCCTGGGCGACACTGGCGCCCACGTGGCGCCACCGCGCCAGCCTGCGAAGCATTTTCCGGTAGGGACACGGCTCTGGTGACAGCTCCCACGCCCGAAGAGCCAGGAGGGAAAGCCGTGCCTCGTTGGAAAGCTCTTTGGCAGCCGCTCGCGTGGCCCCACAGCCCGTGGGGCTGCGGGCTTTGCGGCGGCCGTCATCTCAGTGCCACCGGCGCCAACGTTGCGCCGCTGCGCCAGCATGCGAAGCATTTTCCGGTAGGGCCGCGTCTCTGGCGACAGCTCCCACGCCCGAAGAGCCAGGAGGGAAAGCCGTGCCTCGTTGGAAAGCTCTTTGGCAGCCGCTCGCGTGGCCCCACAGCCCGTGGGGCTGCGGGCTTTGCGGCGGCCATCAGCCTCGGCGCCACCGGCGCCCAGGTTGCGCCGAGGTGCCAGCCTGCGAAGCATTTTCCGGTAGGGCCACGGCTCTGGTGACAGCTCCCACGCCCGAAGAGCCAGGAGGGAAAGCCGTGCCTCGTTGGAAAGCTCTTTGGCAGCCGCTCGCATGGCCCCACAGCCCGTGGGGCTGCGGGCTTTGCGGCAGCCGTCAGCCTCGGCGCCACTAGCACCCACGTGGGGCCGCTGCGCCAGCCTGCGAAGCATTTTCCGGTAGGGCCGCAGCTCTGGCGACAGCTCCCACGCCCGAAGAGCCAGGAGGGGAAGCCGTGCCTCGTTGGAAAGCTCTTTGGCAGCCGCTCGCGTGAACGCCACAGCCCGTGGGGCTGCGGGCTTTGCGGCGGCCGTCAGCCTGGGCGACAGCGGCGCCCACGTCGGGCCGCCGCGCCAGCCTGCAAAGAATTTTCGGGTAGGGCCGCGGCTCTGGCGAAAGCTCCCACGCCCGAAGAGCCAGGAGGGAAAGCCGTGCCTCATTGGAAAGCTCTTTGGCAGCCGCTCGCGTGGCCCCACAGCCCGTGGATCTGCGGACTTTGCGGCGGACGTCAGCCTCGGTGCCATTGGCGCCCACATTGCGCCGTCGCGCCAGCCTGCGAAGCATTTTCCGGTAGGGCCGCGGCTCTGGCGACAGCTCCCACGCCCGAAGAGCCAGGAGGGAAAGCCGTGCCTCGTTGGAAAGCTCTTTGTCAGCCGCTCGCATGGCCCCACAGCCCGTGGGGCTGCGGGCTTTGCGGCGGCCGTCAGCCTCAGCGCCACCGGCGCCCACGTCGGGCCGCTGCGCCAGCCTGCGAAGCATTTTCCGGTAGGGCCGCGGCTCTGGCGACAGCTCCCACGGCCGAAGAGCCAGGAGCGAAAGCCGTGCCTCGTTGGAAAGCTCTTTGGCATCTGCTCGCGTGGCCCCACAGCCCATGGGGCTGCGGGCTTTCCGGCGGCCTTCAGACTCGGCGCCACCGGCGCCCACGTTACGCCGCTGCGCCAGCCTGCGAAGCATTTTCCGGTAGGGCCGCGGCTCTGGCGACAGCTCCCACGCCCGAAGAGCCAGGAGGGAAAGCCGTGCGTCGTTGGAAAGCTCTTTGGCAGCCGCTCGCATGGCCCCACAGCCCGTGGGGCTGCGGGCTTTGCGGCAGCCGTCAGCCTCGGCGCCACTAGCACCCACGTGGGGCCGCTGCGCCAGCCTGCGAAGCATTTTCCGGTAGGGCCGCAGCTCTGGCGACAGCTCCCACGCCCGAAGAGCCAGGAGGGGAAGCCGTGCCTCGTTGGAAAGCTCTTTGGCAGCCGCTCGCGTGAACGCCACAGCCCGTGGGGCTGCGGGCTTTGCGGCGGCCGTCAGCCTCGGCGACAGCGGCGCCCACGTCGGGCCGCCGCGCCAGCCTGCAAAGCATTTTCGGGTAGGGCCGCGGCTCTGGCGAAAGCTCCCACGCCCGAAGAGCCAGGAGGGAAAGCCGTGCCTTGTTGGAAAGCTCTTTGGCAGCCGCTCGCGTGGCCCCACAGCCCGTGGATCTGCGGACTTTGCGGCGGACGTCAGCCTCGGTGCCATTGGCGCCCACATTGCGCCGTCGCGCCAGCCTGCGAAGCATTTTCCGGTAGGGCCGCGGCTCTGGCGACAGCTCCCACGCCCGAAGAGCCAGGAGGGAAAGCCGTGCCTCGTTGGAAAGCTCTTTGTCAGCCGCTCGCGTGGCCCCACAGCCCGTGGGGCTGCGGGCTTTCCGGCGGCTGTCAGCCTGGGCGACACTGGCGCCCACGTGGCGCCACCGCGCCAGCCTGCGAAGCATTTTCCGGTAGGGACACGGCTCTGGTGACAGCTCCCACGCCCGAAGAGCCAGGAGGGAAAGCCGTGCCTCGTTGGAAAGCTCTTTGGCAGCCGCTCGCGTGGCCCCACAGCCCGTGGGGCTGCGGGCTTTCCGGCGGCCGTCAGCCTCGGCGCCACCGGCGCCCACGTCGGGCCGCCGCGCCAGCCTGCGAAGCATTTTCTGGTAGGGCCGCGGCTCTGGCGACAGCTGCCACGCCCGAAGAGCCAGGAGGGAAAGCCGTGCCTCGTTGGAAAGCTCTTTGGCAGCCGCTCGCGTGGCCCCACAGCCCGTGGGGCTGCGGGCTTTCCGGCGGCTGTCAGCCTGGGCGACACTGGCGCCCACGTGGCGCCACCGCGCCAGCCTGCGAAGCATTTTCCGGTAGGGACACGGCTCTGGTGACAGCTCCCACGCCCGAAGAGCCAGGAGGGAAAGCCGTGCCTCGTTGGAAAGCTCTTTGGCAGCCGCTCGCGTGGCCCCACAGCCCGTGGGGCTGCGGGCTTTGCGGCGGCCATCAGCGTCGGCGCCACCGGCGCCCAGGTTGCGCCGAGGTGCCAGCCTGCGAAGCATTTTCCGGTAGGGCCACGGCTCTGGTGACAGCTCCCACGCCCGAAGAGCCAGGAGGGAAAGCCGTGCCTCGTTGGAAAGCTCTTTGGCAGCCGCTCGCATGGCCCCACAGCCCGTGGGGCTGCGGGCTTTGCGGCGGCCGTCAGCCTGGGCGACAGCGGCGCCCACGTCGGGCCGCCGCGCCAGCCTGCAAAGAATTTTCGGGTAGGGCCGCGGCTCTGGCGAAAGCTCCCACGCCCGAAGAGCCAGGAGGGAAAGCCGTGCCTCATTGGAAAGCTCTTTGGCAGCCGCTCGCGTGGCCCCACAGCCCGTGGATCTGCGGACTTTGCGGCGGACGTCAGCCTCGGTGCCATTGGCGCCCACATTGCGCCGTCGCGCCAGCCTGCGAAGCATTTTCCGGTAGGGCCGCGGCTCTGGCGACAGCTCCCACGCCCGAAGAGCCAGGAGGGAAAGCCGTGCCTCGTTGGAAAGCTCTTTGTCAGCCGCTCGCATGGCCCCACAGCCCGTGGGGCTGCGGGCTTTGCGGCGGCCGTCAGCCTCAGCGCCACCGGTGCCCACGTCGGGCCGCTGCGCCAGCCTGCGAAGCATTTTCCGGTAGGGCCGCGGCTCTGGCGACAGCTCCCACGGCCGAAGAGCCAGGAGCGAAAGCCGTGCCTCGTTGGAAAGCTCTTTGGCATGCGCTCGCGTGGCCCCACAGCCCATGGGGCTGCGGGCTTTCCGGCGGCCTTCAGACTCGGCGCCACCGGCGCCCACGTTACGCCGCTGCGCCAGCCTGCGAAGCATTTTCCGGTAGGGCCGCGGCTCTGGCGACAGCTCCCACGCCCGAAGAGCCAGGAGGGAAAGCCGTGCGTCGTTGGAAAGCTCTTTGGCAGCCGCTCGCATGGCCCCACAGCCCGTGGGGCTGCGGGCTTTGCGGCAGCCGTCAGCCTCGGCGCCACTAGCACCCACGTGGGGCCGCTGCGCCAGCCTGCGAAGCATTTTCCGGTAGGGCCGCAGCTCTGGCGACAGCTCCCACGCCCGAAGAGCCAGGAGGGGAAGCCGTGCCTCGTTGGAAAGCTCTTTGGCAGCCGCTCGCGTGAACGCCACAGCCCGTGGGGCTGCGGGCTTTGCGGCGGCCGTCAGCCTCGGCGACAGCGGCGCCCACGTCGGGCCGCCGCGCCAGCCTGCAAAGCATTTTCGGGTAGGGCCGCGGCTCTGGCGAAAGCTCCCACGCCCGAAGAGCCAGGAGGGAAAGCCGTGCCTTGTTGGAAAGCTCTTTGGCAGCCGCTCGCGTGGCCCCACAGCCCGTGGGGCTGCGGCCTTTCCGGCGGCTGTCAGCCTCGTCGCCACCGGCGCCCATGTCGTGCCGCCGCGCCAGCCTGCGAAGCATTTTCCGGTAGGGCCGCGTCTCTGGCGACAGCTCCCACGCCCGAAGAGCCAGGAGGGAAAGCCGTGCCTCGTTGGAAAGCTCTTTGGCAGCCGCTCGATTGGCCCCACAGCCCGTGGGGCTGCTGGCTTTGCGGCGGCCGTCAGCCTGGGCCACACCGGCGCCCAGGTGGGGCCGCCGCGCCAGCCTGCGAAGAATTTTCCGGTAGGGCCACGGCTCTGGCGACAGCTGCCACGCCCGAAGAGCCAGGAGGGAAAGCCATGCCTCGTTGGAAAGCTCTTTGGCAGCCGCTCGCGTGGCCCCACAGCCCGTGGGGCTGCGGGCTTTGCGGCGGCCGTCAGCCTCGGTGCCACAGGCGCCCAAGTGGAACCGCCGCGCCACCCTGCGAAGCATTTTCCAGTAGGGCCGCGGCTCTGGCGACAGCTCCCACGGCCGAAGAGCCAGGAGGGAAAGCCGTGCCTCGTTGGAAAGCTCTTTGGCAGCCGCTCGCGTGGCCCCACAGCCCGTGGGGCTGCGGGCTTTGCGGCGGCCGTCAGCCTCGGCGCCACCGGCGCCCACGTGGCGCCGCCGCGCCAGCCTGCGAAGCATTTTCCGGTAGGGCCACGGCTCTGGCGACAGCTCCCACGGCCGAAGAGCCAGGAGGGAAAGCCGTGCCTCGTTGGAAAGCTCTTTGGCAGCCACTCGCGTGGCCCCACAGCCCGTGGGGCTGCGGGCTTTCCGGCGGCTGTGAGCCTCGGCGCCACCGGCGCCCATGTGGCGACACCTCGCCAGCCTGCGAAGCATTTACCGGTAGGTCTGCGGCTCTGGCGACAGCTCCCACGCCCGAAGAGCCAGGAGGGAAAGCCGTGCCTCGTTGGAAAGCTCTTTGGCAGCCGCTCACGTGGCCCCACAGCCCGTGGGGCTGCGGGCTTTCCGGCGGCCGTCAGCCTGGGCGACACCGGCGCCCACGTGGCGCCGCCGCGCCAGCCTGCGAAGCATTTTCCGGTAGGGCCGCGTCTCTGGCGACAGCTCCCACGGCCGAAGAGCCAGGAGGGAAAGCCGTGCCTCGTTGGAAAGCTCTTTGGCAGCCGCTCGCGTGGCCCCACAGCCCGTGGGGCTGCGGGCTTTGCGGCGGCCGTCAGCCTCGGTGCCACAGGCGCCCAAGTGGAACCGCTGCGCCACCCTGCGAAGCATTTTCCAGTAGGGCCGCGGCTCTGGCGACAGCTCCCACGGCCGAAGAGCCAGGAGGGAAAGCCGTGCCTCGTTGGAAAGCTCTTTGGCAGCCGCTGGCGTGGCCCCACAGCCCGTGGGGCTGCGGGCTTTGCGGCGGCCGTCGGCCTTGGCGCCACCGGCGCCCACGTGGCGCCGCCGCGCCAGCCTGCGAAGCATTTTCCGGTAGGGCCGCGGCTCTGGCGACAGCTCCCACGCCCGAAGAGCCAGGAGGGAAAGCCGTGCCTCCTTGGAAAGCTCTTTGGCAGCCGCTCGCGTGGCCCCACAGCCCGTGGGGCTGCGGGCTTTGCGGCAGCCGTCAGCCTCGGCGCCACCGGCGCCCACGTGGTGCTGCCGCGATAGCCTGCGAAGCATATTCGGGTAGGGCCGAGGCTCTGGCGACAGCTCCCACGCCCAAAGAGCCAGGAGGGAAAGCCGTGCCTCGTTGGAAAGCTCTTTGGCAGCCGCTCGCGTGGCCCCACAGCCCGTGGGGCTGCGGGCTTTCCGGCGGCCGTCAGCCTGGGCGACACCGGCGTGCATGTGGGGCCGCCGCGCCAGACTGCGAAGCATTTTCCGGTAGGGCCGCGGCTCTGGCGACAGCTCCCACGGCCGAAGAGCCAGGAGGGAAAGCCGTGCCTCGTTGGAAAGCTCTTTGGCAGCTGCTCGCGTGGCCCCACAGCCCGTGGGGCTGCGGGCTTTGCGGCGGCCGTCAGCCTCGGTGCCACAGGCGCCCAAGTGGAACCGCCGCACCACCCTGCGAAGCATTTTCCAGTAGGGCCGCGGCTCTGGCGACAGCTCCCACGGCCGAAGAGCCAGGAGGGAAAGCCGTGCCTCGTTGGAAAGCTCTTTGGCAGCCGCTCGCGTGGCCCCACAGCCCGTGGGGCTGCGGGCTTTGCGGCGGCCGTCGGCCTTGGCGCCACCGGCGCCCACGTGGCGCCGCCGCGCCAGGCTGCGAAGCATTTTCCGGTAGGGCCGCGGCTCTGGCGACAGCTCCCATGGCCGAAGAGCCAGGAGGGAAAGCCGTGCCTCATTGGAAAGCTCTTTGGCAGCCACTCGCGTGGCCCCACAGCCCGTGGGGCTGCGGGCTTGCGGCGGCCGTCAGCCTCGGCGCCACCGGCGCCCACGTGTCTCCGCTGCACAAGCCTGCGAAGCATTTTCCGGTAGGGCCGCGGCTCTGGCGACAGCTCCCACGCCCGAAGAGCCAGGAGGGAAAGCCGTGCCTCGTTGGAAAGCTCTTTGGCAGCCGCTCGCGTGGCCCCACAGCCCGTGGGGCTGCGGGCTTTCCGGCGGCTGTGAGCCTCGGCACCACCGGCGCCCATGTGGCGACACCTCGACAGCCTGCGAAGCATTTACCGGTAGGTCTGCGGCTCTGGCGACAGCTCCCACGCCCGAAGAGCCAGGAGGGAAAACCGTGCCTCGTTGGAAAGCTCTTTGGCAGCCGCTCGCGTGGCCCCACAGCCCGTGGGGCTGCGGGCTTTCCGGCGGCTGTGAGCCTCGGCGCCACCGGCGCCCACGTGGCGCCGCCGCGCCAGCCTGCGAAGCATTTTCCGGTAGGTCTGCGGCTCTGGCGACAGCTCCCACGGCCAAAGAGCCAGGAGGGAAAGCCGTGCCTCGTTGGAAAGCTCTTTGGCAGCCGCTCGCGTGGCCCCACAGCCCCTGGGGCTGCGGGCTTTGCGGCGGCTGTCAGCCTGGGCGACACCGGCGCCCAGGTGGGGCCGCCGCGCGAGCCTGCGAAGCATTTTCCAGTAGGGCCGTGTCTCTGGCGACAGCTCCCACGCCCGAAGAGCCAGGAGGGAAAGCCGTGCCTCGTTGGAAAGCTCTTTGGCAGCCGCTCGCATGGCCCCACAGCCCGTGGGGCTGCGGGCTTTCCGGCGGCTGTCAGCCTCGGCGCCACCGGCGCCCAGGTGGGTCCGCCGCGCCAGCCTGCGAAGCATTTTCCGGTAGGGCCGCGGCTCTGGCGACATCTCCCACGCCCGAAGAGCCAGGAGGGAAAGCCGTGCCTCGTTGGAAAGATCTTTGGCAGCCGCTCGCATGGCCCCACAGCCCGTGGGGCTGCGGGCTTTGCAGCAGGCGTCAGCCTCGGCGCCACTGGCACGCACGTGGGGCCACTGCGCCAGCCTGCGAAGCATTTTCTGGTAGGGCCGCGTCTCTGGCAACAGCTCCCACGGCCGAAGAGCCAGGAGGGAAAGCCGTGCCTCGTTGGAAAGCTCTTTGGCAGCCGCTGGCGTGGCCCCACAGCCCGTGGGGCTGCGGGCTTTGCGGCGGCCGTCAGCCTGGGCGACACCGGCGCCCAGGTGGGGCCGCCGCTCAGCCTGCGAAGCATTTTCCGGTAGGGCCGCGTCTCTGGCGACAGCTCCCACGGCCGAAGATCCAGGAGGGAAAGCCGTGCCTCGTTGGAAAGCTCTTTGGCAGCCGCTCGCATGGCCCCACAGCCCGTGCGGCTGCAGGCTTTGCGGCGGCCGTCAGCCTCGGCGCCACCGGCGCCCACATGGCGCCGCCGCACCAGCCTGCGAAGCATTTTCCGGTAGGGCCGCGGCTCTGGCGACAGCTCCCACGCCCGAAGAGCCAGGAGGGAAAGCCGTGCCTCGTTGGAAAGCTCTTTGGCAGCCGCTCGCATGGGCCCACAGCCCGTGGGGCTGCGGGCTTTGCGGCGGCCGTCAGCCTGGGCGACACCGCCGCCCACCTTGGGCCGCCGCGCTAGCCTGCGAAGCATTTTCCGGTAGGTCTGCGGCTCTGGCGACAGCTCCCACGCCCGAAGAGCCAGGAGGGAAAGCCTTGCCTCGTTGGAAAGATCTTTGGCAGCCGCTCGCGTGGCCCTAAAGCCCATGGGGCTGCGGGCTTTCCGGCGGCCGTCAGCCTGGGCGCCACCGGCGCCCATGTCGGGCCGCCGCGCCAGCCTGCGAAGCATTTTCCGGTAGGGCCGCGGCTCTGGCAACAGCTCCCACACCCGAATAGCCAGGAGGGAAAGCCGTGCCTCGTTGGAAAGCTCTTTGACAGCCGCTCGCGTGGCCCCACAGCCCGTGGGGCTGCGGGCTTTGCGGCGGACGTCAGCCTCGGCGCCACCGGCGCCCACGTGGGGCCGCCTCGCCAGCCTGCGAAGCATTTTCTGGTAGGGCCGCGGCTCTGGCAACAGCTCCCACGGCCGAAGAGCCAGGAGGGAAAGCCATGCCTCGTTGGAAAGCTCTTTGGCAGCCGCTCGCGTGGCCCCACAGCCCGTGGGACTGCGGGCTTTGCGGCGGCCGTCAGCCTGGGCGCCACCGGCGCCCACGTGGCGCCACCGCGCCAGCCTGCGAAGCATTTTCAGGTAGGGCCGCGGCTCTGGCGACAGCTCCCACGGCCGAAGAGCCAGGAGGGAAAGCCGTGCCTCGTTGGAAAGCTCTTTGGCAGCCGCTCGCGTGGCCCCACAGCCCGTGGGGCTGCGGGCTTTGCGGCGGCCGTCAGCCTCGGTGCCACCGGCGCCCACGTGGGGCCGCTGTGCCACCCTGCGAAGCATTTTCCGGTAGGGCCGCGGCTCTGGCGACAGCTCCCACGGCCAAAGAGCCAGGAGGGAAAGCCATGCCTCGTTGGAAAGCTCTTTGGCAGCCGCTCGCGTGGCCCCACAGCCCCTGGGGCTGCGGGCTTTGCGGCGGCCGTCAGCCTGGGCGACACCGGCGCCCAAGTGGTGCCGCCACGCCAGCCTGCGAAGCATTTTCCGGTAGGTCTGCGGCTCTGGCGACAGCTCCCACGGCCGAAGAGCCAGGAGGGAAAGCCGTGCCTCGTTGGAAAGCTCTTTGGCAGCCACTCGCGTGGCCCCACATCCCGTGGGGCTGCGGGCTTTGCGGCGGCCGTCAGCCTGGGCGACACCGGCGCCCACTTTGCGCCGCCGCGCCAGCCTGCGAAGCATTTTCCGGTAGGGCCGCGGCTCTGGCGACAGCTCCCACGCCCGAAGAGCCAGGAGGGAAAGCCGTGCCTCGTTGGAAAGCTCTTTGGCAGCCGCTCGCGTGGCCCCACAGCCCGTGGGGCTGCGGGCTTTACGGCGGCCGTCAGCCTGGGCGACCCCGGCGCCCAGGTGGGGCAGCCGCGCCAGCCTGCGAAGCATTTTCCGGTAGGGCCGCGGCTCTGGCGACAGCTCCCACGCCCGAAGAGCCAGGAGGGAAAGCCGTGCCTCGTTGGAAAGCTCTTTGGCAGCCGCTCGCGTGGCCCCACAGCCCATGGGGCTGCGGGCTTTGCGGCGGCCGTCAGCCTGGGCGCCACCGGCGCCCGTGTGGCGCCGCCGCGCCAGCCTGCGAAGCATTTTCTGGTAGGTCTGCGGCTCTGGCGACAGCTCCCACGGCCGAAGAGCCAGGAGGGAAAGCCGTGCCTCGTTGGAAAGCTCTTTGGCAGCCGCTCACGTGGCCCCACAGCCTGTGGGGCTGCAGGCTTTCCGGCGGCCGTCAGCCTCGGCGCCACCGGCGCCCACGTGGCGCCGCCGCGCCAGCCTGCGAAGCATTTTCCGGTAGGGCCGCGGCTCTGGCGACAGCTCCCACGCCCGAAGAGCCAGGAGGGAAAGCCATGCCTCGTTGGAAAGCTCTTTGGCAGCCGCTCGCGTGGCCCCACAGCCTGTGGGGCTGCGGGCTTTGCGGCGGTCGTCAGCCTGGGCGCCACCGGCGCCCACGTGGCGCCGCCGCGCCAGCCTGCGAAGCATTTTCCGGTAGTGCCGCGGCTCTGGCAACAGCTCCCACGCCCGAAGAGCCAGGAGGGAAAGCCGTGCCTCGTTGGAAAGCTCTTTGGCAGCCGCTCGCGTGGCCCCACAGCCCGTGGGGCTGCGGGCTTTCCGGCGGCCGTCAGCCTCAGCGCCACCGGCGCCCAGGTGGGTCCGCCTCGCTAGCCTGCGAAGCATTTTCCGGTAGGGCCGCGGCTCTGGCGACAGCTCCCACGCCCGAAGAGCCAGGAGGGAAAGCCGTGCCTCGTTGGAAAGCTCTTTGGCAGCCGCTCACATGGCCCCACAGCCCGTGGGGCTGCGGGCTTTGCGGCGGCTGTCAGCCTCGGCGCCACCGGCGCCCACGTGGCGCCGCCGCGCCAGCCTGCGAAGCATTTTCCGGTAGGGCTGCAGCTCTGGCGACAGGTCCCACAGCCGAAGATCCAGGAGGGAAAGCCGTGCATCCTTGGAAAGCTTTTTGGCAGCCGCTCGCATGGCCCCACAGCCCGTGGGGCTGCGGGCTTTCCGGCGGCCGTCAGCCTGGGCGACACCGGCGCCCACATGGCGCCGCCGCACCAGCCTGCGAAGCATTTTCCGGTAGGGCCGCGGCTCTGGCGACAGCTCCCACGCCCGAAGAGCCAGGAGGGAAAGCCGTGCCTCGTTGGAAAGCTCTTTGGCAGCCGCTCGCGTGGCCCCACAGCCCATGGGGCTGCGGGCTTTGCGGCGGCTGTCAGCCTCGGCGCCACCGGCGCCCACGTGGCGCCGCCGCGCCAGCCTGCGAAGCATTTTCCGGTAGGGCTGCAGCTCTGGCGACAGGTCCCACAGCCGAAGATCCAGGAGGGAAAGCCGTGCCTCCTTGGAAAGCTTTTTGGCAGCCGCTCGCATGGCCCCACAGCCCGTGTGGCTGCAGGCTTTGCGGCGGCCGTCAGCCTCGGCGCCACCGGCGCCCACATGGCGCCGCCGCACCAGCCTGCGAAGCATTTTCCGGTAGGGCCGCGGCTCTGGCGACAGCTCCCACGCCCGAAGAGCCAGGAGGGAAAGCCGTGCCTCGTTGGAAAGCTCTTTGGCAGCCGCTCGCGTGGCCCCACAGCCCATGGGGCTGCGGGCTTTCCGGCGGCCGTCAGCCTGGGCGCCACCGGCGCCCATGTCGGGCCGCCGCGCCAGCCTGCGAAGCATTTTCTGGTAGGGCCGCGGCTCTGGCAACAGCTCCCACGGCCGAAGAGCCAGGAGGGAAAGCCATGCCTCGTTGGAAAGCTCTTTGGCAGCCGCTCGCGTGGCCCCACAGCCCGTGGGACTGCGGGCTTTGCGGCGGCCGTCAGCCTGGGCGCCACCGGCGCCCACGTGGCGCCACCGCGCCAGCCTGCGAAGCATTTTCCGGTAGGGCCGCGGCTCTGGCGACAGCTCCCACGCCCGAAGAGCCAGGAGGGAAAGCCGTGCCTCGTTGGAAAGCTCTTTGGCAGCCGCTCGCGTGGCCCCACAGCCCGTGGGGCTGCGGGCTTTGCGGCGGCCGTCAGCCTGGGCGACACCGGCGCCCATGTGGCGCCGCCGCGCCAGCCTGCGAAGCATTTTCCGGTAGGGCTGCAGCTCTGGCGACAGCTCCCACGCCCGAAGAGCCAGGAGGGAAAGCCGTGCCTCGTTGGAAAGCTCTTTGGCAGCCGCTCGCGTGGCCCCACAGCCCGTGGGGCTGCGGGCTTTACGGCGGCCGTCAGCCTGGGCGACCCCGGCGCCCAGGTGGGGCAGCCGCGCCAGCCTGCGAAGCATTTTCCGGTAGGGCCGCGGCTCTGGCGACAGCTCCCACGCCCGAAGAGCCAGGAGGGAAAGCCGTGCCTCGTTGGAAAGCTCTTTGGCAGCCGCTCGCATGGCCCCACAGCCCGTGGGGCTGCGGGCTTTCCGGCGGCTGTCAGCCTCGGCGCCACCGGCGCCCAGGTGGGTCCACCGCGCTAGCCTGCGAAGCATTTTCCGGTAGGGCCGCGTCTCTGGCGACAGCTCCCACGCCCGAAGAGCCAGGAGGGAAAGCCGTGCCTCGTTGGAAAGCTCTTTGGCAGCCGCTCGCATGGCCCCACAGCCCGTGGGGCTGCGGGCTTTGCGGCAGCCGTCAGCCTCGGCGCCACCGGCGCCCACGTGGTGCCGCCGCGCCAGCCTGCGAAGCATTTTCCGGTAGGGCCGCAGCTCTGGCGACAGCTCCCACGCCCGAAGAGCCAGGAGGGAAAGTCATGTCTCGTTGGAAAGCTCTTTGGCAGCCGCTCGCGTGGCCCCACAGCCCATGGGGCTGCGGGCTTTGCGGCGGCCGTCAGCCTGGGCGACACCGGCGCCCATGTGGCGCCGCCGCGCCAGCCTGCGAAGCATTTTCCGGTAGGGCCGCGGCTCTGGCGACAGCTCCCACGCCCGAAGAGCCAGGAGGGAAAGCCGTGCCTCGTTGGAAAGCTCTTTGGCAGCCGCTCGCGTGGCCCCACAGCCCGTGGGGCTGCGGGCTTTACGGCGGCCGTCAGCCTGGGCGACCCCGGCGCCCAGGTGGGGCAGCCGCGCCAGCCTGCGAAGCATTTTCCGGTAGGGCCGCGGCTCTGGCGACAGCTCCCACGCCCGAAGAGCCAGGAGGGAAAGCCGTGCCTCGTTGGAAAGCTCTTTGGCAGCCGCTCGCGTGGCCCCACAGCCCGTGGGGCTGCGGGCTTTGCGGCGGACGTCAGCCTCGGCGCCACCGGCGCCCACGTGGGGCCGCCGCGCCAGCCTGCGAAGCATTTTCTGGTAGGGCCGCGGCTCTGGCAACAGCTCCCACGGCCGAAGAGCCAGGAGGGAAAGCCATGCCTCGTTGGAAAGCTCTTTGGCAGCCGCTCGCGTGGCCCCACAGCCCGTGGGACTGCGGGCTTTGCGGCGGCCGTCAGCCTGGGCGCCACCGGCGCCCACGTGGCGCCACCGCGCCAGCCTGCGAAGCATTTTCCGGTAGGGCCGCGGCTCTGGCGACAGCTCCCACGCCCGAAGAGCCAGGAGGGAAAGCCGTGCCTCGTTGGAAAGCTCTTTGGCAGCCGCTCGCGTGGCCCCACAGCCCCTGGGGCTGCGGGCTTTGCGGCGGCCGTCAGCCTGGGCGACACCGGCGCCCGTGTGGCGCCGCCGCGCCAGCCTGCGAAGCATTTTCTGGTAGGTCTGCGGCTCTGGCGACAGCTCCCACGGCCGAAGAGCCAGGAGGGAAAGCCATGCCTCGTTGGAAAGCTCTTTGGCAGCCGCTCGCGTGGCCCCACAGCCCATGGGGCTGCGGGCTTTCCGGCGGCCGTCAGCCTCGGCGCCATCGGCGCCCACGTGGCGCCGCCGCGCCAGCCTGCGAAGCATTTTCTGGTAGGTCTGCGGCTCTGGCGACAGCTCCCACGGCCGAAGAGCCAGGAGGGAAAGCCATGCCTCGTTGGAAAGCTCTTTGGCAGCCGCTCGCGTGGCCCCACAGCCTGTGGGGCTGCAGGCTTTCCAGCGGCCGTCAGCCTCGGCGCCACTTGCGCCCACGTGGCGCCGCCGCGCCAGCCTGCGAAGCATTTTCCGGTAGGGCCGCGGCTCTGGCGACAGCTCCCACGCCCGAAGAGCCAGGAGGGAAAGCCATGCCTCGTTGGAAAGCTCTTTGGCAGCCGCTCGCGTGGCCCCACAGCCTGTGGGGCTGCGGGCTTTGCGGCGGTCGTCAGCCTCGGCGCCACCGGCGCCCACGTGGCGCCGCCGCGCCAGCCTGCGAAGGATTTTCCGGTAGGTCTGCGGCTCTGGCGACAGCTCCCACGGCCGAAGAGCCAGGAGGGAAAGCCGTGCCTCGTTGGAAAGCTCTTTGGCAGCCGCTCGCGTGGCCCCACAGCCCGTGGGGCTGCGGGCTTTCCGGCGGCCATCAGCCTCAGCGCCACCGGCGCCCAGTTGGGTCCACCGCGCTAGCCTGCGAAGCATTTTCCGGTAGGGCCGCGGCTCTGGCGACAGCTCCCACGCCCGAAGAGCCAGGAGGGAAAGCCGTGCCTCGTTGGAAAGCTCTTTGGCAGCCGCTCGCATGGCCCCACAGCCCGTGGGGCTGCGGGCTTTGCGGCAGCCGTCAGCCTCGGCGCCACCGGCGCCCACGTGGTGCCGCCGCGCCAGCCTGCGAAGCATTTTCCGGTAGGGCCGCAGCTCTGGCGACAGCTCCCACGCCCGAAGAGCCAGGAGGGAAAGCCATGTCTCGTTGGAAAGCTCTTTGGCAGCCGCTCGCGTGGCCCCACAGCCCATGGGGCTGCGGGCTTTGCGGCGGCCGTCAGCCTGGGCGACACCGGCGCCCATGTGGCGCCGCCGCGCCAGCCTGCGAAGCATTTTCCGGTAGGGCCGCGGCTCTGGCGACAGCTCCCACGCCCGAAGAGCCAGGAGGGAAAGCCGTGCCTCGTTGGAAAGCTCTTTGGCAGCCGCTCGCGTGGCCCCACAGCCCGTGGGGCTGCGGGCTTTACGGCGGCCGTCAGCCTGGGCGACCCCGGCGCCCAGGTGGGGCAGCCGCGCCAGCCTGCGAAGCATTTTCCGGTAGGGCCGCGGCTCTGGCGACAGCTCCCACGCCCGAAGAGCCAGGAGGGAAAGCCGTGCCTCGTTGGAAAGCTCTTTGGCAGCCGCTCGCGTGGCCCCACAGCCCATGGGGCTGCGGGCTTTGCGGCGGCCGTCAGCCTGGGCGACCCCGGCGCCCACGTGGCGCCGCCGCGCCAGCCTGTGAAGCATTTTCCGGTAGGGCCGCGGCTCTGGCGACAGCTCCCACGCCCGAAGAGCCAGGAGGGAAAGCCATGCCTCGTTGGAAAGCTCTTTGGCAGCCGCTCGCGTGGCCCCACAGCCTGTGGGGCTGCGGGCTTTCCGGCGGCCGTCAGCCTCGGCGCCACCGGCGCCCACGTGGCGCCGCCGCACCAGCCTGCGAAGCATTTTCTGGTAGGTCTGCGGCTCTGGCGAGAGCTCCCACGGCCGAAGAGCCAGGAGGGAAAGCCATGCCTCGTTGGAAAGCTCTTTGGCAGCCGCTCGCGTGGCCCCACAGCCTGTGGGGCTGCAGGCTTTCCGGCGGCCGTCAGCCTCGGCGCCACTTGCGCCCACGTGGCGCCGCCGCGCCAGCCTGCGAAGCATTTTCCGGTAGGGCCGCGGCTCTGGCGACAGCTCCCATGTCCGAAGAGCCAGGAGGGAAAGCCATGCCTCGTTGGAAAGCTCTTTGGCAGCCGCTCGCGTGGCCCCACAGCCTGTGGGGCTGCGGGCTTTGCGGCGCTCATCAGCCTCGGCGCCACCGGCGCCCACGTGGCGCCGCCGCGCCAGCCTGCGAAGCATTTTCCGGTAGGGCCGCGGCTCTGGCGACAGCTCCCACGCCCGAAGAGCCAGGAGGGAAAGCCGTGCCTCGTTGGAAAGCTCTTTGGCAGCCGTTCGCGTGGCCCCACAGCCCGTGGGGCTGCGGGCTTTCCGGCGGCCGTCAGCCTCAGCGCCACCGGCGCCCAGGTGGGTCCACCGCGCTAGCCTGCGAAGCATTTTCCGTTAGGGCCGCGGCTCTGGCGACAGCTCCCACGCCCGAAGAGCCAGGAGGGAAAGCCGTGCCTCGTTGGAAAGCTCTTTGGCAGCCGCTCGCATGGCCCCACAGCCCGTGGGGCTGCGGGCTTTGCGGCAGCCGTCAGCCTCGGCGCCACCGGCGCCCACGTGGTGCCGCCGCGCCAGCCTGCGAAGCATTTTCCGGTAGGGCCGCAGCTCTGGCGACAGCTCCCACGCCCGAAGAGCCAGGAGGGAAAGCCATGTCTCGTTGGAAAGCTCTTTGGCAGCCGCTCGCGTGGCCCCACAGCCCATGGGGCTGCGGGCTTTGCGGCGGCCGTCAGCCTGGGCGACACCGGCGCCCATGTGGCGCCGCCGCGCCAGCCTGCGAAGCATTTTCCGGTAGGGCTGCAGCTCTGGCGACAGCTCCCACGCCCGAAGAGCCAGGAGGGAAAGCCATGCCTCGTTGGAAAGCTCTTTGGCAGCCGCTCGCGTGGCCCCACAGCCCGTGGGGCTGCGGGCTTTCCGGCGGCCGTCAGCCTGGGCGACCCCGGCGCCCAGGTGGGGCAGCCGCGCCAGCCTGCGAAGCATTTTCCGGTAGGGCCGCGGCTCTGGCGACAGCTCCCACGGCCGAAGAGCCAGGAGGGAAAGCCGTGCCTCGTTGGAAAGCTCTTTGGCAGCCGCTCGCGTGGCCCCACAGCCCATGGGGCTGCGGGCTTTGCGGCGGCCGTCAGCTTGGGCGATACCGGCGCCCATGTGGTGCCGCCGCGCCAGCCTGCGAAGCATTTTCTGGTATGTCTGCGGCTCTGGCGACAGCTCCCACGGCCGAAGAGCCAGGAGGGAAAGCCATGCCTCGTTGGAAAGCTCTTTGGCAGCCGCTCGCATGGCCCCACAGCACGTGGGGCTGCGGGCTTTGCGGCAGACGTCAGCCTGGGCGCCACTGGCACGCAGGTGGGGCCGCCACGCCAGCCTGCGAAGCATTTTCCGGTAGGGCCGCGGCTCTGGCGACAGCTCCCACGCCCGAAGAGCCAGGAGGGAAAGCCGTGCCTCCTTGGAAAGCTCTTTGGCAGCCGCTCGCGTGGCCCCACAGCCCGTGGGGCTGCGGGCTTTCCGGCGGCTGTCAGCCTGGGCGACACCGGCGCCCAGGTGGGTCCGCCGCGCCAGCCTGCGAAGCATTTTTCGGTAGGGCTGCAGCTCTGGCGACAGCTCCCACGCCCGAAGAGCCAGGAGGGAAAGCCATGTCTTGTTGGAAAGCTCTGTGGCAGCCGCTCGCATGGCCCCACAGCCCGTGGGGCTGCGGGCTTTGCGGCGGCCGTCAGCCTCGGCGCCACCGGCGCCCACGTGGCGCCGCCGCGCCAGCCTGCGAAGCATTTTCCGGTAGGGCCGCGGCTCTGGCGACAGCTCCCACGGCCGAAGAGCCAGGAGGGAAAGCCGTGCCTCGTTGGAAAGCTCTTTGGCAGCCGCTCGCGTGGCCCCACAGCCCGTGGGTCTGCGGGCTTTGCGGCGGCCGTCAGCCTCGGCGCCACCGGCGCCCACGTGGCGCCGCCACAGCAGCCTGCGAAGCATTTTCCGGTAGGGCTGCAGCTCTGGCGACAGCTCCCACGCCCGAAGATCCAGGAAAGAAAGCCATGTCTCGTTGGAAAGCTCTTTGGCAGCCACTCGCATGGCCCCACAGCCCGTGGGGCTGCGGGCTTTCCGGTGGCCGTCAGCCTCGGCGCCGCCGCGCCAGCCTGCGAAGCATTTTCCGGTAGGGCTGCATCTCTGGCGACAGCTCCCACGCCCGAAGAGCCAGGAGGGAAAGCCGTGCCTCATTGGAAAGCTCTTTGGCAGCCGCTCGCGTGGCCCCACAGCCCGTGGGGCTGCGGGCTTTGCGGCGGCCGTCAGCCTGGGCGACACCGGCGCCCAGGTGGGGCAGCCGCGCCAGCCTGCGAAGCATTTTCCGGTAGGGCCGCGGCTCTGGCGACAGCTCCCACGGCCGAAGAGCCAGGAGGGAAAGCCGTGCCTCGTTGGAAAGCTCTTTGGCAGCCGCTGGCGTGGCCCCACAGTCCATGGGGCTGCGGGCTTTACGGCGGCCGTCAGCCTGGGCGACAGCGGCGCCCATGCGGAGCCGCCGCGCCAGCCTGCGAAGCATTTTCCGGTAGGGCTGCAGCTCCGGCGACAGCTCCCACGGCAGAAGAGCCAGGAGGGAAAGCCGTGCCTCGTTGGAAAGCTCTTTGGCAGCCGCTCGCATGGCCCCACAGCCCGTGGGGCTGCGGGCTTTGCGGCGGCCGTCAGCCTCGGCGCCATCGGCGCACACGTGGCGCCGCCGCGCCAGCCTGCAAAGCATTTTCCGGTAGGGCCGCGGCTCTGGCGACAGCTCCCACGCCCGAAGAGCCAGGAGGGAAAGCCGTGCCTCGTTGGAAAGCTCTTTGGCAGCCGCTCGCGTGGCCCCACAGCCCGTGGGGCTGCGGGCTTTGCGGCGGCCGTCAGCCTCGGCGCCACCGGCGCCCAGGTGGGGCCGCCGCGCCAGCCTGCGAAGCATTTTCGGGTAGGGCCGCGTCTCTGGCGACAGCTGCCACGCCCGAAGAGCCAGGAGGGAAAGCCGTGCCTCGTTGGAAAGCTCTTTGGCAGCCGCTCGCGTGGCCCCACAGCCCGTGGGGCTGCGGGCTTTGCGGCGGCCGTCTGCCTAGGCGCCACCGGCGTCCACGTTGCGCCGCCGCGCCAGCCTGCGAAGCATTTTCCGGTACGTCTGCGGCTCTGGCGACAGCTCCCACGGCCGAAGAGCCAGGAGGGAAAGCCATGCCTCGTTGGAAAGCTCTTTGGCAGCCGCTCGCGTGGCCCCACAGCCCGTGGGGCTGCGGGCTTTGCGGCGGCCATCAGTCTCGGCTCCACCGGCGCCCACGTGGTGCCGCCGCGCCAGCCTGCGAAGCATTTTCCGGTAGGGCCACGGTTCTGGCGACAGCTCCCACGCCCGAAGAGCCAGGAGGGAAAGCCGTGCCTCATTGGAAAGCTCTTTGGCAGCCGCTCGCGTGGCCCCACAGCCCGTGGGGCTGCGGGCTTTCCGGCGGCCGTCAGCCTGGGCGACTCCGGCGCCCAGGTAGGGCAGCCGCGCCAGCCTGCGAAGCATTTTCCGGTAGGGCCGCGTCTCTGGCGACAGCTCCCACGCCCGAAGAGCCAGGAGGGAAAGCTGTGCCTCGTTGGAAAGCTCTTTGGCAGCCGCTCGTGTGGCCCCACAGCCCGTGGGGCTGCGGGCTTTGCGGCGGCCGGCAGCCTCAGCGCCACCGGCGCCCATGTGGAGCCGCCGCGCCAGCCTGCGAAGCATTTTCCGGTAGGGCTGCAGCTCTGGCGACAGCTCCCACGCCCGAAGAGCCAGGAGGGAAAGCCGTGCCTCATTGGAAAGCTCTTTGGCAGCCGCTCGCGTGGCCCCACAGCCCCTGGGGCTGCGGGCTTTGCGGCGGCCATCAGCCTCGGCGCCACCGTCGCCCACATGGCGCTGTTGCACCAGCCTGCGAAGCATTTTCCGGTAGGGCTGCAGCTTTGGCGACAGCTCCCACGCCCGAAGAGCCAGGAGGGAAAGCCGTGCCTCGTTGGAAAGCTCTTTGGCAGCCGCTCGCGTGGCCCCACAGCCCGTGGGCCTGCGGGCTTTGCGGTGGCCGTCAGCCTCGGCGCCACCGTCGCCCACATGGCGCCGCCGCGCCAGCCTGCGAAGCATTTTCCGGTAGGTCTGCAGCTCTGGCAACAGCTCCCACGCCCGAAGAGCCAGGAGGGAAAGCCGTGCCTCATTGGAAAGCTCTTTGGCAGCCGCTCGCGTGGCCCCACAGCCCGTGGGGCTGCGGGCTTTCCGGCGGCCGTCAGCCAGGGCGACACCGGCGCCCACGTGGCGCCGCCACAGCAGCCTGCGAAGCATTTTCCTGTAGGGCTGCAGCTCTGGCGACAGCTCCCACGCCCGAAGATCCAGGAAAGAAAGCCATGTCTCGTTGGAAAGCTCTTTGGCAGCCGCTCGCATGGCCCCACAGCCCGTGTGGCTGCGGGCTTTCCGGCGTCCGTCAGCCTCGGCGCCGCCGCGCCAGCCTGCGAAGCATTTTCCGGTAGGGCTGCAGCTCTGGCGACAGCTCCCACGCCCGAAGAGCCAGGAGGGAAAGCCGTGCCTCCTTGGAAAGCTCTTTGGCAGCCGCTCGCGTGGCCCCACAGCCCGTGGGGCTGCGGGCTTTGCGGCGGCCATCAGCCTGGGCGACACCGGCGCCCAGGTGGGGCAGCCGCGCCAGCCTGCGAAGCATCTTCCGGTAGGGCCGCGGCTCTGGCGACAGCTCCCACACCCGAAGAGCCAGGAGGGAAAGCCGTGCCTCGTTGGAAAGCTCTTTGGCAGCCGCTCGCGTGGCCCCACAGCCCGTGGGGCTGCGGGCTTTGCGGCGGCCGTCAGCCTAGGCGCCAACGGCGTCCACGTTGGGCCGCCGCGCCAGCCTGCGAAGCATTTTCCTGTACGTCTGCGGCTCTGGCGACAGCTCCCACGGCCGAAGAGCCAGGAGGGAAAGCCATGCCTCGTTGGAAAGCTCTTTGGCAGCCGCTCGCGTGGCCCCACAGCCCGTGGGGCTGCGGGCTTTGCGGCGGCCATCAGCCTCCGCTCCACCGGCGCCCACGTGGTGCCGCCGCGCCAGCCTGCGAAGCATTTTCCGGTAGGGCTGCAGCTCTGGCGACAGCTCCCACGGCCGAAGAGCCAGGAGGGAAAGCCGTGCCTCCTTGGAAAGCTCTTTGGCAGCCGCTCGCGTGGCCCCACAGCCTGTGGGGCTGCGGGCTTTGCGGTGGCCGTCAGCCTCGGCGCCACCGTCGCCCACATGGCGCCGCCGCGCCAGCCTGCGAAGCATTTTCTGGTAGGTCTGCAGCTCTGGCAACAGCTCCCACGCCCGAAGAGCCAGGAGGGAAAGCCGTGCCTCATTGGAAAGCTCTTTGGCAGCCGCTCGCGTGGCCCCACAGCCCGTGGGGCTGCGGGCTTTGCGGCGGCCGTCAGCCTAGGCGACACCGGCGCCCAGGTGGGGCAGCCGCGCCAGCCTGCGAAGCATTTTCCGGTAGGGCCGCGGCTCTGGCGACAGCTCCGACGCCCGAAGAGCCAGGAGGGAATGCCGTGCCTCGTTGGAAAGCTCTATGGCACCCGCTCGCGTGGCCCCACAGCCCCTGGGGCTGCGGGCTTTGCGGTGGCCGTCAGCCTCGGCGCCACCGGCGCCCACGTGGCGCCGCCGCGCCAGCCTGCGAAGCATTTTCCGGTAGGGCCGCGGCTCTGGCGACAGTTCCCACGCCCGAAGAGCCAGGAGGGAAAGCCGTGCCTCGTTGGAAAGCTCTTTGGCAGCCGCTCGCGTGGCCCCACAACCCGTGGGGCTGCGGGCTTTCCGGCGGCCGTCAGCCTCAGCGCCACAGGCGCCCAGGTGGGGCCGCCGCACCAGCCTGCGAAGCATTTTCCGGAAGGGCCGCGGCTCTGGCGACAGCTCCCACGCCCGAAGAGCCAGGAGGGAAAGCCGTGCCTCATTGGAAAGCTCTTTGGCAGCCGCTCGCGTGGCCCCACAGCCCGTGGGGCTGCGGGCTTTGCGGCGGCCGTCAGCCTGGGCGACACCGGCGACCACGTGGCGCCGCCGCGCCAGCGTGCAAAGCATTTTCCGTTAGGGCTGCAGCTCTGGCGAGAGCTCCCACGCCGGAAGAGCCAGGAGGGAAAGCCGTGCCTCGTTGGAAAGCTCTTTGGCAGCCGCTCGCGTGGCCCCACAGCCCGTGGGGCTGCGGGCTTTGCGGCGGCCATCAGCCTCCGCTCCACCGGCGGCCACGTGGTGCCGCCGCGCCAGCCTGCGAAGCATTTTCCGGTAGGGCTGCAGCTCTGGCGACAGCTCCCACGCCCGAAGAGCCAGGAGGGAAAGCCGTGCCTCATTGGAAAGCTCTTTGGCAGCTGCTCGCGTGGCCCCACAGCCCGTGGGGCTGCGGGCTTTCCGGCGGCCGTCAGCCTGGGCGACACCGGCGCCCAGGTGGGGCAGCCGCGCCAGCCTGCGAAGCATTTTCCGGTAGGGCCGCGGCTCTGGCGACAGCTCCCACGCCCGAAGAGCCAGGAGGGAAAGCCGTGCCTCGTTGGAAAGCTCTTTGGCAGCCGCTCGCATGGCCCCACAGCCCGTGGGGCTGCGGGCTTTGCGGCGGCCGTCAGCCTCGGCGCCATCGGCGCCCACGTGGCGCCGCCGCGCCAGCCTGCGAAGCATTTTCCGGTAGGGCCGCGGCTCTGGCGACAGCTCCCACGCCCGAAGAGCCAGGAGGGAAAGCCGTGCCTCGTTGGAAAGCTCTTTGGCAGCCGCTTGCGTGGCCCCACAGCCCGTGGGGCTGCGGGCTTTGCGGCGGCCGTCAGCCTCTGCGCCACCGGCGCCCAGGTGGGGCCGCCGCGCCAGCCTGCGAAGCATTTTCCGGAAGGGCCGCGTCTCTGGCGACAGCTCCCACGCCCGAAGAGCCAGGAGGGAAAGCCGTGCCTCGTTGGAAAGCTCTTTGGCAGCCGCTCGCATGGCCCCACAGGCCGTGGGGCTGCGGGCTTTGCGGCGGCCGTCAGCCTGGGCGCCACTGGCGCCCACGTGGCGCCGCCGCGCCAGCCTGCGAAGCATTTTCCGGTAGGGCTGCAGCTCTGGCGACAGCTCCCACGCCCGAAGAGCCAGGAGGGAAAGCCGTGCCTCGTTGGAAAGCTCTTTGGCAGCCGCTCGCATGGCCCCACAGCCCGTGGGGCTGCGGGCTTTGCGGCGGCCGTCAGCCTCGGCGCCACCGTCGCCCACATGGCGCCGCCGCGCCAGCCTGCGAAGCATTTTCCGGTAGGTCTGCAGCTCTGGCAACAGCTCCCACGCCCGAAGAGCCAGGAGGGAAAGCCGTGCCTCATTGGAAAGCTCTTTGGCAGCCGCTCGCGTGGCCCCGCAGCCCGTGGGGTTGCGGGCTTTCCGGCGGCCGTCAGCCTGGGCGACACCGGCGCCCAGGTGGGGCAGCCGCGCCAGCCTGCGAAGCATTTTCCGGTAGGGCCGCGGCTCTGGCGACAGCTCTGACGCCCGAAGAGCCAGGAGGGAAAGCCGTGCCTCCTTGGAAAGATCTTTGGCAGCCGCTCGCGTGGCCCCACAGCCCGTGGGGCTGCGGGCTTTGCGGCGGCCGTCTGCCTAGGCGCAACCGGCGCCCACGTTGCGCCGCCGCGCCAGACTGCGAAGCATTTTCCGGTAGGTCTGCGGCTCTGGCGACAGCTCCCACGCCCGAAGAGCCAGGAGGGAAAGCCATGCCTCATTGGAAAGCTCTTTGGCAGCCGCTCGCGTGGCCCCACAGCCCGTGGGGCTGCGGGCTTTCCGGCGGCCGTCAGCCTGGGCGACACCGGCGCCCAGGTGGGGCAGCCGCGCCAGCCTGCGAAGCATTTTGCGGTAGGGCAGCGTCTCTGGCGACAGCTCCCACGCCCGAAGAGCCAGGAGGGAAAACCGTGCCTCGTTGGAAAGCTCTTTGGCAGCCGCTCACGTGGACCCACAGCCCATGGGGCTGCGGGCTTTGCGGCGGCCGTCAGCCTGGGCGACACCGGCGCCCAGGTGGAGCCGCCGCGCCAGCCTGCGAAGCATTTTCCGGTAGGGCTGCAGCTCTGGCGACAGCTCCCACGCCCGAAGAGCCAGGAGGGAAAGCCGTGCCTCGTTGGAAAGCTCTTTGGCAGCCGCTCGCGTGGCCCCACAGCCCGTGGGGCTGCGGGCTTTGCGGCGGCCATCAGCCTCGGCGCCACCGTCGCCCACATGGCGCTGCTGCACCAGCCTGCGAAGCATTTTCCGGTAGGGCTGCAGCTCTGGCGACAGCTCCCACGCCCGAAGAGCCAGGAGGGAAAGCCGTGCCTCATTGGAAAGCTCTTTGGCAGCCGCTCGCGTGGCCCCACAGCCCGTGGGGCTGCGGGCTTTGCGGCGGCCGTCTGCCTCGGCACCACCGGCGACCACGTGGCGCCGCCGCGCCAGCCTGCAAAGCATTTTCCGTTAGGGCTGCAGCTATGGCGACAGCTCCCACGGCCGAAGAGCCAGGAGGGAAAGCCGTGCCTCGTTGGAAAGCTCTTTGGCAGCCGCTCGCGTGGCCCCACAGCCCGTGGGGCTGCGGGCTTTGCGGCGGCCATCAGCCTCCGCTCCACCGGCGCCCACGTGGTGCCGCCGCGCCAGCCTGCGAAGCATTTTCCGGTAGGGCTGCAGCTCTGGCGACAGCTCCCACGCCCGAAGAGCCAGGAGGTAAAGCCGTGCCTCATTGGAAAGCTCTTTGGCAGCCGCTCGCGTGGCCCCCCAGCCCGTGGGGCTGCGGGCTTTCCGGCGGCCGTCAGCCTGGGCGACAGCGGCGCCCATGTGGAGCCGCCGCGCCAGCCTGCGAAGCATTTTCCGGTAGGGCTGCAGCTCTGGCGACAGCTCCGACGCCCGAAGAGCCAGGAGGGAATGCCGTGCCTCGTTGGAAAGCTCTATGGCACCCGCTCGCGTGGCCCCACAGTCCATGGGGCTGCGGGCTTTGCGGTGGCCGTCAGCCTCGGCGCCACCGGCGCCCACGTGGCGCCGCCGCGCCAGCCTGCGAAGCATTTTCCGGTAGGGCTGCAGCTGTGGCAACAGCTCCCACGGCCGAAGAGCCAGGAGGGAAAGCCGTGCCTCATTGGAAAGCTCTTTGGCAGCCGCTCGCGTGGCCCCACAGCCCGTGGGGCTGCGGGCTTTCCGGCGGCCGTCAGCCTGGGCGCCACGGGCGCCCAGGTGGGGCAGCCGCGCCAGCCTGCGAAGCATTTTCCGGTAGGGACGCGGCTCTGGCGACAGCTCCCACGCCCGAAGAGCCAGGAGGGAAAGCCGTGCCTCGTTGGAAAGCTCTTTGGCAGCCGCTCGCGTGGCCCCACAGCCCGTGGATCTGCGGACTTTGCGGCGGCCGTCAGCCTGGGCGCCACCGGCGCCCGGGTGGGGCAGCCGCGCCAGCCTGCGAAGCATTTTCCGGTAGGGCCGCGGCTCTGGCGACAGCTCCCACGCCCGAAGAGCCAGGAGGGAAAGCCGTGCCTCGTTGGAAAGCTCTTTGGCAGCCGCTCGCGTGGCCCCACAGCCCGTGGGGCTGCGGGCTTTGCGGCGGCCGTCAGCCTCGGCGCCACTGGCGCCCACGTGGCGCCGCCGCGCCAGCCTGCGAAGCATTTTCCGGTAGGGCTGCAGCTCTGGCGACAGCTCCCACGCCCGAAGAGCCAGGAGGGAAAGCCGTGCCTCCTTGGAAAGCTCTTTGGCAGCCGCTCGCGTGGCCCCACAGCCCCTGGGGCTGCGGGCTTTGCGGTGGCCGTCAGCCTCGGCGCCACCGTCGCCCACATGGCGCCGCCGCGCCAGCCTGCGAAGCACTTTCCGGTAGGGCCGCGGCTCTGGCGACAGCTCCCACGCCCGAAGAGCCAGGAGGGAAAGCCGTGCCTCGTTGGAAAGCTCTTTGGCAGCCGCTCGCGTGGCCCCACAGCCCGTGGGGCTGCGGGCTTTGCGGCGGCCGTCAGCCTCGGCGCCACTGGCGCCCACGTGGCGCCGCCGCGCCAGCCTGCGAAGCATTTTCCGGTAGGGCCGCGTCTCTGGCGACAGCTCCCACGCCCAAAGAGCCAGGAGAGAAAGCCGTGCCTCATTGGAAAGCTCTTTGGCAGCCGCTCGCGTGGCCCCACAGCCCGTGGGGCTGCGGGCTTTCCGGCGGCTGTCAGCCTCGGCGACACCGGCGACCAGGTGGGCCTGCCGCGCCAGCCTGCGAAGCATTTTCCGGTAGGGCCGCGGTTCTGGCGACAGCTCCCACGCCCGAAGAGCCAGGAGGGAAAGCTGTGCCTCGTTGGAAAGCTCTTTGGCAGCCGCTCGCATGGCCCCACAGTCCGTGGGGCTGCGGGCTTTGCGGTGGCCGTCAGCCTCGTCTCCACTGGCGCCAACATGGTGCCGCCGCGCCAGCCTGTGAAGCATTTTCCGGTAGGGCCGCGGCTCTGGCGACAGCTCCCACGCCCGAAGAGCCAGGAGGGAAAGCCGTGCCTCCTTGGAAAGCTCTTTGGCAGCCGCTCGCGTGGCCCCACAGCCCATGGGGCTGCGGGCTTTGCGGCGTCCGTCAGCCTGGGCGACACTGGCGCCCATGTGGAGCCGCCGCGCCAGCCTGCGAAGCATTTTCCGGTAGGTCTGCGGCTCTGGCAACAGCTCCCACGCCCGAAGAGCCAGAAGGGAAAGCCGTGCCTCGTTGGAAAGCTCTTTGGCAGCCGCTCGCGTGGCCCCACAGCCCATGGGGCTGCGGGCTTTGCGGCGGCCATCAGCCTCGGCGCCACCGTCGCCCGCATGGCGCTGCTGCACCAGCCTGTGAAGCATTTTCCGGTAGGGCTGCGGCTCTGGCAACAGCTCCCACGGCTAAAGAGCCAGGAGGGAAAGCCGTGCCTCGTTGGAAAGCTCTTTGGCAGCCGCTCGCATGGCCCCACAGTCAGTGGGGCTGCGGGCTTTGCGGTGGCCATCAGACTCGGCTCCACCGGCGCCCACGTGGCGCCGCCGCGCCAGCCTGCGAAGCATTTTCCGGTAGTGCCGCGGCTCTGGCGACAGCTCCCACGCCCGAAGAGCCAGGAGGGAAAGCCGTGCCTCGTTGGAAAGCTCTTTGGCAGCCGCTCGCGTGGCCCCACAGCCCGTGGATCTGCGGACTTTGCGGCGGCCGTCAGCCTGGGCGCCACCGGCGCCCAGGTGGGGCAGCCGCGCCAGCCTGCGAAGCATTTTCCGGTAGGGCCGCGGCTCTGGCGACAGCTCCCACGCCCGAAGAGCCAGGAGGGAAAGCCGTGCCTCGTTGGAAAGCTCTTTGGCAGCCGCTCGCGTGGCCCCACAGCCCGTGGGGCTGCGGGCTTTCCGGCGGCCGTCAGCCTCGGCGCCACTGGCGCCCACGTGGCGCCGCCGCGCCAGCCTGCGAAGCATTTTCCGGTAGGGCTGCAGCTCTGTCGACAGCTCCCACGCCCGAAGAGCCAGGAGGGAAAGCCGTGCCTCCTTGGAAAGCTCTTTGGCAGCCGCTCGCGTGGCCCCACAGCCCCTGGGGCTGCGGGCTTTGCGGTGGCCGTCAGCCTCGGCGCCACCGTCGCCCACATGGCGCCGCCGCGCCAGCCTGCGAAGCACTTTCCGGTAGGGCCGCGGCTCTGGCGACAGCTCCCACGCCCGAAGAGCCAGGAGGGAAAGCCGTGCCTCGTTGGAAAGCTCTTTGGCAGCCGCTCGCGTGGCCCCACAGCCCGTGGGGCTGCGGGCTTTCCGGCGGCCGTCAGCCTCGGCGCCACTGGCGCCCACGTGGCGCCGCCGCGCCAGCCTGCGAAGCATTTTCCGGTAGGGCCGCGGCTCTGGCGACAGCTCCCACGCCCAAAGAGCCAGGAGAGAAAGCCGTGCCTCATTGGAAAGCTCTTTGGCAGCCGCTCGCGTGGCCCCACAGCCCGTGGGGCTGCGGGCTTTCCGGCGGCTGTCAGCCTCGGCGACACCGGCGACCAGGTGGGCCTGCCGCGCCAGCCTGCGAAGCATTTTCCGGTAGGGCCGCGGTTCTGGCGACAGCTCCCACGCCCGAAGAGCCAGGAGGGAAAGCTGTGCCTCGTTGGAAAGCTCTTTGGCAGCCGCTCGCATGGCCCCACAGTCCGTGGGGCTGCGGGCTTTGCGGTGGCCGTCAGCCTCGTCTCCACTGGCGCCAACATGGTGCCGCCGCGCCAGCCTGTGAAGCATTTTCCGGTAGGGCCGCGGCTCTGGCGACAGCTCCCACGCCCGAAGAGCCAGGAGGGAAAGCCGTGCCTCGTTGGAAAGCTCTTTGGCAGCCGCTCGCGTGGCCCCACAGCCCATGGGGCTGCGGGCTTTGCGGCGTCCGTCAGCCTGGGCGACACTGGCGCCCATGTGGAGCCGCCGCGCCAGCCTGCGAAGCATTTTCCGGTAGGTCTGCGGCTCTGGCAACAGCTCCCACGCCCGAAGAGCCAGAAGGGAAAGCCGTGCCTCGTTGGAAAGCTCTTTGGCAGCCGCTCGCGTGGCCCCACAGCCCATGGGGCTGCGGGCTTTGCGGCGGCCATCAGCCTCGGCGCCACCGTCGCCCGCATGGTGCTGCTGCACCAGCCTGTGAAGCATTTTCCGGTAGGGCTGCGGCTCTGGCAACAGCTCCCACGGCTAAAGAGCCAGGAGGGAAAGCCGTGCCTCGTTGGAAAGCTCTTTGGCAGCCGCTCGCATGGCCCCACAGTCAGTGGGGCTGCGGGCTTTGCGGTGGCCATCAGACTCGGCTCCACCGGCGCCCACGTGGCGCCGCCGCGCCAGCCTGCGAAGCATTTTCCGGTAGTGCCGCGGCTCTGGCGACAGCTCCCACGCCCGAAGAGCCAGGAGGGAAAGCCGTGCCTCGTTGGAAAGCTCTTTGGCAGCCGCTCGCGTGGCCCCACAGCCCGTGGGGTGCGGGCTTTCCGGCGGCCGTCAGCCTAGGCGACACCGGCGCCCAGGTGGTGCAGCCGCGCCAGCCTGCGAAGCATTTTCCGGTAGGGCCGCGGCTCTGGCGACAGCTCCGACGCCCGAAGAGCCAGGAGGGAATGCCGTGCCTCGTTGGAAAGCTCTATGGCACCCGCTCGCGTGGCCCCACAGCCCCTGGGGCTGCGGGCTTTGCGGTGGCCGTCAGCCTCGGCGCCACTGGCGCCCACGTGGCGCCGCCGCGCCAGCCTGCGAAGCATTTTCCGGTAGGGCCGCGGCTCTGGCGACAGCTCCCACGCCCGAACAGCCAGGAGGGAAAGCCGTGCCTCATTGGAAAGCTCTTTGGCAGCCGCTCGCGTGGCCCCACAACCCATGGGGCTGCGGGCTTTGCGGCGCCCGTCAGCCTCAGCGCCACCGGCGCCCAGGTGGGGTCGCCGCGCCAGCCTGCGAAGCATTTTCCGGAAGGGCCGCGGCTCTGGCGACAGCTCCCACGGCCGAAGAGCCAGGAGGGAAAGCCGTGCCTCCTTGGAAAGCTCTTTGGCAGCCGCTCGCGTGGCCCCACAGCCCGTGGGGCTGCGGGCTTTGCGGCGGCCGTCTGCCTATGCGCCACCGGCGCCCACGTTGCGCCGCCGCGCCAGCCTGCGAAGCATTTTCCGGTAGGTCTGCGGCTCTGGCGACAGCTCCCACGGCCAAAGAGCCAGGAGGCTAAGCCATGCCTCATTGGAAAGCTCTTTGGCAGCCGCTCGCGTGGCCCCACAGCCCGTGGGGCTGCGGGCTTTGCGGCGGCCGTCTGCCTCGGCGCCACTGGCACCCACGTGGTGCCGCCGCGCCAGCCTGCGAAGCATTTTCCGGTAGGGCTGCAGCTCTGGCGACAGCTCCCACGCCCGAAGAGCCAGGAGGGAAAGCCGTGCCTCGTTGGAAAGCTCTTTGGCAGCCGCTCACGTGGCCCCACAGCCCATGGGGCTGCGGGCTTTGCGGCGGCCGTCAGCCTGGGCGACACCAGCGCCCAGGTGGGGCCGCCGCGCCAGCCTGCGAAGCATTTTCCGGTAGGGCTGCAGCTCTGGCGACAGCTCCCACACCCGAAGAGCCAGGAGGGAAAGCCGTGCCTCGTTGGAAAGCTCTTTGGCAGCCGCTCGCGTGGCCCCACAGCCCCTGGGGCTGCGGGCTTTGCGGCGGCCATCAGCCTCGGCGCCACCGTCGCCCACATGGCGCTGCTGCACCAGCCTGCGAAGCATTTTCCGGTAGGGCTGCAGCTCTGGCGACAGCTCCCACGCCCGAAGAGCCAGGAGGGAAAGCCGTGCCTCATTGGAAAGCTCTTTGGCAGCCGCTCGCGTGGCCCCACAGCCCGTGGGGCTGCGGGCTTTGCGGCGGCCGTCTGCCTCGGCGCCACCGGCGACCACGTGGCGCCGCCGCGCCAGCCTGCAAAGCATTTTCCGTTAGGGCTGCAGCTCTGGCGACAGCTCCCACGCCGGAAGAGCCAGGAGGGAAAGCCGTGCCTCGTTGGAAAGCTCTTTGGCAGCCGCTCGCGTGGCCCCACAGCCCGTGGGGCTGCGGGCTTTCCGGCGGCCGTCAGCCTGGGCGACACCGGCGCCCAGGTGGGGCAGCCGCGCCAGCCTGCGAAGCATTTTCCGGTAGGGCTGCAGCTCTGGCGACAGCTCCCACGGCCGAAGAGCCAGGAGGGAAAGCCGTGCCTCGTTGGAAAGCTCTTTGGCAGCCGCTCGCGTGGCCCCACAGTCCATGGGGCTGCGGGCTTTACGGCGGCCGTCAGCCTGGGCGACAGCGGCGCCCATGTGGAGCCGCCGCGCCAGCCTGCGAAGCATTTTCCGGTAGGGCTGCAGCTCTGGCGACAGCTCCCACGCCCGAAGAGCCAGGAGGGAAAGCCGTGCCTCCTTGGAAAGCTCTTTGGCAGCCGCTCGCGTGGCCCCACAGCCCGTGGGGCTGCGGGCTTTGCGGTGGCCGTCAGCCTCGGCGCCACCGTCGCCCACATGGCGCCGCCGCGCCAGCCTGCGAAGCATTTTCCGGTAGGTCTGCAGCTCTGGCGACAGCTCCCACGCCCGAAGAGCCAGGAGGGAAAGCCGTGCCTCATTGGAAAGCTCTTTGGCAGCCGCTCGCGTGGCCCCACAGCCCGTGGGGTGCGGGCTTTGCGGTGGCCGTCAGCCTAGGCGACACCGGCGCCCAGGTGGTGCAGCCGCGCCAGCCTGCGAAGCATTTTCCGGTAGGGCCGCGGCTCTGGCGACAGCTCCGACGCCCGAAGAGCCAGGAGGGAATGCCGTGCCTCGTTGGAAAGCTCTATGGCACCCGCTCGCGTGGCCCCACAGCCCCTGGGGCTGCGGGCTTTGCGGTGGCCGTCAGCCTCGGCGCCACTGGCGCCCACGTGGCGCCGCCGCGCCAGCCTGCGAAGCATTTTCCGGTAGGGCCGCGGCTCTGGCGACAGCTCCCACGCCCGAACAGCCAGGAGGGAAAGCCGTGCCTCATTGGAAAGCTCTTTGGCAGCCGCTCGCGTGGCCCCACAACCCATGGGGCTGCGGGCTTTGCGGCGCCCGTCAGCCTCAGCGCCACCGGCGCCCAGGTGGGGTCGCCGCGCCAGCCTGCGAAGCATTTTCCGGAAGGGCCGCGGCTCTGGCGACAGCTCCCACGCCCGAAGAGCCAGGAGGGAAAGCCGTGCCTCCTTGGAAAGCTCTTTGGCAGCCGCTCGCGTGGCCCCACAGCCCGTGGGGCTGCGGGCTTTGCGGCGGCCGTCTGCCTATGCGCCACCGGCGCCCACGTTGCGCCGCCGCGCCAGCCTGTGAAGCATTTTCCGGTAGGTCTGCGGCTCTGGCGACAGCTCCCACGGCCAAAGAGCCAGGAGGCTAAGCCATGCCTCATTGGAAAGCTCTTTGGCAGCCGCTCGCGTGGCCCCACAGCCCGTGGGGCTGCGGGCTTTGCGGCGGCCGTCTGCCTCGGCGCCACTGGCACCCACGTGGTGCCGCCGCGCCAGCCTGCGAAGCATTTTCCGGTAGGGCTGCAGCTCTGGCGACAGCTCCCACGCCCGAAGAGCCAGGAGGGAAAGCCGTGCCTCGTTGGAAAGCTCTTTGGCAGCCGCTCACGTGGCCCCACAGCCCATGGGGCTGCGGGCTTTGCGGCGGCCGTCAGCCTGGGCGACACCAGCGCCCAGGTGGGGCCGCCGCGCCAGCCTCCGAAGCATTTTCCGGTAGGGCTGCAGCTCTGGCGACAGCTCCCACACCCGAAGAGCCAGGAGGGAAAGCCGTGCCTCGTTGGAAAGCTCTTTGGCAGCCGCTCGCGTGGCCCCACAGCCCCTGGGGCTGCGGGCTTTGCGGCGGCCATCAGCCTCGGCGCCACCGTCGCCCACATGGCGCTGCTGCACCAGCCTGCGAAGCATTTTCCGGTAGGGCTGCAGCTCTGGCGACAGCTCCCACGCCCGAAGAGCCAGGAGGGAAAGCCGTGCCTCATTGGAAAGCTCTTTGGCAGCCGCTCGCGTGGCCCCACAGCCCGTGGGGCTGCGGGCTTTGCGGCGGCCGTCTGCCTCGGCGCCACCGGCGACCACGTGGCGCCGCCGCGCCAGCCTGCAAAGCATTTTCCGTTAGGGCTGCAGCTCTGGCGACAGCTCCCACGCCGGAAGAGCCAGGAGGGAAAGCCGTGCCTCGTTGGAAAGCTCTTTGGCAGCCGCTCGCGTGGCCCCACAGCCCGTGGGGCTGCGGGCTTTCCGGCGGCCGTCAGCCTGGGCGACACCGGCGCCCAGGTGGGGCAGCCGCGCCAGCCTGCGAAGCATTTTCCGGTAGGGCTGCAGCTCTGGCGACAGCTCCCACGGCCGAAGAGCCAGGAGGGAAAGCCGTGCCTCGTTGGAAAGCTCTTTGGCAGCCGCTCGCGTGGCCCCACAGCCCGTGGGGCTGCGGGCTTTACGGCGGCCGTCAGCCTGGGCGACAGCGGCGCCCATGTGGAGCCGCCGCGCCAGCCTGCGAAGCATTTTCCGGTAGGGCTGCAGCTCTGGCGACAGCTCCCACGCCCGAAGAGCCAGGAGGGAAAGCCGTGCCTCCTTGGAAAGCTCTTTGGCAGCCGCTCGCGTGGCCCCACAGCCCGTGGGGCTGCGGGCTTTGCGGCGGCCGTCAGCCTCGGCGCCACCGGCGCCCACGTGGAGCCGCCGCGCCAGCCTGCGAAGCATTTTCCGGTAGGGCCGCGTCTCTGGCGACAGCTCCCACGGCCGAAGAGCCAGGAGGGAAAGCCGTGCCTCGTTGGAAAGCTCTTTGGCAGCCGCTCGCGTGGCCCCACAGCCCCTGGGGCTGCGGGCTTTGCGGCGGCCGTCAGCCTGGGCGACAACGGCGCCCAGGTGGAGTCGCCGGGCCAGCCTGCGAAGCATTTTCCGGTAGGGCTGCAGCTCTGGCGACAGCTCCCACGCCCGAAGAGCCAGGAGGGAAAGCCGTGCCTCATTGGAAAGCTCTTTGGCAGCCGCTCGCGTGGCCCCACAGCCCCTGGGGCTGCGGGCTTTGCGGCGGCCATCAGCCTCGGCGCCACCGTCGCCCACATGGCGCTGCTGCACAAGCCTGCGAAGCATTTTCCGGTAGGGCTGCAGCTCTGGCGACAGCTCCCACGCCCGAAGAGCCAGGAGGGAAAGCCGTGCCTCCTTGGAAAGCTCTTTGGCAGCCGCTCGCGTGGCCCCACAGCCCCTGGGGCTGCGGGCTTTGCGGTGGCCGTCAGCCTCGGCGCCACCGTCGCCCACATGGCGCCGCCGCGCCAGCCTGCGAAGCATTTTCCGGTAGGTCTGCAGCTCTGGCAACAGCTCCCACGCCCGAAGAGCCAGGAGGGAAAGCCGTGCCTCATTGGAAAGCTCTTTGGCAGCCGCTCGCGTGGCCCCACAGCCCGTGGGGCTGCGGGCTTTCCGGCGGCCGTCAGCCTAGGCGACACCGGCGCCCAGGTGGGGCAGCCGCGCCAGCCTGCGAAGCATTTTCCGGAAGGGCCGCGGCTCTGGCGACAGCTCCCACGCCCGAAGAGCCAGGAGGGAATGCCGTGCCTCGTTGGAAAGCTCTATGGCACTCGCTCGCGTGGCCCCACAGCCCCTGGGGCTGCGGGCTTTGCGGTGGCCATCAGCCTCGGTGCCACCGGCGCCCACGTGGCGCCGCCGCGCCAGCCTCCGAAGCATTTTCCGGTAGGGCCGCGTCTCTGGCGACAGGTCCCACGGCCGAAGAGCCAGGAGGGAAAGCCGTGCCTCGTTGGAAAGCTCTTTGGCAGCCGCTCGCGTGGCCCCACAACCCGTGGGGCTGCGGGCTTTCCGGCGGCCGTCAGCCTCAGCGCCACCGGCGCCCAGGTGGGGCAGCCGCGCCAGCCTGCGAAGCATTTTCCGGAAGGGCCGCGGCTCTGGCGACAGCTCCCACGCCCGAAGAGCCAGGAGGGAAAGCTGTGCCTCGTTGGAAAGCTCTTTGGCAGCCGCTCGCGTGGCCCCACAGCCCGTGGGGCTGCGGGCTTTGCGGCGGCCGTCTGCCTAGGCGCCACCGGCGCCCACGTTGCGCCGCCGCGCCAGCCTGCGAAGCATTTTCCTGTAGTTCTGCGGCTCTGGCGACAGCTCCCACGGCCAAAGAGCCAGGAGGGAAAGCCATGCCTCATTGGAAAGGTCTTTGGCAGCCGCTCGCGTGGCCCCACAGCCCGTGGGGCTGCGGGCTTTGCGGCGGCCGTCTGCCTCGGCGCCACTGGCGCCCACGTCGTGCCGCCGCGCCAGCCTGCGAAGCATTTTCCGGTAGGGCTGCAGCTCTGGCGACAGCTCCCACGCCCGTAGAGCCAGGAGGGAAAGCCGTGCCTCATTGGAAAGCTCTTTGGCAGCCGCTCGCGTGGCCCCACAGCCCCTGGGGCTGCGGGCTTTGCGGCGGCCATCAGCCTCGGCGCCACCGTCGCCCACATGGCGCTGCTGCACCAGCCTGCGAAGCATTTTCCGGTAGGGCTGCAGCTCTGGCGACAGCTCCCACGCCCGAAGAGCCAGGAGGGAAAGCCGTGCCTCGTTGGAAAGCTCTTTGGCAGCCGCTCGCATGGCCCCACAGCCCGTGGGGCTGCGGGGCTTGCGGCGGCCGTCAGCCTCGGCGCCACCGTCGCCCACATGGCGCCGCCGCGCCAGCCTGCGAAGCATTTTCCGGTAGGTCTGCAGCTCTGGCAACAGCTCCCACGCCCGAAGAGCCAGGAGGGAAAGCCGTGCCTCATTGGAAAGCTCTTTGGCAGCCGCTCGCGTGGCCCCACAGCCCGTGGGGCTGCGGGCTTTGCGGCGGCCGTCTGCCTCGGCGCCACTGGCGCCCACGTTGCGCCGCCGCGCCAGCCTGCGAAGCATTTTCCGGTAGGGCTGCAGCTCTGGCGACAGCTCCCACGCCCGAAGAGCAAGGAGGGAAAGCCGTGCCTCGTTGGAAAGCTCTTTGGCAGCCACTCGCGTGGCCCCACAGCCCCTGGGGCTGCGGGCTTTCCGGCGGCCATCAGCCTCGGCGCCACCGTCGCCCACATGGCGCTGCTGCACCAGCCTGCGAAGCATTTTCCGGTAGGGCTGCAGCTCTGGCGACAGCTCCCACGCCCGAAGAGCCAGGAGGGAAAGCCGTGCCTCGTTGGAAAGCTCTTTGGCAGCCGCTCGCGTGGCCCCACAGCCCGTGGGGCTGCGGGCTTTGCGGTGGCCGTCAGCCTCGGTGCCACCGTCGCCCACATGGCGCCGCCGCGCCAGCCTGCGAAGCATTTTCCGGTAGGGCTGCAGCTCTGGCGACAGCTCCCACGCCCGAAGAGCCAGGAGGGAAAGCCGTGCCTCATTGGAAAGCTCTTTGGCAGCCGCTCACGTGGCCCCACAGCCCGTGGGGCTGCGGGCTTTGCGGCGGCCGTCAGCCTGGGCGACACCGGCGCCCAGGTGGGGCAGCCGCGCCAGCCTGCGAAGCATTTTCCGGTAGGTCTGCGGCTCTGGCGACAGCTCCCACGCCCGAAGAGCCAGGAGGGAAAGCCGTGCCTCGTTGGAAAGCTCTTTGGCAGCCGCTCGCGTGGCCCCACAGCCCCTGGGGCTGCGGGCTTTGCGGCGGCCGTCAGCCTCGGCGCCACCGGCGCCCACATCGGGCCGCCGCGCCAGCCTGCGAAGCATTTTCCGGTAGGGCCGCGGCTCTGGCGACAGCTCCCACGCCCGAAGAGCCAGGAGGGAAAGCCGTGCCTCATTGGAAAGCTCTTTGGCAGCCGCTCGCGTGGCCCCACAGCCCGTGGGGCTGCGGGCTTTCCGGCGGCTGTCAGCCTGGGCGACACTGGCGCCCACGTGGCGCCACCGCGCCAGCCTGCGAAGCATTTTCCGGTAGGGCCACGGCTCTGGTGACAGCTCCCACGCCCGAAGAGCCAGGAGGGAAAGCCGTGCCTCGTTGGAAAGCTCTTTGGCAGCCGCTCGCGTGGCCCCACAGCCCGTGGGGCTGCGGGCTTTCCGGCGGCCGTCATCTCAGTGCCAGCGGCGCCCACGTTGCGCCGCTGCGCCAGCATGCGAAGCATTTTCCGGTAGGGCCGCGGCTCTGGCGACAGCTCCCACGCCCGAAGAGCCAGGAGGGAAAGCCGTGCCTCGTTGGAAAGCTCTTTGGCAGCCGCTCGCGTGGCCCCACAGCCCGTGGGGCTGCGGGCTTTGCGGCGGCCATCAGTCTCGGCGCCACTGGCGCCCAGGTTGCGCCGAGGTGCCAGCCTGCGAAGCATTTTCCGGTAGGGCCGCGGCTCTGGCGACAGCTCCCACGCCCGAAGAGCCAGGAGGGAAAGCCGTGCCTCGTTGGAAAGCTCTTTGGCAGTCGCTCGCGTGGCCCCTCAGCCCGTGGGGCTGCGGGCTTTGCGGCGGCCGTCAGCCTGGGCGACATCGGCGCCCACCTTGGGCCGCCGCGCCAGCCTGCGAAGCATTTTCCGGTAGGGCCGCGGCTCTGGCGACAGCTCCCACGGCCGAAGAGCCAGGAGGGAAAGCAGTGCCTCGTTGGAAAGCTCTTTGGCAGCCGCTCGCGTGGCCCCACAGCCCGTGGGGCTGCGGGCTTTGCGGCGGCCGTCAGCCTCGGCGCCACCGGCGCCCACGTCGGGCCGCCGCGCCAGACTGAGAAGCATTTTCCGGTAGGGCCACGGCTCTGGCGACAGCTCCCACGCCCGAAGAGCCAGGAGGGAAAGCCGTGCCTCGTTGGAAAGCTCTTTGGCAGCCGCTCGCATGGCCCCACAGCCCGTGGGGCTGCGGGCTTTCCGGCGTCTGTCAGCCTGGGCGACACTGGCGCCCACGTGGCGCCACCGCGCCAGCCTGCGAAGCATTTTCCGGTAGGGCCGCAGCTCTGGCGACAGCTCCCACGCCCGAAGAGCCAGGAGGGAAAGCCGTGCGTCGTTGGAAAGCTCTTTGGCAGCCGCTCGCATGGCCCCACAGCCCGTGGGGCTGCAGGCTTTCCGGCGGCCGTCAGCCTCGGTGCCATTGGCGCCCACATTGCGCCGTCGCGCCAGCCTGCGAAGCATTTTCCGGTAGGGCCGCGGCTCTGGCGACAGCTCCCACGGCCGAAGAGCCAGGAGGGAAAGCCGTGCCTCGTTGGAAAGCTCTTTGGCAGCCGCTCGCATGGCCCCACAGCCCGTGGGGCTGCGGGCTTTGCGGCGGCCGTCAGCCTCAGCGCCACCGGCGCCCACGTCGGGCCGCTGCGCCAGCCTGCGAAGCATTTTCCGGTAGGGCCGCGGCTCTGGCGACAGCTCCCACGGCCGAAGAGCCAGGAGGGAAAGCCGTGCCTCGTTGGAAAGCTCTTTGGCATCCGGTCGCGTGGCCCCACAGCCCATGGGGCTGCGGGCGTTGAGGCGGCCTTCAGACTCGGCGCCACCGGCGCCCACGTTACGCCGCTGCGCCAGCCTGCGAAGCATTTTCCGGTAGGGCCGCGGCTCTGGCGACAGCTCCCACGCCCGAAGAGCCAGGAGGGAAAGCCATGTCTCGTTGGAAAGCTCTTTGGCATCCGCTCGCGTGGCCCCACAGCCCCTGGGGCTGCGGGCTTTGCGGCGGCCATCAGCCTCGGCGCCACCGTCGCCCACATGGCGCTGCTGCACAAGCCTGCGAAGCATTTTCCGGTAGGGCTGCAGCTCTGGCGACAGCTCCCACGCCCGAAGAGCCAGGAGGGAAAGCCGTGCCTCCTTGGAAAGCTCTTTGGCAGCCGCTCGCGTGGCCCCACAGCCCCTGGGGCTGCGGGCTTTGCGGTGGCCGTCAGCCTCGGCGCCACCGTCGCCCACATGGCGCCGCCGCGCCAGCCTGCGAAGCATTTTCCGGTAGGTCTGCAGCTCTGGCAACAGCTCCCACGCCCGAAGAGCCAGGAGGGAAAGCCGTGCCTCATTGGAAAGCTCTTTGGCAGCCGCTCGCGTGGCCCCACAGCCCGTGGGGCTGCGGGCTTTCCGGCGGCCGTCAGCCTAGGCGACACCGGCGCCCAGGTGGGGCAGCCGCGCCAGCCTGCGAAGCATTTTCCGGAAGGGCCGCGGCTCTGGCGACAGCTCCCACGCCCGAAGAGCCAGGAGGGAATGCCGTGCCTCGTTGGAAAGCTCTATGGCACTCGCTCGCGTGGCCCCACAGCCCCTGGGGCTGCGGGCTTTGCGGTGGCCATCAGCCTCGGTGCCACCGGCGCCCACGTGGCGCCGCCGCGCCAGCCTCCGAAGCATTTTCCGGTAGGGCCGCGTCTCTGGCGACAGCTCCCACGGCCGAAGAGCCAGGAGGGAAAGCCGTGCCTCGTTGGAAAGCTCTTTGGCAGCCGCTCGCGTGGCCCCACAACCCGTGGGGCTGCGGGCTTTCCGGCGGCCGTCAGCCTCAGCGCCACCGGCGCCCAGGTGGGGCAGCCGCGCCAGCCTGCGAAGCATTTTCCGGAAGGGCCGCGGCTCTGGCGACAGCTCCCACGCCCGAAGAGCCAGGAGGGAAAGCTGTGCCTCGTTGGAAAGCTCTTTGGCAGCCGCTCGCGTGGCCCCACAGCCCGTGGGGCTGCGGGCTTTGCGGCGGCCGTCTGCCTAGGCGCCACCGGCGCCCACGTTGCGCCGCCGCGCCAGCCTGCGAAGCATTTTCCTGTAGTTCTGCGGCTCTGGCGACAGCTCCCACGGCCAAAGAGCCAGGAGGGAAAGCCATGCCTCATTGGAAAGGTCTTTGGCAGCCGCTCGCGTGGCCCCACAGCCCGTGGGGCTGCGGGCTTTGCGGCGGCCGTCTGCCTCGGCGCCACTGGCGCCCACGTCGTGCCGCCGCGCCAGCCTGCGAAGCATTTTCCGGTAGGGCTGCAGCTCTGGCGACAGCTCCCACGCCCGTAGAGCCAGGAGGGAAAGCCGTGCCTCATTGGAAAGCTCTTTGGCAGCCGCTCGCGTGGCCCCACAGCCCCTGGGGCTGCGGGCTTTGCGGCGGCCATCAGCCTCGGCGCCACCGTCGCCCACATGGCGCTGCTGCACCAGCCTGCGAAGCATTTTCCGGTAGGGCTGCAGCTCTGGCGACAGCTCCCACGCCCGAAGAGCCAGGAGGGAAAGCCGTGCCTCGTTGGAAAGCTCTTTGGCAGCCGCTCGCATGGCCCCACAGCCCGTGGGGCTGCGGGGCTTGCGGCGGCCGTCAGCCTCGGCGCCACCGTCGCCCACATGGCGCCGCCGCGCCAGCCTGCGAAGCATTTTCCGGTAGGTCTGCAGCTCTGGCAACAGCTCCCACGCCCGAAGAGCCAGGAGGGAAAGCCGTGCCTCATTGGAAAGCTCTTTGGCAGCCGCTCGCGTGGCCCCACAGCCCGTGGGGCTGCGGGCTTTGCGGCGGCCGTCTGCCTCGGCGCCACTGGCGCCCACGTTGCGCCGCCGCGCCAGCCTGCGAAGCATTTTCCGGTAGGGCTGCAGCTCTGGCGACAGCTCCCACGCCCGAAGAGCAAGGAGGGAAAGCCGTGCCTCGTTGGAAAGCTCTTTGGCAGCCACTCGCGTGGCCCCACAGCCCCTGGGGCTGCGGGCTTTCCGGCGGCCATCAGCCTCGGCGCCACCGTCGCCCACATGGCGCTGCTGCACCAGCCTGCGAAGCATTTTCCGGTAGGGCTGCAGCTCTGGCGACAGCTCCCACGCCCGAAGAGCCAGGAGGGAAAGCCGTGCCTCGTTGGAAAGCTCTTTGGCAGCCGCTCGCGTGGCCCCACAGCCCGTGGGGCTGCGGGCTTTGCGGTGGCCGTCAGCCTCGGTGCCACCGTCGCCCACATGGCGCCGCCGCGCCAGCCTGCGAAGCATTTTCCGGTAGGGCTGCAGCTCTGGCGACAGCTCCCACGCCCGAAGAGCCAGGAGGGAAAGCCGTGCCTCATTGGAAAGCTCTTTGGCAGCCGCTCACGTGGCCCCACAGCCCGTGGGGCTGCGGGCTTTGCGGCGGCCGTCAGCCTGGGCGACACCGGCGCCCAGGTGGGGCAGCCGCGCCAGCCTGCGAAGCATTTTCCGGTAGGTCTGCGGCTCTGGCGACAGCTCCCACGCCCGAAGAGCCAGGAGGGAAAGCCGTGCCTCGTTGGAAAGCTCTTTGGCAGCCGCTCGCGTGGCCCCACAGCCCCTGGGGCTGCGGGCTTTGCGGCGGCCGTCAGCCTCGGCGCCACCGGCGCCCACATCGGGCCGCCGCGCCAGCCTGCGAAGCATTTTCCGGTAGGGCCGCGGCTCTGGCGACAGCTCCCACGCCCGAAGAGCCAGGAGGGAAAGCCGTGCCTCATTGGAAAGCTCTTTGGCAGCCGCTCGCGTGGCCCCACAGCCCGTGGGGCTGCGGGCTTTCCGGCGGCTGTCAGCCTGGGCGACACTGGCGCCCACGTGGCGCCACCGCGCCAGCCTGCGAAGCATTTTCCGGTAGGGCCACGGCTCTGGTGACAGCTCCCACGCCCGAAGAGCCAGGAGGGAAAGCCGTGCCTCGTTGGAAAGCTCTTTGGCAGCCGCTCGCGTGGCCCCACAGCCCGTGGGGCTGCGGGCTTTCCGGCGGCCGTCATCTCAGTGCCAGCGGCGCCCACGTTGCGCCGCTGCGCCAGCATGCGAAGCATTTTCCGGTAGGGCCGCGGCTCTGGCGACAGCTCCCACGCCCGAAGAGCCAGGAGGGAAAGCCGTGCCTCGTTGGAAAGCTCTTTGGCAGCCGCTCGCGTGGCCCCACAGCCCGTGGGGCTGCGGGCTTTGCGGCGGCCATCAGTCTCGGCGCCACCGGCGCCCAGGTTGCGCCGAGGTGCCAGCCTGCGAAGCATTTTCCGGTAGGGCCGCGGCTCTGGCGACAGCTCCCACGCCCGAAGAGCCAGGAGGGAAAGCCGTGCCTCGTTGGAAAGCTCTTTGGCAGTCGCTCGCGTGGCCCCTCAGCCCGTGGGGCTGCGGGCTTTGCGGCGGCCGTCAGCCTGGGCGACATCGGCGCCCACCTTGGGCCGCCGCGCCAGCCTGCGAAGCATTTTCCGGTAGGGCCGCGGCTCTGGCGACAGCTCCCACGGCCGAAGAGCCAGGAGGGAAAGCAGTGCCTCGTTGGAAAGCTCTTTGGCAGCCGCTCGCGTGGCCCCACAGCCCGTGGGGCTGCGGGCTTTGCGGCGGCCGTCAGCCTCGGCGCCACCGGCGCCCACGTCGGGCCGCCGCGCCAGACTGAGAAGCATTTTCCGGTTGGGCCACGGCTCTGGCGACAGCTCCCACGCCCGAAGAGCCAGGAGGGAAAGCCGTGCCTCGTTGGAAAGCTCTTTGGCAGCCGCTCGCATGGCCCCACAGCCCGTGGGGCTGCGGGCTTTCCGGCGTCTGTCAGCCTGGGCGACACTGGCGCCCACGTGGCGCCACCGCGCCAGCCTGCGAAGCATTTTCCGGTAGGGCCGCAGCTCTGGCGACAGCTCCCACGCCCGAAGAGCCAGGAGGGAAAGCCGTGCGTCGTTGGAAAGCTCTTTGGCAGCCGCTCGCATGGCCCCACAGCCCGTGGGGCTGCAGGCTTTCCGGCGGCCGTCAGCCTCGGTGCCATTGGCGCCCACATTGCGCCGTCGCGCCAGCCTGCGAAGCATTTTCCGGTAGGGCCGCGGCTCTGGCGACAGCTCCCACGGCCGAAGAGCCAGGAGGGAAAGCCGTGCCTCGTTGGAAAGCTCTTTGGCAGCCGCTCGCATGGCCCCACAGCCCGTGGGGCTGCGGGCTTTGCGGCGGCCGTCAGCCTCAGCGCCACCGGCGCCCACGTCGGGCCGCTGCGCCAGCCTGCGAAGCATTTTCCGGTAGGGCCGCGGCTCTGGCGACAGCTCCCACGGCCGAAGAGCCAGGAGGGAAAGCCGTGCCTCGTTGGAAAGCTCTTTGGCATCCGGTCGCGTGGCCCCACAGCCCATGGGGCTGCGGGCGTTGAGGCGGCCTTCAGACTCGGCGCCACCGGCGCCCACGTTACGCCGCTGCGCCAGCCTGCGAAGCATTTTCCGGTAGGGCCGCGGCTCTGGCGACAGCTCCCACGCCCGAAGAGCCAGGAGGGAAAGCCATGTCTCGTTGGAAAGCTCTTTGGCATCCGCTCGCGTGGCCCCACAGCCCGTGGGGCTGCGGGCTTTCCGGCGGCCGTCAGCCTGGGCGACACCGGCGCCCATGTGGCGCCACCGCGCCAGCCTGCAAAGCATTTTCCGGTAGGGCCACGGCTCTGGCGACAGCTCCCACGCCCGAAGAACCAGGAGGGAAAGCCGTGCCTCGTTGGAAAGCTCTTTGGCAGCCGCTCGCATGGCCCCACAGCCCGTGGGGCTGAGGGCTTTGCGGCGGCCGTCTGATTAGGCGCCACCGGCGCCCACGTTGCGCCGCCGCACCAGCCTGCGAAGCATTTTCCGGTAGGTCTGCGGCTATGGCGACAGCTCCCACGCCCGAAGAGCCAGGAGGGAAAGCCATGCCTCGTTGGAAAGCTCTTTGGCAGCCGCTCGCGTGGCCCCACAGCCCGTGGGGCTGCGGGCTTTGCGGCGGCCGTTAGCCTCGGCGCCACTGGCGCCCACGTGGTGCCGCCGCGCCAGCCTGCGAAGCATTTTCCGGTAGGGCTGCAGCTCTGGCGACAGCTCCCACGCCCGAAGAGCCAGGAGGGAAAGCCGTGCCTCATTGGAAAGCTCTTTGGCAGCCGCTCGCGTGGCCCCACAGCCCGTGGGGCTGCGGGTTTTCCGGCGGCCGTCAGCCTGGGCGACACCGGCGCCCAGGTGGGGCAGCCGCGCCAGCCTGCGAAGCATTTTCCGATAGGGCTGCAGCTCTGGCGACAGCTCCCACGCCCGAAGAGCCAGGAGGGAAAGCCATGCCTCGTTGGAAAGCTCTTTGGCAGCCGCTCACGTGGCCCCACAGCCCATGGGGCTGCGGGCTTTGCGGCGGCCGTCAGCCTGGGCGACACCGGCGCCTATGTGGAGCCGCCGCGCCAGCCTGCGAAGCATTTTCCGGTAGGGCTGCAGCTCTGGCGACAGCTCCCACGCCGGAAGAGCCAGGAGGGAAAGCCGTGCCTCGTTGGAAAGCTCTTTGGCAGCTGCTCGCGTGGCCCTACTGCCCCTGGGGCTGCGGGCTTTGCGGTGGCCGTCAGCCTCGGCGCCACCGGCGCCCACGTGGCGCCGCCGCGCCAGCCTGCGAAGCATTTTCCGGTAGGGCCGCGGCTCTGGCGACAGCTCCCACGCCCGAAGAGCCAGGAGGGAAAGCCGTGCCTCCTTGGAAAGCTCTTTGGCAGCCGCTCGCGTGGCCCCACAGCCCGTGGGGCTGCGGGCTTTGCGGCGGCCGTCTGCCTAGGCGCCACCGGCGCCCACGTTGCGCCGCCGCACCAGTCTGCGAAGCATTTTCCGGTAGGTCTGCGGCTCTGGCGACAGCTCCCACGCCCGAAGAGCCAGGAGGGAAAGCCATGCCTCGTTGGAAAGCTCTTTGGCAGCCGCTCGCGTGGCCCCACAGCCCGTGGGGCTGCGGGCTTTGCGGCGGCCGTCTGCCTCGGCGCCACTGGTGCCCACGTGGTGCCGCCGCGCCAGCCTGCGAAGCATTTTCTGGTAGGGGTGCAGCTCTGGCGACAGCTCCCACGCCCGAAGAGCCAGGAGGGAAAGCCGTGCCTCATTGGAAAGCTCTTTGGCAGCCGCTCGCGTGGCCCCACAGCCCGTGGGGCTGCGGGTTTTCCGGCGGCCGTTAGCCTGGGCGACACCGGCGCCCAGGTGGGGCAGCCGCGCCAGCCTGCGAATCATTTTCCGGTAGGGCCGCGGCTCTGGCGACAGCTCCCACGCCCGAAGAGCCAGGAGGGAAAGCCGTGCCTCGTTGGAAAGCTCTTTGGCAGCCGCTCACGTGGCCCCACAGCCCATGGGGCTGCGGGCTTTGCGGCGGCCGTCAGCCTGGGCGACACCGGCGCCTATGTGGAGCCGCCGCGCCAGCCTGCGAAGCATTTTCCGTTAGGGCTGCAGCTCTGGCGACAGCTCCCACGCCGGAAGAGCCAGGAGGGAAAGCCGTGCCTCGTTGGAAAGCTCTTTGGCAGCCGCTCGCGTGGCCCCACAGCCCGTGGGGCTGCGGGGTTTGCGGCAGGCGTCCGCCTCGGTGACACTGGCACGCACTTGGGGCCGCTGCGCCAGCCTGCGAAGCCTTTTCCGGTAGGGCCGCGGCTCTGGCGACAGCTCCCACGGCCGAAGAGCCAGGAGGGAAAGCCGTGCCTCGTTGGAAAGCTCTTTGGCAGCCGCTCGCGTGGCCCCACAGCCCGTGGGGCTGCGGGCTTTGCGGCGGCCGTCTGCCTAGGCGCCACCGGCGCCCACGTTGCGCCGCCGCGCCAGCCTGCGAAGCATTTTCCAGTAGGGCTGCAGCTCTGGCGACAGCTCCCACGCCCGAAGAGCCAGGAGGGAAAGCCGTGCCTCATTGGAAAGCTCTTTGGCAGCCGCTCGCGTGGCCCAACAGCCCGTGGGGCTGCGGGCTTTCCGGCGGCCGTCAGCCTCGGGGCCACCGGCGCCCACGTGGCGCCGCCGCGCCAGCCTGCGAAGCATTTTCCGGTAGGGCCGCGGCTCTGGCGACAGCTCCCACGCCCAAAGAGCCAGGAGGGAAAGCTGTGCCTCGTTGGAAAGCTCTTTGGCATCCGCTCACGTGGCCCCACAGCCCGTGGGGCTGCGGGCTTTGCGGCGGCCGTCTGCCTCGGCGCCACCGGCGCCCACGTTGCGCCGCCGTGCCAGCCTGTGAAGCATTTTCCGGTAGGGCTGCAGCTCTGGCGACAGCTCCCACGCCCGAAGAGCCAGGAGGGAAAGCCGTGCCTCGTTGGAAAGCTCTTTGGCAGCCGCTGGCGTGGCCCCACAGCCCCTGGGGCCGCGGGCTTTGCGGCGGCCATCAGCCTCGGCGCCACCGTCGCCCACATGGCGCTGCTGCACCAGCCTGCGAAGCATTTTCCGTTAGGGCTGCAGCTCTGGCGACAGCTCCCACGCCGGAAGAGCCAGGAGGGAAAGCCGTGCCTCGTTGGAAAGCTCTTTGGCAGCCGCTCGCGTGGCCCCAAAGCCCATGGGGCTGCGGGCTTTCCGGCGGCCATCAGCCTGGGCGACACCGGCTCCCAGGTGGGGCAGCCGCGCCAGCCTGCGAAGCATTTTCCGGTAGGGCCGCGTCTCTGGCGACAGCTCCCACGCCCGAAGAGCCAGGAGGGAAAGCCGTGCCTCATTGGAAAGCTCTTTGGCAGCCGCTCGCGTGGCCCCACAGCCCGTGGGGCTGCGGGGTTTGCGGCAGGCGTCCGCCTCGGCGACACTGGCACGCACTTGGGGCCGCTGCGCCAGCCTGCGAAGCCTTTTCCGGTAGGGCCGCGGCTCTGGCGACAGCTCCCACGGCCGAAGAGCCAGGAGGGAAAGCTGTGCCTCGTTGGAAAGCTCTTTGGCATCCGCTCACGTGGCCCCACAGCCCGTGGGGCTGCGGGCTTTGCGGCGGCCGTCTGCCTAGGCGCCACCGGCGCCCACGTTGCGCCGCCGCGCCAGCCTGCGAAGCATTTTCCAGTAGGGCTGCAGCTCTGGCGACAGCTCCCACGCCCGAAGAGCCAGGAGGGAAAGCCGTGCCTCATTGGAAAGCTCTTTGGCAGCCGCTCGTGTGGCCCCACAGCCTATGGGGCTGCGGGCTTTCCGGCGGCCATCAGCCTGGGCGACACCGGCTCCCAAGTGGGGCAGCCGCGCCAGCCTGCGAAGCATTTTCCGGTAGGGCCGCGGCTCTGGCGACAGCTCCCACAGCCGAAGAGCCAGGAGGGAAAGCTGTGCCTCGTTGGAAAGCTCTTTGGCATCCGCTCACGTGGCCCCACAGCCCGTGGGGCTGCGGGCTTTGCGGCGGCCGTCAGCCTCGGCGCCACCGGCGCCCACCTGGCGCCGCCGCGCCAGCCTGCGAAGCATTTTCCGGTAGGGCCGCGTCTCTGGCGACAGCTCCCACGGCCGAAGAGCCAGGAGGGAAAGCCGTGCCTCGTTGGAAAGCTCTTTGGCAGCCGCTCGCGTGGCCCCACAGCCCCTGGGGCCGCGGGCTTTGCGGCGGCCATCAGCCTCGGCGCCACCGTCGCCCACATGGCGCTGCTGCACCAGCCTGCGAAGCATTTTCCGGTAGGGCTGCAGCTCTGGCGACAGCTCCCACGCCCGAAGAGCCAGGAGGGAAAGCCGTGCCTCCTTGGAAAGCTCTTTGGCAGCCGCTCGCGTGGCCCCACAGCCCGTGGGGCTGCGGGCTTTGCGGTGGCCGTCAGCCTCGGTGCCACCGTCGCCCACATGGCGCCGCCGCGCCAGTCTGCGAAGCATTTTCCGGTAGGGCTGCAGCTGTGGCAACAGCTCCCACGCCCGAAGAGCCAGGAGGGAAAGCCGTGCCTCATTGGAAAGCTCTTTGGCAGCCGCTCGCATGGCCCCACAGCCCGTGGGGCTGCGGGCTTTCCGGCGGACGTCAGCCTGGGCGACACCGGCGCCCAGGTGGTGCAGCCGCGCCAGCCTGCGAAGCATTTTCCGGTAGGGCCGCGGCTCTGGCGACAGCTCCCACGGCCGAAGAGCCAGGAGGGAAAGCCGTGCCTCGTTGGAAAGCTCTTTGGCAGCCGCTCGCGTGGCCCCACAGCCCCTGGGGCTGCGGGCTTTGGGGCGGCCATCAGCCTCGGCGCCACCGTCGCCCACATGGCGCTGCTGCACCAGCCTGCGAAGCATTTTCCGGTAGGGCTGCAGCTCTGGCGACAGCTCCCACGCCCGAAGAGCCAGGAGGGAAAGCCGTGCCTCCTTGGAAAGCTCTTTGGCAGCCGCTCGCGAGGCCAAACAGTCCATGGGGCTGCGGGCTTTGCGGCGGCCGTCTGCCTCGGCGCCACTGGCGCCCACGTTGCGCCGCCGCGCCAGCCTGTGAAGCATTTTCCGGTAGGGCTGCAGCTCTGGCGACAGCTCCCACGCCCGAAGAGCCAGGAGGGAAAGCCATGCCTCGTTGGAAAGCTCTTTGGCAGCCGCTCGCGTGGCCCCACAGCCCGTGGGGCTGCGGGCTTTGCGGTGGCCGTCAGCCTCGGCGTCACCGTCGCCCACATGGCGCCGCCGCGCCAGCCTGCGAAGCATTTTCCGGTAGGGCTGCAGCTCTGGCGACAGCTCCCACGCCCGAAGAGCCAGGAGGGAAAGCCGTGCCTCATTGGAAAGCTCTTTGGCAGCCGCTCGCGTGGCCCCACAGCCCGTGGGGCTGCGGGCTTTGCGGCGGCCGTCAGCCTGGGCGACACCGGCGCCCAGGTGGGGCAGCCGCGCCAGCCTGCGAAGCATTCTCCGGTAGGGCCGCGGCTCTGGCGACAGCTCCCACGCCCGAAGAGCCAGGAGGGAAAGCCGTGCCTCGTTGGAAAGCTCTTTGGCAGCCGCTCGCGTGGCCCCACAGCCCGTGGGGCTGCGGGCTTTGCGGTGGCCATCAGCCTCGGCGCCACCGGCGCCCACATGGCGCTGCTGCACCAGGCTGCGAAGCATTTTCCGGTAGGGCCGCGGCTCTGGCGACAGCTCCCACGCCCGAAGAGCCAGGAGGGAAAGCCGTGCCTCATTGGAAAGCTCTTTGGCAGCCGCTCGCGTGGCCCCACAGCCCGTGGGGCTGCGGGCTTTCCGGCGGCCGTCAGCCTGGGCGACACCGGCGCCCAGGTGGGGCCGCCGCGCCAGCCTGCGAAGCATTTTCCGGTAGGGCCGCGGCTCTGGCGACAGCTCCCACGCCCGAAGAGCCAGGAGGGAAAGCCGTGCCTCATTGGAAAGCTCTTTGGCAGCCGCTCGCGTGGCCCCACAGCCCGTGGGGCTGCGGGCTTTGTGGCGGCCATCTGCCTCGGCGCCACTGGCGCCCACGTGGTGCCGCCGCGCCAGCCTGCGAAGCATTTTCCTGTAGGGCTGCAGCTCTGGCGACAGCTCCCACGCCCGAAGAGCCAGGAGGGAAAGCCGTGCCTCATTGGAAAGCTCTTTGGCAGCCGCTCGCGTGGCCCCACAGCCCGTGGGGCTGCGGGTTTTCCGGCGGCCGTCAGCCTGGGCGACACCGGCGCCCAGGTGGGGCAGCCGCGCCAGCCTGCGAAGCATTTTCCGGTAGGGCCGCGGCTCTGGCGACAGCTCCCACGCCCGAAGAGCCAGGAGGGAAAGCCGTGCCTCGTTGGAAAGCTCTTTGGCAGCCGCTCACGTGGCCCCACAGCCCATGGGGCTGCGGGCTTTGCGGCGGCCGTCAGCCTGGGCGACACCGGCGCCTATGTGGAGCCGCCGCGCCAGCCTGCGAAGCATTTTCCGGTAGGGCTGCAGCTCTGGCGACAGCTCCCACGCCGGAAGAGCCAGGAGGGAAAGCCATGCCTCGTTGGAAAGCTCTTTGGCAGCCGCTCGCGTGGCCCCACAGCCCATGGGGCTGCGGGCTTTCCGGCGGCCATCAGCCTGGGCGACACCGGCTCCCAGGTGGGGCAGCCGCGCCAGCCTGCGAAGCATTTTCCGGTAGGGCCGCGTCTCTGGCGACAGCTCCCACGCTCGAAGAGCCAGGAGGGAAAGCCGTGCCTCGTTGGAAAGCTCTTTGGCAGCCGCTCGCGTGGCCCCACAGCCCGTGGGGCTGCGGGCTTTGCGGCGGCCGTCAGCCTGGGCGCCACCGGCGTCCACGTCGGGCCGCCGCGCCAACCTGCGAAGCATTTTCCGTTAGGGCCGCGGCTCTGGCGACAGCTCCCACGCCCGAAGAGCCAGGAGGGAAAGCCGTGCCTCGTTGGAAAGCTCTTTGGCAGCCGCTCGCGTGGCCCAACAGCCCGTGGGGCTGCGGGCTTTGCGGCGGCCGTCAGCCTGGGCGACACCGGCGCCCATGTGGCGCCACCGCGCCAGCCTGCGAAGCATTTTCCGGTAGGGCCGCGGCTCTGGCGACAGCTCCCACGCCCGAAGAGCCAGGAGAGAAAGCCCTGCCTCATTGGAAAGCTCTTTGGCAGCCGCTCGCGTGGCCCCACAGCCCGTGGGGCTGCGGGCTTTCCGGCGGCTGTCAGCCTCGGCGACACCGGCGACCAGGTGGGCCTGCCGCGCCAGCCTGCGAAGCATTTTCCGGTAGGGCCGCGGCTCTGGCGACAGCTCCCACGCCCGAAGAGCCAGGAGGGAAAGCCGTTCCTCGTTGGAAAGCTCTTTCGCAGCCGCTCGAATGGCCCCACAGCCCGTGGGGCAACGGAATTTGCGGCGTCCGTCAGCCTCGGCGCCACCGGCGCCCACGTTGCGCCGCAGCGCCAGCCTGCGAAGCATTTTCCGGTAGGGCCGCGGCTCTGGCGACAGCTCCCACGGCCGAAGAGCCAGGAGGGAAAGCCGTGCCTCGTTGGAAAGCTCTTTGGCAGCCGCTCGCGTGGCCCCACAGCCCGTGGGGCTGCGGGCTTTGCGGTGGCCGTCAGCCTCGGCGCCACCGGCGCCCACATTGCGCCGCCGCGCCAGCCTGCGAAGCATTTTCCGGTAGGGCCGCGGCTCTGGCGACAGCTCCCACGGCCGAAGAGCCAGGAGGGAAAGCCGTGCCTCGTTGGAAAGCTCTTTGGCATCCGCTCACGTGGCCCCACAGCCCGTGGGGCTGCGGGCTTTGCGGCGGCCGTCAGCCTCGGCGCCACCGGCGCCCACGTGGCGCCGCCGCGCCAGCCTGCGAAGCATTTTCCGGTAGGGCCGCGTCTCTGGCGACAGCTCCCACGGCCGAAGAGCCAGGAGGGAAAGCCGTGCCTCGTTGGAAAGCTCTTTGGCAGCCGCTCGCGTGGCCCCACAGCCCCTGGGGCCGTGGGCTTTGCGGCGGCCATCAGCCTCGGCGCCACCGTCGCCCACATGGCGCTGCTGCACCAGCCTGCGAAGCATTTTCCGGTAGGGCTGCAGCTCTGGCGACAGCTCCCACGCCCGAAGAGCCAGGAGGGAAAGCCGTGCCTCCTTGGAAAGCTCTTTGGCAGCCGCTCGCGTGGCCCCACAGCCCCTGGGGCTGCGGGCTTTGCGGTGGCCGTCAGCCTCGGTGCCACCGTCGCCCACATGGCGCCGCCGCGCCAGTCTGCGAAGCATTTTCCGGTAGGGCTGCAGCTCTGGCGACAGCTCCCACGCCCGAAGAGCCAGGAGGGAAAGCCGTGCCTCATTGGAAAGCTCTTTGGCAGCCGCTCGCATGGCCCCACAGCCCGTGGGGCTGCGGCCTTTCCGGCGGACGTCAGCCTGGGCGACACCGGCGCCCAGGTGGTGCAGCCGCGCCAGCCTGCGAAGCATTTTCCGGTAGGGCCGCGGCTCTGGCGACAGCTCCCACGGCCGAAGAGCCAGGAGGGAAAGCCGTGCCTCGTTGGAAAGCTCTTTGGCAGCCGCTCGCGTGGCCCCACAGCCCCTGGGGCCGTGGGCTTTGCGGCGGCCATCAGCCTCGGCGCCACCGTCGCCCACATGGCGCTGCTGCACCAGCCTGCGAAGCATTTTCCGGTAGGGCTGCAGCTCTGGCGACAGCTCCCACGCCCGAACAGCCAGGAGGGAAAGCCGTGCCTCGTTGGAAAGCTCTTTGGCAGCCGCTCGCGTGGCCCCACAGCCCCTGGGGCTGCGGGCTTTGCGGCGGCCATCAGCCTCGGCGCCACCGTCGCCCACATGGCGCTGCTGCACCAGCCTGCGAAGCATTTTCCGGTAGGGCTGCAGCTCTGGCGACAGCTCCCACGCCCGAAGAGCCAGGAGGGAAAGCCGTGCCTCATTGGAAAGCTCTTTGGCAGCCGCTCGCGTGGCCCCACAGCCCGTGGGGCTGTGGGCTTTCCGGCGGCCGTCAGCCTGGGCGACACCGGCGCCCAGGTGGGTCCGCCGCGCCAGCCTGCGAAGCATTTTCCGGTAGGGCCGCGGCTCTGGCGACAGCTCCCACGCCCGAAGAGCCAGGAGGGAAAGCCGTGCCTCCTTGGAAAGCTCTTTGGCAGCCGCTCGCGTGGCCCCACAGCCCGTGGGGCTGCGGGCTTTGCGGCGGCCGTCTGCCTAGGCGCCACCGGCGCCCACGTTGCGCCGCCGCACCAGCCTGCGAAGCATTTTCCGGTAGGTCTGCGTCTCTGGCGACAGCTCCCACGCCCGAAGAGCCAGGAGGGAAAGCCATGCCTCGTTGGAAAGCTCTTTGGCAGCCGCTCGCGTGGCCCCACAGCCCGTGGGGCTGCGGGCTTTGCGGCGGCCGTCTGCCTCGGCGCCACTGGCGCCCACGTGGTGCCGCCACGCCAGCCTGCGAAGCATTTTCCTGTAGGGCTGCAGCTCTGGCGACAGCTCCCACGGCCGAAGAGCCAGGAGGGAAAGCCGTGCCTCATTGGAAAGCTCTTTGGCAGCCGCTCGCGTGGCCCCACAGCCCGTGGGGCTGCGGGTTTTCCGGCGGCCGTCAGCCTGGGCGACACCGGCGCCCAGGTGGGGCAGCCGCGCCAGCCTGCGAAGCATTTTCCGGGAGGGCCGCGGCTCTGGCGACAGCTCCCACGCCCGAAGAGCCAGGAGGGAAAGCCGCGCCTCGTTGGAAAGCTCTTTGGCAGCCGCTCACGTGGCCCCACAGCCCATGGGGCTGCGGGCTTTGCGGCGGCCGTCAGCCTGGGCGACACCGGCGCCTATGTGGAGCCGCCGCGCCAGCCTGCGAAGCATTTTCCGGTAGGGCTGCAGCTCTGGCGACAGCTCCCACGCCGGAAGAGCCAGGAGGGAAAGCCGTGCCTCGTTGGAAAGCTCTTTGGCAGCCGCTCGCGTGGCCCCACAGCCTGTGGGGCTGCGGGCTTTGCGGCGGCCGTCAGCCTGGGCGCCACCGGCGTCCACGTCGGGCCGCCGCGCCAACCTGCGAAGCATTTTCCGGTAGGTCTGCGGCTCTGGCGACAGCTCCCACGCCCGAAGAGCCAGGAGGGAAAGCCGTGCCTCGTTGGAAAGCTCTTTGGCAGCCGCTCGCGTGGCCCAACAGCCCGTGGGGCTGCGGGCTTTGCGGCGGCCGTCAGCCTGGGCGACACCGGCGCCCATGTGGCGCCACCGCGCCAGCCTGCGAAGCATTTTCCGGTAGGGCCGCGGCTCTGGCGACAGCTCCCACGCCCGAAGAGCCAGGAGAGAAAGCCCTGCCTCATTGGAAAGCTCTTTGGCAGCCGCTCGCGTGGCCCCACAGCCCGTGGGGCTGCGGGCTTTCCGGCGGCTGTCAGCCTCGGCGACACCGGCGACCAGGTGGGCCTGCCGCGCCAGCCTGCGAAGCATTTTCCGGTAGGGCCGCGGCTCTGGCGACAGCTCCCACGCCCGAAGAGCCAGGAGGGAAAGCCGTGCCTCGTTGGAAAGCTCTTTCGCAGCCGCTCGAATGGCCCCACAGCCCGTGGGGCAACGGAATTTGCGGCGTCTGTCAGCCTCGGCGCCACCGGCGCCCACGTTGCGCCGCAGCGCCAGCCTGCGAAGCATTTTCCGGTAGGGCCGCGGCTCTGGCGACAGCTCCCACGCCCGAAGAGCCAGGAGGGAAAGCCGTGCCTCGTTGGAAAGCTCTTTGGCAGCCGCTCGCGTGGCCCCACAGCCCGTGGGGCTGCGGGCTTTGCGGTGGCCGTCAGCCTCGGCGCCACCGGCGCCCACATTGCGCCGCCGCGCCAGCCTGCGAAGCATTTTCCGGTAGGGCCGCGGCTCTGGCGACAGCTCCCACGGCCGAAGAGCCAGGAGGGAAAGCCGTGCCTCGTTGGATAGCTCTTTGGCAGCCGCTCGCGTGGCCCCACAGCCCGTGGGGCTGCGGGCTTTCCGGCGGACGTCCGCCTGGGCGACACCAGCGCCCACGTCGGGCCGCCGCGCCAGCCTGCAAAGCATTTTCCGGTAGGGCCGCGGCTCTGGCGACAGCTCCCACGCTCGAAGAGCCACGAGGAAAAGCCATGCCTCGTTGGAAAGCTCTTTGGCAGCCACTCGCGTGGCCCCACAGCCCGTGGGGCTGCGGGCTTTGCGGCGGCCGTCAGCCTCGGCGCCACCGGCGCCCACATTGCGCCGCCGCGCCAGCCTGCAAAGCATTTTCCGGTAGGGCCGCGGCTCTGGCGACAGCTCCCACACCCGAAGAGCCAGGAGGGAAAGCCGTGCCTCATTGGAAAGCTCTTTGGCAGCCACTCGCATGGCCCCACAGCCCGTGGGGCTACGGGCTTTGCGGCGGTCGTCAGCCTCGGCGTCGTAGGCACCCACGTTGGGCCGCCGCGCCAGCCTGCGAAGCATTTTCCGGTAGGGCCGCGTCTCTGGCGACAGCTCCCACGCCCGAAGAGCCAGGAGGGAAAGCCGTGCCTCATTGGAAAGCTCTTTGGCAGCCGCTCGCGTGGCCCCACAGCCCGTGGGGCTGCGGGCTTTCCGGCGGCTGTCAGCCTCGGCGACACCGGCGACCAGGTGGGCCTGCCGCGCCAGCCTGCGAAGCATTTTCCGGTAGGGCCGCGGCTCTGGCGACAGCTCCCACGCCCGAAGAGCCAGGAGGGAAAGCCGTGCCTCGTTGGAAAGCTCTTTCGCAGCCGCTCGAATGGCCCCACAGCCCGTGGGGCAACGGAATTTGCGGCGTCCGTCAGCCTCGGCGCCACCGGCGCCCACGTTGCGCCGCAGCGCCAGCCTGCGAAGCATTTTCCGGTAGGGCCGCGGCTCTGGCGACAGCTCCCACGCCCGAAGAGCCAGGAGGGAAAGCCGTGCCTCGTTGGAAAGCTCTTTGGCAGCCGCTCGCGTGGCCCCACAGCCCGTGGGGCTGCGGGCTTTGCGGTGGCCGTCAGCCTCGGCGCCACCGGCGCCCACATTGCGCCGCCGCGCCAGCCTGCGAAGCATTTTCCGGTAGGGCCGCGGCTCTGGCGACAGCTCCCACGGCCGAAGAGCCAGGAGGGAAAGCCGTGCCTCGTTGGAAAGCTCTTTGGCATCCGCTCACGTGGCCCCACAGCCCGTGGGGCTGCGGGCTTTGCGGCGGCCGTCAGCCTCGGCGCCACCGGCGCCCACGTGGCGCCGCCGCGCCAGCCTGCGAAGCATTTTCCGGTAGGGCCGCGTCTCTGGCGACAGCTCCCACGGCCGAAGAGCCAGGAGGGAAAGCCGTGCCTCGTTGGAAAGCTCTTTGGCAGCCGCTCGCGTGGCCCCACAGCCCCTGGGGCCGCGGGCTTTGCGGCGGCCATCAGCCTCGGCGCCACCGTCGCCCACATGGCGCTGCTGCACCAGCCTGCGAAGCATTTTCCGGTAGGGCTGCAGCTCTGGCGACAGCTCCCACGCCCGAAGAGCCAGGAGGGAAAGCCGTGCCTCCTTGGAAAGCTCTTTGGCAGCCGCTCGCGTGGCCCCACAGCCCCTGGGGCTGCGGGCTTTGCGGTGGCCGTCAGCCTCGGTGCCACCGTCGCCCACATGGCGCCGCCGCGCCAGTCTGCGAAGCATTTTCCGGTAGGGCTGCAGCTCTGGCGACAGCTCCCACGCCCGAAGAGCCAGGAGGGAAAGCCGTGCCTCATTGGAAAGCTCTTTGGCAGCCGCTCGCATGGCCCCACAGCCCGTGGGGCTGCGGGCTTTCCGGCGGACGTCAGCCTGGGCGACACCGGCGCCCAGGTGGTGCAGCCGCGCCAGCCTGCGAAGCATTTTCCGGTAGGGCCGCGGCTCTGGCGACAGCTCCCACGGCCGAAGAGCCAGGAGGGAAAGCCGTGCCTCGTTGGAAAGCTCTTTGGCAGCCGCTCGCGTGGCCCCACAGCCCCTGGGGCCGCGGGCTTTGCGGCGGCCATCAGCCTCGGCGCCACCGTCGCCCACATGGCGCTGCTGCACCAGCCTGCGAAGCATTTTCCGGTAGGGCTGCAGCTCTGGCGACAGCTCCCACGCCCGAAGAGCCAGGAGGGAAAGCCGTGCCTCGTTGGAAAGCTCTTTGGCAGCCGCTCGCGTGGCCCCACAGCCCCTGGGGCTGCGGGCTTTCCGGCGGCTGTCAGCCTCGGCGACACCGGCGACCAGGTGGGCCTGCCGCGCCAGCCTGCGAAGCATTTTCCGGTAGGGCCGCGGCTCTGGCGACAGCTCCCACGCCCGAAGAGCCAGGAGGGAAAGCCGTGCCTCGTTGGAAAGCTCTTTCGCAGCCGCTCGAATGGCCCCACAGCCCGTGGGGCAACGGAATTTGCGGCGTCTGTCAGCCTCGGCGCCACCGGCGCCCACGTTGCGCCGCAGCGCCAGCCTGCGAAGCATTTTCCGGTAGGGCCGCGGCTCTGGCGACAGCTCCCACGCCCGAAGAGCCAGGAGGGAAAGCCGTGCCTCGTTGGAAAGCTCTTTGGCAGCCGCTCGCGTGGCCCCACAGCCCGTGGGGCTGCGGGCTTTGCGGTGGCCGTCAGCCTCGGCGCCACCGGCGCCCACATTGCGCCGCCGCGCCAGCCTGCGAAGCATTTTCCGGTAGGGCCGCGGCTCTGGCGACAGCTCCCACGGCCGAAGAGCCAGGAGGGAAAGCCGTGACTCGTTGGATAGCTCTTTGGCAGCCGCTCGCGTGGCCCCACAGCCCCTGGGGCTGCGGGCTTTCCGGCGGACGTCCGCCTGGGCGACACCAGCGCCCACGTCGGGCCGCCGCGCCAGCCTGCAAAGCATTTTCCGGTAGGGCCGCGGCTCTGGCGACAGCTCCCACGCTCGAAGAGCCACGAGGAAAAGCCATGCCTCGTTGGAAAGCTCTTTGGCAGCCACTCGCGTGGCCCCACAGCCCGTGGGGCTGCGGGCTTTGCGGCGGCCGTCAGCCTCGGCGCCACCGGCGCCCACATTGCGCCGCCGCGCCAGCCTGCAAAGCATTTTCCGGTAGGGCCGCGGCTCTGGCGACAGCTCCCACACCCGAAGAGCCAGGAGGGAAAGCCGTGCCTCATTGGAAAGCTCTTTGGCAGCCACTCGCATGGCCCCACAGCCCGTGGGGCTACGGGCTTTGCGGCGGTCGTCAGCCTCGGCGTCGTAGGCACCCACGTTGGGCCGCCGCGCCAGCCTGCGAAGCATTTTCCGGTAGGGCCGCGTCTCTGGCGACAGCTCCCACGCCCGAAGAGCCAGGAGGGAAAGCCGTGCCTCGTTGGAAAGCTCTTTGGCAGCCGCTCGCGTGGCCCCACAGACCGTGGGGCTGCGGGCTTTGCGGCAGCCGTCAGCCCTGGCGCCACTGGCACCCACGTGGGGCCGCCGCGCCAGCCTGCGAAGCATTTTCCGGTAGGGCCGCGTCTCTGGCGACAGCTCCCACGCCCGAAGAGCCAGGAGGGAAAGCCGTGCCTCATTGGAAAGGTCTTTGGCAGCCACTTGCATGGCCCCACAGCCCATGGGGCTGCGGGCTTTCCGGCGGCCGTCAGCCTCGGCACCACCGGCGCCCACGTTGCATCGCTGCGCCAGCCTGCGAAGCATTTTCCGGTAGGGCCGCGTCTCTGGCGACAGCTCCCACGCCCGAACAGCCAGGAGGGAAAGCCGTGCCTCGTTGGAAAGCTCTTTGGCAGCCGCTCGCATGGCCCCACAGCCCGTGGGTCTGCGGGCTTTGCGGCAGCCGTCAGCCTCGGCGCCACTGGCACCCACGTGGGGCCGCTGCACCAGCCTGCGAAGCATTTTCCGGTAGGGCCGCGTCTCTGGCGACAGCTCCCACGGCCGAAGAGCCAGGAGGGAAAGCCGTGCCTCGTTGGAAAGCTCTTTGGCAGCCGCTCGCATGGCCCCACAGCCCGTGGGGCTGCGGGCTTTGCGGCGGCCGTCAGCCTCGGCGCCATCGGCGCCCACGTGGCGCCGCCGCGCCAGCCTGCGAAGCATTTTCCGGTAGGGCCGCGTCTCTGGCGACAGCTCCCACGTCCGAAGAGCCAGGAGGGAAAGCCGTGCCTCGTTGGAAAGCTCTTTGGCAGCCTCTCTCGTGGCCCCACAGCCCCTGGGGCTGCGGGCTTTCCGGCGGCTGGCAGCCTCAGCGCCACCGGCGCCCACGTGGCGCCGCTGCGCCAGCCTGCGAAGCATTTTCCGGTAGGGCCGCGGCTCTGGCGACAGCTCCCACGCCCGAAGAGCCAGGAGGGAAAGCCGTGCCTCGTTGGAAAGCTCTTTGGCAGCCGCTCGCGTGGCCCCACAGCCCCTGGGACTGCGGGCTTTGCGGCGGCCATCAGCCTCGGGGCCACCGGCGCCCACGTGGCGCCGCCGCGCCAGCCTGCGAAGCATTTTCCGGTAGGGCCGCGGCTCTGGCGACAGCTCCCACGCCCGAAGAGCCAGGAGGGAAAGCCGTGCCTCGTTGGAAAGCTCTTTGGCAGCCGCTCGCGTGGCCCCACAGCCCGTGGGGCTGCGGGCTTTGCGGCGGCCGTCAGCCTGGGCGACACCGGCGCCCAGGTGGGGCAGCCGCGCCAGCCTGCGAAGCATTTTCCGGTAGGGCCGCGTCTCTGGCGACAGCTCCCACACCCGAAGAGCCAGGAGGGAAAGCCGTGCCTCGTTGGAAAGCTCTTTGGCAGCCGCTCGCGTGTCCCCACAGCCCATGGGGCTGCGGGCTTTGCGGCGGCCGTCAGCCTCGGCGCCACCGTCACCCACATGGCGCTGCTGCACCAGCCTGCGAAGCATTTTCCGGTAGGGCTGCAGCTCTGGCGACAGCTCCCACGCCCGAAGAGCCAGGAGGGAAAGCCGTGCCTCATTGGAAAGCTCTTTGGCAGCCGCTCGCGTAGCCCCACATCCCGTGGGGCTGCGGGCTTTTCAGTGGCCGTCAGCCTCGGCGCCATCGGCGCCCACGTGGCGCCGCCGCGCCAGCCTGCGACGCATTTTCCGGTAGGGTCGCGTCTCTGGCGACAGCTCCCACGCCCGAAGAGCCAGGAGGGAAAGCCTTGCCTCGTTGGAAAGCTCTTTGGCAGCCGCTCGCGTGGCCCTACAGCCCGTGGGGCTGCGGGCTTTCCGGCGGCCGTCAGCCTGGGCGACACCGGCGCCCAGGTGGGGCAGCCGCGCCAGCCTGCGAAGCATTTTCCGGTAGGGCCGCGTCTCTGGCGACAGCTCCCACGCCCGAAGAGCCAGGAGGGAAAGCCGTGCCTCGTTGGAAAGCTCTTTGGCAGCCGCTCGCGTGGCCCCACAGCCCCTGGGGCTGCGGGCTTTGCGGCGGCCGTCAGCCTCGGCGCCACCGGCGCCCACGTGGCGCCGCCGCGCCAGCCTGCGAAGCATTTTCCGGTAGGGCTGCAGCTCTGGCGACAGCTCCCACGCCCGAAGAGCCAGGAGGGAAAGCCGTGCCTCGTTGGAAAGCTCTTTGGCAGCCACTCGCGTGGCCCCACAGCCCCTGGGGCTGCGGGCTTTCCGGCGGCCGTCAGCCTCGGGGCCACCGGCGCCCACGTGGCGCCGCCGCGCCAGCCTGCGAAGCATTTTCCGGTAGGGCCGCGGCTCTGGCGACAGCTCCCACGCCCGAAGAGCCAGGAGGGAAAGCCGTGCCTCGTTGGAAAGCTCTTTGGCAGCCGCTCGCGTGGCCCCACAGCCCGTGGGGCTGCGGGCTTTCCGGCGGCCGGCAGCCTCAGCGCCACCGGCGCCCACGTGGCGCCGCTGCGCCAGCCTGAGAAGCATTTTCCGGTAGGGCCGCGGCTCTGGCGACAGCTCCCACGCCCGAAGAGCCAGGAGGGAAAGCCGTGCCTCGTTGGAAAGCTCTTTGGCAGCCGCTCGCGTGGCCCCACAGCCCGTGGGGCTGCGGGCTTTGCGGCGGCCGTCAGCCTCGGCGCCACCGGCGCCCACGTGGCGCCGCCGCGCCAGCCTGCGAAGCATTTTCCGGTAGGGCCGCGGCTCTGGCGACAGCTCCCACGCCCGAAGAGCCAGGAGGGAAAGCCGTGCCTCGTTGGAAAGCTCTTTGGCAGCCGCTCGCGTGGCCCCACAGCCCGTGGGTCTGCGGGCTTTGCGGCAGCCGTCAGCCTCGGCGCCACTGGCACCCACGTGGGGCCGCTGCACCAGCCTGCGAAGCATTTTCCGGTAGGGCCGCGTCTCTGGCGACAGCTCCCACGGCCGAAGAGCCAGGAGGGAAAGCCGTGCCTCGTTGGAAAGCTCTTTGGCAGCCGCTCGCATGGCCCCACAGCCCGTGGGGCTGCGGGCTTTGCGGCGGCCGTCAGCCTCGGCGCCATCGGCGCCCACGTGGCGCCGCCGCGCCAGCCTGCGAAGCATTTTCCGGTAGGGCCGCGTCTCTGGCGACAGCTCCCACGTCCGAAGAGCCAGGAGGGAAAGCCGTGCCTCGTTGGAAAGCTCTTTGGCAGCCTCTCTCGTGGCCCCACAGCCCCTGGGGCTGCGGGCTTTCCGGCGGCTGGCAGCCTCAGCGCCACCGGCGCCCACGTGGCGCCGCTGCGCCAGCCTGCGAAGCATTTTCCGGTAGGGCCGCGGCTCTGGCGACAGCTCCCACGCCCGAAGAGCCAGGAGGGAAAGCCGTGCCTCGTTGGAAAGCTCTTTGGCAGCCGCTCGCGTGGCCCCACAGCCCCTGGGACTGCGGGCTTTGCGGCGGCCATCAGCCTCGGGGCCACCGGCGCCCACGTGGCGCCGCCGCGCCAGCCTGCGAAGCATTTTCCGGTAGGGCCGCGGCTCTGGCGACAGCTCCCACGCCCGAAGAGCCAGGAGGGAAAGCCGTGCCTCGTTGGAAAGCTCTTTGGCAGCCGCTCGCGTGGCCCCACAGCCCGTGGGGCTGCGGGCTTTGCGGCGGCCGTCAGCCTGGGCGACACCGGCGCCCAGGTGGGGCAGCCGCGCCAGCCTGCGAAGCATTTTCCGGTAGGGCCGCGTCTCTGGCGACAGCTCCCACACCCGAAGAGCCAGGAGGGAAAGCCGTGCCTCGTTGGAAAGCTCTTTGGCAGCCGCTCGCGTGTCCCCACAGCCCATGGGGCTGCGGGCTTTGCGGCGGCCGTCAGCCTCGGCGCCACCGTCACCCACATGGCGCTGCTGCACCAGCCTGCGAAGCATTTTCCGGTAGGGCTGCAGCTCTGGCGACAGCTCCCACGCCCGAAGAGCCAGGAGGGAAAGCCGTGCCTCATTGGAAAGCTCTTTGGCAGCCGCTCGCGTAGCCCCACATCCCGTGGGGCTGCGGGCTTTTCAGTGGCCGTCAGCCTCGGCGCCATCGGCGCCCACGTGGCGCCGCCGCGCCAGCCTGCGACGCATTTTCCGGTAGGGTCGCGTCTCTGGCGACAGCTCCCACGCCCGAAGAGCCAGGAGGGAAAGCCTTGCCTCGTTGGAAAGCTCTTTGGCAGCCGCTCGCGTGGCCCTACAGCCCGTGGGGCTGCGGGCTTTCCGGCGGCCGTCAGCCTGGGCGACACCGGCGCCCAGGTGGGGCAGCCGCGCCAGCCTGCGAAGCATTTTCCGGTAGGGCCGCGTCTCTGGCGACAGCTCCCACGCCCGAAGAGCCAGGAGGGAAAGCCGTGCCTCGTTGGAAAGCTCTTTGGCAGCCGCTCGCGTGGCCCCACAGCCCCTGGGGCTGCGGGCTTTGCGGCGGCCGTCAGCCTCGGCGCCACCGGCGCCCACGTGGCGCCGCCGCGCCAGCCTGCGAAGCATTTTCCGGTAGGGCTGCAGCTCTGGCGACAGCTCCCACGCCCGAAGAGCCAGGAGGGAAAGCCGTGCCTCGTTGGAAAGCTCTTTGGCAGCCACTCGCGTGGCCCCACAGCCCCTGGGGCTGCGGGCTTTCCGGCGGCCGTCAGCCTCGGGGCCACCGGCGCCCACGTGGCGCCGCCGCGCCAGCCTGCGAAGCATTTTCCGGTAGGGCCGCGGCTCTGGCGACAGCTCCCACGCCCGAAGAGCCAGGAGGGAAAGCCGTGCCTCGTTGGAAAGCTCTTTGGCAGCCGCTCGCGTGGCCCCACAGCCCGTGGGGCTGCGGGCTTTCCGGCGGCCGGCAGCCTCAGCGCCACCGGCGCCCACGTGGCGCCGCTGCGCCAGCCTGAGAAGCATTTTCCGGTAGGGCCGCGGCTCTGGCGACAGCTCCCACGCCCGAAGAGCCAGGAGGGAAAGCCGTGCCTCGTTGGAAAGCTCTTTGGCAGCCGCTCGCGTGGCCCCACAGCCCGTGGGGCTGCGGGCTTTGCGGCGGCCGTCAGCCTCGGCGCCACCGGCGCCCACGTGGCGCCGCCGCGCCAGCCTGCGAAGCATTTTCCGGTAGGGCCGCGGCTCTGGCGACAGCTCCCACGCCCGAAGAGCCAGGAGGGAAAGCCGTGCCTCGTTGGAAAGCTCTTTGGCAGCCGCTCGCGTGGCCCCACAGCCCGTGGGGCTGCGGGCTTTCCGGCGGCCGTCAGCCTGGGCGACACCGGCGCCCAGGTGGGGCAGCCGCGCCAGCCTGCGAAGCATTTTCCGGTAGGGCCGCGGCTCTGGCGACAGCTCCCACGCCCGAAGAGCCAGGAGGGAAAGCCGTGCCTCGTTGGAAAGCTCTTTGGCAGCCGCTCGCGTGGCCCCACAGCCCATGGGGCTGCGGGATTTGCGGCAGCCGTCAGCCTCGGCGCCACCGTCACCCACATGGCGCTGCTGCACCAGCCTGCGAAGCATTTTCCGGTAGGGCTGCAGCTCTGGCGACAGCTCCCACACCCGAAGAGCCAGGAGGGAAAGCCGTGCCTCGTTGGAAAGCTCTTTGGCAGCCGCTCGCGTGGCCCCACAGCCCGTGGGGCTGCGGGCTTTTCAGTGGCCGTCAGCCTCGGCGCCATCGGCGCCCACGTGGCGCCGCCGCGCCAGCCTGCGAAGCATTTTCCGGTAGGTCCGCGTCTCTGGCGACAGCTCCCACGCCCGAAGAGCCAGGAGGGAAAGACGTGCCTCGTTGGAAAGCTCTTTGGCAGCCGCTCGCGTGGCCCCACAGCCCGTGGGGCTGCGGGCTTTGCGGCGGCCGTCAGCCTGGGCGACACCGGCGCCCAGGTGGGGCAGCCGCGCCAGCCTGAGAAGCATTTTCCGGTAGGGCCGCGGCTCTGGCGACAGCTCCCACGGCCGAAGAGCCAGGAGGGAAAGCCGTGCCTCGTTGGAAAGCTCTTTGGCAGCCGCTCGCGTGGCCCCACAGCCCGTGGGGCTGCGGGCTTTGCGGTGGCCGTCAGCCTCGGCGCCACCGGCGCCCACGTGGCGCTGCCGCGCCAGCCTGCGAAGCATTTTCCGGTAGGGCTGCAGCTCTGGCGACAGCTCCCACGCCCGAAGAGCCAGGAGGGAAAGCCGTGCCTCGTTGGAAAGCTCTTTGGCAGCCACTCGCGTGGCCCCACAGCCCCTGGGGCTGCGGGCTTTCCGGCGGCCGTCAGCCTCGGGGCCACCGGCGCCCACGTGGCGCCGCCGCGCCAGCCTGCGAAGCATTTTCCGGTAGGGCCGCGGCTCTGGCGACAGCTCCCACGCCCGAAGAGCCAGGAGGGAAAGCCGTGCCTCGTTGGAAAGCTCTTTGGCAGCCGCTCGCGTGGCCCCACAGCGCGTGGGGCTGCGGGCTTTCCGGCGGCCGTCAGCCTGGGCGACACCGGCGCCCAGGTGGGGCAGCCGCGCCAGCCTGCGAAGCATTTTCCGGTAGGGCCGCGGCTCTGGCGACAGCTCCCACGCCCGAAGAGCCAGGAGGGAAAGCCGTGCCTCCTTGGAAAGCTCTTTGGCAGCCGCTCGCGTGGCCCCACAGCCCATGGGGCTGCGGGCTTTGCGGCGGCCATCAGCCTCGGCGCCACCGTCACCCACATGGCGCTGCTGCACCAGCCTGCGAAGCATTTTCCGGTAGGGCTGCAGCTCTGGCGACAGCTCCCACACCCAAAGAGCCAGGAGGGAAAGCCGTGCCTCATTGGAAAGCTCTTTGGCAGCCGCTCGCGTGGCCCCACAGCCCGTGGGGCTGCGGGCTTTCCGGTGGCCGTCAGCCTCGGCGCCATCGGCGCCCACGTGGTGCCGCCGCGCTAGCCTGCGAAGCATTTTCCGGTAGGGCTGCAGCTGTGGCAACAGCTCCCACGGCCGAAGAGCCAGGAGGGAAAGCCGTGCCTCATTGGAAAGCTCTTTGGCAGCCGCTCGCGTGGCCCCACAGCCCGTGGGGCTGCGGGCTTTGCGGCGGCCGTCAGCCTGGGCGACACCGGCGCCCATGTGGCGCCGCCGCGCCAGCCTGCGAAGGATTTTCCGGTAGGTCTGCGGCTCTGGCGACAGCTCCCACGGCCGAAGAGCCAGGAGGGAAAGCCGTGCCTCGTTGGAAAGCTCTTTGGCAGCCGCTCGCGTGGCCCCACAGCCCCTGGGGCTGCGGGCTTTCCGGCGGCCGTCAGCCTTGGGGCCACCGGCGCCCACGTGGCGCCGCCGCGCCAGCCTGCGAAGCATTTTCCGGTAGGGCCGCGGCTCTGGCGACAGCTCCCACGCCCGAAGAGCCAGGAGGGAAAGCCGTGCCTCGTTGGAAAGCTCTTTGGCAGCCGCTCGCGTGGCCCCACAGCCCGTGGGGCTGCGGGCTTTCCAGCGGCCGTCAGCCTGGGCGACACCGGTGCCCAGGTGGGGCAGCCGCGCCAGCCTGCGAAGCATTTTCCGGTAGGGCCGCGGCTCTGGCGACAGCTCCCACGCCCGAAGAGCCAGGAGGGAAAGCCGTGCCTCGTTGGAAAGCTCTTTGGCAGCCGCTCGCGTGGCCCCACAGCCCATGGGGCTGCGGGCTTTGCGGCGGCCATCAGCCTCGGCGCCACCTTCACCCACATGGCGCTGCTGCACCAGCCTGCGAAGCATTTTCCGGTAGGGCTGCAGCTCTGGCGACAGCTCCCACACCCGAAGAGCCAGGAGGGAAAGCCGTGCCTCATTGGAAAGCTCTTTGGCAGCCGCTCGCGTGGCCCCACAGCCCGTGGGGCTGCGGGCTTTCCGGTGGCCGTCAGCCTCGGCGCCATCGGCGCCCACGTTGCGCCGCCGCGCTAGCCTGCGAAGCATTTTCCGGTAGGGCTGCAGCTGTGGCAACAGCTCCCACGGCCGAAGAGCCAGGAGGGAAAGCCGTGCCTCATTGGAAAGCTCTTTGGCAGCCGCTCGCGTGGCCCCACAGCCCGTGGGGCTGCGGGCTTTGCGGCGGCCGTCAGCCTGGGCGACACTGGCGCCCAGGTGGGGCAGCCGCGCCAGCCTGCGAAGCATTTTCCGGTAGGGCCGCGGCTTTGGCAACAGCTCCCACGCCCGAAGAGCCAGGAGGGAAAGCCGTGCCTCGTTGGAAAGCTCTTTGGCAGCCGCTCGCGTGGCCCCACAGCCCGTGGGGCTGCGGGCTTTCCGGCGGCCGTCAGCCTGGGCGACACCGGCTCCCATGTGGCGCCGCCGCGCCAGCCTGCGAAGGATTTTCCGGTAGGTCTGCGGCTCTGGCGACAGCTCCCACGGCCGAAGAGCCAGGAGGGAAAGCCGTGCCTCGTTGGAAAGCTCTTTGGCAGCCGCTCGCGTGGCCCCACAGCCCCTGGGGCTGCGGGCTTTGCGGCGGCCGTCAGCCTCAGCGCCACCGGTGCCCACGTGGCGCCGCCACGCCAGCCTGCGAAGCATTTTCCGGTAGGGCCGCGGCTCTGGCGACAGCTCCCACGCCCGAAGAGCCAGGAGGGAAAGCCGTGCCTCGTTGGAAAGCTCTTTGGCAGCCGCTCGCGTGGCCCCACAGCCCATGGGGCTGCGGGCTTTGCGGCGGCCATCAGCCTCGGCGCCACCGTCACCCACATGGCGCTGCTGCACCAGCCTGCGAAGCATTTTCCGGTAGGGCTGCAGCTCTGGCGACAGCTCCCACGCCCGAAGAGCCAGGAGGGAAAGCCGTGCCTCATTGGAAAGCTCTTTGGCAGCCGCTCGCGTGGCCCCACAGCCCGTGGGGCTGCGGGCTTTCCGGCGGCCGTCAGCCTCGGCGCCATCGGCGCCCACGTTGCGCCGCCGCGCTAGCCTGCGAAGCATTTTCCGGTAGGGCTGCAGCTCTGGCAACAGCTCCCACGGCCGAAGAGCCAGGAGGGAAAGCCGTGCCTCATTGGAAAGCTCTTTGGCAGCCGCTCGCGTGGCCCCACAGCCCGTGGGGCTGCGGGCTTTGCGGCGGCCGTCAGCCTGGGCGACACCGGCGCCCATGTGGCGCCGCCGCGCCAGCCTGCGAAGCATTTTCCGGTAGGTCTGCGGCTCTGGCGACAGCTCCCACGCCCGAAGAGCCAGGAGGGAAAGCCGTGCCTCGTTGGAAAGCTCTTTGGCAGCCGCTCGCGTGGCCCCACAGCCCCTGGGGCTGCGGGCTTTGCGGCGGCCGTCAGCCTCAGCGCCACCGGTGCCCACGTTTGCCGCCACGCCAGCCTGCGAAGCATTTTCCGGTAGGGCCGCGGCTCTGGCGACAGCTCCCACGCCCGAAGAGCCAGGAGGGAAAGCCGTGCCTCGTTGGAAAGCTCTTTGGCAGCCGCTCGCGTGGCCCCACAGCCCGTGGGGCTGCGGGCTTTGCGGCGGCCATCAGCCTCGGCGCCACCGTCACCCACATGGCGCTGCTGCACCAGCCTGCGAAGCATTTTCCGGTAGGGCTGCAGCTCTGGTGACAGCTCCCACGCCCGAAGAGCCAGGAGGGAAAGCCGTGCCTCATTGGAAAGCTCTTTGGCAGCCGCTCGCGTGGCCCCACAGCCCGTGGGGCTGCGGGCTTTCCGGCGGCCGTCAGCCTCGGCGCCATCGGCGCCCACGTTGCGCCGCCGCGCTAGCCTGCGAAGCATTTTCCAGTAGGGCTGCAGCTCTGGCGACAGCTCCCACGCCCGAAGAGCCAGGAGGGAAAGCCGTGCCTCATTGGAAAGCTCTTTGGCAGCCGCTCGCGTGGCCCTACAGCCCGTGGGGCTGCGGGCTTTGCGGCGGCCCTCAGCCTGGGCGACACTGGTGCCCAGGTGGGGCAGCCGCGCCAGCCTGCGAAGCATTTTCCGGTAGGGCCGCGGCTTTGGCAACAGCTCCCACGCCCGAAGAGCCAGGAGGGAAAGCCGTGCCTCGTTGGAAAGCTCTTTGGCAGTCGCTCGCGTGGCCCCACAGCCCGTGGGGCTGCGGGATTTCCGGCGGCCGTCAGCCTGGGCGACACCGGCGCCCATGTGGCGCCGCCGCGCCAGCCTGCGAAGGATTTTCCGGTAGGTCTGCAGCTCTGGCGACAGCTCCCACGCCCGAAGAGCCAGGAGGGAAAGCCGTGCCTCGTTGGAAAGCTCTTTGGCAGCCACTCGCGTGGCCCCACAGCCCCTGGGGCTGCGGGCTTTCCGGCGGCCGTCAGCCTCGGGGCCACCGGCGCCCACGTGGCGCCGCCGCGCCAGCCTGCGAAGCATTTTCCGGTAGGGCCGCGGCTCTGGCGACAGCTCCCACGCCCGAAGAGCCAGGAGGGAAAGCCGTGCCTCGTTGGAAAGCTCTTTGGCAGCCGCTCGCGTGGCCCCACAGCCCATGGGGCTGCGGGCTTTGCGGCGGCCATCAGCCTCGGCGCCACCGTCACCCACATGGCGCTGCTGCACCAGCCTGCGAAGCATTTTCCGGTAGGGCTGCAGCTCTGGCGACAGCTCCCACGCCCAAAGAGCCAGGAGGGAAAGCCGTGCCTCAGTGGAAAGCTCTTTGGCAGCCGCTCGCGTGGCCCCACAGCCCGTGGGGCTGCGGGCTTTCCGGTGGCCGTCAGCCTCGGCGCCATCGGCGCCCACGTGGTGCCGCCGCGCTAGCCTGCGAACCATTTTCCGGTAGGGCTGCAGCTGTGGCAACATCTCCCACGGCCGAAGAGCCAGGAGGGAAAGCCGTGCCTCATTGGAAAGCTCTTTGGCAGCCGCTCGCGTGGCCCCACAGCCCGTGGGGCTGCGGGCTTTGCGGCGGCCGTCAGCCTGGGCGACACTGGCGCCCAGGTGGGGCAGCCGCGCCAGCCTGCGAAGCATTTTCCGGTAGGGCCGCGGCTTTGGCAACAGCTCCCACGACCGAAGAGCCAGGAGGGAAAGCCGTGCCTCGTTGGAAAGCTCTTTGGCAGCCGCTCGCGTGGCCCCACAGCCCGTGGGGCTGCGGGCTTTCCGGCGGCCATCAGCCTGGGCGACACCGGCGCCCATGTGGCGCCGCCGCGCCAGCCTGCGAAGGATTTTCCGGTAGGTCTGCGGCTCTGGCGACAGCTCCCACGGCCGAAGAGCCAGGAGGGAAAGCCGTGCCTCGTTGGAAAGCTCTTTGGCAGCCACTCGCGTGGCCCCACAGCCCCTGGGGCTGCGGGCTTTCCGGCGGCCGTCAGCCTCGGGGCCACCGGCGCCCACGTGGCGCCGCCGCGCCAGCCTGCGAAGCATTTTCCGGTAGGGCCGCGGCTCTGGTGACAGCTCCCACGCCCGAAGAGCCAGGAGGGAAAGCCGTGCCTCATTGGAAAGCTCTTTGGCAGCCGCTCGCGTGGCCCCACAGCCCGTGGGGCTGCGGGCTTTCCAGCGGCCGTCAGCCTGGGCGACACCGGTGCCCAGGTGGGGCAGCCGCGCCAGCCTGCGAAGGATTTTCCGGTAGGTCTGCGGCTCTGGCGACAGCTCCCACGCCCGAAGAGCCAGGAGGGAAAGCCGTGCCTCGTTGGAAAGCTCTTTGGCAGCCGCTCGCGTGGCCCCACAGCCCCTGGGGCTGCGGGCTTTGCGGCGGCCGTCAGCCTCAGCGCCACCGGTGCCCACGTGGCGCCGCCACGCCAGCCTGCGAAGCATTTTCCGGTAGGGCCGCGGCTCTGGCGACAGCTCCCACGCCCGAAGAGCCAGGAGGGAAAGCCGTGCCTCGTTGGAAAGCTCTTTGGCAGCCGCTCGCGTGGCCCCACAGCCCATGGGGCTGCGGGCTTTGCGGCGGCCATCAGCCTCGGCGCCACCGTCACCCACATGGCGCTGCTGCACCAGCCTGCGAAGCATTTTCCGGTAGGGCTGCAGCTCTGGCGACAGCTCCCACGCCCGAAGAGCCAGGAGGGAAAGCCGTGCCTCGTTGGAAAGCTCTTTGGCAGCCGCTCGCGTGGCCCCACAGCCCGTGGGGCTGCGGGCTTTCCGGCGGCCGTCAGCCTCGGCGCCATCGGCGCCCACGTTGCTCCGCCGCGCTAGCCTGCGAAGCATTTTCCGGTAGGGCTGCAGCTCTGGCAACAGCTCCCACGGCCGAAGAGCCAGGAGGGAAAGCCGTGCCTCATTGGAAAGCTCTTTGGCAGCCGCTCGCGTGGCCCTACAGCCCGTGGGGCTGCGGGCTTTGCGGCGGCCCTCAGCCTGGGCGACACTGGTGCCCAGGTGGGGCAGCCGCGCCAGCCTGCGAAGCATTTTCCGGTAGGGCCGCGGCTTTGGCAACAGCTCCCACGCCCGAAGAGCCAGGAGGGAAAGCCGTGCCTCGTTGGAAAGCTCTTTGGCAGTCGCTCGCGTGGCCCCACAGCCCGTGGGGCTGCGGGATTTCCGGCGGCCGTCAGCCTGGGCGACACCGGCGCCCATGTGGCGCCGCCGCGCCAGCCTGCGAAGGATTTTCCGGTAGGTCTGCGGCTCTGGCGACAGCTCCCACGGCCGAAGAGCCAGGAGGGAAAGCCGTGCCTCGTTGGAAAGCTCTTTGGCAGCCGCTCGCATGGCCCCACAGCCCGTGGGGCTGCGGGCTTTCCGGCGGCCGTCAGCCTCGGGGCCACCGGCGCCCACGTGGCGCCGCCGCGCCAGCCTGCGAAGCATTTTCCGGTAGGGCCGCGGCTCTGGCGACAGCTCCCACGCCCGAAGAGCCAGGAGGGAAAGCCGTGCCTCGTTGGAAAGCTCTTTGGCAGCCGCTCGCGTGGCCCCACAGCCCGTGGGGCTGCGGGCTTTCCGGCGGCCGTCAGCCTGGGCGACACCGGTGCCCAGGTGGGGCAGCCGCGCCAGCCTGCGAAGCATTTTCCGGTAGGGCCGCGGCTCTGGCGACAGCTCCCACGGCCGAAGAGCCAGGAGGGAAAGCCGTGCCTCGTTGGAAAGCTCTTTGGCAGCCGCTCGCGTGGCCCTACAGCCCGTGGGGCTGCGGGCTTTGCGGCGGCCCTCAGCCTGGGCGACACTGGTGCCCAGGTGGGGCAGCCGCGCCAGCCTGCGAAGCATTTTCCGGTAGGGCCGCGGCTTTGGCAACAGCTCCCACGCCCGAAGAGCCAGGAGGGAAAGCCGTGCCTCGTTGGAAAGCTCTTTGGCAGTCGCTCGCGTGGCCCCACAGCCCGTGGGGCTGCGGGATTTCCGGCGGCCGTCAGCCTGGGCGACACCGGCGCCCATGTGGCGCCGCCGCGCCAGCCTGCGAAGGATTTTCCGGTAGGTCTGCGGCTCTGGCGACAGCTCCCACGGCCGAAGAGCCAGGAGGGAAAGCCGTGCCTCGTTGGAAAGCTCTTTGGCAGCCGCTCGCATGGCCCCACAGCCCGTGGGGCTGCGGGCTTTCCGGCGGCCGTCAGCCTCGGGGCCACCGGCGCCCACGTGGCGCCGCCGCGCCAGCCTGCGAAGCATTTTCCGGTAGGGCCGCGGCTCTGGCGACAGCTCCCACACCCGAAGAGCCAGGAGGGAAAGCCGTGCCTCGTTGGAAAGCTCTTTGGCAGCCGCTCGCGTGGCCCCACAGCCCGTGGGGCTGCGGGCTTTCCGGCGGCCGTCAGCCTGGGCGACACCGGTGCCCAGGTGGGGCAGCCGCGCCAGCCTGCGAAGCATTTTCCGGTAGGGCCGCGGCTCTGGCGACAGCTCCCACGGCCGAAGAGCCAGGAGGGAAAGCCGTGCCTCGTTGGAAAGCTCTTTGGCAGCCGCTCGCGTGGCCCCACAGCCCATGGGGCTGCGGGCTTTGCGGCGGCCATCAGCCTCGGCGCCACCTTCACCCACATGTCGCTGCTGCACCAGCCTGCGAAGAATTTTCCGGTAGGGCTGCAGCTCTGGCGACAGCTCCCACACCCGAAGAGCCAGGAGGGAAAGCCGTGCCTCATTGGAAAGCTCTTTGGCAGCCGCTCGCGTGGCCCCACAGCCCGTGGGGCTGCGGGCTTTCCGGCGGCCGTCAGCCTGGGCGACACTGGCGCCCAGGTGGGGCAGCCGCGCCAGCCTGCGAAGCATTTTCCGGTAGGGCCGCGGCTTTGGCAACAGCTCCCACGCCCGAAGAGCCAGGAGGGAAAGCCGTGCCTCGTTGGAAAGCTCTTTGGCAGCCGCTCGCGTGGCCCCACAGCCCGTGGGGCTGCGGGCTTTCCGGCGGCCGTCAGCCTGGGCGACACCGGCGCCCATGTGGCGCCGCCGCGCCAGCCTGCGAAGGATTTTCCGGTAGGTCTGCGGCTCTGGCGACAGCTCCCACGGCCGAAGAGCCAGGAGGGAAAGCCGTGCCTCGTTGGAAAGCTCTTTGGCAGCCGCTCGCGTGGCCCCACAGCCCCTGGGGCTGCGGGCTTTGCGGCGGCCGTCAGCCTCGGCGCCACCGTCACCCACATGGCGCTGCTGCACCAGCCTGCGAAGCATTTTCCGGTAGGGCTGCAGCTCTGGCGACAGCTCCCACGCCCGAAGAGCCAGGAGGGAAAGCCGTGCCTCGTTGGAAAGCTCTTTGGCAGCCGCTCGCGTGGCCCCACAGCCCGTGGGGCTGCGGGCTTTCCGGCGGCCGTCAGCCTCGGCGCCATCGGCGCCCACGTTGCGCCGCCGCGCTAGCCTGCGAAGCATTTTCCGGTAGGGCTGCAGCTCTGGCAACATCTCCCACGGCCGAAGAGCCAGGAGGGAAAGCCGTGCCTCATTGGAAAGCTCTTTGGCGGCCGCTCGCGTGGCCCCACAGCCCGTGGGGCTGCGGGCTTTGCGGCGGCCGTCAGCCTGGGCGACACCGGCGCCCATGTGGCGCCGCCGCGCCAGCCTGCGAAGCATTTTCCGGTAGGTCTGCGGCTCTGGCGACAGCTCCCACGGCCGAAGAGCCAGGAGGGAAAGCCGTGCCTCGTTGGAAAGCTCTTTGGCAGCCGCTCGCGTGGCCCCACAGCCCGTGGGGCTGCGGGCTTTGCGGCGGCCGTCAGCCTCAGCGCCACCGGTGCCCACGTGGCGCCGCCACGCCAGCCTGCGAAGCATTTTCCGGTAGGGCCGCGGCTCTGGCGACAGCTCCCACGCCCGAAGAGCCAGGAGGGAAAGCCGTGCCTCGTTGGAAAGCTCTTTGGCAGCCGCTCGCGTGGCCCCACAGCCCGTGGGGCTGCGGGCTTTGCGGCGGCCATCAGCCTCGGCGCCACCGTCACCCACATGGCGCTGCTGCACCAGCCTGCGAAGCATTTTCCGGTAGGGCTGCAGCTCTGGCGACAGCTCCCACGCCCGAAGAGCCAGGAGGGAAAGCCGTGCCTCATTGGAAAGCTCTTTGGCAGCCGCTCGCGTGGCCCCACAGCCCGTGGGGCTGCGGGCTTTCCGGCGGCCGTCAGCCTCGGCGCCATCGGCGCCCACGTTGCGCCGCCGCGCTAGCCTGCGAAGCATTTTCCAGTAGGGCTGCAGCTCTGGCAACAGCTCCCACGGCCGAAGAGCCAGGAGGGAAAGCCGTGCCTCATTGGAAAGCTCTTTGGCAGCCGCTCGCGTGGCCCTACAGCCCGTGGGGCTGCGGGCTTTGCGGCGGCCCTCAGCCTGGGCGACACTGGTGCCCAGGTGGGGCAGCCGCGCCAGCCTGCGAAGCATTTTCCGGTAGGGCCGCGGCTTTGGCAACAGCTCCCACGCCCGAAGAGCCAGGAGGGAAAGCCGTGCCTCGTTGGAAAGCTCTTTGGCAGTCGCTCGCGTGGCCCCACAGCCCGTGGGGCTGCGGGCTTTCCGGCGGCCGTCAGCCTGGGCGACACCGGCGCCCATGTGGCGCCGCCGCGCCAGCCTGCGAAGGATTTTCCGGTAGGTCTGCGGCTCTGGCGACAGCTCCCACGGCCGAAGAGCCAGGAGGGAAAGCCGTGCCTCGTTGGAAAGCTCTTTGGCAGCCGCTCGCGTGGCCCCACAGCCCATGGGGCTGCGGGCTTTGCGGTGGCCGTCAGCCTCGGGGCCACCGGCGCCCACGTGGCGCCGCCGCGCCAGCCTGCGAAGCATTTTCCGGTAGGGCCGCGGCTCTGGCGACAGCTCCCACGCCCGAAGAGCCAGGAGGGAAAGCCGTGCCTCGTTGGAAAGCTCTTTGGCAGCCGCTCGCGTGGCCCCACAGCCCGTGGGGCTGCGGGCTTTCCGGCGGCCGTCAGCCTGGGCGACACCGGTGCCCAGGTGGGGCAGCCGCGCCAGCCTGCGAAGCATTTTCCGGTAGGGCCGCGGCTCTGGCGACAGCTCCCACGGCCGAAGAGCCAGGAGGGAAAGCCGTGCCTCGTTGGAAAGCTCTTTGGCAGCCGCTCGCGTGGCCCCACAGCCCGTGGGGCTGCGGGCTTTCCGGCGGCCGTCAGCCTGGGCGACACCGGCGCCCATGTGGCGCCGCCGCGCCAGCCTGCGAAGGATTTTCCGGTAGGTCTGCGGCTCTGGCGACAGCTCCCACGGCCGAAGAGCCAGGAGGGAAAGCCGTGCCTCGTTGGAAAGCTCTTTGGCAGCCGCTCGCGTGGCCCCACAGCCCGTGGGGCTGCGGGCTTTGCGGCGGCCGTCAGCCTCAGCGCCACCGGTGCCCACGTGGCGCCGCCACGCCAGCCTGCGAAGCATTTTCCGGTAGGGCCGCGGCTCTGGCGACAGCTCCCACGCCCGAAGAGCCAGGAGGGAAAGCCGTGCCTCGTTGGAAAGCTCTTTGGCAGCCGCTCGCGTGGCCCCACAGCCCGTGGGGCTGCGGGCTTTGCGGCGGCCATCAGCCTCGGCGCCACCGTCACCCACATGGCGCTGCTGCACCAGCCTGCGAAGCATTTTCCGGTAGGGCTGCAGCTCTGGCGACAGCTCCCACGCCCGAAGAGCCAGGAGGGAAAGCCGTGCCTCATTGGAAAGCTCTTTGGCAGCCGCTCGCGTGGCCCCACAGCCCATGGGGCTGCGGGCTTTGCGGCGGCCATCAGCCTCGGCGCCACCTTCACCCACATGTCGCTGCTGCACCAGCCTGCGAAGAATTTTCCGGTAGGGCTGCAGCTCTGGCGACAGCTCCCACACCCGAAGAGCCAGGAGGGAAAGCCGTGCCTCATTGGAAAGCTCTTTGGCAGCCGCTCGCGTGGCCCCACAGCCCCTGGGGCTGCGGGCTTTCCGGCGGCCGTCAGCCTCGGCGCCATCGGCGCCCACGTTGCGCCGCCGCGCTAGCCTGCGAAGCATTTTCCGGTAGGGCTGCAGCTGTGGCAACAGCTCCCACGGCCGAAGAGCCAGGAGGGAAAGCCGTGCCTCATTGGAAAGCTCTTTGGCAGCCGCTCGCGTGGCCCCACAGCCCGTGGGGCTGCGGGCTTTGCGGCGGCCGTCAGCCTGGGCGACACTGGCGCCCAGGTGGGGCAGCCGCGCCAGCCTGCGAAGCATTTTCCGGTAGGGCCGCGGCTTTGGCAACAGCTCCCACGCCCGAAGAGCCAGGAGGGAAAGCCGTGCCTCGTTGGAAAGCTCTTTGGCAGCCGCTCGCGTGGCCCCACAGCCCGTGGGGCTGCGGGCTTTCCGGCGGCCGTCAGCCTGGGCGACACCGGCGCCCATGTGGCGCCGCCGCGCCAGCCTGCGAAGGATTTTCCGGTAGGTCTGCGGCTCTGGCGACAGCTCCCACGCCCGAAGAGCCAGGAGGGAAAGCCGTGCCTCGTTGGAAAGCTCTTTGGCAGCCGCTCGCGTGGCCCCACAGCCCCTGGGGCTGCGGGCTTTGCGGCGGCCGTCAGCCTCGGCGCCACCGTCACCCACATGGCGCTGCTGCACCAGCCTGCGAAGCATTTTCCGGTAGGGCTGCAGCTCTGGCGACAGCTCCCACGCCCGAAGAGCCAGGAGGGAAAGCCGTGCCTCGTTGGAAAGCTCTTTGGCAGCCGCTCGCGTGGCCCCACAGCCCGTGGGGCTGCGGGCTTTCCGGCGGCCGTCAGCCTCGGCGCCATCGGCGCCCACGTTGCGCCGCCGCGCTAGCCTGCGAAGCATTTTCCGGTAGGGCTGCAGCTCTGGCAACATCTCCCACGGCCGAAGAGCCAGGAGGGAAAGCCGTGCCTCATTGGAAAGCTCTTTGGCAGCCGCTCGCGTGGCCCCACAGCCCGTGGGGCTGCGGGCTTTGCGGCGGCCGTCAGCCTGGGCGACACCGGCGCCCATGTGGCGCCGCCGCGCCAGCCTGCGAAGCATTTTCCGGTAGGTCTGCGGCTCTGGCGACAGCTCCCACGGCCGAAGAGCCAGGAGGGAAAGCCGTGCCTCGTTGGAAAGCTCTTTGGCAGCCGCTCGCGTGGCCCCACAGCCCCTGGGGCTGCGGGCTTTGCGGCGGCCGTCAGCCTCAGCGCCACCGGTGCCCACGTGGCGCCGCCACGCCAGCCTGCGAAGCATTTTCCGGTAGGGCCGCGGCTCTGGCGACAGCTCCCACGCCCGAAGAGCCAGGAGGGAAAGCCGTGCCTCGTTGGAAAGCTCTTTGGCAGCCGCTCACGTGGCCCCACAGCCTGTGGGGCTGCGGTCTTTGCGGCGGCCATCAGCCTCGGCGCCACCGTCACCCACATGGCGCTGCTGCACCAGCCTGCGAAGCATTTTCCGGTAGGGCTGCAGCTCTGGCGACAGCTCCCACGCCCGAAGAGCCAGGAGGGAAAGCCGTGCCTCATTGGAAAGCTCTTTGGCAGCCGCTCGCGTGGCCCCACAGCCCGTGGGGCTGCGGGCTTTCCGGCGGCCGTCAGCCTCGGCGCCATCGGCGCCCACGTTGCGCCGCCGCGCTAGCCTGCGAAGCATTTTCCAGTAGGGCTGCAGCTCTGGCAACAGCTCCCACGGCCGAAGAGCCAGGAGGGAAAGCCGTGCCTCATTGGAAAGCTCTTTGGCAGCCGCTCGCGTGGCCCTACAGCCCGTGGGGCTGCGGGCTTTGCGGCGGCCCTCAGCCTGGGCGACACTGGTGCCCAGGTGGGGCAGCCGCGCCAGCCTGCGAAGCATTTTCCGGTAGGGCCGCGGCTTTGGCAACAGCTCCCACGCCCGAAGAGCCAGGAGGGAAAGCCGTGCCTCGTTGGAAAGCTCTTTGGCAGTCGCTCGCGTGGCCCTACAGCCCGTGGGGCTGCGGGATTTCCGGCGGCCGTCAGCCTGGGCGACACCGGCGCCCATGTGGCGCCGCCGCGCCAGCCTGCGAAGGATTTTCCGGTAGGTCTGCGGCTCTGGCGACAGCTCCCACGGCCGAAGAGCCAGGAGGGAAAGCCGTGCCTCGTTGGAAAGCTCTTTGGCAGCCGCTCGCGTGGCCCCACAGCCCATGGGGCTGCGGGCTTTCCGGCGGCCGTCAGCCTCGGGGCCACCGGCGCCCACGTGGCGCCGCCGCGCCAGCCTGCGAAGCATTTTCCGGTAGGGCCGCGGCTCTGGCGACAGCTCCCACGCCCGAAGAGCCAGGAGGGAAAGCCGTGCCTCGTTGGAAAGCTCTTTGGCAGCCGCTCGCGTGGCCCCACAGCCCGTGGGGCTGCGGGCTTTCCGGCGGCCGTCAGCCTGGGCGACACCGGTGCCCAGGTGGGGCAGCCGCGCCAGCCTGCGAAGCATTTTCCGGTAGGGCCGCGGCTCTGGCGACAGCTCCCACGGCCGAAGAGCCAGGAGGGAAAGCCGTGCCTCGTTGGAAAGCTCTTTGGCAGCCGCTCGCGTGGCCCCACAGCCCATGGGGCTGCGGGCTTTGCGGCGGCCATCAGCCTCGGCGCCACCTTCACCCACATGGCGCTGCTGCACCAGCCTGCGAAGCATTTTCCGGTAGGGCTGCAGCTCTGGCGACAGCTCCCACACCCGAAGAGCCAGGAGGGAAAGCCGTGCCTCGTTGGAAAGCTCTTTGGCAGCCGCTCGCGTGGCCCCACAGCCCGTGGGGCTGCGGGCTTTCCGGCGGCCGTCAGCCTCGGCGCCATCGGCGCCCACGTTGCGCCGCCGCGCTAGCCTGCGAAGCATTTTCCGGTAGGGCTGCAGCTGTGGCAACAGCTCCCACGGCCGAAGAGCCAGGAGGGAAAGCCGTGCCTCATTGGAAAGCTCTTTGGCAGCCGCTCGCGTGGCCCCACAGCCCGTGGGGCTGCGGGCTTTGCGGCGGCCGTCAGCCTGGGCGACACTGGCGCCCAGGTGGGGCAGCCGCGCCAGCCTGCGAAGCATTTTCCGGTAGGGCCGCGGCTTTGGCAACAGCTCCCACGCCCGAAGAGCCAGGAGGGAAAGCCGTGCCTCGTTGGAAAGCTCTTTGGCAGCCGCTCGCGTGGCCCCACAGCCCGTGGGGCTGCGGGCTTTCCGGCGGCCGTCAGCCTGGGCGACACCGGCGCCCATGTGGCGCCGCCGCGCCAGCCTGCGAAGGATTTTCCGGTAGGGCCGCGTCTCTGGCGACAGCTCCCACGGCCGAAGAGCCAGGAGGGAAAGCCGTGCCTCGTTGGAAAGCTCTTTGGCAGCCGCTCGCGTGGCCCCACAGCCTGTGGGGCTGCGGTCTTTGCGGCGGCCATCAGCCTCGGCGCCACCGTCACCCACATGGCGCTGCTGCACCAGCCTGCGAAGCATTTTCCGGTAGGGCTGCAGCTCTGGCGACAGCTCCCACGCCCGAAGAGCCAGGAGGGAAAGCCGTGCCTCATTGGAAAGCTCTTTGGCAGCCGCTCGCGTGGCCCCACAGCCCGTGGGGCTGCGGGCTTTCCGGCGGCCGTCAGCCTCGGCGCCATCGGCGCCCACGTTGCGCCGCCGCGCTAGCCTGCGAAGCATTTTCCAGTAGGGCTGCAGCTCTGGCAACAGCTCCCACGGCCGAAGAGCCAGGAGGGAAAGCCGTGCCTCATTGGAAAGCTCTTTGGCAGCCGCTCGCGTGGCCCTACAGCCCGTGGGGCTGCGGGCTTTGCGGCGGCCCTCAGCCTGGGCGACACTGGTGCCCAGGTGGGGCAGCCGCGCCAGCCTGCGAAGCATTTTCCGGTAGGGCCGCGGCTTTGGCAACAGCTCCCACGCCCGAAGAGCCAGGAGGGAAAGCCGTGCCTCGTTGGAAAGCTCTTTGGCAGTCGCTCGCGTGGCCCCACAGCCCGTGGGGCTGCGGGATTTCCGGCGGCCGTCAGCCTGGGCGACACCGGCGCCCATGTGGCGCCGCCGCGCCAGCCTGCGAAGGATTTTCCGGTAGGTCTGCGGCTCTGGCGACAGCTCCCACGGCCGAAGAGCCAGGAGGGAAAGCCGTGCCTCGTTGGAAAGCTCTTTGGCAGCCGCTCGCGTGGCCCCACAGCCCATGGGGCTGCGGGCTTTCCGGCGGCCGTCAGCCTCGGGGCCACCGGCGCCCACGTGGCGCCGCCGCGCCAGCCTGCGAAGCATTTTCCGGTAGGGCCGCGGCTCTGGCGACAGCTCCCACGCCCGAAGAGCCAGGAGGGAAAGCCGTGCCTCGTTGGAAAGCTCTTTGGCAGCCGCTCGCGTGGCCCCACAGCCCGTGGGGCTGCGGGCTTTCCGGCGGCCGTCAGCCTGGGCGACACCGGTGCCCAGGTGGGGCAGCCGCGCCAGCCTGCGAAGCATTTTCCGGTAGGGCCGCGGCTCTGGCGACAGCTCCCACGGCCGAAGAGCCAGGAGGGAAAGCCGTGCCTCGTTGGAAAGCTCTTTGGCAGCCGCTCGCGTGGCCCCACAGCCCATGGGGCTGCGGGCTTTGCGGCGGCCATCAGCCTCGGCGCCACCTTCACCCACATGGCGCTGCTGCACCAGCCTGCGAAGCATTTTCCGGTAGGGCTGCAGCTCTGGCGACAGCTCCCACACCCGAAGAGCCAGGAGGGAAAGCCGTGCCTCATTGGAAAGCTCTTTGGCAGCCGCTCGCGTGGCCCCACAGCCCGTGGGGCTGCGGGCTTTCCGGCGGCCGTCAGCCTCGGCGCCATCGGCGCCCACGTTGCGCCGCCGCGCTAGCCTGCGAAGCATTTTCCGGTAGGGCTGCAGCTGTGGCAACAGCTCCCACGGCCGAAGAGCCAGGAGGGAAAGCCGTGCCTCATTGGAAAGCTCTTTGGCAGCCGCTCGCGTGGCCCCACAGCCCGTGGGGCTGCGGGCTTTGCGGCGGCCGTCAGCCTGGGCGACACTGGCGCCCAGGTGGGGCAGCCGCGCCAGCCTGCGAAGCATTTTCCGGTAGGGCCGCGGCTTTAGCAACAGCTCCCACGCCCGAAGAGCCAGGAGGGAAAGCCGTGCCTCGTTGGAAAGCTCTTTGGCAGCCGCTCGCGTGGCCCCACAGCCCGTGGGGCTGCGGGCTTTCCGGCGGCCGTCAGCCTGGGCGACACCGGCGCCCATGTGGCGCCGCCGCGCCAGCCTGCGAAGGATTTTCCGGTAGGGCCGCGTCTCTGGCGACAGCTCCCACGGCCGAAGAGCCAGGAGGGAAAGCCGTGCCTCGTTGGAAAGCTCTTTGGCAGCCGCCCGCATGGCCCCACAGCCCGTGGGGCTGCGGGCTTTCCGGCGGCCGTCAGCCTCAGCGCCACCGGCGCCCACGTGGCGCCGCTGCGCCAGCCTGAGAAGCATTTTCCGGTAGGGCCGCGGCTCTGGCGACAGCTCCCACGCCCGAAGAGCCAGGAGGGAAAGCCGTGCCTCGTTGGAAAGCTCTTTGGCAGCCGCTCGCGTGGCCCCACAGCCCCTGGGGCTGCGGGCTTTGCGGCGGCCGTCAGCCTCGGGGCCACCGGCGCCCACGTGGCGCCGACGCGCCAGCCTGCGAAGCATTTTCCGGTAGGGCCGCGGCTCTGGCGACAGCTCCCACGCCCGAAGAGCCAGGAGGGAAAGCCGTGCCTCGTTGGAAAGCTCTTTGGCAGCCGCTCGCGTGGCCCCACAGCCCGTGGGGCTGCGGGCTTTGCGGCGGCCGTCAGCCTGGGCGACACCGGCGCCCAGGTGAGGCAGCCGCGTCAGCCTGCGAAGCATTTTCCGGTAGGGCCGCGGCTCTGGCGACAGCTCCCACGGCCGAAGAGCCAGGAGGGAAAGCCGTGCCTCGTTGGAAAGCTCTTTGGCAGCCGCTCGCGTGGCCCCACAGCCCATGGGGCTGCGGGCTTTGCGGCGGCCGTCAGCCTCGGCGCCACCGTCACCCACATGGCGCTGCTGCACCAGCCTGCGAAGCATTTTCCGGTAGGGCTGCAGCTCTGGCGACATCTCCCATGCCCGAAGAGCCAGGAGGGAAAGCCGTGCCTCGTTGGAAAGCTCTTTGGCAGCCGCTCGCGTGGCCCCACAGCCCGTGGGGCTGCGGGCTTTTCAGTGGCCGTCAGCCTCGGCGCCATCGGCGCCCACGTGGCGCCGCCGCGCCAGCCTGCGAAGCATTTTCCGGTAGGTCCGCGTCTCTGGCGACAGCTCCCACGGCCGAAGAGCCAGGAGGGAAAGCCGTGCCTCGTTGGAAAGCTCTTTGGCAGCCGCTCGCGTGGCCCCACAGCCCGTGGGGCTGTGGGCTTTGCGGCGGCCGTCAGCCTGGGCGACACCGGCGCCCAGGTGGGGCAGCCGCGCCAGCCTGAGAAGCATTTTCCGGTAGGGCCGCGGCTCTGGCGACAGCTCCCACGCCCGAAGAGCCAGGAGGGAAAGCCGTGCCTCGTTGGAAAGCTCTTTGGCAGCCGCTCGCGTGGCCCCACAGCCCCTGGGGCTGCGGGCTTTGCGGCGGCCGTCAGCCTCGGCGCCACCGGCGCCCACGTGGCGCCGCCGCGCCAGCCTGCGAAGCATTTTCCGGTAGGGCTGCAGCTCTGGCGACAGCTCCCACGCCCGAAGAGCCAGGAGGGAAAGCCGTGCCTCGTTGGAAAGCTCTTTGGCAGCCACTCGCGTGGCCCCACAGCCCGTGGGGCTGCGGGCTTTCCGGCGGCCGTCAGCCTCGGGGCCACCGGCGCCCACGTGGCGCCGCCGCGCCAGCCTGCGAAGCATTTTCCGGTAGGGCCGCGGCTCTGGCGACAGCTCCCACGCCCGAAGAGCCAGGAGGGAAAGCCGTGCCTCGTTGGAAAGCTCTTTGGCAGCCGCTCGCGTGGCCCAACAGCCCGTGGGGCTGCGGGCTTTCCGGCGGCCGTCAGCCTGGGCGACACCGGCGCCCAGGTGGGGCAGCCGCGCCAGCCTGCGAAGCATTTTCCGGTAGGGCCGCGGCTCTGGCGACAGCTCCCACGGCCGAAGAGCCAGGAGGGAAAGCCGTGCCTCGTTGGAAAGCTCTTTGGCAGCCGCTCGCGTGGCCCCACAGCCCATGGGGCTGCGGGCTTTGCGGCGGCCATCAGCCTCGGCGCCACCGTCACCCACATGGCGCTGCTGCACCAGCCTGCGAAGCATTTTCCGGTAGGGCTGCAGCTCTGGCGACAGCTCCCACACCCGAAGAGCCAGGAGGGAAAGCCGTGCCTCATTGGAAAGCTCTTTGGCAGCCGCTCGCGTGGCCCCACAGCCCGTGGGGCTGCGGGCTTTCCGGTGGCCATCAGCCTCGGCGCCATCGGCGCCCACGTTGCGCTGCCGCGCTAGCCTGCGAAGCATTTTCCGGTAGGGCTGCAGCTCTGGCAACAGCTCCCACGGCCGAAGAGCCAGGAGGGAAAGCCGTGCCTCATTGGAAAGCTCTTTGGCAGCCGCTCGCGTGGCCCCACAGCCCGTGGGGCTGCGGGCTTTGCGGCGGCCGTCAGCCTGGGCGACACTGGCGCCCAGGTGGGGCAGCCGCGCCAGCCTGCGAAGCATTTTCCGGTAGGGCCGCGGCTTTGGTAACAGCTCCCACGACCGAAGAGCCAGGAGGGAAAGCCGTGCCTCGTTGGAAAGCTCTTTGGCAGCCGCTCGCGTGGCCCCACAGCCCGTGGGGCTGCGGGCTTTCTGGCGGCCGTCAGCCTGGGCGACACCGGCGCCCAGGTGGCGCCGCCGCGCCAGCCTGCGAAGGATTTTCCGGTAGGGCTGCGGCTCTGGCGACAGCTCCCACGGCCGAAGAGCCAGGAGGGAAAGCCGTGCCTCGTTGGAAAGCTCTTTGGCAGCCGCTCGCGTGGCCCCACAGCCCCTGGGGCTGCGGGCTTTGCGGCGGCCGTCAGCCTCCGCTCCACCGGTGCCCACGTGGCGCCGCCGCGCCAGCCTGCGAAGCATTTTCCGGTAGGGCCGCGGCTCTGGCGACAGCTCCCACGCCCGAAGAGCCAGGAGGGAAAGCCGTGCCTCGTTGGAAAGCTCTTTGGCAGCCGCTCGCGTGGCCCCACAGCCCATGGGGCTGCGGGCTTTGCGGCGGCCATCAGCCTCGGCGCCACCGTCACCCACGTGGCGCTGCTGCACCAGCCTGCGAAGCATTTTCCGGTGGGGCTGCAGCTCTGGCGACAGCTCCCACGCCCGAAGAGCCAGGAGGGAAAGCCGTGCCTCGTTGGAAAGCTCTTTGGCAGCCGCTCGCGTGGCCCCACAGCCCGTGGGGCTGCGGGATTTCCGGCGGCCGTCAGCCTGGGCGACACCGGCGCCCATGTGGCGCCGCCGCGCCAGCCTGCGAAGGATTTTCCGGTAGGTCTGCGGCTCTGGCGACAGCTCCCACGGACGAAGAGCCAGGAGGGAAAGCCGTGCCTCGTTGGAAAGCTCTTTGGCAGCCGCTCGCGTGGCCCCACAGCCCGTGGGTCTGCGGGCTTTGCGGCGGCCGTCAGCCTCAGCGCCACCGGTGCCCACGTGGCGCCGCCACGCCAGCCTGCGAAGCATTTTCCGGTAGGGCCGCGGCTCTGGCGACAGCTCCCACGCCCGAAGAGCCAGGAGGGAAAGCCGTGCCTCGTTGGAAAGCTCTTTGGCAGCCGCTCGCATGGCCCCACAGCGCGTGGGGCTGCGGGCTTTCCGGCGGCCGTCAGCCTCGGCGCCATCGGCGCCCATGTGGCGCCGCCGCGCCAGCCTGCGAAGCATTTTCCGGTAGGGCTGCAGCTCTGGCAACAGCTCCCACGCCCGAAGAGCCAGGAGGGAAAGCCGTGACTCATTGGAAAGCTCTTTGGCAGCCGCTCGCGTGGCCCCACAGCCCGTGGGGCTGCAGGCTTTGCGGCGGCCGTCAGCCTGGGCGACACCGGCGCCCATGTGGCGCCGCCGCGCCAGCCTGCGAAGGATTTTCCGGTAGGTATGCGGCTCTGGCGACAGCTCCCACGGCCGAAGAGCCAGGAGGGAAAGCCGTGCCTCGTTGGAAAGCTCTTTGGCAGCCGCTCGCGTGGCCCCACAGCCCCTGGGGCTGCGGGCTTTGCGGCGGCCGTCAGCCTCAGCGCCACCGGTGCCCACGTGGCGCCGCCACGCCAGCCTGCGAAGCATTTTCCGGTAGGGCCGCGGCTCTGGCGACAGCTCCCACGCCCGAAGAGCCAGGAGGGAAAGCCGTGCCTCGTTGGAAAGCTCTTTGGCAGCCGCTCGCGTGGCCCCACAGCCCATGGGGCTGCGGGCTTTGCGGCGGCCATCAGCCTCGGCGCCACCGTCACCCACATGGCGCTGCTGCACCAGCCTGCGAAGCATTTTCCGGTAGGGCTGCAGCTCTGGCGACAGCTCCCACGCCCGAAGAGCCAGGAGGGAAAGCCGTGCCTCGTTGGAAAGCTCTTTGGCAGCCGCTCGCGTGGCCCAACAGCCCGTGGGGCTGCGGGATTTCCGGCGGCCGTCAGCCTGGGCGACACCGGCGCCCATGTGGCGCCGCCGCGCCAGCCTGCGAAGGATTTTCCGGTAGGTCTGCGGTTCTGGCGACAGCTCCCACGGCCGAAGAGCCGGGAGGGAAAGCCGTGCCTCGTTGGAAAGCTCTTTGGCAGCCGCTCGCGTGGCCCCACAGCCCCTGGGGCTGCGGGCTTTGCGGCGGCCGTCAGCCTCGGCGCCACCGGCGCCCACGTGGCGCCGCCACGCCAGCCTGCGAAGAATTTTCCAGTAGGGCCGCGTCTCTGGCGACAGCTCCCACGCCCGAAGAGCCAGGAGGGAAAGCCGTGCCTCGTTGGAAAGCTCTTTGGCAGCCGCTCGCGTGGCCCCACAGCCCGTGGGGCTGCGGGCTTTCCGGCGGCCGTCAGCCTGGGCGACACCGGTGCCCAGGTGGGGCAGCCGCGCCAGCCTGCGAAGCATTTTCCGGTAGGGCCGCGGCTCTGGCGACAGCTCCCACGGCCGAAGAGCCAGGAGGGAAAGCCGTGCCTCGTTGGAAAGCTCTTTGGCAGCCGCTCGCGTGGCCCCACAGCCCATGGGGCTGCGGGCTTTGCGGCGGCCATCAGCCTCGGCGCCACCTTCACCCACATGGCGCTGCTGCACCAGCCTGCGAAGCATTTTCCGGTAGGGCTGCAGCTCTGGCGACAGCTCCCACACCCGAAGAGCCAGGAGGGAAAGCCGTGCCTCATTGGAAAGCTCTTTGGCAGCCGCTCGCGTGGCCCCACAGCCCGTGGGGCTGCGGGCTTTCCGGCGGCCGTCAGCCTCGGCGCCATCGGCGCCCACGTTGCGCCGCCGCGCTAGCCTGCGAAGCATTTTCCGGTAGGGCTGCAGCTGTGGCAACAGCTCCCACGGCCGAAGAGCCAGGAGGGAAAGCCGTGCCTCATTGGAAAGCTCTTTGGCAGCCGCTCGCGTGGCCCCACAGCCCGTGGGGCTGCGGGCTTTGCGGCGGCCGTCAGCCTGGGCGACACTGGCGCCCAGGTGGGGCAGCCGCGCCAGCCTGCGAAGCATTTTCCGGTAGGGCCGCGGCTTTGGCAACAGCTCCCACGCCCGAAGAGCCAGGAGGGAAAGCCGTGCCTCGTTGGAAAGCTCTTTGGCAGCCTCTTGCGTGGCCCCACAGCCCGTGGGGCTGCGGGCTTTCCGGCGGCCGTCAGCCTGGGCGACACCGGCGCCCATGTGGCGCCGCCGCGCCAGCCTGCGAAGGATTTTCCGGTAGGGCCGCGTCTCTGGCGACAGCTCCCACGGCCGAAGAGCCAGGAGGGAAAGCCGTGCCTCGTTGGAAAGCTCTTTGGCAGCCGCCCGCATGGCCCCACAGCCCGTGGGGCTGCGGGCTTTCCGGCGGCCGTCAGCCTCAGCGCCACCGGCGCCCACGTGGCGCCGCTGCGCCAGCCTGAGAAGCATTTTCCGGTAGGGCCGCGGCTCTGGCGACAGCTCCCACGCCCGAAGAGCCAGGAGGGAAAGCCGTGCCTCGTTGGAAAGCTCTTTGGCAGCCGCTCGCGTGGCCCCACAGCCCCTGGGGCTGCGGGCTTTGCGGCGGCCGTCAGCCTCGGGGCCACCGGCGCCCACGTGGCGCCGACGCGCCAGCCTGCGAAGCATTTTCCGGTAGGGCCGCGGCTCTGGCGACAGCTCCCACGCCCGAAGAGCCAGGAGGGAAAGCCGTGCCTCGTTGGAAAGCTCTTTGGCAGCCGCTCGCATGGCCCCACAGCCCGTGGGGCTGCGGGCTTTGCGGCGGCCGTCAGCCTGGGCGACACCGGCGCCCAGGTGAGGCAGCCGCGTCAGCCTGCGAAGCATTTTCCGGTAGGGCCGCGGCTCTGGCGACAGCTCCCACACCCGAAGAGCCAGGAGGGAAAGACGTGCCTCGTTGGAAAGCTCTTTGGCAGCCGCTCGCGTGGCCCCACAGCCCCTGGGGCTGCGGGCTTTGCGGCAGTCGTCAGCCTCGGGGCCACCGGCGCCCATGTGGCGCCGACGCGCCAGCCTGCGAAGCATTTTCCGGTAGGGCCGCGGCTCTGGCGACAGCTCCCACGCCCGAAGAGCCAGGAGGGAAAGCCGTGCCTCGTTGGAAAGCTCTTTGGCAGCCGCTCGCGTGGCCCCACAGCCCATGGGGCTGCGGGCTTTGCGGCGGCCGTCAGCCTCGGCGCCACCGTCACCCACATGGCGCTGCTGTACCAGCCTGCGAAGCATTTTCCGGTAGGGCTGCAGCTCTGGCGACATCTCCCATGCCCGAAGAGCCAGGAGGGAAAGCCGTGCCTCGTTGGAAAGCTCTTTGGCAGCCGCTCGCGTGGCCCCACAGCCCGTGGGGCTGCGGGCTTTTCAGTGGCCGTCAGCCTCGGCGCCATCGGCGCCCACGTGGCGCCGCCGCGCCAGCCTGCGAAGCATTTTCCGGTAGGTCCGCGTCTCTGGCGACAGCTCCCACGGCCGAAGAGCCAGGAGGGAAAGCCGTGCCTCGTTGGAAAGCTCTTTGGCAGCCGCTCGCGTGGCCCCACAGCCCGTGGGGCTGTGGGCTTTGCGGCGGCCGTCAGCCTGGGCGACACCGGCGCCCAGGTGGGGCAGCCGCGCCAGCCTGCGAAGCATTTTCCGGTAGGGCCGCGGCTCTGGCGACAGCTCCCACGCCCGAAGAGCCAGGAGGGAAAGCCGTGCCTCGTTGGAAAGCTCTTTGGCAGCCGCTCGCGTGGCCCCACAGCCCCTGGGGCTGCGGGCTTTGCGGCGGCCGTCAGCCTCGGCGCCACCGGCGCCCACGTGGCGCCGCCGCGCCAGCCTGCGAAGCATTTTCCGGTAGGGCTGCAGCTCTGGCGACAGCTCCCACGCCCGAAGAGCCAGGAGGGAAAGCCGTGCCTCGTTGGAAAGCTCTTTGGCAGCCACTCGCGTGGCCCCACAGCCCGTGGGGCTGCGGGCTTTCCGGCGGCCGTCAGCCTCGGGGCCACCGGCGCCCACGTGGCGCCGCCGCGCCAGCCTGCGAAGCATTTTCCGGTAGGGCCGCGGCTCTGGCGACAGCTCCCACGCCCGAAGAGCCAGGAGGGAAAGCCGTGCCTCGTTGGAAAGCTCTTTGGCAGCCGCTCGCGTGGCCCAACAGCCCGTGGGGCTGCGGGCTTTCCGGCGGCCGTCAGCCTGGGCGACACCGGCGCCCAGGTGGGGCAGCCGCGCCAGCCTGCGAAGCATTTTCCGGTAGGGCCGCGGCTCTGGCGACAGCTCCCACGGCCGAAGAGCCAGGAGGGAAAGCCGTGCCTCGTTGGAAAGCTCTTTGGCAGCCGCTCGCGTGGCCCCACAGCCCATGGGGCTGCGGGCTTTGCGGCGGCCATCAGCCTCGGCGCCACCGTCACCCACATGGCGCTGCTGCACCAGCCTGCGAAGCATTTTCCGGTAGGGCTGCAGCTCTGGCGACAGCTCCCACACCCGAAGAGCCAGGAGGGAAAGCCGTGCCTCATTGGAAAGCTCTTTGGCAGCCGCTCGCGTGGCCCCACAGCCCGTGGGGCTGCGGGCTTTCCGGTGGCCATCAGCCTCGGCGCCATCGGCGCCCACGTTGCGCTGCCGCGCTAGCCTGCGAAGCATTTTCCGGTAGGGCTGCAGCTGTGGCAACAGCTCCCACGGCCGAAGAGCCAGGAGGGAAAGCCGTGCCTCATTGGAAAGCTCTTTGGCAGCCGCTCGCGTGGCCCCACAGCCCGTGGGGCTGCGGGCTTTGCGGCGGCCGTCAGCCTGGGCGACACTGGCGCCCAGGTGGGGCAGCCGCGCCAGCCTGCGAAGCATTTTCCGGTAGGGCCGCGGCTTTGGTAACAGCTCCCACGACCGAAGAGCCAGGAGGGAAAGCCGTGCCTCGTTGGAAAGCTCTTTGGCAGCCGCTCGCGTGGCCCCACAGCCCGTGGGGCTGCGGGCTTTCTGGCGGCCGTCAGCCTGGGCGACACCGGCGCCCAGGTGGCGCCGCCGCGCCAGCCTGCGAAGGATTTTCCGGTAGGGCTGCGGCTCTGGCGACAGCTCCCACGGCCGAAGAGCCAGGAGGGAAAGCCGTGCCTCGTTGGAAAGCTCTTTGGCAGCCGCTCGCGTGGCCCCACAGCCCCTGGGGCTGCGGGCTTTGCGGCGGCCGTCAGCCTCCGCTCCACCGGTGCCCACGTGGCGCCGCCGCGCCAGCCTGCGAAGCATTTTCCGGTAGGGCCGCGGCTCTGGCGACAGCTCCCACGCCCGAAGAGCCAGGAGGGAAAGCCGTGCCTCGTTGGAAAGCTCTTTGGCAGCCGCTCGCGTGGCCCCACAGCCCATGGGGCTGCGGGCTTTGCGGCGGCCATCAGCCTCGGCGCCACCGTCACCCACGTGGCGCTGCTGCACCAGCCTGCGAAGCATTTTCCGGTGGGGCTGCAGCTCTGGCGACAGCTCCCACGCCCGAAGAGCCAGGAGGGAAAGCCGTGCCTCGTTGGAAAGCTCTTTGGCAGCCGCTCGCGTGGCCCCACAGCCCGTGGGGCTGTGGGATTTCCGGCGGCCGTCAGCCTGGGCGACACCGGCGCCCATGTGGCGCCGCCGCGCCAGCCTGCGAAGGATTTTCCGGTAGGTCTGCGGATCTGGCGACAGCTCCCACGGACGAAGAGCCAGGAGGGAAAGCCGTGCCTCGTTGGAAAGCTCTTTGGCAGCCGCTCGCGTGGCCCCACAGCCCGTGGGTCTGCGGGCTTTGCGGCGGCCGTCAGCCTCAGCGCCACCGGTGCCCACGTGGCGCCGCCACGCCAGCCTGCGAAGCATTTTCCGGTAGGGCCGCGGCTCTGGCGACAGCTCCCACGCCCGAAGAGCCAGGAGGGAAAGCCGTGCCTCGTTGGAAAGCTCTTTGGCAGCCGCTCGCATGGCCCCACAGCGCGTTGGGCTGCGGGCTTTCCGGCGGCCGTCAGCCTCGGCGCCATCGGCGCCCATGTGGCGCCGCCGCGCCAGCCTGCGAAGCATTTTCCGGTAGGGCTGCAGCTCTGGCAACAGCTCCCACGCCCGAAGAGCCAGGAGGGAAAGCCGTGACTCATTGGAAAGCTCTTTGGCAGCCGCTCGCGTGGCCCCACAGCCCGTGGGGCTGCAGGCTTTGCGGCGGCCGTCAGCCTGGGCGACACCGGCGCCCATGTGGCGCCGCCGCGCCAGCCTGCGAAGGATTTTCCGGTAGGTATGCGGCTCTGGCGACAGCTCCCACGGCCGAAGAGCCAGGAGGGAAAGCCGTGCCTCGTTGGAAAGCTCTTTGGCAGCCGCTCGCGTGGCCCCACAGCCCCTGGGGCTGCGGGCTTTGCGGCGGCCGTCAGCCTCAGCGCCACCGGTGCCCACGTGGCGCCGCCACGCCAGCCTGCGAAGCATTTTCCGGTAGGGCCGCGGCTCTGGCGACAGCTCCCACGCCCGAAGAGCCAGGAGGGAAAGCCGTGCCTCGTTGGAAAGCTCTTTGGCAGCCGCTCGCGTGGCCCCACAGCCCATGGGGCTGCGGGCTTTGCGGCGGCCATCAGCCTCGGCGCCACCGTCACCCACATGGCGCTGCTGCACCAGCCTGCGAAGCATTTTCCGGTAGGGCTGCAGCTCTGGCGACAGCTCCCACGCCCGAAGAGCCAGGAGGGAAAGCCGTGCCTCGTTGGAAAGCTCTTTGGCAGCCGCTCGCGTGGCCCAACAGCCCGTGGGGCTGCGGGATTTCCGGCGGCCGTCAGCCTGGGCGACACCGGCGCCCATGTGGCGCCGCTGCGCCAGCCTGCGAAGGATTTTCCGGTAGGTCTGCGGTTCTGGCGACAGCTCCCACGGCCGAAGAGCCGGGAGGGAAAGCCGTGCCTCGTTGGAAAGCTCTTTGGCAGCCGCTCGCGTGGCCCCACAGCCCCTGGGGCTGCGGGCTTTGCGGCGGCCGTCAGCCTCGGCGCCACCGGCGCCCACGTGGCGCCGCCACGCCAGCCTGCGAAGAATTTTCCAGTAGGGCCGCGTCTCTGGCGACAGCTCCCACGCCCGAAGAGCCAGGAGGGAAAGCCGTGCCTCGTTGGAAAGCTCTTTGGCAGCCGCTCGCATGGCCCCACAGCCCGTGGGGCTGCGGGCTTTGCGGCGGCCGTCAGCCTCGGCGCCATCGGCGCCCACGTGGCGCCGCCGCGCCAGCCTGCGAAGCATTTTCCGGTAGGGCTGCAGCTCTGGCGACAGCTCCCACGCCCGAAGAGCCAGGAGGGAAAGCCGTGCCTCGTTGGAAAGCTCTTTGGCAGCCGCTCGCGTGGCCCAACAGCCCGTGGGGCTGCGGGATTTCCGGCGGCCGTCAGCCTGGGCGACACCGGCGCCCATGTGGCGCCGCCGCGCCAGCCTGCGAAGGATTTTCCGGTAGGTCTGCGGCTCTGGCGACAGCTCCCACGGCCGAAGAGCCAGGAGGGAAAGCCGTGCCTCGTTGGAAAGCTCTTTGGCAGCCGCTCGCGTGGCCCCACAGCCCATGGGGCTGCGGGCTTTGCGGCGGCCGTCAGCCTCGGCGCCACCGGTGCCTACGTGGCGCCGCCACGCCAGCCTGCGAAGAATTTTCCAGTAGGGCCGCGGCTCTGGCGACAGCTCCCACGCCCGAAGAGCCAGGAGGGAAAGCCGTGCCTCGTTGGAAAGCTCTTTGGCAGCCGCTCGCATGGCCCCACAGCCCGTGGGGCTGCGGGCTTTGCGGCGGCCGTCAGCCTCGGCGCCATCGGCGCCCACGTGGCGCCGCCGCGCCAGCCTGCGAAGCATTTTCCGGTAGGGCCGCGGCTCTGGCGACAGCTCCCACGCCCGAAGAGCCAGGAGGGAAAGCCGTGCCTCGTTGGAAAGCTCTTTGGCAGCCGCTCACGTGGCCCCACAGCCCGTGGGGCTGCGGGCTTTGCGGCGGCCGTCAGCCTCGGGGCCACCGGCGCCCACGTGGCGCCGCCGCGCCAGCCTGCGAAGCATTTTCCGGTAGGGCCGCGGCTCTGGCGACAGCTCCCACGCCCGAAGAGCCAGGAGGGAAAGCCGTGCCTCGTTGGAAAGCTCTTTGGCAGCCGCTCACGTGGCCCCACAGCCCGTGGGGCTGCGGGCTTTGCGGCGGCCGTCAGCCTCGGGGCCACCGTCGCCCACGTGGCGCCGCCGCGCCAGCCTGCGAAGCATTTTCCGGTAGGGCCGCGGCTCTGGCGACAGCTCCCACGCCCGAAGAGCCAGGAGGGAAAGCCGTGCCTCGTTGGAAAGCTCTTTGGCAGCCGCTCGCGTGGCCCCACAGCCCGTGGGGCTGCGGGCTTTCCGGCGGCCGTCAGCCTGGGCGACACCGGCGCCCAGGTAGGGCAGCCGCGCCAGCCTGCGAAGCATTTTCCGGTAGGGCCGCGGCTCTGGCGACAGCTCCCACGCCCGAAGAGCCAGGAGGGAAAGCCGTGCCTCATTGGAAAGCTCTTTGGCAGCCGCTCGCGTGGCCCCACAGCCCATGGGGCTGCGGGCTTTGCGGCGGCCATCAGCCTCGGCGCCACCGTCACCCACATGGCGCTGCTGCACCAGCCTGCGAAGCATTTTCCGGTAGGGCTGCAGCTCTGGCGACAGCTCCCACGCCCGAAGAGCCAGGAGGGAAAGCCGTGCCTCATTGGAAAGCTCTTTGGCAGCCGCTCGCGTGGCCCCACAGCCCGTGGGGCTGCGGGCTTTGCGGCGGCCGTCAGCCTCGGCGTCATCGGCGCCCACGTGGCGCCGCCGCGCCAGCGTGCGAAGCATTTTCCGGTAGGGCCGCGGCTCAGGCGACAGCTCCCACGCCCGAAGAGCCAGGAGGGAAAGCCGTGCCTCGTTGGAAAGCTCTTTGGCAGCCACTCGCGTGGCCCCACAGCCCCTGGGGCTGCGGGCTTTGCGGCGGCCGTCAGCCTGGGCGACACCGGCGCCCAGGTGGGGCAGCTGCGCCAGCCTGCGAAGCATTTTCCGGTAGGGCCGCGGCTTTGGCAACAGCTCCCACGCCCGAAGAGCCAGGAGGGAAAGCCGTGCCTCGTTGGAAAGCTCTTTGGCAGCCGCTCGCGTGGCCCCACAGCCCGTGGGGCTGCGGGCTTTGCGGCGGCCGTCAGCCTGGGCGACACCGGCGCCCATGTGGCGCCGCCGCACCAGCCTGCGAAGGATTTTCCGGTAGGGCCGCGTCTCTGGCGACAGCTCCCACGCCCGAAGAGCCAGGAGGGAAAGCCGTGCCTCGTTGGAAAGCTCTTTGGCAGCCGCTCGCGTGGCCCCACAGCCCCTGGGGCTGCGGGCTTTGAGGCGGCCGTCAGCCTCGGGGCCACCGGCGCCCACGTGGCGCCGACGCGCCAGCCTGCGAAGCATTTTCCGGTAGGGCCGCGGCTCTGGCGACAGCTCCCACGCCCGAAGAGCCAGGAGGGAAAGCCGTGCCTCGTTGGAAAGCTCTTTGGCAGCCGCTCGCGTGGCCCCACAGCCCCTGGGGCTGCGGGCTTTGCGGCGGCCGTCAGCCTGGGGGACACCGGCGCCCAGGTGAGGCAGCCGCGTCAGCCTGCGAAGCATTTTCCGGTAGGGCCGCGGCTCTGGCGACAGCTCCCACACCCGAAGAGCCAGGAGGGAAAGCCGTGCCTCGTTGGAAAGCTCTTTGGCAGCCGCTCGCGTGGCCCCACAGCCCCTGGGGCTGCGGGCTTTGCGGCGGCCGTCAGCCTCGGGGCCACCGGCGCCCACGTGGCGCCGACGCGCCAGCCTGCGAAGCATTTTCCGGTAGGGCCGCGGCTCTGGCGACAGCTCCCACGCCCGAAGAGCCAGGAGGGAAAGCCGTGCCTCGTTGGAAAGCTCTTTGGCAGCCGCTCGCGTGGCCCCACAGCCCGTGGGGCTGCGGGCTTTCCGGCGGCCGTCAGCCTGGGCGACACCGGCGCCCAGGTGGGGCAGCCGCGCCAGCCTGCGAAGCATTTTCCGGTAGGGCCGCGGCTCTGGCGACAGCTCCCACACCCGAAGAGCCAGGAGGGAAAGCCGTGCCTCGTTGGAAAGCTCTTTGGCAGCCGCTCGCGTGGCCCCACAGCCCATGGGGCTGCGGGCTTTGCGGCGGCCGTCAGCCTCGGCGCCACCGTCACCCACATGGCGCTGCTGCACCAGCCTGCGAAGCATTTTCCGGTAGGGCTGCAGCTCTGGCGACAGCTCCCACGCCCGAAGAGCCAGGAGGGAAAGCCGTGCCTCGTTGGAAAGCTCTTTGGCAGCCGCTCGCGTGGCCCCACAGCCCGTGGGGCTGCGGGCTTTTCAGTGGCCGTCAGCCTCGGCGCCATCGGCGCCCACGTGGCGCCGCCGCGCCAGCCTGCGAAGCATTTTCCGGTAGGTCCGCGTCTCTGGCGACAGCTCCCACGCCCGAAGAGCCAGGAGGGAAAGCCGTGCCTCGTTGGAAAGCTCTTTGGCAGCCGCTCGCGTGGCCCCACAGCCCGTGGGGCTGCGGGCTTTGCGGCGGCCGTCAGCCTGGGCGACACCGGCGCCCAGGTGGGGCAGCCGCGCCAGCCTGAGAAGCATTTTCCGGTAGGGCCGCGGCTCTGGCGACAGCTCCCACGCCCGAAGAGCCAGGAGGGAAAGCCGTGCCTCGTTGGAAAGCTCTTTGGCAGCCGCTCGCGTGGCCCCACAGCCCCTGGGGCTGCGGGCTTTGCGGCGGCCGTCAGCCTCGGCGCCACCGGCGCCCACGTGGCGCCGCCGCGCCAGCCTGCGAAGCATTTTCCGGTAGGGCTGCAGCTCTGGCGACAGCTCCCACGCCCGAAGAGCCAGGAGGGAAAGCCGTGCCTCGTTGGAAAGCTCTTTGGCAGCGACTCGCGTGGCCCCACAGCCCGTGGGGCTGCGGGCTTTCCGGCGGCCGTCAGCCTCGGGGCCACCGGCGCCCACGTGGCGCCGCCGCGCCAGCCTGCGAAGCATTTTCCGGTAGGGCCGCGGCTCTGGCGACAGCTCCCACGCCCGAAGAGCCAGGAGGGAAAGCCGTGCCTCGTTGGAAAGCTCTTTGGCAGCCGCTCGCGTGGCCCAACAGCCCGTGGGGCTGCGGGCTTTGCGGCGGCCGTCAGCCTGGGCGACACCGGCGCCCAGGTGGGGCAGCCGCGCCAGCCTGCGAAGCATTTTCCGGTAGGGCCGCGGCTCTGGCGACAGCTCCCACGCCCGAAGAGCCAGGAGGGAAAGCCGTGCCTCGTTGGAAAGCTCTTTGGCAGCCGCTCGCGTGGCCCCACAGCCCGTGGGGCTGCGGGCTTTGCGGCGGCCATCAGCCTCGGCGCCAGCGTCACCCACATGGCGCTGCTGCACCAGCCTGCGAAGCATTTTCCGGTAGGGCTGCAGCTCTGGCGACAGCTCCCACACCCGAAGAGCCAGGAGGGAAAGCCGTGCCTCATTGGAAAGCTCTTTGGCAGCCGCTCGCGTGGCCCCACAGGCCGTGGGGCTGCGGGCTTTCCGGTGGCCATCAGCCTCGGCGCCATCGGCGCCCACGTTGCGCTGCCGCGCTAGCCTGCGAAGCATTTTCCGGTAGGGCTGCAGCTCTGGCAACAGCTCCCACGGCCGAAGAGCCAGGAGGGAAAGCCGTGCCTCATTGGAAAGCTCTTTGGCAGCCGCTCGCGTGGCCCCACAGCCCGTGGGGCTGCGGGCTTTGCGGCGGCCGTCAGCCTGGGCGACACCGGCGCCCAGGTGGGGCAGCCGCGCCAGCCTGCGAAGCATTTTCCGGTAGGGCCGCGGCTTTGGTAACAGCTCCCACGACCGAAGAGCCAGGAGGGAAAGCCGTGCCTCGTTGGAAAGCTCTTTGGCAGCCGCTCGCGTGGCCCCACAGCCCGTGGGGCTGCGGGCTTTCTGGCGGCCGTCAGCCTGGGCGACACCGGCGCCCATGTGGCGCCGCCGCGCCAGCCTGCGAAGGATTTTCCGGTAGGTCTGCGGCTCTGGTGACAGCTCCCACGGCCGAAGAGCCAGGAGGGAAAGCCGTGCCTCGTTGGAAAGCTCTTTGGCAGCCGCTCGCGTGGCCCCACAGCCCCTGGGGCTGCGGGCTTTGCGGCGGCCGTCAGCCTCAGCGCCACCGGTGCCCACGTGGCGCCGCCGCGCCAGCCTGCGAAGCATTTTCCGGTAGGGCCGCGGCTCTGGCGACAGCTCCCACGCCCGAAGAGCCAGGAGGGAAAGCCGTGCCTCGTTGGAAAGCTCTTTGGCAGCCGCTCGCGTGGCCCCACAGCCCGTGGGGCTGCGGGCTTTGCGGCGGCCATCAGCCTCGGCGCCACCGTCACCCACGTGGCGCTGCTGCAGCAGCCTGCGAAGCATTTTCCGGCGGGGCTGCAGCTCTGGCGACAGCTCCCACGCCCGAAGAGCCAGGAGGGAAAGCCGTGCCTCGTTGGAAAGCTCTTTGGCAGCCGCTCGCGTGGCCCCACAGCCCGTGGGGCTGCGGGATTTCCGGCGGCCGTCAGCCTGGGCGACACCGGCGCCCATGTGGCGCCGCCGCGCCAGCCTGCGAAGGATTTTCCGGTAGGTCTGCGGCTCTGGCGACAGCTCCCACGCCCGAAGAGCCAGGAGGGAAAGCCGTGCCTCGTTGGAAAGCTCTTTGGCAGCCGCTCGCGTGGCCCCACAGCCCCTGGGGCTGCGGGCTTTGAGGCGGCCGTCAGCCTCAGCGCCACCGGTGCCCACGTGGCGCCGCCACGCCAGCCTGCGAAGCATTTTCCGGTAGGGCCGCGGCTCTGGCGACAGCTCCCACGGCCGAAGAGCCAGGAGGGAAAGCCGTGCCTCGTTGGAAAGCTCTTTGGCAGCCGCTCGCATGGCCCCACAGCGCGTGGGGCTGCGGGCTTTCCGGCGGCCGTCAGCCTCGGCGCCATCGGCGCCCACGTGGCGCCGCCGCGCCAGCCTGCGAAGCATTTTCCGGTAGGGCTGCAGCTCTGGCAACAGCTCCCACGCCCGAAGAGCCAGGAGGGAAAGCCGTGACTCATTGGAAAGCTCTTTGGCAGCCGCTCGCGTGGCCCCACAGCCCGTGGGGCTGCGGGCTTTGCGGCGGCCGTCAGCCTGGGCGACACCGGCGCCCATGTGGCGCCGCCGCGCCAGCCTGCGAAGGATTTTCCGGTAGGTATGCGGCTCTGGCGACAGCTCCCACGGCCAAAGAGCCAGGAGGGAAAGCCGTGCCTCGTTGGAAAGCTCTTTGGCAGCCGCTCGCGTGGCCCCACAGCCCCTGGGGCTGCGGGCTTTGCGGCGGCCGTCAGCCTCAGCGCCACCGGTGCCCACGTGGCGCCGCCACGCCAGCCTGCGAAGCATTTTCCGGTAGGGCCGCGGCTCTGGCGACAGCTCCCACGCCCGAAGAGCCAGGAGGGAAAGCCGTGCCTCGTTGGAAAGCTCTTTGGCAGCCGCTCGCGTGGCCCCACAGCCCATGGGGCTGCGGGCTTTGCGGCGGCCATCAGCCTCGGCGCCACCGTCACCCACATGGCGCTGCTGCACCAGCCTGCGAAGCATTTTCCGGTAGGGCTGCAGCTCTGGCGACAGCTCCCACGCCCGAAGAGCCAGGAGGGAAAGCCGTGCCTCGTTGGAAAGCTCTTTGGCAGCCGCTCGCGTGGCCCAACAGCCCGTGGGGCTGCGGGATTTCCGGCGGCCGTCAGCCTGGGCGACACCGGCGCCCATGTGGCGCCGCCGCGCCAGCCTGCGAAGGATTTTCCGGTAGGTCTGCGGCTCTGGCGACAGCTCCCACGGCCGAAGAGCCAGGAGGGAAAGCCGTGCCTCGTTGGAAAGCTCTTTGGCAGCCGCTCGCGTGGCCCCACAGCCCCTGGGGCTGCGGGCTTTGCGGCGGCCGTCAGCCTCGGCGCCACCGGTGCCCACGTGGCGCCGCCACGCCAGCCTGCGAAGAATTTTCCAGTAGGGCCGCGTCTCTGGCGACAGCTCCCACGCCCGAAGAGCCAGGAGGGAAAGCCGTGCCTCGTTGGAAAGCTCTTTGGCAGCCGCTCGCATGGCCCCACAGCCCGTGGGGCTGCGGGCTTTGCGGCGGCCGTCAGCCTGGGCGCCATCGGCGCCCATGTGGCGCCGCCGCGCCAGCCTGCGAAGCATTTTCCGGTAGGGCTGCAGCTCTGGCGACAGCTCCCACGCCCGAAGAGCCAGGAGGGAAAGCCGTGCCTCGTTGGAAAGCTCTTTGGCAGCCGCTCGCGTGGCCCAACAGCCCGTGGGGCTGCGGGATTTCCGGCGGCCGTCAGCCTGGGCGACACCGGCGCCCATGTGGCGCCGCCGCGCCAGCCTGCGAAGGATTTTCCGGTAGGTCTGCGGCTCTGGCGACAGCTCCCACGGCCGAAGAGCCAGGAGGGAAAGCCGTGCCTCGTTGGAAAGCTCTTTGGCAGCCGCTCGCGTGGCCCCACAGCCCATGGGGCTGCGGGCTTTCCGGCGGCCGTCAGCCTCGGCGCCACCGGTGCCTACGTGGCGCCGCCACGCCAGCCTGCGAAGAATTTTCCAGTAGGGCCGCGGCTCTGGCGACAGCTCCCACGCCCGAAGAGCCAGGAGGGAAAGCCGTGCCTCGTTGGAAAGCTCTTTGGCAGCCGCTCGCATGGCCCCACAACCCGTGGGGCTGCGGGCTTTGCGGCGGCCGTCAGCCTCGGCGCCATCGGCGCCCACGTGGCGCCGCCGCGCCAGCCTGCGAAGCATTTTCCGGTAGGGCCGCGGCTCTGGCGACAGCTCCCACGGCCGAAGAGCCAGGAGGGAAAGCCGTGCCTCGTTGGAAAGCTCTTTGGCAGCCGCTCACGTGGCCCCACAGCCCGTGGGGCTGCGGGCTTTGCGGCGGCCGTCAGCCTCGGGGCCACCGGCGCCCACGTGGCGCCGCCGCGCCAGCCTGCGAAGCATTTTCCGGTAGGGCCGCGGCTCTGGCGACAGCTCCCACGCCCGAAGAGCCAGGAGGGAAAGCCGTGCCTCGTTGGAAAGCTCTTTGGCAGCCGCTCGCGTGGCCCCACATCCCGTGGGGCTGCGGGCTTTGCGGCGGCCGTCAGCCTGGGCGACACCGGCGCCCAGGTAGGGCAGCCGCGCCAGCCTGCGAAGCATTTTCCGGTAGGGCCGCGGCTCTGGCGACAGCTCCCACGGCCGAAGAGCCAGGAGGGAAAGCCGTGCCTCATTGGAAAGCTCTTTGGCAGCCGCTCGCGTGGCCCCACAGCCCATGGGGCTGCGGGCTTTGCGGCGGCCATCAGCCTCGGCGCCACCGTCACCCACATGGCGCTGCTGCACCAGCCTGCGAAGCATTTTCCGGTAGGGCTGCAGCTCTGGCGACAGCTCCCACGGCCGAAGAGCCAGGAGGGAAAGCCGTGCCTCATTGGAAAGCTCTTTGGCAGCCGCTCGCGTGGCCCCACAGCCCGTGGGGCTGCGGGCTTTCCGGCGGCCGTCAGCCTCGGCGTCATCGGCGCCCACGTGGCGGCGCCGCGCCAGCCTGCGAAGCATTTTCCGGTAGGGCCGCGGCTCAGGCGACAGCTCCCACGCCCGAAGAGCCAGGAGGGAAAGCCGTGCCTCGTTGGAAAGCTCTTTGGCAGCCACTCGCGTGGCCCCACAGCCCCTGGGGCTGCGGGCTTTGCGGCGGCCGTCAGCCTGGGCGACACCGGCGCCCAGGTGGGGCAGCTGCGCCAGCCTGCGAAGCATTTTCCGGTAGGGCCGCGGCTTTGGCAACAGCTCCCACGCCCGAAGAGCCAGGAGGGAAAGCCGTGCCTCGTTGGAAAGCTCTTTGGCAGCCGCTCGCGTGGCCCCACAGCCCGTGGGGCTGCGGGCTTTGCGGCGGCCGTCAGCCTGGGCGACACCGGCGCCCATGTGGCACCGCCGCGCCAGCCTGCGAAGGATTTTCCGGTAGGGCCGCGTCTCTGGCGACAGCTCCCACGGCCGAAGAGCCAGGAGGGAAAGCCGTGCCTCGTTGGAAAGCTCTTTGGCAGCCGCTCGCATGGCCCCACAGCCCGTGGGGCTGCGGGCTTTGCGGCGGCCGTCAGCCTCAGCGCCACCGGCGCCCAGGTGGGGCCGCCACGCCAGCCTGCGAAGCATTTTCCGGCAGGGCCGCGGCTCTGGCGACAGCTCCCACGCCCGAAGAGCCAGGAGGGAAAGCCGTGCCTCCTTGGAAAGCTCTTTGGCAGCCGCCCGCATGGCCCCACAGCCCGTGGGGCTGCGGGCTTTCCGGCGGCCGGCAGCCTCAGCGCCACCGGCGCCCACGTGGCGCCGCTGCGCCAGCCTGAGAAGCATTTTCCGGTAGGGCCGCGGCTCTGGCGACAGCTCCCACGCCCGAAGAGCCAGGAGGGAAAGCCGTGCCTCGTTGGAAAGCTCTTTGGCAGCCGCTCGCGTGGCCCCACAGCCCCTGGGGCTGCGGGCTTTGCGGCGGCCGTCAGCCTCGGGGCCACCGGCGCCCACGTGGCGCCGACGCGCCAGCCTGCGAAGCATTTTCCGGTAGGGCCGCGGCTCTGGCGACAGCTCCCACGCCCGAAGAGCCAGGAGGGAAAGCCGTGCCTCGTTGGAAAGCTCTTTGGCAGCCGCTCGCGTGGCCCCACAGCCCGTGGGGCTGCGGGCTTTGCGGCGGCCGTCAGCCTGGGCGACACCGGCGCCCAGGTGAGGCAGCCGCGTCAGCCTGCGAAGCATTTTCCGGTAGGGCCGCGGCTCTGGCGACAGCTCCCACACCCGAAGAGCCAGGAGGGAAAGCCGTGCCTCGTTGGAAAGCTCTTTGGCAGCCGCTCGCGTGGCCCCACAGCCCCTGGGGCTGCGGGCTTTGCGGCGGCCGTCAGCCTCGGGGACACCGGCGCCCACGTGGCGCCGACGCGCCAGCCTGCGAAGCATTTTCCGGTAGGGCCGCGGCTCTGGCGACAGCTCCCACGCCCGAAGAGCCAGGAGGGAAAGCCGTGCCTCGTTGGAAAGCTCTTTGGCAGCCGCTCGCGTGGCCCCACAGCCCATGGGGCTGCGGGCTTTGCGGCGGCCGTCAGCCTCGGCGCCACCGTCACCCACATGGCGCTGCTGCACCAGCCTGCGAAGCATTTTCCGGTAGGGCTGCAGCTCTGGCGACAGCTCCCACGCCCGAAGAGCCAGGAGGGAAAGCCGTGCCTCGTTGGAAAGCTCTTTGGCAGCCGCTCGCGTGGCCCCACAGCCCGTGGGGCTGCGGGCTTTTCAGTGGCCGTCAGCCTCGGCGCCATCGGCGCCCACGTGGCGCCGCCGCGCCAGCCTGCGAAGCATTTTCCGGTAGGTCCGCGTCTCTGGCGACAGCTCCCACGCCCGAAGAGCCAGGAGGGAAAGCCGTGCCTCGTTGGAAAGCTCTTTGGCAGCCGCTCGCGTGGCCCCACAGCCCGTGGGGCTGCGGGCTTTGCGGCGGCCGTCAGCCTGGGCGACACCGGCGCCCAGGTGGGGCAGCCGCGCCAGCCTGAGAAGCATTTTCCGGTAGGGCCGCGGCTCTGGCGACAGCTCCCACGCCCGAAGAGCCAGGAGGGAAAGCCGTGCCTCGTTGGAAAGCTCTTTGGCAGCCGCTCGCGTGGCCCCACAGCCCCTGGGGCTGCGGGCTTTGCGGCGGCCGTCAGCCTCGGCGCCACCGGCGCCCACGTGGCGCCGCCGCGCCAGCCTGCGAAGCATTTTCCGGTAGGGCTGCAGCTCTGGCGACAGCTCCCACGCCCGAAGAGCCAGGAGGGAAAGCCGTGCCTCGTTGGAAAGCTCTTTGGCAGCCGCTCGCGTGGCCCCACAGCCCGTGGGGCTGCGGGCTTTCCGGCGGCCGTCAGCCTCGGGGCCACCGGCGCCCACGTGGCGCCGCCGCGCCAGCCTGCGAAGCATTTTCCGGTAGGGCCGCGGCTCTGGCGACAGCTCCCACGCCCGAAGAGCCAGGAGGGAAAGCCGTGCCTCGTTGGAAAGCTCTTTGGCAGCCGCTCGCGTGGCCCAACAGCCCGTGGGGCTGCGGGCTTTCCGGCGGCCGTCAGCCTGGGCGACACCGGCGCCCAGGTGGGGCAGCCGCGCCAGCCTGCGAAGCATTTTCCGGTAGGGCCGCGGCTCTGGCGACAGCTCCCACGGCCGAAGAGCCAGGAGGGAAAGCCGTGCCTCGTTGGAAAGCTCTTTGGCAGCCGCTCGCGTGGCCCCACAGCCCATGGGGCTGCGGGCTTTGCGGCGGCCATCAGCCTCGGCGCCACCGTCACCCACATGGTGCTGCTGCACCAGCCTGCGAAGCATTTTCCGGTAGGGCTGCAGCTCTGGCGACAGCTCCCACACCCGAAGAGCCAGGAGGGAAAGCCGTGCCTCATTGGAAAGCTCTTTGGCAGCCGCTCGCGTGGCCCCACAGCCCGTGGGGCTGCGGGCTTTCCGGTGGCCATCAGCCTCGGCGCCATCGGCGCCCACGTTGCGCTGCCGCGCTAGCCTGCGAAGCATTTTCCGGTAGGGCTGCAGCTCTGGCAACAGCTCCCACGGCCGAAGAGCCAGGAGGGAAAGCCGTGCCTCATTGGAAAGCTCTTTGGCAGCCGCTCGCGTGGCCCCACAGCCCGTGGGGCTGCGGGCTTTGCGGCGGCCGTCAGCCTGGGCGACACTGGCGCCCAGGTGGGGCAGCCGCGCCAGCCTGCGAAGCATTTTCCGGTAGGGCCGCGGCTTTGGTAACAGCTCCCACGACCGAAGAGCCAGGAGGGAAAGCCGTGCCTCGTTGGAAAGCTCTTTGGCAGCCGCTCGCGTGGCCCCACAGCCCGTGGGGCTGCGGGCTTTCTGGCGGCCGTCAGCCTGGGCGACACCGGCGCCCATGTGGCGCCGCCGCGCCAGCCTGCGAAGGATTTTCCGGTAGGTCTGCGGCTCTGGCGACAGCTCCCACGGCCGAAGAGCCAGGAGGGAAAGCCGTGCCTCGTTGGAAAGCTCTTTGGCAGCCGCTCGCGTGGCCCCACAGCCCCTGGGGCTGCGGGCTTTGCGGCGGCCGTCAGCCTCAGCGCCACCGGTGCCCACGTGGCGCCGCCGCGCCAGCCTGCGAAGCATTTTCCGGTAGGGCCGCGGCTCTGGCGACAGCTCCCACGCCCGAAGAGCCAGGAGGGAAAGCCGTGCCTCGTTGGAAAGCTCTTTGGCAGCCGCTCGCGTGGCCCCACAGCCCATGGGGCTGCGGGCTTTGCGGCGGCCATCAGCCTCGGCGCCACCGTCACCCACGTGGCGCTGCTGCACCAGCCTGCGAAGCATTTTCCGGTGGGGCTGCAGCTCTGGCGACAGCTCCCACGCCCGAAGAGCCAGGAGGGAAAGCCGTGCCTCGTTGGAAAGCTCTTTGGCAGCCGCTCGCGTGGCCCCACAGCCCGTGGGGCTGCGGGATTTCCGGCGGCCGTCAGCCTGGGCGACACCGGCGCCCATGTGGCGCCGCCGCGCCAGCCTGCGAAGGATTTTCCGGTAGGTCTGCGGCTCTGGCGACAGCTCCCACGGACGAAGAGCCAGGAGGGAAAGCCGTGCCTCGTTGGAAAGCCCTTTGGCAGCCGCTCGCGTGGCCCCACAGCCCGTGGGGCTGCGGGCTTTGCGGCGGCCGTCAGCCTCAGCGCCACCGGTGCCCACGTGGCGCCGCCACGCCAGCCTGCGAAGCATTTTCCGGTAGGGCCGCGGCTCTGGCGACAGCTCCCACGCCCGAAGAGCCAGGAGGGAAATCCGTGCCTCGTTGGAAAGCTCTTTGGCAGCCGCTCGCATGGCCCCACAGCGCGTGGGGCTGCGGGCTTTCCGGCGGCCGTCAGCCTCGGCGCCATCGGCGCCCACGTGGCGCCGCCGCGCCAGCCTGCGAAGCATTTTCCGGTAGGGCTGCAGCTCTGGCAACAGCTCCCACGCCCGAAGAGCCAGGAGGGAAAGCCGTGACTCATTGGAAAGCTCTTTGGCAGCCGCTCGCGTGGCCCCACAGCCCGTGGGGCTGCGGGCTTTGCGGCGGCCGTCAGCCTGGGCGACACCGGCGCCCATGTGGCGCCGCCGCGCCAGCCTGCGAAGGATTTTCCGGTAGGTATGCGGCTCTGGCGACAGCTCCCACGGCCGAAGAGCCAGGAGGGAAAGCCGTGCCTCGTTGGAAAGCTCTTTGGCAGCCGCTCGCGTGGCCCCACAGCCCCTGGGGCTGCGGGCTTTGCGGCGGCCGTCAGCCTCAGCGCCACCGGTGCCCACGTGGCGCCGCCACGCCAGCCTGCGAAGCATTTTCCGGTAGGGCCGCGGCTCTGGCGACAGCTCCCACGGCCGAAGAGCCAGGAGGGAAAGCCGTGCCTCGTTGGAAAGCTCTTTGGCAGCCGCTCGCGTGGCCCCACAGCCCATGGGGCTGCGGGCTTTGCGGCGGCCATCAGCCTCGGCGCCACCGTCACCCACATGGCGCTGCTGCACCAGCCTGCGAAGCATTTTCCGGTAGGGCTGCAGCTCTGGCGACAGCTCCCACGCCCGAAGAGCCAGGAGGGAAAGCCGTGCCTCGTTGGAAAGCTCTTTGGCAGCCGCTCGCGTGGCCCAACAGCCCGTGGGGCTGCGGGATTTCCGGCGGCCGTCAGCCTGGGCGACACCGGCGCCCATGTGGCGCCGCCGCGCCAGCCTGCGAAGGATTTTCCGGTAGGTCTGCGGCTCTCGCGACAGCTCCCACGGCCGAAGAGCCAGGAGGGAAAGCCGTGCCTCGTTGGAAAGCTCTTTGGCAGCCGCTCGCGTGGCCCCACAGCCCGTGGGGCTGCGGGCTTTGCGGCGGCCGTCAGCCTGGGCGACACCGGCGCCCAGGTGGGGCAGCCGCGCCAGCCTGAGAAGCATTTTCCGGTAGGGCCGCGGCTCTGGCGACAGCTCCCACGCCCGAAGAGCCAGGAGGGAAAGCCGTGCCTCGTTGGAAAGCTCTTTGGCAGCCGCTCGCGTGGCCCCACAGCCCCTGGGGCTGCGGGCTTTGCGGCGGCCGTCAGCCTCGGCGCCACCGGCGCCCACGTGGCGCCGCCGCGCCAGCCTGCGAAGCATTTTCCGGTAGGGCTGCAGCTCTGGCGACAGCTCCCACGCCCGAAGAGCCAGGAGGGAAAGCCGTGCCTCGTTGGAAAGCTCTTTGGCAGCCGCTCGCGTGGCCCCACAGCCCGTGGGGCTGCGGGCTTTCCGGCGGCCGTCAGCCTCGGGGCCACCGGCGCCCACGTGGCGCCGCCGCGCCAGCCTGCGAAGCATTTTCCGGTAGGGCCGCGGCTCTGGCGACAGCTCCCACGCCCGAAGAGCCAGGAGGGAAAGCCGTGCCTCGTTGGAAAGCTCTTTGGCAGCCGCTCGCGTGGCCCAACAGCCCGTGGGGCTGCGGGCTTTCCGGCGGCCGTCAGCCTGGGCGACACCGGCGCCCAGGTGGGGCAGCCGCGCCAGCCTGCGAAGCATTTTCCGGTAGGGCCGCGGCTCTGGCGACAGCTCCCACGGCCGAAGAGCCAGGAGGGAAAGCCGTGCCTCGTTGGAAAGCTCTTTGGCAGCCGCTCGCGTGGCCCCACAGCCCATGGGGCTGCGGGCTTTGCGGCGGCCATCAGCCTCGGCGCCACCGTCACCGACATGGCGCTGCTGCACCAGCCTGCGAAGCATTTTCCGGTAGGGCTGCAGCTCTGGCGACAGCTCCCACACCCGAAGAGCCAGGAGGGAAAGCCGTGCCTCATTGGAAAGCTCTTTGGCAGCCGCTCGCGTGGCCCCACAGCCCGTGGGGCTGCGGGCTTTCCGGTGGCCATCAGCCTCGGCGCCATCGGCGCCCACGTTGCGCTGCCGCGCTAGCCTGCGAAGCATTTTCCGGTAGGGCTGCAGCTCTGGCAACAGCTCCCACGGCCGAAGAGCCAGGAGGGAAAGCCGTGCCTCATTGGAAAGCTCTTTGGCAGCCGCTCGCGTGGCCCCACAGCCCGTGGGGCTGCGGGCTTTGCGGCGGCCGTCAGCCTGGGCGACACTGGCGCCCAGGTGGGGCAGCCGCGCCAGCCTGCGAAGCATTTTCCGGTAGGGCCGCGGCTTTGGTAACAGCTCCCACGACCGAAGAGCCAGGAGGGAAAGCCGTGCCTCGTTGGAAAGCTCTTTGGCAGCCGCTCGCGTGGCCCCACAGCCCGTGGGGCTGCGGGCTTTCTGGCGGCCGTCAGCCTGGGCGACACCGGCGCCCATGTGGCGCCGCCGCGCCAGCCTGCGAAGGATTTTCCGGTAGGTCTGCGGCTCTGGCGACAGCTCCCACGGCCGAAGAGCCAGGAGGGAAAGCCGTGCCTCGTTGGAAAGCTCTTTGGCAGCCGCTCGCGTGGCCCCACAGCCCCTGGGGCTGCGGGCTTTGCGGCGGCCGTCAGCCTCAGCGCCACCGGTGCCCACGTGGCGCCGCCGCGCCAGCCTGCGAAGCATTTTCCGGTAGGGCCGCGGCTCTGGCGACAGCTCCCACGCCCGAAGAGCCAGGAGGGAAAGCCGTGCCTCGTTGGAAAGCTCTTTGGCAGCCGCTCGCGTGGCCCCACAGCCCATGGGGCTGCGGGCTTTGCGGCGGCCATCAGCCTCGGCGCCACCGTCACCCACGTGGCGCTGCTGCACCAGCCTGCGAAGCATTTTCCGGTGGGGCTGCAGCTCTGGCGACAGCTCCCACGCCCGAAGAGCCAGGAGGGAAAGCCGTGCCTCGTTGGAAAGCTCTTTGGCAGCCGCTCGCGTGGCCCCACAGCCCGTGGGGCTGCGGGATTTCCGGCGGCCGTCAGCCTGGGCGACACCGGCGCCCATGTGGCGCCGCCGCGCCAGCCTGCGAAGGATTTTCCGGTAGGTCTGCGGCTCTGGCGACAGCTCCCACGGACGAAGAGCCAGGAGGGAAAGCCGTGCCTCGTTGGAAAGCCCTTTGGCAGCCGCTCGCGTGGCCCCACAGCCCCTGGGGCTGCGGGCTTTGCGGCGGCCGTCAGCCTCAGCGCCACCGGTGCCCACGTGGCGCCGCCACGCCAGCCTGCGAAGCATTTTCCGGTAGGGCCGCGGCTCTGGCGACAGCTCCCACGCCCGAAGAGCCAGGAGGGAAATCCGTGCCTCGTTGGAAAGCTCTTTGGCAGCCGCTCGCATGGCCCCACAGCGCGTGGGGCTGCGGGCTTTCCGGCGGCCGTCAGCCTCGGCGCCATCGGCGCCCACGTGGCGCCGCCGCGCCAGCCTGCGAAGCATTTTCCGGTAGGGCCGCGGCTCTGGCGACAGCTCCCACGGCCGAAGAGCCAGGAGGGAAAGCCGTGCCTCGTTGGAAAGCTCTTTGGCAGCCGCTCGCGTGGCCCCACAGCCCATGGGGCTGCGGGCTTTGCGGCGGCCATCAGCCTCGGCGCCACCGTCACCGACATGGCGCTGCTGCACCAGCCTGCGAAGCATTTTCCGGTAGGGCTGCAGCTCTGGCGACAGCTCCCACACCCGAAGAGCCAGGAGGGAAAGCCGTGCCTCATTGGAAAGCTCTTTGGCAGCCGCTCGCGTGGCCCCACAGCCCGTGGGGCTGCGGGCTTTCCGGTGGCCATCAGCCTCGGCGCCATCGGCGCCCACGTTGCGCTGCCGCGCTAGCCTGCGAAGCATTTTCCGGTAGGGCTGCAGCTCTGGCAACAGCTCCCACGGCCGAAGAGCCAGGAGGGAAAGCCGTGCCTCATTGGAAAGCTCTTTGGCAGCCGCTCGCGTGGCCCCACAGCCCGTGGGGCTGCGGGCTTTGCGGCGGCCGTCAGCCTGGGCGACACTGGCGCCCAGGTGGGGCAGCCGCGCCAGCCTGCGAAGCATTTTCCGGTAGGGCCGCGGCTTTGGTAACAGCTCCCACGACCGAAGAGCCAGGAGGGAAAGCCGTGCCTCGTTGGAAAGCTCTTTGGCAGCCGCTCGCGTGGCCCCACAGCCCGTGGGGCTGCGGGCTTTCTGGCGGCCGTCAGCCTGGGCGACACCGGCGCCCATGTGGCGCCGCCGCGCCAGCCTGCGAAGGATTTTCCGGTAGGTCTGCGGCTCTGGCGACAGCTCCCACGGCCGAAGAGCCAGGAGGGAAAGCCGTGCCTCGTTGGAAAGCTCTTTGGCAGCCGCTCGCGTGGCCCCACAGCCCCTGGGGCTGCGGGCTTTGCGGCGGCCGTCAGCCTCAGCGCCACCGGTGCCCACGTGGCGCCGCCGCGCCAGCCTGCGAAGCATTTTCCGGTAGGGCCGCGGCTCTGGCGACAGCTCCCACGCCCGAAGAGCCAGGAGGGAAAGCCGTGCCTCGTTGGAAAGCTCTTTGGCAGCCGCTCGCGTGGCCCCACAGCCCATGGGGCTGCGGGCTTTGCGGCGGCCATCAGCCTCGGCGCCACCGTCACCCACGTGGCGCTGCTGCACCAGCCTGCGAAGCATTTTCCGGTGGGGCTGCAGCTCTGGCGACAGCTCCCACGCCCGAAGAGCCAGGAGGGAAAGCCGTGCCTCGTTGGAAAGCTCTTTGGCAGCCGCTCGCGTGGCCCCACAGCCCGTGGGGCTGCGGGCTTTCCGGCGGCCGTCAGCCTGGGCGACACCGGCGCCCATGTGGCGCCGCCGCGCCAGCCTGCGAAGGATTTTCCGGTAGGTCTGCGGCTCTGGCGACAGCTCCCACGGACGAAGAGCCAGGAGGGAAAGCCGTGCCTCGTTGGAAAGCCCTTTGGCAGCCGCTCGCGTGGCCCCACAGCCCCTGGGGCTGCGGGCTTTGCGGCGGCCGTCAGCCTCAGCGCCACCGGTGCCCACGTGGCGCCGCCACGCCAGCCTGCGAAGCATTTTCCGGTAGGGCCGCGGCTCTGGCGACAGCTCCCACGGCCGAAGAGCCAGGAGGGAAAGCCGTGCCTCGTTGGAAAGCTCTTTGGCAGCCGCTCGCGTGGCCCCACAGCCCGTGGGGCTGCGGGCTTTGCGGCGGCCGTCTGCCTAGGCGCCACCGGCGCCCATGTGGAGCTGCCGCGCCAGCCTGCGAAGCATTTTCCGGTAGGGCTGCAGCTCTGGCGACAGCTCCCACGCCCGAAGAGCCAGGAGGGAAAGCCGTGCCTCATTGGAAAGCTCTTTGGCAGCCGCTCGCGTGGCCCCACAGCCCGTGGGGCTGCGGGCTTTGCGGCGGCCGTCAGCCTCGGCGCCACCGGCGCCCAGGTGGGGCAGCCGCGCCAGCCTGCGAAGCATTTTCCGGTAGGGCCGCGGCTCAGGCGACAGCTCCCACGCCCGAAGAGCCAGGAGGGAAAGCCGTGCCTCGTTGGAAAGCTCTTTGGCAGCCACTCGCGTGGCCCCACAGCCCCTGGGACTCTGGGCTTTGCGGCGGCCGTCAGCCTGGGCGACTCCGGCGTCCATGTGGCGCCGCCGCGCCAGCCTGCGAAGCATTTTCCGGTAGGTCTGCGGCTCTGGCGACAGCTCCCACGGCCGAAGAGCCAGGAGGGAAAGCCGTGCCTCGTTGGAAAGCTCTTTGGCAGCCGCTCGCGTGGCCCCACAGCCCCTGGGGCTGCGGGCTTTGCGGCGGCCTTCAGCCTCGGCGCCACCGGCGCCCACGTGGCGCCGCCGCGCCAGCCTGCGAAGCATTTTCCGGTAGGGCCGCGTCTCTGGCGACAGCTCCCACGCCCGAAGAGCCAGGAGGGAAAGCCGTGCCTCGTTGGAAAGCCCTTTGGCAGCCGCTCGCGTGGCCCCACAGCCCCTGGGGCTGCGGGCTTTGCGGCGGCCGTCAGCCTCAGCGCCACCGGTGCCCACGTGGCGCCGCCACGCCAGCCTGCGAAGCATTTTCCGGTAGGGCCGCGGCTCTGGCGACAGCTCCCACGCCCGAAGAGCCAGGAGGGAAATCCGTGCCTCGTTGGAAAGCTCTTTGGCAGCCGCTCGCATGGCCCCACAGCGCGTGGGGCTGCGGGCTTTCCGGCGGCCGTCAGCCTCGGCGCCATCGGCGCCCACGTGGCGCCGCCGCGCCAGCCTGCGAAGCATTTTCCGGTAGGGCTGCAGCTCTGGCAACAGCTCCCACGCCCGAAGAGCCAGGAGGGAAAGCCGTGACTCATTGGAAAGCTCTTTGGCAGCCGCTCGCGTGGCCCCACAGCCCGTGGGGCTGCGGGCTTTGCGGCGGCCGTCAGCCTGGGCGACACCGGCGCCCATGTGGCGCCGCCGCGCCAGCCTGCGAAGGATTTTCCGGTAGGTATGCGGCTCTGGCGACAGCTCCCACGGCCGAAGAGCCAGGAGGGAAAGCCGTGCCTCGTTGGAAAGCTCTTTGGCAGCCGCTCGCGTGGCCCCACAGCCCCTGGGGCTGCGGGCTTTGCGGCGGCCGTCAGCCTCAGCGCCACCGGTGCCCACGTGGCGCCGCCACGCCAGCCTGCGAAGCATTTTCCGGTAGGGCCGCGGCTCTGGCGACAGCTCCCACGGCCGAAGAGCCAGGAGGGAAAGCCGTGCCTCGTTGGAAAGCTCTTTGGCAGCCGCTCGCGTGGCCCCACAGCCCATGGGGCTGCGGGCTTTCCGGCGGCCATCAGCCTCGGCGCCACCGTCACCCACATGGCGCTGCTGCACCAGCCTGCGAAGCATTTTCCGGTAGGGCTGCAGCTCTGGCGACAGCTCCCACGCCCGAAGAGCCAGGAGGGAAAGCCGTGCCTCGTTGGAAAGCTCTTTGGCAGCCGCTCGCGTGGCCCAACAGCCCGTGGGGCTGCGGGATTTCCGGCGGCCGTCAGCCTGGGCGACACCGGCGCCCATGTGGCGCCGCCGCGCCAGCCTGCGAAGGATTTTCCGGTAGGTCTGCGGCTCTGGCGACAGCTCCCACGGCCGAAGAGCCAGGAGGGAAAGCCGTGCCTCATTGGAAAGCTCTTTGGCAGCCGCTCGCGTGGCCCCACAGCCCGTGGGGCTGCGGGCTTTGCGGCGGCCGTCAGCCTGGGCGACACTGGCGCCCAGGTGGGGCAGCCGCGCCAGCCTGCGAAGCATTTTCCGGTAGGGCCGCGGCTTTGGTAACAGCTCCCACGACCGAAGAGCCAGGAGGGAAAGCCGTGCCTCGTTGGAAAGCTCTTTGGCAGCCGCTCGCGTGGCCCCACAGCCCGTGGGGCTGCGGGCTTTCTGGCGGCCGTCAGCCTGGGCGACACCGGCGCCCATGTGGCGCCGCCGCGCCAGCCTGCGAAGGATTTTCCGGTAGGTCTGCGGCTCTGGCGACAGCTCCCACGGCCGAAGAGCCAGGAGGGAAAGCCGTGCCTCGTTGGAAAGCTCTTTGGCAGCCGCTCGCGTGGCCCCACAGCCCCTGGGGCTGCGGGCTTTGCGGCGGCCGTCAGCCTCAGCGCCACCGGTGCCCACGTGGCGCCGCCGCGCCAGCCTGCGAAGCATTTTCCGGTAGGGCCGCGGCTCTGGCGACAGCTCCCACGCCCGAAGAGCCAGGAGGGAAAGCCGTGCCTCGTTGGAAAGCTCTTTGGCAGCCGCTCGCGTGGCCCCACAGCCCATGGGGCTGCGGGCTTTGCGGCGGCCATCAGCCTCGGCGCCACCGTCACCCACGTGGCGCTGCTGCACCAGCCTGCGAAGCATTTTCCGGTGGGGCTGCAGCTCTGGCGACAGCTCCCACGCCCGAAGAGCCAGGAGGGAAAGCCGTGCCTCGTTGGAAAGCTCTTTGGCAGCCGCTCGCGTGGCCCCACAGCCCGTGGGGCTGCGGGATTTCCGGCGGCCGTCAGCCTGGGCGACACCGGCGCCCATGTGGCGCCGCCGCGCCAGCCTGCGAAGGATTTTCCGGTAGGTCTGCGGCTCTGGCGACAGCTCCCACGGACGAAGAGCCAGGAGGGAAAGCCGTGCCTCGTTGGAAAGCCCTTTGGCAGCCGCTCGCGTGGCCCCACAGCCCGTGGGGCTGCGGGCTTTGCGGCGGCCGTCAGCCTCAGCGCCACCGGTGCCCACGTGGCGCCGCCACGCCAGCCTGCGAAGCATTTTCCGGTAGGGCCGCGGCTCTGGCGACAGCTCCCACGCCCGAAGAGCCAGGAGGGAAATCCGTGCCTCGTTGGAAAGCTCTTTGGCAGCCGCTCGCATGGCCCCACAGCGCGTGGGGCTGCGGGCTTTCCGGCGGCCGTCAGCCTCGGCGCCATCGGCGCCCACGTGGCGCCGCCGCGCCAGCCTGCGAAGCATTTTCCGGTAGGGCTGCAGCTCTGGCAACAGCTCCCACGCCCGAAGAGCCAGGAGGGAAAGCCGTGACTCATTGGAAAGCTCTTTGGCAGCCGCTCGCGTGGCCCCACAGCCCGTGGGGCTGCGGGCTTTGCGGCGGCCGTCAGCCTGGGCGACACCGGCGCCCATGTGGCGCCGCCGCGCCAGCCTGCGAAGGATTTTCCGGTAGGTATGCGGCTCTGGCGACAGCTCCCACGGCCGAAGAGCCAGGAGGGAAAGCCGTGCCTCGTTGGAAAGCTCTTTGGCAGCCGCTCGCGTGGCCCCACAGCCCGTGGGGCTGCGGGCTTTGCGGCGGCCGTCAGCCTCAGCGCCACCGGTGCCCACGTGGCGCCGCCACGCCAGCCTGCGAAGCATTTTCCGGTAGGGCCGCGGCTCTGGCGACAGCTCCCACGGCCGAAGAGCCAGGAGGGAAAGCCGTGCCTCGTTGGAAAGCTCTTTGGCAGCCGCTCGCGTGGCCCCACAGCCCATGGGGCTGCGGGCTTTGCGGCGGCCATCAGCCTCGGCGCCACCGTCACCCACATGGCGCTGCTGCACCAGCCTGCGAAGCATTTTCCGGTAGGGCTGCAGCTCTGGCGACAGCTCCCACGCCCGAAGAGCCAGGAGGGAAAGCCGTGCCTCGTTGGAAAGCTCTTTGGCAGCCGCTCGCGTGGCCCAACAGCCCGTGGGGCTGCGGGATTTCCGGCGGCCGTCAGCCTGGGCGACACCGGCGCCCATGTGGCGCCGCCGCGCCAGCCTGCGAAGGATTTTCCGGTAGGTCTGCGGCTCTGGCGACAGCTCCCACGGCCGAAGAGCCAGGAGGGAAAGCCGTGCCTCGTTGGAAAGCTCTTTGGCAGCCGCTCGCGTGGCCCCACAGCCCGTGGGGCTGCGGGCTTTGCGGCGGCCGTCAGCCTGGGCGACACCGGCGCCCAGGTGGGGCAGCCGCGCCAGCCTGAGAAGCATTTTCCGGTAGGGCCGCGGCTCTGGCGACAGCTCCCACGCCCGAAGAGCCAGGAGGGAAAGCCGTGCCTCGTTGGAAAGCTCTTTGGCAGCCGCTCGCGTGGCCCCACAGCCCCTGGGGCTGCGGGCTTTGCGGCGGCCGTCAGCCTCGGCGCCACCGGCGCCCACGTGGCGCCGCCGCGCCAGCCTGCGAAGCATTTTCCGGTAGGGCTGCAGCTCTGGCGACAGCTCCCACGCCCGAAGAGCCAGGAGGGAAAGCCGTGCCTCGTTGGAAAGCTCTTTGGCAGCCGCTCGCGTGGCCCCACAGCCCGTGGGGCTGCGGGCTTTCCGGCGGCCGTCAGCCTCGGGGCCACCGGCGCCCACGTGGCGCCGCCGCGCCAGCCTGCGAAGCATTTTCCGGTAGGGCCGCGGCTCTGGCGACAGCTCCCACGCCCGAAGAGCCAGGAGGGAAAGCCGTGCCTCGTTGGAAAGCTCTTTGGCAGCCGCTCGCGTGGCCCAACAGCCCGTGGGGCTGCGGGCTTTCCGGCGGCCGTCAGCCTGGGCGACACCGGCGCCCAGGTGGGGCAGCCGCGCCAGCCTGCGAAGCATTTTCCGGTAGGGCCGCGGCTCTGGCGACAGCTCCCACGGCCGAAGAGCCAGGAGGGAAAGCCGTGCCTCGTTGGAAAGCTCTTTGGCAGCCGCTCGCGTGGCCCCACAGCCCATGGGGCTGCGGGCTTTGCGGCGGCCATCAGCCTCGGCGCCACCGTCACCGACATGGCGCTGCTGCACCAGCCTGCGAAGCATTTTCCGGTAGGGCTGCAGCTCTGGCGACAGCTCCCACACCCGAAGAGCCAGGAGGGAAAGCCGTGCCTCATTGGAAAGCTCTTTGGCAGCCGCTCGCGTGGCCCCACAGCCCGTGGGGCTGCGGGCTTTCCGGTGGCCATCAGCCTCGGCGCCATCGGCGCCCACGTTGCGCTGCCGCGCTAGCCTGCGAAGCATTTTCCGGTAGGGCTGCAGCTCTGGCAACAGCTCCCACGGCCGAAGAGCCAGGAGGGAAAGCCGTGCCTCATTGGAAAGCTCTTTGGCAGCCGCTCGCGTGGCCCCACAGCCCGTGGGGCTGCGGGCTTTGCGGCGGCCGTCAGCCTGGGCGACACTGGCGCCCAGGTGGGGCAGCCGCGCCAGCCTGCGAAGCATTTTCCGGTAGGGCCGCGGCTTTGGTAACAGCTCCCACGACCGAAGAGCCAGGAGGGAAAGCCGTGCCTCGTTGGAAAGCTCTTTGGCAGCCGCTCGCGTGGCCCCACAGCCCGTGGGGCTGCGGGCTTTCTGGCGGCCGTCAGCCTGGGCGACACCGGCGCCCATGTGGCGCCGCCGCGCCAGCCTGCGAAGGATTTTCCGGTAGGTCTGCGGCTCTGGCGACAGCTCCCACGGCCGAAGAGCCAGGAGGGAAAGCCGTGCCTCGTTGGAAAGCTCTTTGGCAGCCGCTCGCGTGGCCCCACAGCCCCTGGGGCTGCGGGCTTTGCGGCGGCCGTCAGCCTCAGCGCCACCGGTGCCCACGTGGCGCCGCCGCGCCAGCCTGCGAAGCATTTTCCGGTAGGGCCGCGGCTCTGGCGACAGCTCCCACGCCCGAAGAGCCAGGAGGGAAAGCCGTGCCTCGTTGGAAAGCTCTTTGGCAGCCGCTCGCGTGGCCCCACAGCCCATGGGGCTGCGGGCTTTGCGGCGGCCATCAGCCTCGGCGCCACCGTCACCCACGTGGCGCTGCTGCACCAGCCTGCGAAGCATTTTCCGGTGGGGCTGCAGCTCTGGCGACAGCTCCCACGCCCGAAGAGCCAGGAGGGAAAGCCGTGCCTCGTTGGAAAGCTCTTTGGCAGCCGCTCGCGTGGCCCCACAGCCCGTGGGGCTGCGGGATTTCCGGCGGCCGTCAGCCTGGGCGACACCGGCGCCCATGTGGCGCCGCCGCGCCAGCCTGCGAAGGATTTTCCGGTAGGTCTGCGGCTCTGGCGACAGCTCCCACGGACGAAGAGCCAGGAGGGAAAGCCGTGCCTCGTTGGAAAGCCCTTTGGCAGCCGCTCGCGTGGCCCCACAGCCCCTGGGGCTGCGGGCTTTGCGGCGGCCGTCAGCCTCAGCGCCACCGGTGCCCACGTGGCGCCGCCACGCCAGCCTGCGAAGCATTTTCCGGTAGGGCCGCGGCTCTGGCGACAGCTCCCACGCCCGAAGAGCCAGGAGGGAAATCCGTGCCTCGTTGGAAAGCTCTTTGGCAGCCGCTCGCATGGCCCCACAGCGCGTGGGGCTGCGGGCTTTCCGGCGGCCGTCAGCCTCGGCGCCATCGGCGCCCACGTGGCGCCGCCGCGCCAGCCTGCGAAGCATTTTCCAGTAGGGCCGCGGCTCTGGCGACAGCTCCCACGGCCGAAGAGCCAGGAGGGAAAGCCGTGCCTCGTTGGAAAGCTCTTTGGCAGCCGCTCGCGTGGCCCCACAGCCCATGGGGCTGCGGGCTTTGCGGCGGCCATCAGCCTCGGCGCCACCGTCACCGACATGGCGCTGCTGCACCAGCCTGCGAAGCATTTTCCGGTAGGGCTGCAGCTCTGGCGACAGCTCCCACACCCGAAGAGCCAGGAGGGAAAGCCGTGCCTCATTGGAAAGCTCTTTGGCAGCCGCTCGCGTGGCCCCACAGCCCGTGGGGCTGCGGGCTTTCCGGTGGCCATCAGCCTCGGCGCCATCGGCGCCCACGTTGCGCTGCCGCGCTAGCCTGCGAAGCATTTTCCGGTAGGGCTGCAGCTCTGGCAACAGCTCCCACGGCCGAAGAGCCAGGAGGGAAAGCCGTGACTCATTGGAAAGCTCTTTGGCAGCCGCTCGCGTGGCCCCACAGCCCGTGGGGCTGCGGGCTTTGCGGCGGCCGTCAGCCTGGGCGACACTGGCGCCCAGGTGGGGCAGCCGCGCCAGCCTGCGAAGCATTTTCCGGTAGGGCCGCGGCTTTGGTAACAGCTCCCACGACCGAAGAGCCAGGAGGGAAAGCCGTGCCTCGTTGGAAAGCTCTTTGGCAGCCGCTCGCGTGGCCCCACAGCCCGTGGGGCTGCGGGCTTTCTGGCGGCCGTCAGCCTGGGCGACACCGGCGCCCATGTGGCGCCGCCGCGCCAGCCTGCGAAGGATTTTCCGGTAGGTCTGCGGCTCTGGCGACAGCTCCCACGGCCGAAGAGCCAGGAGGGAAAGCCGTGCCTCGTTGGAAAGCTCTTTGGCAGCCGCTCGCGTGGCCCCACAGCCCCTGGGGCTGCGGGCTTTGCGGCGGCCGTCAGCCTCAGCGCCACCGGTGCCCACGTGGCGCCGCCGCGCCAGCCTGCGAAGCATTTTCCGGTAGGGCCGCGGCTCTGGCGACAGCTCCCACGCCCGAAGAGCCAGGAGGGAAAGCCGTGCCTCGTTGGAAAGCTCTTTGGCAGCCGCTCGCGTGGCCCCACAGCCCATGGGGCTGCGGGCTTTGCGGCGGCCATCAGCCTCGGCGCCACCGTCACCCACGTGGCGCTGCTGCACCAGCCTGCGAAGCATTTTCCGGTGGGGCTGCAGCTCTGGCGACAGCTCCCACGCCCGAAGAGCCAGGAGGGAAAGCCGTGCCTCGTTGGAAAGCTCTTTGGCAGCCGCTCGCGTGGCCCCACAGCCCGTGGGGCTGCGGGATTTCCGGCGGCCGTCAGCCTGGGCGACACCGGCGCCCATGTGGCGCCGCCGCGCCAGCCTGCGAAGGATTTTCCGGTAGGTCTGCGGCTCTGGCGACAGCTCCCACGGACGAAGAGCCAGGAGGGAAAGCCGTGCCTCGTTGGAAAGCCCTTTGGCAGCCGCTCGCGTGGCCCCACAGCCCCTGGGGCTGCGGGCTTTGCGGCGGCCGTCAGCCTCAGCGCCACCGGTGCCCACGTGGCGCCGCCACGCCAGCCTGCGAAGCATTTTCCGGTAGGGCCGCGGCTCTGGCGACAGCTCCCACGGCCGAAGAGCCAGGAGGGAAAGCCGTGCCTCGTTGGAAAGCTCTTTGGCAGCCGCTCGCGTGGCCCCACAGCCCGTGGGGCTGCGGGCTTTGCGGCGGCCGTCTGCCTAGGCGCCACCGGCGCCCATGTGGAGCTGCCGCGCCAGCCTGCGAAGCATTTTCCGGTAGGGCTGCAGCTCTGGCGACAGCTCCCACGCCCGAAGAGCCAGGAGGGAAAGCCGTGCCTCATTGGAAAGCTCTTTGGCAGCCGCTCGCGTGGCCCCACAGCCCGTGGGGCTGCGGGCTTTGCGGCGGCCGTCAGCCTCGGCGCCACCGGCGCCCAGGTGGGGCAGCCGCGCCAGCCTGCGAAGCATTTTCCGGTAGGGCCGCGGCTCAGGCGACAGCTCCCACGCCCGAAGAGCCAGGAGGGAAAGCCGTGCCTCGTTGGAAAGCTCTTTGGCAGCCACTCGCGTGGCCCCACAGCCCCTGGGACTCTGGGCTTTGCGGCGGCCGTCAGCCTGGGCGACTCCGGCGTCCATGTGGCGCCGCCGCGCCAGCCTGCGAAGCATTTTCCGGTAGGTCTGCGGCTCTGGCGACAGCTCCCACGGCCGAAGAGCCAGGAGGGAAAGCCGTGCCTCGTTGGAAAGCTCTTTGGCAGCCGCTCGCGTGGCCCCACAGCCCCTGGGGCTGCGGGCTTTGCGGCGGCCTTCAGCCTCGGCGCCACCGGCGCCCACGTGGCGCCGCCGCGCCAGCCTGCGAAGCATTTTCCGGTAGGGCCGCGTCTCTGGCGACAGCTCCCACGCCCGAAGAGCCAGGAGGGAAAGCCGTGCCTCGTTGGAAAGCCCTTTGGCAGCCGCTCGCGTGGCCCCACAGCCCCTGGGGCTGCGGGCTTTGCGGCGGCCGTCAGCCTCAGCGCCACCGGTGCCCACGTGGCGCCGCCACGCCAGCCTGCGAAGCATTTTCCGGTAGGGCCGCGGCTCTGGCGACAGCTCCCACGCCCGAAGAGCCAGGAGGGAAATCCGTGCCTCGTTGGAAAGCTCTTTGGCAGCCGCTCGCATGGCCCCACAGCGCGTGGGGCTGCGGGCTTTCCGGCGGCCGTCAGCCTCGGCGCCATCGGCGCCCACGTGGCGCCGCCGCGCCAGCCTGCGAAGCATTTTCCGGTAGGGCTGCAGCTCTGGCAACAGCTCCCACGCCCGAAGAGCCAGGAGGGAAAGCCGTGACTCATTGGAAAGCTCTTTGGCAGCCGCTCGCGTGGCCCCACAGCCCGTGGGGCTGCGGGCTTTGCGGCGGCCGTCAGCCTGGGCGACACCGGCGCCCATGTGGCGCCGCCGCGCCAGCCTGCGAAGGATTTTCCGGTAGGTATGCGGCTCTGGCGACAGCTCCCACGGCCGAAGAGCCAGGAGGGAAAGCCGTGCCTCGTTGGAAAGCTCTTTGGCAGCCGCTCGCGTGGCCCCACAGCCCCTGGGGCTGCGGGCTTTGCGGCGGCCGTCAGCCTCAGCGCCACCGGTGCCCACGTGGCGCCGCCACGCCAGCCTGCGAAGCATTTTCCGGTAGGGCCGCGGCTCTGGCGACAGCTCCCACGGCCGAAGAGCCAGGAGGGAAAGCCGTGCCTCGTTGGAAAGCTCTTTGGCAGCCGCTCGCGTGGCCCCACAGCCCATGGGGCTGCGGGCTTTCCGGCGGCCATCAGCCTCGGCGCCACCGTCACCCACATGGCGCTGCTGCACCAGCCTGCGAAGCATTTTCCGGTAGGGCTGCAGCTCTGGCGACAGCTCCCACGCCCGAAGAGCCAGGAGGGAAAGCCGTGCCTCGTTGGAAAGCTCTTTGGCAGCCGCTCGCGTGGCCCAACAGCCCGTGGGGCTGCGGGATTTCCGGCGGCCGTCAGCCTGGGCGACACCGGCGCCCATGTGGCGCCGCCGCGCCAGCCTGCGAAGGATTTTCCGGTAGGTCTGCGGCTCTGGCGACAGCTCCCACGGCCGAAGAGCCAGGAGGGAAAGCCGTGCCTCGTTGGAAAGCTCTTTGGCAGCCGCTCGCGTGGCCCCACAGCCCCTGGGGCTGCGGGCTTTGCGGCGGCCGTCAGCCTCGGCGCCACCGGTGCCCACGTGGCGCCGCCACGCCAGCCTGCGAAGAATTTTCCAGTAGGGCCGCGTCTCTGGCGACAGCTCCCACGCCCGAAGAGCCAGGAGGGAAAGCCGTGCCTCGTTGGAAAGCTCTTTGGCAGCCGCTCGCATGGCCCCACAGCCCGTGGGGCTGCGGGCTTTGCGGCGGCCGTCAGCCTCGGCGCCATCGGCGCCCACGTGGTGCCGCCGCGCCAGCCTGCGAAGCATTTTCCGGTAGGGCTGCAGCTCTGGCGACAGCTCCCACGCCCGAAGAGCCAGGAGGGAAAGCCGTGCCTCGTTGGAAAGCTCTTTGGCAGCCGCTCGCGTGGCCCAACAGCCCGTGGGGCTGCGGGATTTCCGGCGGCCGTCAGCCTGGGCGACACCGGCGCCCATGTGGCGCCGCCGCGCCAGCCTGCGAAGGATTTTCCGGTAGGTCTGCGGCTCTGGCGACAGCTCCCACGGCCGAAGAGCCAGGAGGGAAAGCCGTGCCTCGTTGGAAAGCTCTTTGGCAGCCGCTCGCGTGGCCCCACAGCCCATGGGGCTGCGGGCTTTGCGGCGGCCGTCAGCCTCGGCGCCATCGGCGCCCACGTGGCGCCGCCGCGCCAGCCTGCGAAGCATTTTCCGGTAGGGCCGCGGCTCTGGCGACAGCTCCCACGCCCGAAGAGCCAGGAGGGAAAGCCGTGCCTCGTTGGAAAGCTCTTTGGCAGCCGCTCACGTGGCCCCACAGCCCGTGGGGCTGCGGGCTTTGCGGCGGCCGTCAGCCTCGGGGCCACCGGCGCCCACGTGGCGCCGCCGCGCCAGCCTGCGAAGCATTTTCCGGTAGGGCCGCGGCTCTGGCGACAGCTCCCACGCCCGAAGAGCCAGGAGGGAAAGCCGTGCCTCGTTGGAAAGCTCTTTGGCAGCCGCTCGCGTGGCCCCACAGCCCGTGGGGCTGCGGGCTTTCCGGCGGCCGTCAGCCTGGGCGACACCGGCGCCCAGGTAGGGCAGCCGCGCCAGCCTGCGAAGCATTTTCCGGTAGGGCCGCGGCTCTGGCGACAGCTCCCACGCCCGAAGAGCCAGGAGGGAAAGCCGTGCCTCATTGGAAAGCTCTTTGGCAGCCGCTCGCGTGGCCCCACAGCCCATGGGGCTGCGGGCTTTGCGGCGGCCATCAGCCTCGGCGCCACCGTCACCCACATGGCGCTGCTGCACCAGCCTGCGAAGCATTTTCCGGTAGGGCTGCAGCTCTGGCGACAGCTCCCACGGCCGAAGAGCCAGGAGGGAAAGCCGTGCCTCGTTGGAAAGCTCTTTGGCAGCCGCTCGCGTGGCCCCACAGCCCGTGGGGCTGCGGGCTTTGCGGCGGCCGTCTGCCTAGGCGCCACCGGCGCCCATGTGGAGCTGCCGCGCCAGCCTGCGAAGCATTTTCCGGTAGGGCTGCAGCTCTGGCGACAGCTCCCACGCCCGAAGAGCCAGGAGGGAAAGCCGTGCCTCATTGGAAAGCTCTTTGGCAGCCGCTCGCGTGGCCCCACAGCCCGTGGGGCTGCGGGCTTTGCGGCGGCCGTCAGCCTCGGCGCCACCGGCGCCCAGGTGGGGCAGCCGCGCCAGCCTGCGAAGCATTTTCCGGTAGGGCCGCGGCTCAGGCGACAGCTCCCACGCCCGAAGAGCCAGGAGGGAAAGCCGTGCCTCGTTGGAAAGCTCTTTGGCAGCCACTCGCGTGGCCCCACAGCCCCTGGGACTCTGGGCTTTGCGGCGGCCGTCAGCCTGGGCGACTCCGGCGTCCATGTGGCGCCGCCGCGCCAGCCTGCGAAGCATTTTCCGGTAGGTCTGCGGCTCTGGCGACAGCTCCCACGGCCGAAGAGCCAGGAGGGAAAGCCGTGCCTCGTTGGAAAGCTCTTTGGCAGCCGCTCGCGTGGCCCCACAGCCCCTGGGGCTGCGGGCTTTGCGGCGGCCTTCAGCCTCGGCGCCACCGGCGCCCACGTGGCGCCGCCGCGCCAGCCTGCGAAGCATTTTCCGGTAGGGCCGCGTCTCTGGCGACAGCTCCCACGCCCGAAGAGCCAGGAGGGAAAGCCGTGCCTCATTGGAAAGCTCTTTGGCAGCCGCTCGCGTGGCCCCACAGCCCGTGGGGCTGCGGGCTTTCCGGCGGCCGTCAGCCTCGGCGCCACCGGCGCCCACGTGGCGCCGCCGCGCCAGCCTGCGAAGCATTTTCCGGTAGGGCTGCAGCTCTGGCGACAGCTCCCACGCCCGAAGAGCCAGGAGGGAAAGCCGTGCCTCGTTGGAAAGCTCTTTGGCAGCCGCTCGCGTGGCCCCATAGCCCGTGGGGCTGCGGGCTTTGCGGCGTCCGTCAGCCTCAGCGCCACCGGCGCCCAGGTGGGGCCGCCGCGCCAGCCTGCGAAGCATTTTCCGTAAGGGCCGCGTCTCTGGCGACAGCTCCCACGCCCGAAGAGCCAGGAGGGAAAGCCGTGCCTCGTTGGAAAGCTCTTTGGCAGCCGCTCGCGTGGCCCCACAGCCCGTGGGGCTGCGGGCTTTCCGGCGGCCGTCAGCCTCGGCGCCATCGGCGCCCACGTGGCGCCGCCGCGCCAGCCTGCGAAGCATTTTCCGGTAGGGCTGCAGCTCTGGCAACAGCTCCCACGGCCGAAGAGCCAGGAGGGAAAGCCGTGCCTCATTGGAAAGCTCTTTGGCAGCCGCTCGCGTGGCCCCACAGCCCGTGGGGCTGCGGGCTTTGCGGCGGCCGTCAGCCTGGGCGACACCGGCGCCCAGGTGGGGCACCCGCGCCAGCCTGCGAAGCATTTTCCGGTAGGGCCGCGGCTTTGGCAACAGCTCCCACGGCCGAAGAGCCAGGAGGGAAAGCCGTGCCTCGTTGGAAAGCTCTTTGGCAGCCGCTCGCGTGGCCCCACAGCCCATGGGGCTGCGGGCTTTGCGGCGGCCATCAGCCTCGGCGCCACCGTCACCCACGTGGCGCTGCTGCACCAGCCTGCGAAGCATTTTCCGGTGGGGCTGCAGCTCTGGCGACAGCTCCCACGCCCGAAGAGCCAGGAGGGAAAGCCGTGCCTCGTTGGAAAGCTCTTTGGCAGCCGCTCGCGTGGCCCCACAGCCCGTGGGGCTGCGGGATTTCCGGCGGCCGTCAGCCTGGGCGACACCGGCGCCCATGTGGCGCCGCCGCGCCAGCCTGCGAAGGATTTTCCGGTAGGTCTGCGGCTCTGGCGACAGCTCCCACGGACGAAGAGCCAGGAGGGAAAGCCGTGCCTCGTTGGAAAGCTCTTTGGCAGGCGCTCGCGTGGCCCCACAGCCCCTGGGGCTGCGGGCTTTGCGGCGGCCGTCAGCCTCAGCGCCACCGGTGCCCACGTGGCGCCGCCACGCCAGCCTGCGAAGCATTTTCCGGTAGGGCCGCGGCTCTGGCGACAGCTCCCACGCCCGAAGAGCCAGGAGGGAAAGCCGTGCCTCGTTGGAAAGCTCTTTGGCAGCCGCTCGCATGGCCCCACAGCGCGTGGGGCTGCGGGCTTTCCGGCGGCCGTCAGCCTCGGCGCCATCGGCGCCCACGTGGCGCCGCCGCGCCAGCCTGCGAAGCATTTTCCGGTAGGGCTGCAGCTCTGGCAACAGCTCCCACGCCCGAAGAGCCAGGAGGGAAAGCCGTGCCTCATTGGAAAGCTCTTTGGCAGCCGCTCGCGTGGCCCCACAGCCCGTGGGGCTGCGGGCTTTGCGGCGGCCGTCAGCCTGGGCGACACCGGCGCCCATGTGGCGCCGCCGCGCCAGCCTGCGAAGGATTTTCCGGTAGGTATGCGGCTCTGGCGACAGCTCCCACGGCCGAAGAGCCAGGAGGGAAAGCCGTGCCTCGTTGGAAAGCTCTTTGGCAGCCGCTCGCGTGGCCCCACAGCCCCTGGGGCTGCGGGCTTTGCGGCGGCCGTCAGCCTCAGCGCCACCGGTGCCCACGTGGTGCCGCCACGCCAGCCTGCGAAGCATTTTCCGGTAGGGCCGCGGCTCTGGCGACAGCTCCCACGCCCGAAGAGCCAGGAGGGAAAGCCGTGCCTCGTTGGAAAGCTCTTTGGCAGCCGCTCGCGTGGCCCCACAGCCCATGGGGCTGCGGGCTTTGCGGCGGCCATCAGCCTCGGCGCCACCGTCACCCACATGGCGCTGCTGCACCAGCCTGCGAAGCATTTTCCGGTAGGGCTGCAGCTCTGGCGACAGCTCCCACGCCCGAAGAGCCAGGAGGGAAAGCCGTGCCTCGTTGGAAAGCTCTTTGGCAGCCGCTCGCGTGGCCCAACAGCCCGTGGGGCTGCGGGATTTCCGGCGGCCGTCAGCCTGGGCGACACCGGCGCCCATGTGGCGCCGCCGCGCCAGCCTGCGAAGGATTTTCCGGTAGGTCTGCGGCTCTGGCGACAGCTCCCACGGCCGAAGAGCCAGGAGGGAAAGCCGTGCCTCGTTGGAAAGCTCTTTGGCAGCCGCTCGCGTGGCCCCAGAGCCCCTGGGGCTGCGGGCTTTGCGGCGGCCGTCAGCCTCGGCGCCACCGGTGCCCACGTGGCGCCGCCACGCCAGCCTGCGAAGAATTTTCCAGTAGGGCCGCGTCTCTGGCGACAGCTCCCACGCCCGAAGAGCCAGGAGGGAAAGCCGTGCCTCGTTGGAAAGCTCTTTGGCAGCCGCTCGCATGGCCCCACAGCCCGTGGGGCTGCGGGCTTTGCGGCGGCCGTCAGCCTCGGCGCCATCGGCGCCCACGTGGCGCCGCCGCGCCAGCCTGCGAAGCATTTTCCGGTAGGGCTGCAGCTCTGGCGACAGCTCCCACGCCCGAAGAGCCAGGAGGGAAAGCCGTGCCTCGTTGGAAAGCTCTTTGGCAGCCGCTCGCGTGGCCCAACAGCCCGTGGGGCTGCGGGATTTCCGGCGGCCGTCAGCCTGGGCGACACCGGCGCCCATGTGGCGCCGCCGCGCCAGCCTGCGAAGGATTTTCCGGTAGGTCTGCGGCTCTGGCGACAGCTCCCACGGCCGAAGAGCCAGGAGGGAAAGCCGTGCCTCGTTGGAAAGCTCTTTGGCAGCCGCTCGCGTGGCCCCACAGCCCATGGGGCTGCGGGCTTTGCGGCGGCCGTCAGCCTCGGCGCCACCGGTGCCTACGTGGCGCTGCCACGCCAGCCTGCGAAGAATTTTCCAGTAGGGCCGCGGCTCTGGCGACAGCTCCCACGCCCGAAGAGCCAGGAGGGAAAGCCGTGCCTCGTTGGAAAGCTCTTTGGCAGCCGCTCGCATGGCCCCACAGCCCGTGGGGCTGCGGGCTTTGCGGCGGCCGTCAGCCTCGGCGCCATCGGCGCCCACGTGGCGCCGCCGCGCCAGCCTGCGAAGCATTTTCCGGTAGGGCCGCGGCTCTGGCGACAGCTCCCACGCCCGAAGAGCCAGGAGGGAAAGCCGTGCCTCGTTGGAAAGCTCTTTGGCAGCCGCTCACGTGGCCCCACAGCCCGTGGGGCTGCGGGCTTTGCGGCGGCCGTCAGCCTCGGGGCCACCGGCGCCCACGTGGCGCCGCCGCGCCAGCCTGCGAAGCATTTTCCGGTAGGGCCGCGGCTCTGGCGACAGCTCCCACGCCCGAAGAGCCAGGAGGGAAAGCCGTGCCTCGTTGGAAAGCTCTTTGGCAGCCGCTCACGTGGCCCCACAGCCCGTGGGGCTGCGGGCTTTGCGGCGGCCGTCAGCCTCGGGGCCACCGGCGCCCACGTGGCGCCGCCGCGCCAGCCTGCGAAGCATTTTCCGGTAGGGCCGCGGCTCTGGCGACAGCTCCCACGGCCGAAGAGCCAGGAGGGAAAGCCGTGCCTCGTTGGAAAGCTCTTTGGCAGCCGCTCGCGTGGCCCCACAGCCCGTGGGGCTGCGGGCTTTCCGGCGGCCGTCAGCCTGGGCGACACCGGCGCCCATGTGGAGCTGCCGCGCCAGCCTGCGAAGCATTTTCCGGTAGGGCTGCAGCTCTGGCGACAGCTCCCACGGCCGAAGAGCCAGGAGGGAAAGCCGTGCCTCATTGGAAAGCTCTTTGGCAGCCGCTCGCGTGGCCCCACAGCCCATGGGGCTGCGGGCTTTGCGGCGGCCGTCAGCCTCGGCGCCACCGGCGCCCAGGTGGGGCAGCCGCGCCAGCCTGCGAAGCATTTTCCGGTAGGGCCGCGGCTCAGGCGACAGCTCCCACGCCCGAAGAGCCAGGAGGGAAAGCCGTGCCTCGTTGGAAAGCTCTTTGGCAGCCACTCGCGTGGCCCCACAGCCCCTGGGACTCTGGGCTTTGCGGCGGCCGTCAGCCTGGGCGACTCCGGCGTCCATGTGGCGCCGCCGCGCCAGCCTGCGAAGCATTTTCCGGTAGGTCTGCGGCTCTGGCGACAGCTCCCACGGCCGAAGAGCCAGGAGGGAAAGCCGTGCCTCGTTGGAAAGCTCTTTGGCAGCCGCTCGCGTGGCCCCACAGCCCCTGGGGCTGCGGGCTTTGCGGCGGCCTTCAGCCTCGGCGCCACCGGCGCCCACGTGGCGCCGCCGCGCCAGCCTGCGAAGCATTTTCCGGTAGGGCCGCGTCTCTGGCGACAGCTCCCACGCCCGAAGAGCCAGGAGGGAAAGCCGTGCCTCATTGGAAAGCTCTTTGGCAGCCGCTCGCGTGGCCCCACAGCCCGTGGGGCTGCGGGCTTTCCGGCGGCCGTCAGCCTCGGCGCCACCGGTGCCCACGTGGCGCCGCCGCGCCAGCCTGCGAAGCATTTTCCGGTAGGGCTGCAGCTCTGGCGACAGCTCCCACGCCCGAAGAGCCAGGAGGGAAAGCCGTGCCTCGTTGGAAAGCTCTTTGGCAGCCGCTCGCGTGGCCCCATAGCCCGTGGGGCTGCGGGCTTTGCGGCGTCCGTCAGCCTCAGCGCCACCGGCGCCCAGGTGGGGCCGCCGCGCCAGCCTGCGAAGCATTTTCCGTAAGGGCCGCGTCTCTGGCGACAGCTCCCACGCCCGAAGAGCCAGGAGGGAAAGCCGTGCCTCGTTGGAAAGCTCTTTGGCAGCCGCTCGCGTGGCCCCACAGCCCGTGGGGCTGCGGGCTTTCCGGCGGCCGTCAGCCTCGGCGCCATCGGCGCCCACGTGGCGCCGCCGCGCCAGCCTGCGAAGCATTTTCCGGTAGGGCTGCAGCTCTGGCAACAGCTCCCACGGCCGAAGAGCCAGGAGGGAAAGCCGTGCCTCATTGGAAAGCTCTTTGGCAGCCGCTCGCGTGGCCCCACAGCCCGTGGGGCTGCGGGCTTTGCGGCGGCCGTCAGCCTGGGCGACACCGGCGCCCAGGTGGGGCACCCGCGCCAGCCTGCGAAGCATTTTCCGGTAGGGCCGCGGCTTTGGCAACAGCTCCCACGGCCGAAGAGCCAGGAGGGAAAGCCGTGCCTCGTTGGAAAGCTCTTTGGCAGCCGCTCGCGTGGCCCCACAGCCCGTGGGGCTGCGGGCTTTGCGGCGGCCGTCAGCCTGGGCGACACCGGCGCCCATGTGGCGCCGCCGCGCCAGCCTGCGAAGGATTTTCCGGTAGGGCCGCGTCTCTGGCGACAGCTCCCACGGCCGAAGAGCCAGGAGGGAAAGCCGTGCCTCGTTGGAAAGCTCTTTGGCAGCCGCTCGCATGGCCCCACAGCCCGTGGGGCTGCGGGCTTTGCGGCGGCCGTCAGCCTCAGCGCCACCGGCGCCCAGGTGGGGCCGCCGCGCCAGCCTGCGAAGCATTTTCCGGCAGGGCCGCGGCTCTGGCGACAGCTCCCACGCCCGAAGAGCCAGGAGGGAAAGCCGTGCCTCGTTGGAAAGCTCTTTGGCAGCCGCTCGCATGGCCCCACAGCCCGTGGGGCTGCGGGCTTTGCGGCGGCCGTCAGCCTCGGCGCCATCGGCGCCCACGTGGCGCCGCCGCGCCAGCCTGCGAAGCATTTTCCGGTAGGGCTGCAGCTCTGGCGACAGCTCCCACGCCCGAAGAGCCAGGAGGGAAAGCCGTGCCTCGTTGGAAAGCTCTTTGGCAGCCGCTCGCGTGGCCCAACAGCCCGTGGGGCTGCGGGATTTCCGGCGGCCGTCAGCCTGGGCGACACCGGCGCCCATGTGGCGCCGCCGCGCCAGCCTGCGAAGGATTTTCCGGTAGGTCTGCGGCTCTGGCGACAGCTCCCACGGCCGAAGAGCCAGGAGGGAAAGCCGTGCCTCGTTGGAAAGCTCTTTGGCAGCCGCTCGCGTGGCCCCACAGCCCATGGGGCTGCGGGCTTTGCGGCGGCCGTCAGCCTCGGCGCCACCGGTCCCTACGTGGCGCTGCCACGCCAGCCTGCGAAGAATTTTCCAGTAGGGCCGCGGCTCTGGCGACAGCTCCCACGCCCGAAGAGCCAGGAGGGAAAGCCGTGCCTCGTTGGAAAGCTCTTTGGCAGCCGCTCGCATGGCCCCACAGCCCGTGGGGCTGCGGGCTTTGCGGCGGCCGTCAGCCTGGGCGCCATCGGCGCCCACGTGGCGCCGCCGCGCCAGCCTGCGAAGCATTTTCCGGTAGGGCCGCGGCTCTGGCGACAGCTCCCACGCCCGAAGAGCCAGGAGGGAAAGCCGTGCCTCGTTGGAAAGCTCTTTGGCAGCCGCTCACGTGGCCCCACAGCCCGTGGGGCTGCGGGCTTTGCGGCGGCCGTCAGCCTCGGGGCCACCGGCGCCCACGTGGCGCCGCCGCGCCAGCCTGCGAAGCATTTTCCGGTAGGGCCGCGGCTCTGGCGACAGCTCCCACGCCCGAAGAGCCAGGAGGGAAAGCCGTGCCTCATTGGAAAGCTCTTTGGCAGCCGCTCACGTGGCCCCACAGCCCGTGGGGCTGCGGGCTTTGCGGCGGCCGTCAGCCTCGGGGCCACCGGCGCCCACGTGGCGCCGCCGCGCCAGCCTGCGAAGCATTTTCCGGTAGGGCCGCGGCTCTGGCGACAGCTCCCACGCCCGAAGAGCCAGGAGGGAAAGCCGTGCCTCGTTGGAAAGCTCTTTGGCAGCCGCTCGCGTGGCCCCACAGCCCGTGGGGCTGCGGGCTTTCCGGCGGCCGTCAGCCTGGGCGACACCGGCGCCCAGGTAGGGCAGCCGCGCCAGCCTGCGAAGCATTTTCCGGTAGGGCCGCGGCTCTGGCGACAGCTCCCACGCCCGAAGAGCCAGGAGGGAAAGCCGTGCCTCATTGGAAAGCTCTTTGGCAGCCGCTCGCGTGGCCCCACAGCCCATGGGGCTGCGGGCTTTGCGGCGGCCATCAGCCTCGGCGCCACCGTCACCCACATGGCGCTGCTGCACCAGCCTGCGAAGCATTTTCCGGTAGGGCTGCAGCTCTGGCGACAGCTCCCACGGCCGAAGAGCCAGGAGGGAAAGCCGTGCCTCGTTGGAAAGCTCTTTGGCAGCCGCTCGCGTGGCCCCACAGCCCGTGGGGCTGCGGGCTTTGCGGCGGCCGTCTGCCTAGGCGCCACCGGCGCCCATGTGGAGCTGCCGCGCCAGCCTGCGAAGCATTTTCCGGTAGGGCTGCAGCTCTGGCGACAGCTCCCACGGCCGAAGAGCCAGGAGGGAAAGCCGTGCCTCATTGGAAAGCTCTTTGGCAGCCGCTCGCGTGGCCCCACAGCCCATGGGGCTGCGGGCTTTGCGGCGGCCGTCAGCCTCGGCGCCACCGGCGCCCAGGTGGGGCAGCCGCGCCAGCCTGCGAAGCATTTTCCGGTAGGGCCGCGGCTCAGGCGACAGCTCCCACGCCCGAAGAGCCAGGAGGGAAAGCCGTGCCTCGTTGGAAAGCTCTTTGGCAGCCACTCGCGTGGCCCCACAGCCCCTGGGACTCTGGGCTTTGCGGCGGCCGTCAGCCTGGGCGACTCCGGCGTCCATGTGGCGCCGCCGCGCCAGCCTGCGAAGCATTTTCCGGTAGGTCTGCGGCTCTGGCGACAGCTCCCACGGCCGAAGAGCCAGGAGGGAAAGCCGTGCCTCGTTGGAAAGCTCTTTGGCAGCCGCTCGCGTGGCCCCACAGCCCCTGGGGCTGCGGGCTTTGCGGCGGCCTTCAGCCTCGGCGCCACCGGCGCCCACGTGGCGCCGCCGCGCCAGCCTGCGAAGCATTTTCCGGTAGGGCCGCGTCTCTGGCGACAGCTCCCACGCCCGAAGAGCCAGGAGGGAAAGCCGTGCCTCATTGGAAAGCTCTTTGGCAGCCGCTCGCGTGGCCCCACAGCCCGTGGGGCTGCGGGCTTTCCGGCGGCCGTCAGCCTCGGCGCCACCGGTGCCCACGTGGCGCCGCCGCGCCAGCCTGCGAAGCATTTTCCGGTAGGGCTGCAGCTCTGGCGACAGCTCCCACGCCCGAAGAGCCAGGAGGGAAAGCCGTGCCTCGTTGGAAAGCTCTTTGGCAGCCGCTCGCGTGGCCCCATAGCCCGTGGGGCTGCGGGCTTTGCGGCGTCCGTCAGCCTCAGCGCCACCGGCGCCCAGGTGGGGCCGCCGCGCCAGCCTGCGAAGCATTTTCCGTAAGGGCCGCGTCTCTGGCGACAGCTCCCACGCCCGAAGAGCCAGGAGGGAAAGCCGTGCCTCGTTGGAAAGCTCTTTGGCAGCCGCTCGCGTGGCCCCACAGCCCGTGGGGCTGCGGGCTTTCCGGCGGCCGTCAGCCTCGGCGCCATCGGCGCCCACGTGGCGCCGCCGCGCCAGCCTGCGAAGCATTTTCCGGTAGGGCTGCAGCTCTGGCAACAGCTCCCACGGCCGAAGAGCCAGGAGGGAAAGCCGTGCCTCATTGGAAAGCTCTTTGGCAGCCGCTCGCGTGGCCCCACAGCCCGTGGGGCTGCGGGCTTTGCGGCGGCCGTCAGCCTGGGCGACACCGGCGCCCAGGTGGGGCACCCGCGCCAGCCTGCGAAGCATTTTCCGGTAGGGCCGCGGCTTTGGCAACAGCTCCCACGGCCGAAGAGCCAGGAGGGAAAGCCGTGCCTCGTTGGAAAGCTCTTTGGCAGCCGCTCGCGTGGCCCCACAGCCCGTGGGGCTGCGGGCTTTGCGGCGGCCGTCAGCCTGGGCGACACCGGCGCCCATGTGGCGCCGCCGCGCCAGCCTGCGAAGGATTTTCCGGTAGGGCCGCGTCTCTGGCGACAGCTCCCACGGCCGAAGAGCCAGGAGGGAAAGCCGTGCCTCGTTGGAAAGCTCTTTGGCAGCCGCTCGCATGGCCCCACAGCCCGTGGGGCTGCGGGCTTTGCGGCGGCCGTCAGCCTCAGCGCCACCGGCGCCCAGGTGGGGCCGCCGCGCCAGCCTGCGAAGCATTTTCCGGCAGGGCCGCGGCTCTGGCGACAGCTCCCACGCCCGAAGAGCCAGGAGGGAAAGCCGTGCCTCGTTGGAAAGCTCTTTGGCAGCCGCCCGCATGGCCCCACAGCCCGTGGGGCTGCGGGCTTTCCGGCGGCCGTCAGCCTCGGCGCCATCGGCGCCCACGTTGCGCCGCCGCGCCAGCCTGCGAAGTATTTTCCGGTAGGGCTGCAGCTCTGGCAACAGCTCCCACGGCCGAAGAGCCAGGAGGGAAAGCCGTGCCTCATTGGAAAGCTCTTTGGCAGCCGCTCGCGTGGCCCCACAGCCCGTGGGGCTGCGGGCTTTGCGGCGGCCGTCAGCCTGGGCGACACTGGCGCCCAGGTGGGGCAGCCGTGCCAGCCTGCGAAGCATTTTCCGGTACGGCTGCGGCTTTGGCAACAGCTCCCACGGCCGAAGAGCCAGGAGGGAAAGCCGTGCCTCATTGGAAAGCTCTTTGGCAGCCGCTCGCGTGGCCCCACAGCCCGTGGGGCTGCGGGCTTTGCGGCGGCCGTCAGCCTGGGCGACACCGGCGCCCATGTGGCGCCGCCGCGCCAGCCTGCGAAGGATTTTCCGGTAGGTCTGCGGCTCTGGCGACAGCTCCCACGGCCGAAGAGCCAGGAGGGAAAGCCGTGCCTCGTTGGAAAGCTCTTTGGCAGCCGCTCGCGTGGCCCCACAGCCCCTGGGGCTGCGGGCTTTGCGGCGGCCGTCAGCCTCGGCGCCACCGGTGCCCACGTGGCGCCGCCACGCCAGCCTGCGAAGCATTTTCCGGTAGGGCCGCGTCTCTGGCGACAGCTCCCACGGCCGAAGAGCCAGGAGGGAAAGCCGTGCCTCATTGGAAAGCTCTTTGGCAGCCGCTCGCATGGCCCCACAGCCCGTGGGGCTGCGGGCTTTGCGGCGGCCGTCAGCCTCGGCGCCATCGGCGCCCACGTGTCGCCGCCGCGCCAGCCTGCGAAGCATTTTCCGGTAGGGCCGCGGCTCTGGCGACAGCTCCCACGCCCGAAGAGCCAGGAGGGAAAGCCGTGCCTCATTGGAAAGCTCTTTGGCAGCCGCTCGCGTGGCCCCACAGCCCGTGGGGCTGCGGGCTTTGCGGCGGCCGTCAGCCTGGGCGACACCGGCGCCCAGGTAGGGCAGCCGCGCCAGCCTGCGAAGCATTTTCCGGTAGGGCCGCGGCTCTGGCGACAGCTCCCACGCCCGAAGAGCCAGGAGGGAAAGCCGTGCCTCGTTGGAAAGCTCTTTGGCAGCCGCTCGCGTGGCCCCACAGCCCCTGGGGCTGCGGGCTTTGCGGCGGCCGTCAGCCTCGGCGCCACCGTCACCCACATGGCGCTGCTGCACCAGCCTGCGAAGCATTTTCCGGTAGGGCTGCAGCTCTGGCGACAGCTCCCACGCCCGAAGAGCCAGGAGGGAAAGCCGTGCCTCGTTGGAAAGCTCTTTGGCAGCCGCTCGCGTGGCCCCACAGCCCGTGGGGCTGCGGGCTTTGCGGCGGCCGTCAGCCTGGGCGACACCGGCGCCCATGTGGAGCTGCCGCGCCAGCCTGCGAAGCATTTTCCGGTAGGGCTGCAGCTCTGGCGACAGCTCCCACGCCCGAAGAGCCAGGAGGGAAAGCCGTGCCTCATTGGAAAGCTCTTTGGCAGCCACTCGCGTGGCCCCACAGCCCGTGGGGCTGCGGGCTTTGCGGCGGCCGTCAGCCTGGGCGACACTGGCGCCCAGGTGGGGCAGCCGCGCCAGCCTGCGAAGCATTTTCCGGTAGGGCCGCGGCTCAGGCGACAGCTCCCACGCCCGAAGAGCCAGGAGGGAAAGCCGTGCCTCGTTGGAAAGCTCTTTGGCAGCCACTCGCGTGGCCCCACAGCCCGTGGGGCTGCGGGCTTTGCGGCGGCCGTCAGCCTGGGCGACACCGGCGTCCATGTGGCGCCGCCGCGCCAGCCTGCGAAGCATTTTCCGGTAGGTCTGCGGCTCTGGCGACAGCTCCCACGCCCGAAGAGCCAGGAGGGAAAGCCGTGCCTCGTTGGAAAGCTCTTTGGCAGCCGCTCGCGTGGCCCCACAGCCCCTGGGGCTGCGGGCTTTGCGGCGGCCTTCAGCCTCGGCGCCACCGGCGCCCACGTGGCGCCGCCGCGCCAGCCTGCGAAGCATTTTCCGGTAGGGCCGCGTCTCTGGCGACAGCTCCCACGCCCGAAGAGCCAGGACGGAAAGCCGTGCCTCGTTGGAAAGCTCTTTGGCAGCCGCTCGCATGGCCCCACAGCCCGTGGGGCTGCGGGCTTTCCGGCGGCCGTCAGCCTCGGCGCCATCGGCGCCCACGTGGCGCCGCCGCGCCAGCCTGCGAAGCATTTTCCGGTAGGGCTGCAGCTCTGGCAACAGCTCCCACGGCCGAAGAGCCAGGAGGGAAAGCCGTGCCTCATTGGAAAGCTCTTTGGCAGCCGCTCGCGTGGCCCCACAGCCCGTGGGGCTGCGGGCTTTGCGGCGGCCGTCAGCCTGGGCGACACCGGCGCCCAGGTGGGGCACCCGCGCCAGCCTGCGAAGCATTTTCCGGTAGGGCCGCGGCTTTGGCAACAGCTCCCACGGCCGAAGAGCCAGGAGGGAAAGCCGTGCCTCGTTGGAAAGCTCTTTGGCAGCCGCTCGCGTGGCCCCACAGCCCATGGGGCTGCGGGCTTTGCGGCGGCCATCAGCCTCGGCGCCACCGTCACCCACGTGGCGCTGCTGCACCAGCCTGCGAAGCATTTTCCGGTGGGGCTGCAGCTCTGGCGACAGCTCCCACGCCCGAAGAGCCAGGAGGGAAAGCCGTGCCTCGTTGGAAAGCTCTTTGGCAGCCGCTCGCGTGGCCCCACAGCCCGTGGGGCTGCGGGATTTCCGGCGGCCGTCAGCCTGGGCGACACCGGCGCCCATGTGGCGCCGCCGCGCCAGCCTGCGAAGGATTTTCCGGTAGGTCTGCGGCTCTGGCGACAGCTCCCACGGACGAAGAGCCAGGAGGGAAAGCCGTGCCTCGTTGGAAAGCTCTTTGGCAGGCGCTCGCGTGGCCCCACAGCCCCTGGGGCTGCGGGCTTTGCGGCGGCCGTCAGCCTCAGCGCCACCGGTGCCCACGTGGCGCCGCCACGCCAGCCTGCGAAGCATTTTCCGGTAGGGCCGCGGCTCTGGCGACAGCTCCCACGCCCGAAGAGCCAGGAGGGAAAGCCGTGCCTCGTTGGAAAGCTCTTTGGCAGCCGCTCGCATGGCCCCACAGCGCGTGGGGCTGCGGGCTTTCCGGCGGCCGTCAGCCTCGGCGCCATCGGCGCCCACGTGGCGCCGCCGCGCCAGCCTGCGAAGCATTTTCCGGTAGGGCTGCAGCTCTGGCAACAGCTCCCACGCCCGAAGAGCCAGGAGGGAAAGCCGTGCCTCATTGGAAAGCTCTTTGGCAGCCGCTCGCGTGGCCCCACAGCCCGTGGGGCTGCGGGCTTTGCGGCGGCCGTCAGCCTGGGCGACACCGGCGCCCATGTGGCGCCGCCGCGCCAGCCTGCGAAGGATTTTCCGGTAGGTATGCGGCTCTGGCGACAGCTCCCACGGCCGAAGAGCCAGGAGGGAAAGCCGTGCCTCGTTGGAAAGCTCTTTGGCAGCCGCTCGCGTGGCCCCACAGCCCCTGGGGCTGCGGGCTTTGCGGCGGCCGTCAGCCTCAGCGCCACCGGTGCCCACGTGGTGCCGCCACGCCAGCCTGCGAAGCATTTTCCGGTAGGGCCGCGGCTCTGGCGACAGCTCCCACGCCCGAAGAGCCAGGAGGGAAAGCCGTGCCTCGTTGGAAAGCTCTTTGGCAGCCGCTCGCGTGGCCCCACAGCCCATGGGGCTGCGGGCTTTGCGGCGGCCATCAGCCTCGGCGCCACCGTCACCCACATGGCGCTGCTGCACCAGCCTGCGAAGCATTTTCCGGTAGGGCTGCAGCTCTGGCGACAGCTCCCACGCCCGAAGAGCCAGGAGGGAAAGCCGTGCCTCGTTGGAAAGCTCTTTGGCAGCCGCTCGCGTGGCCCAACAGCCCGTGGGGCTGCGGGATTTCCGGCGGCCGTCAGCCTGGGCGACACCGGCGCCCATGTGGCGCCGCCGCGCCAGCCTGCGAAGGATTTTCCGGTAGGTCTGCGGCTCTGGCGACAGCTCCCACGGCCGAAGAGCCAGGAGGGAAAGCCGTGCCTCGTTGGAAAGCTCTTTGGCAGCCGCTCGCGTGGCCCCAGAGCCCCTGGGGCTGCGGGCTTTGCGGCGGCCGTCAGCCTCGGCGCCACCGGTGCCCACGTGGCGCCGCCACGCCAGCCTGCGAAGAATTTTCCAGTAGGGCCGCGTCTCTGGCGACAGCTCCCACGCCCGAAGAGCCAGGAGGGAAAGCCGTGCCTCGTTGGAAAGCTCTTTGGCAGCCGCTCGCATGGCCCCACAGCCCGTGGGGCTGCGGGCTTTGCGGCGGCCGTCAGCCTCGGCGCCATCGGCGCCCACGTGGCGCCGCCGCGCCAGCCTGCGAAGCATTTTCCGGTAGGGCTGCAGCTCTGGCGACAGCTCCCACGCCCGAAGAGCCAGGAGGGAAAGCCGTGCCTCGTTGGAAAGCTCTTTGGCAGCCGCTCGCGTGGCCCAACAGCCCGTGGGGCTGCGGGATTTCCGGCGGCCGTCAGCCTGGGCGACACCGGCGCCCATGTGGCGCCGCCGCGCCAGCCTGCGAAGGATTTTCCGGTAGGTCTGCGGCTCTGGCGACAGCTCCCACGGCCGAAGAGCCAGGAGGGAAAGCCGTGCCTCGTTGGAAAGCTCTTTGGCAGCCGCTCGCGTGGCCCCACAGCCCATGGGGCTGCGGGCTTTGCGGCGGCCGTCAGCCTCGGCGCCACCGGTGCCTACGTGGCGCTGCCACGCCAGCCTGCGAAGAATTTTCCAGTAGGGCCGCGGCTCTGGCGACAGCTCCCACGCCCGAAGAGCCAGGAGGGAAAGCCGTGCCTCGTTGGAAAGCTCTTTGGCAGCCGCTCGCATGGCCCCACAGCCCGTGGGGCTGCGGGCTTTGCGGCGGCCGTCAGCCTCGGCGCCATCGGCGCCCACGTGGCGCCGCCGCGCCAGCCTGCGAAGCATTTTCCGGTAGGGCCGCGGCTCTGGCGACAGCTCCCACGCCCGAAGAGCCAGGAGGGAAAGCCGTGCCTCGTTGGAAAGCTCTTTGGCAGCCGCTCACGTGGCCCCACAGCCCGTGGGGCTGCGGGCTTTGCGGCGGCCGTCAGCCTCGGGGCCACCGGCGCCCACGTGGCGCCGCCGCGCCAGCCTGCGAAGCATTTTCCGGTAGGGCCGCGGCTCTGGCGACAGCTCCCACGCCCGAAGAGCCAGGAGGGAAAGCCGTGCCTCGTTGGAAAGCTCTTTGGCAGCCGCTCACGTGGCCCCACAGCCCGTGGGGCTGCGGGCTTTGCGGCGGCCGTCAGCCTCGGGGCCACCGGCGCCCACGTGGCGCCGCCGCGCCAGCCTGCGAAGCATTTTCCGGTAGGGCCGCGGCTCTGGCGACAGCTCCCACGCCCGAAGAGCCAGGAGGGAAAGCCGTGCCTCGTTGGAAAGCTCTTTGGCAGCCGCTCGCGTGGCCCCACAGCCCGTGGGGCTGCGGGCTTTCCGGCGGCCGTCAGCCTGGGCGACACCGGCGCCCAGGTAGGGCAGCCGCGCCAGCCTGCGAAGCATTTTCCGGTAGGGCCGCGGCTCTGGCGACAGCTCCCACGCCCGAAGAGCCAGGAGGGAAAGCCGTGCCTCATTGGAAAGCTCTTTGGCAGCCGCTCGCGTGGCCCCACAGCCCATGGGGCTGCGGGCTTTGCGGCGGCCATCAGCCTCGGCGCCACCGTCACCCACATGGCGCTGCTGCACCAGCCTGCGAAGCATTTTCCGGTAGGGCTGCAGCTCTGGCGACAGCTCCCACGGCCGAAGAGCCAGGAGGGAAAGCCGTGCCTCGTTGGAAAGCTCTTTGGCAGCCGCTCGCGTGGCCCCACAGCCCGTGGGGCTGCGGGCTTTGCGGCGGCCGTCTGCCTAGGCGCCACCGGCGCCCATGTGGAGCTGCCGCGCCAGCCTGCGAAGCATTTTCCGGTAGGGCTGCAGCTCTGGCGACAGCTCCCACGGCCGAAGAGCCAGGAGGGAAAGCCGTGCCTCATTGGAAAGCTCTTTGGCAGCCGCTCGCGTGGCCCCACAGCCCATGGGGCTGCGGGCTTTGCGGCGGCCGTCAGCCTCGGCGCCACCGGCGCCCAGGTGGGGCAGCCGCGCCAGCCTGCGAAGCATTTTCCGGTAGGGCCGCGGCTCAGGCGACAGCTCCCACGCCCGAAGAGCCAGGAGGGAAAGCCGTGCCTCGTTGGAAAGCTCTTTGGCAGCCACTCGCGTGGCCCCACAGCCCCTGGGACTCTGGGCTTTGCGGCGGCCGTCAGCCTGGGCGACTCCGGCGTCCATGTGGCGCCGCCGCGCCAGCCTGCGAAGCATTTTCCGGTAGGTCTGCGGCTCTGGCGACAGCTCCCACGGCCGAAGAGCCAGGAGGGAAAGCCGTGCCTCGTTGGAAAGCTCTTTGGCAGCCGCTCGCGTGGCCCCACAGCCCCTGGGGCTGCGGGCTTTGCGGCGGCCTTCAGCCTCGGCGCCACCGGCGCCCACGTGGCGCCGCCGCGCCAGCCTGCGAAGCATTTTCCGGTAGGGCCGCGTCTCTGGCGACAGCTCCCACGCCCGAAGAGCCAGGAGGGAAAGCCGTGCCTCATTGGAAAGCTCTTTGGCAGCCGCTCGCGTGGCCCCACAGCCCGTGGGGCTGCGGGCTTTCCGGCGGCCGTCAGCCTCGGCGCCACCGGCGCCCACGTGGCGCCGCCGCGCCAGCCTGCGAAGCATTTTCCGGTAGGGCTGCAGCTCTGGCGACAGCTCCCACGCCCGAAGAGCCAGGAGGGAAAGCCGTGCCTCGTTGGAAAGCTCTTTGGCAGCCGCTCGCGTGGCCCCATAGCCCGTGGGGCTGCGGGCTTTGCGGCGTCCGTCAGCCTCAGCGCCACCGGCGCCCAGGTGGGGCCGCCGCGCCAGCCTGCGAAGCATTTTCCGTAAGGGCCGCGTCTCTGGCGACAGCTCCCACGCCCGAAGAGCCAGGAGGGAAAGCCGTGCCTCGTTGGAAAGCTCTTTGGCAGCCGCTCGCGTGGCCCCACAGCCCGTGGGGCTGCGGGCTTTCCGGCGGCCGTCAGCCTCGGCGCCATCGGCGCCCACGTGGCGCCGCCGCGCCAGCCTGCGAAGCATTTTCCGGTAGGGCTGCAGCTCTGGCAACAGCTCCCACGGCCGAAGAGCCAGGAGGGAAAGCCGTGCCTCATTGGAAAGCTCTTTGGCAGCCGCTCGCGTGGCCCCACAGCCCGTGGGGCTGCGGGCTTTGCGGCGGCCGTCAGCCTGGGCGACACCGGCGCCCAGGTGGGGCACCCGCGCCAGCCTGCGAAGCATTTTCCGGTAGGGCCGCGGCTTTGGCAACAGCTCCCACGGCCGAAGAGCCAGGAGGGAAAGCCGTGCCTCGTTGGAAAGCTCTTTGGCAGCCGCTCGCGTGGCCCCACAGCCCGTGGGGCTGCGGGCTTTGCGGCGGCCGTCAGCCTGGGCGACACCGGCGCCCATGTGGCGCCGCCGCGCCAGCCTGCGAAGGATTTTCCGGTAGGGCCGCGTCTCTGGCGACAGCTCCCACGGCCGAAGAGCCAGGAGGGAAAGCCGTGCCTCGTTGGAAAGCTCTTTGGCAGCCGCTCGCATGGCCCCACAGCCCGTGGGGCTGCGGGCTTTGCGGCGGCCGTCAGCCTCAGCGCCACCGGCGCCCAGGTGGGGCCGCCGCGCCAGCCTGCGAAGCATTTTCCGGCAGGGCCGCGGCTCTGGCGACAGCTCCCACGCCCGAAGAGCCAGGAGGGAAAGCCGTGCCTCGTTGGAAAGCTCTTTGGCAGCCGCCCGCATGGCCCCACAGCCCGTGGGGCTGCGGGCTTTCCGGCGGCCGTCAGCCTCGGCGCCATCGGCGCCCACGTTGCGCCGCCGCGCCAGCCTGCGAAGTATTTTCCGGTAGGGCTGCAGCTCTGGCAACAGCTCCCACGGCCGAAGAGCCAGGAGGGAAAGCCGTGCCTCATTGGAAAGCTCTTTGGCAGCCGCTCGCGTGGCCCCACAGCCCGTGGGGCTGCGGGCTTTGCGGCGGCCGTCAGCCTGGGCGACACTGGCGCCCAGGTGGGGCAGCCGTGCCAGCCTGCGAAGCATTTTCCGGTACGGCTGCGGCTTTGGCAACAGCTCCCACGGCCGAAGAGCCAGGAGGGAAAGCCGTGCCTCGTTGGAAAGCTCTTTGGCAGCCGCTCGCGTGGCCCCACAGCCCGTGGGGCTGCGGGCTTTGCGGCGGCCGTCAGCCTGGGCGACACCGGCGCCCATGTGGCGCCGCCGCGCCAGCCTGCGAAGGATTTTCCGGTAGGTCTGCGGCTCTGGCGACAGCTCCCACGGCCGAAGAGCCAGGAGGGAAAGCCGTGCCTCGTTGGAAAGCTCTTTGGCAGCCGCTCGCGTGGCCCCACAGCCCCTGGGGCTGCGGGCTTTGCGGCGGCCGTCAGCCTCGGCGCCACCGGTGCCCACGTGGCGCCGCCACGCCAGCCTGCGAAGCATTTTCCGGTAGGGCCGCGTCTCTGGCGACAGCTCCCACGGCCGAAGAGCCAGGAGGGAAAGCCGTGCCTCATTGGAAAGCTCTTTGGCAGCCGCTCGCATGGCCCCACAGCCCGTGGGGCTGCGGGCTTTGCGGCGGCCGTCAGCCTCGGCGCCATCGGCGCCCACGTGTCGCCGCCGCGCCAGCCTGCGAAGCATTTTCCGGTAGGGCCGCGGCTCTGGCGACAGCTCCCACGCCCGAAGAGCCAGGAGGGAAAGCCGTGCCTCATTGGAAAGCTCTTTGGCAGCCGCTCGCGTGGGCCCACAGCCCGTGGGGCTGCGGGCTTTGCGGCGGCCGTCAGCCTGGGCGACACCGGCGCCCAGGTAGGGCAGCCGCGCCAGCCTGCGAAGCATTTTCCGGTAGGGCCGCGGCTCTGGCGACAGCTCCCACGCCCGAAGAGCCAGGAGGGAAAGCCGTGCCTCGTTGGAAAGCTCTTTGGCAGCCGCTCGCGTGGCCCCACAGCCCATGGGGCTGCGGGCTTTGCGGCGGCCGTCAGCCTCGGCGCCACCGTCACCCACATGGCGCTGCTGCACCAGCCTGCGAAGCATTTTCCGGTAGGGCTGCAGCTCTGGCGACAGCTCCCACGCCCGAAGAGCCAGGAGGGAAAGCCGTGCCTCGTTGGAAAGCTCTTTGGCAGCCGCTCGCGTGGCCCCACAGCCCGTGGGGCTGCGGGCTTTGCGGCGGCCGTCAGCCTGGGCGACACCGGCGCCCATGTGGAGCTGCCGCGCCAGCCTGCGAAGCATTTTCCGGTAGGGCTGCAGCTCTGGCGACAGCTCCCACGCCCGAAGAGCCAGGAGGGAAAGCCGTGCCTCATTGGAAAGCTCTTTGGCAGCCACTCGCGTGGCCCCACAGCCCGTGGGGCTGCGGGCTTTGCGGCGGCCGTCAGCCTGGGCGACACTGGCGCCCAGGTGGGGCAGCCGCGCCAGCCTGCGAAGCATTTTCCGGTAGGGCCGCGGCTCAGGCGACAGCTCCCACGCCCGAAGAGCCAGGAGGGAAAGCCGTGCCTCGTTGGAAAGCTCTTTGGCAGCCACTCGCGTGGCCCCACAGCCCGTGGGGCTGCGGGCTTTGCGGCGGCCGTCAGCCTGGGCGACACCGGCGTCCATGTGGCGCCGCCGCGCCAGCCTGCGAAGCATTTTCCGGTAGGTCTGCGGCTCTGGCGACAGCTCCCACGCCCGAAGAGCCAGGAGGGAAAGCCGTGCCTCGTTGGAAAGCTCTTTGGCAGCCGCTCGCGTGGCCCCACAGCCCCTGGGGCTGCGGGCTTTGCGGCGGCCTTCAGCCTCGGCGCCACCGGCGCCCACGTGGCGCCGCCGCGCCAGCCTGCGAAGCATTTTCCGGTAGGGCCGCGTCTCTGGCGACAGCTCCCACGCCCGAAGAGCCAGGACGGAAAGCCGTGCCTCGTTGGAAAGCTCTTTGGCAGCCGCTCGCATGGCCCCACAGCCCGTGGGGCTGCGGGCTTTGCGGCGGCCGTCAGCCTCGGCGCCAACGGCGCCCACGTGGCGCCGCCGCGCCAGCCTGCGAAGCATTTTCCGGTAGGGCTGCAGCTCTGGCGACAGCTCCCACGCCCGAACAGCCAGGAGGGAAAGCCGTGCCTCGTTGGAAAGCTCTTTGGCAGCCGCTCGCATGGCCCCACAGCCCGTGGGGCTGCGGGCTTTCCGGCGTCCGTCAGCCTCAGCGCCACCGGCGCCTAGGTGGGGCCGCCGCGCCAGCCTGCGAAGCATTTTCCGGAAGGGCCGCGGCTCTGGCGACAGCTCCCACGCCCGAAGAGCCAGGAGGGAAAGCCATGCCTCGTTGGAAAGCTCTTTGGCAGACGCCCGCATGGCCCCACAGCCCGTGGGGCTGCGGGCTTTGCGGCGGCCGTCAGCCTCGGCACCATCGGCGCCCACGTTGCGCCGCCGCGCCAGCCTGCGAAGCATTTTCCGGTAGGGCTGCAGGTCTGGCAACAGCTCCCACGCCCGAAGAGCCAGGAGGGAAAGCCGTGCCTCGTTGGAAAGCTCTTTGGCAGCCGCTCGCGTGGCCCCACAGCCCGTGGGGCTGCGGGCTTTGCGGCGGCCGTCAGCCTGGGCGACACCGCCGCCCATGTGGCGCCGCCGCGCCAGCCTGCGAAGGATTTTCCGGTAGGTCTGCGGCTCTGGCGACAGCTCCCACGCCCGAAGAGCCAGGAGGGAAAGCCGTGCCTCGTTGGAAAGCTCTTTGGCAGCCGCTCGCGTGGCCCCACAGCCCATGGGGCTGCGGGCTTTGTAGGCGGCCGTCAGCCTCGGCGCCACCGGTGCCCACGTGGCGCCGCCACGCCAGCCTGCGAAGCATTTTCCGGTAGGGCCGCGTCTCTGGCGACAGCTCCCACGGCCGAAGAGCCAGGAGGGAAAGCCCTGCCTCGTTGGAAAGCTGTTTGGCAGCCGCTCGCATGGCCCCACAGCCCGTGGAGCTGCGGGCTTTGCGGCGGCCGTCAGCCTCGGCGCCATCGGCGCCCACGTGGCGTCGCCGCGCCAGCCTGCGAAGCATTTTCCGGTAGGGCCGCGGCTCTGGCGACAGCTCCCATGCCCGAAGAGCCAGGAGGGAAAGCCGTGCCTCGTTGGAAAGCTCTTTGGCAGCCACTCGCGTGGCCCCACAGCCCGTGGGGCTGCGGGCTTTGCGGCGGCCGTCAGCCTCGGGGCCATCGGCGCCCACGTGGCGCCGCCGCGCCAGCCTGCGAAGCATTTTCCGGTAGGTCCGCGTCTCTGGCGACAGCTCCCACGCCCGAAGAGCCAGGAGGGAAAGCCGTGCCTCATTGGAAAGCTCTTTGGCAGCCGCTCGCGTGGCCCCACAGCCCGTGGGGCTGCGGGCTTTTCAGTGGCCGTCAGCCTCGGCGCCATCGGCGCCCACGTGGCGCCGCCGCGCCAGCCTGCGAAGCATTTTCCGGTAGGGTCGCGTCTCTGGCGACAGCTCCCACGCCCGAAGAGCCAGGAGGGAAAGCCGTGCCTCGTTGGAAAGCTCTTTGGCAGCCGCTCGCGTGGCCCCACAGCCCGTGGGGCTGCGGGCTTTGCGGCGGCCGTCAGCCTGGGCGACACCAGCGCCCATGTGGAGCTGCCGCGCCAGCCTGCGAAGCATTTTCCGGTAGGGCTGCAGCTCTGGCGACAGCTCCCACGCCCGAAGAGCCAGGAGGGAAAGCCGTGCCTCATTGGAAAGCTCTTTGGCAGCCGCTCGCGTGGCCCCACAGCCCGTGGGGCTGCGGGCTTTGCGGCGGCCGTCAGCCTCGGCGCCATCGGCGCCCACGTGGGGCAGCAGCGCCAGCCTGCGAAGCATTTTCCGGTAGGGCCGCGGCTCAGGCGATACCTCCCACGCCCGAAGAGCCAGGAGGGAAAGCCGTGCCTCGTTGGAAAGCTCTTTGGCAGCCACTCGCGTGGCCCCACAGCCCCTGGGGCTTAGGGCTTTGCGGCGGCCGTCAGCCTCGGCGCCACCGGCGCCCACGTGGCGCCGCCGCGCCAGCCTGCGAAGCATTTTCCGGTAGTTCTGCAGCTCTGGCGACAGCTCCCACGCCCGAAGAGCCAGGAGGGAAAGCTGTGCCTCGTTGGAAAGCTCTTTGGCAGCCACTCGCGTGGCCCCATATTCCGTGGGGCTGCGGGCTTTGCGGCGGCCGTCAGCCTCGGGGCCACCGGCGCCCACGTGGCGCCGCCGCGCCAGCCTGCGAAGCATTTTCCGGTAGGGCTGCAGCTCTGGCGACAGCTCCCACGCCCGAAGAGCCAGGAGGGAAAGCCGTGCCTCATTGGAAAGCTCTTTGGCAGCCGCTCGCGTGGCCCCATAGCCCCTGGGGCTGCGGGATTTGCGGCGGCCGTCAGCCTCGGCGCCACCGGCGCCCACGTTACGCCGCCGCGCCAGCCTGCGAAGCATTTTCCGGTAGGGCCGCGTCTCTGACGACAGCTCCCACGCCCGAAGAGCCAGGAGGGAAAGCCGTGCCTCGTTGGAAAGCTCTTTGGCAGCCACTCGCGTGGCCCCACAGCCCGTGGGGCTGCGGGCTTTGCGGCGGCCGTCAGCCTCGGGGCCACCGGCGCCCACGTGGCGCCGCCGCGCCAGCCTGCGAAGAATTTTCCGGTAGGGCTGCAGCTCTGGCGACAGCTCCCACGGCCGAAGAGCCAGGAGGGAAAGCCGTGCCTCATTGGAAAGCTCTTTGGCAGCCGCTCGCGTGGCCCCACAGCCCGTGGGGCTGCGGGCTTTGCGGCGGCCGTCAGCCTCGGCGACACCGGCGCCCAGGTGGGGCAGCCGCGCCAGCCTGCGAAGCATTTTCCGGTAGGGCCGCGGCTCTGGCGACAGCTCCCACGCCCGAAGAGCCAGGAGGGAAAGCCGTGCCTCGTTGGAAAGCTCTTTGGCAGCCGCTCGCATGGCCCCACAGCCCGTGGGGCTGCGGGCTTTGCGGCGGCCGTCAGCCTGGGCGACACCGGCGCCCATGTGGCGCCGCCGCGCCAGCCTGCGAAGGATTTTCCGGTAGGTCTGCGGCTCCGGCGACAGCTCCCACGCCCGAAGAGCGAGGAGGGAAAGCCGTGCCTCGTTGGAAAGCTCTTTGGCAGCCGCTCGCGTGGCCCCACAGCCCCTGGGGCTGCGGGCTTTGTGGCGGCCGTCAGCCTCGGCGCCACCGGTGCCCACGTGGCGCCGACACGCCAGCCTGCGAAGCATTTTCCCGTAGGGCCGCGTCTCTGGCGACAGCTCCCACGCCCGAAGAGCCAGGAGGGAAAGCCGTGCCTCGTTGGAAAGCTCTTTGGCAGCCGCTCGCACGGCCCCACAGCCCGTGGGGCTGCGGGCTTTCCGGCGGCCGTCAGCCTCGGCGCCATCGGCGCCCACGTGGCGCCGCCGCGCCAGCCTGCGAAGCATTTTCCGGTAGGGCCGCGGCTCTGGCGACAGCTCCCACGGCCGAAGAGCCAGGAGGGAAAGCCGTGCCTCATTGGAAAGCTCTTTGGCAGCCGCTCACGTGGCCCCACAGCCCGTGGGGCTGCGGGCTTTGCGGCGGCCGTCAGCCTCGGCGCCATCGGCGCCCACGTGGGGCCGCCGCGCCAGCCTGCGAAGCATTTTCCGGTAGGGCCGCGGCTCTGGCGACAGCTCCCACGCCCGAAGAGCCAGGACGGAAAGCCGTGCCTCGTTGGAAAGCTCTTTGGCAGCCACTCGCGTGGCCCCACAGCCCATGGGGCTGCGGGCTTTCCGGCGGCCGTCAGCCTCGGCGCTCCGGCGACCAGGTGGGGCCGCCGCGCCAGCCTGCGAAGAATTTTCCAGTAGGGCCGCAGCTCTGGCGACAGCTCTCACGGCCGAAGAGCCAGCAGGGAAAGCCGTGCCTCGTTGGAAAGCTCTTTGGCAGCCGCTCGCGTGGCCCCACAGCCCGTGGGGCTGCGGGCTTTCCGGCGGCCGTCAGCCTCAGCGCCACCGGCGTCCACGTGGTGCCGCCGCGCCAGCCTGCGAAGCATTTTCCGATAGGGCTGCAGCTCTGGCGACAGCTCCCACGGCCGAAGAGCCAGGAGGGAAAGCCGTGCCTCGTTGGAAAGCTCTTTGGCAGCCACTCGCGTGGCCCCACAGCCCCTGGGGCTGCGGGCTTTGCGGCGGCCGTCAGCCTCGGGGCCACCGGCGCCCACGTCGGGCCGCTGCGCCAGCCTGCGAAGCATTTTCCGGTAGGGCCGCGGCTCTGGCGACAGCTCCCACGCCCGAAGAGCCAGGAGGGAATGCCATGCCTCGTTGGAAAGCTCTTTGGCAGCCGCTCGCGTGGCCGCACAGCCCGTGGGGCTGTGGGCTTTGCGTCGGCCGTCAGCCTGGGTGCCACCGGCGCCCACGTGGTGCCGCCGCGCCAGCCTGCGAAGCATTTTCCGGTAGGGCTGCAGCTCTGGCGACAGCTCCCACGCCCGAAGAGCCAGGAGGGAAAGCCGTGCCTCGTTGGAAAGCTCTTTGGCAGCCACTCGCGTGGCCCCACAGCCCGTGGGGCTGCGGGCTTTGCGGCGGCCGTCAGCCTGGGCGACACCGGCGCCCATGTGGGGCAGCCGCGCCAGCCTGCGAAGCATTTTCCGGTAGGGCCGCGGCTCTGGCGACAGCTCCCACGGCCGAATAGCCAGGAGGGAAAGCCATGCCTCTTTGGAAAGCTCTTTGGCAGCCGCTCGCGTGGCCCCACAGCCTCTGGGGCTGTGGGCTTTGCGGCGGCCGTCAGCCTCGGCGCCACCGGCGCCCACGTGGCGCCACCGCGCCAGCCTGCGAAGCATTTTCCGGTAGGGCCGCGTCTCTGGCGACAGCTCCCACGCCCGAAGAGCCAGGAGGGAAAGCCGTGCCTCGTTGGAAAGCTGTTTGGCAGCCGGTCGCGTGGCCCCACAGCCCGTGGGGCTGCGGGCTTTATGGCGGCCGTCAGCCTCGGCGCCATCGGCGCCCAGGTGGGGCAGCCGCGCCAGCCTGCGAAGCATTTTCCGGTAGGGCCGCGGCTCTGGCGACAGCTCCCACGCCCGAACAGCCAGGAGGGAAAGCCGTGCCTTGTCAGAAAGCTCTTTGGCAGCCGCTCGCGTGGCCCCACAGCCCGTGGGGCTGCGGGCTTTTCAGTGGCCGTCAGCCTCGGCGCCATCGGCGCCCACGTGGCGCCACCGCGCCAGCCTGCGAAGCATTTTCCGGTAGGGCCGCGTCTCTGGCGACAGCTCCCACGCCCGAAGAGCCAGGAGGGAAAGCCGTGCCTCCTTGGAAAGCTCTTTGGCAGCCGCTCGCGTGGCCCCACAACCCGTGGGGCTGCGGGCTTTTCAGTGGCCGTCAGTCTCGGCGCCATCGGCGCCCACGTGGTGCCGCCGCGCCAGCCTGCGAAGCATTTTCGGGTAGGGCCGCGGCTCAGGCGACAGCTCCTACGCCTGAAGAGACAGGAGGGAAAGCCGTGCCTCGTTGGAAAGCTCTTTGGCAGCCGCTCGCGTGGCCCCACAGCCCGTGGGGCTGCGGGCTTTGCGGCGGCCGTCAGCCTGGGTGCCACCGGCGCCCACGTGGTGCCGCCGCGCCAGCCTGCGAAGCATTTTCCTGTAGGGCCGCAGCTCTGGCGACAGCTCCCACGGCCGAAGAGCCAGGAGGGAAAGCCGTGCCTCCTTGGAAAGCTCTTTGGCAGCCGCTCGCGTGGCCCCACAGCCCGTGGGGCTGCGGGCTTTGCGGCGGCCGTCAGCCTGGGCGACACCGGCGCCCAGGTGGCGCAGCCGCGCCAGCCTGCGAAGCATTTTCCGGTAGGGCCGCGGCTCTGGCGACAGCTCCCACGCCCGAAGAGCCAGGAGGGAAAGCCGTGCCTCGTTGGAAAGCTCTTTGGCAGCCGCTCACGTGGCCCCACAGCCCGTGGGGCTGCGGGCTTTCCGGCGGCCGTCAGCCTGGGCGACACCGGCGCCCAGGTGGGGCAGCCGCGCCAGCCTGCGAAGCATTTTCCGGTAGGGCCGCGGCTCTGGCGACAGCTCCCACGCCCGCAGAGCCAGGAGGGAAAGCCGTGCCTCATTGGAAAGCTCTTTGGCAGCCGCTCGCGAGGCCCCACAGCCCGTGGGGCTGCGGGCTTTTCAGTGGCCGTCAGTCTGGGCGACACCGGCGCCCAGGTGGGGCAGCCGCGCCAGCCTGCGAAGCATTTTCCGGTAGGGCCGCGGCTCAGGCGACAGCTCCCACGCCCGAAGAGACAGGAGGGAAAGCCGTGCCTCGTTGGAAAGCTCTTTGGCAGCCGCTCGCGTGGCCCCACAGCCCGTGGGGCTGCGGGCTTTGCGGCGGCCGTCAGCCTGGGCGACACCGGCGCCCAGGTGGGACAGCCGCGCCAGCCTGCGAAGCATTTTCCGGAAGGGCCGCGGCTCTGGCGACAGCTCCCACGCCCGAAGAGCCAGGAGGGAAAGCCGTGCCTCGTTGGAAAGCTCTTTGGCAGCCGCCCGCATGGCCCCACAGCCCGTGGGGCTGCGGGCTTTGCGGCGGCCGTCAGCCTCGACGCCATCGGCGCCCACGTTGCGCCGCCGCGCCAGCCTGCGAAGCATTTTCCGGTAGGGCTGCAGCTCTGGCAACAGCTCCCACGGCCGAAGAGCCAGGAGGGAAAGCCGTGCCTCATTGGAAAGCTCTTTGGCAGCCGCTCGCGTGGCCCCACAGCCCGTGGGGCTGCGGGCTTTGCGGCGGCCGTCAGCCTGGGCGACACCGGCGCCCAGGTGGGGCAGCCGCGCCAGCCTGCGAAGCATTTTCCGGTAGGGCCGCGGCTTTGGCAACAGCTCCCACGCCCGAAGAGCCAGGAGGGAAAGCCATGCCTCCTTGGAAAGCTCTTTGGCAGCCGCTCGCGTGGCCCCACAGCCCGTGGGGCTGCGGGCTTTCCGGCGGCCGTCAGCCTGGGCGACACCGGCGCCCATGTGGCGCCGCCGCGCCAGCCTGCGAAGGATTTTCCGGTAGGTCTGCGGCTCTGGCGACAGCTCCCACGGCCGAAGAGCCAGGAGGGAAAGCCGTGCCTCGTTGGAAAGCTCTTTGGCAGCCGCTCGCGTGGCCCCACAGCCCATGGGGCTGCGGGCTTTGCGGCGGCCATCAGCCTCGGCGCCACCGTCACCCACGTGGCGCTGCTGCACCAGCCTGCGAAGCATTTTCCGGTGGGGCTGCAGCTCTGGCGACAGCTCCCACGCCCGAAGAGCCAGGAGGGAAAGCCGTGCCTCGTTGGAAAGCTCTTTGGCAGCCGCTCGCGTGGCCCCACAGCCCGTGGGGCTGCGGGATTTCCGGCGGCCGTCAGCCTGGGCGACACCGGCGCCCAGGTGGGACCGCCGCGCCAGCCTGCGAAGGATTTTCCGGTAGGTCTGCGGCTCTGGCGACAGCTCCCACGGCCGAAGAGCCAGGAGGGAAAGCCGTGCCTCGTTGGAAAGCTCTTTGGCAGCCGCTCGCGTGGCCCCACAGCCCCTGGGGCTGCGGGCTTTGCGGCGGCCGTCAGCCTCAGCGCCACCGGTGCCCACGTGGCGCCGCCACGCCAGCCTGCGAAGCATTTTCCGGTAGGGCCGCGGCTCTGGCGACAGCTCCCACGCCCGAAGAGCCAGGAGGGAAAGCCGTGCCTCGTTGGAAAGCTCTTTGGCAGCCGCTCGCATGGCCCCACAGCGCGTGGGGCTGCGGGCTTTCCGGCGGCCGTCAGCCTCGGCGCCACCGGTGCCCACGTGGCGCCGCCACGCCAGCCTGCGAAGCATTTTCCGGTAGGGCCGCGGCTCTGGCGACAGCTCCCACGCCCGAAGAGCCAGGAGGGAAAGCCGTGCCTCGTTGGAAAGCTCTTTGGCAGCCGCTCGCGTGGCCCCACAGCCCATGGGGCTGCGGGCTTTGCGGCGGCCATCAGCCTCGGCGCCACCGTCACCCACATGGCGCTGCTGCACCAGCCTGCGAAGCATTTTCCGGTAGGGCTGCAGCTCTGGCGACAGCTCCCACGCCCGAAGAGCCAGGAGGGAAAGCCGTGCCTCGTTGGAAAGCTCTTTGGCAGCCGCTCGCGTGGCCCAACAGCCCGTGGGGCTGCGGGATTTCCGGAGGCCGTCAGCCTGGGCGACACCGGCGCCCATGTGGCGCCGCCGCGCCAGCCTGCGAAGGATTTTCCGGTAGGTCTGCGGCTCTGGCGACAGCTCCCACGGCCGAAGAGCCAGGAGGGAAAGCCGTGCCTCGTTGGAAAGCTCTTTGGCAGCCGCTCGCGTGGCCCCACAGCCCCTGGGGCTGCGGGCTTTGCGGCGGCCGTCAGCCTCGGCGCCACCGGTGCCCACGTGGCGCCGCCACGCCAGCCTGCGAAGAATTTTCCAGTAGGGCCGCGTCTCTGGCGACAGCTCCCACGCCCGAAGAGCCAGGAGGGAAAGCCGTGCCTCGTTGGAAAGCTCTTTGGCAGCCGCTCGCATGGCCCCACAGCCCGTGGGGCTGCGGGCTTTCCGGCGGCCGTCAGCCTCGGCGCTCCGGCGACCAGGTGGGGCCGCCGCGCCAGCCTGCGAAGAATTTTCCAGTAGGGCCGCAGCTCTGGCGACAGCTCTCACGGCCGAAGAGCCAGCAGGGAAAGCCGTGCCTCGTTGGAAAGCTCTTTGGCAGCCGCTCGCGTGGCCCCACAGCCCGTGGGGCTGCGGGCTTTCCGGCGGCCGTCAGCCTCAGCGCCACCGGCGTCCACGTGGTGCCGCCGCGCCAGCCTGCGAAGCATTTTCCGATAGGGCTGCAGCTCTGGCGACAGCTCCCACGGCCGAAGAGCCAGGAGGGAAAGCCGTGCCTCGTTGGAAAGCTCTTTGGCAGCCACTCGCGTGGCCCCACAGCCCCTGGGGCTGCGGGCTTTGCGGCGGCCGTCAGCCTCGGGGCCACCGGCGCCCACGTCGGGCCGCTGCGCCAGCCTGCGAAGCATTTTCCGGTAGGGCCGCGGCTCTGGCGACAGCTCCCACGCCCGAAGAGCCAGGAGGGAATGCCATGCCTCGTTGGAAAGCTCTTTGGCAGCCGCTCGCGTGGCCGCACAGCCCGTGGGGCTGTGGGCTTTGCGTCGGCCGTCAGCCTGGGTGCCACCGGCGCCCACGTGGTGCCGCCGCGCCAGCCTGCGAAGCATTTTCCGGTAGGGCTGCAGCTCTGGCGACAGCTCCCACGCCCGAAGAGCCAGGAGGGAAAGCCGTGCCTCGTTGGAAAGCTCTTTGGCAGCCACTCGCGTGGCCCCACAGCCCGTGGGGCTGCGGGCTTTGCGGCGGCCGTCAGCCTGGGCGACACCGGCGCCCATGTGGGGCAGCCGCGCCAGCCTGCGAAGCATTTTCCGGTAGGGCCGCGGCTCTGGCGACAGCTCCCACGGCCGAATAGCCAGGAGGGAAAGCCATGCCTCTTTGGAAAGCTCTTTGGCAGCCGCTCGCGTGGCCCCACAGCCTCTGGGGCTGTGGGCTTTGCGGCGGCCGTCAGCCTCGGCGCCACCGGCGCCCACGTGGCGCCACCGCGCCAGCCTGCGAAGCATTTTCCGGTAGGGCCGCGTCTCTGGCGACAGCTCCCACGCCCGAAGAGCCAGGAGGGAAAGCCGTGCCTCGTTGGAAAGCTGTTTGGCAGCCGGTCGCGTGGCCCCACAGCCCGTGGGGCTGCGGGCTTTATGGCGGCCGTCAGCCTCGGCGCCATCGGCGCCCAGGTGGGGCAGCCGCGCCAGCCTGCGAAGCATTTTCCGGTAGGGCCGCGGCTCTGGCGACAGCTCCCACGCCCGAACAGCCAGGAGGGAAAGCCGTGCCTTGTCAGAAAGCTCTTTGGCAGCCGCTCGCGTGGCCCCACAGCCCGTGGGGCTGCGGGCTTTTCAGTGGCCGTCAGCCTCGGCGCCATCGGCGCCCACGTGGCGCCACCGCGCCAGCCTGCGAAGCATTTTCCGGTAGGGCCGCGTCTCTGGCGACAGCTCCCACGCCCGAAGAGCCAGGAGGGAAAGCCGTGCCTCCTTGGAAAGCTCTTTGGCAGCCGCTCGCGTGGCCCCACAACCCGTGGGGCTGCGGGCTTTTCAGTGGCCGTCAGTCTCGGCGCCATCGGCGCCCACGTGGTGCCGCCGCGCCAGCCTGCGAAGCATTTTCGGGTAGGGCCGCGGCTCAGGCGACAGCTCCTACGCCTGAAGAGACAGGAGGGAAAGCCGTGCCTCGTTGGAAAGCTCTTTGGCAGCCGCTCGCGTGGCCCCACAGCCCGTGGGGCTGCGGGCTTTGCGGCGGCCGTCAGCCTGGGTGCCACCGGCGCCCACGTGGTGCCGCCGCGCCAGCCTGCGAAGCATTTTCCTGTAGGGCCGCAGCTCTGGCGACAGCTCCCACGGCCGAAGAGCCAGGAGGGAAAGCCGTGCCTCCTTGGAAAGCTCTTTGGCAGCCGCTCGCGTGGCCCCACAGCCCGTGGGGCTGCGGGCTTTGCGGCGGCCGTCAGCCTGGGCGACACCGGCGCCCAGGTGGCGCAGCCGCGCCAGCCTGCGAAGCATTTTCCGGTAGGGCCGCGGCTCTGGCGACAGCTCCCACGCCCGAAGAGCCAGGAGGGAAAGCCGTGCCTCGTTGGAAAGCTCTTTGGCAGCCGCTCACGTGGCCCCACAGCCCGTGGGGCTGCGGGCTTTCCGGCGGCCGTCAGCCTGGGCGACACCGGCGCCCAGGTGGGGCAGCCGCGCCAGCCTGCGAAGCATTTTCCGGTAGGGCCGCGGCTCTGGCGACAGCTCCCACGCCCGCAGAGCCAGGAGGGAAAGCCGTGCCTCATTGGAAAGCTCTTTGGCAGCCGCTCGCGAGGCCCCACAGCCCGTGGGGCTGCGGGCTTTTCAGTGGCCGTCAGTCTGGGCGACACCGGCGCCCAGGTGGGGCAGCCGCGCCAGCCTGCGAAGCATTTTCCGGTAGGGCCGCGGCTCAGGCGACAGCTCCCACGCCCGAAGAGACAGGAGGGAAAGCCGTGCCTCGTTGGAAAGCTCTTTGGCAGCCGCTCGCGTGGCCCCACAGCCCGTGGGGCTGCGGGCTTTGCGGCGGCCGTCAGCCTGGGCGACACCGGCGCCCAGGTGGGACAGCCGCGCCAGCCTGCGAAGCATTTTCCGGAAGGGCCGCGGCTCTGGCGACAGCTCCCACGCCCGAAGAGCCAGGAGGGAAAGCCGTGCCTCGTTGGAAAGCTCTTTGGCAGCCGCCCGCATGGCCCCACAGCCCGTGGGGCTGCGGGCTTTGCGGCGGCCGTCAGCCTCGACGCCATCGGCGCCCACGTTGCGCCGCCGCGCCAGCCTGCGAAGCATTTTCCGGTAGGGCTGCAGCTCTGGCAACAGCTCCCACGGCCGAAGAGCCAGGAGGGAAAGCCGTGCCTCATTGGAAAGCTCTTTGGCAGCCGCTCGCGTGGCCCCACAGCCCGTGGGGCTGCGGGCTTTGCGGCGGCCGTCAGCCTGGGCGACACCGGCGCCCAGGTGGGGCAGCCGCGCCAGCCTGCGAAGCATTTTCCGGTAGGGCCGCGGCTTTGGCAACAGCTCCCACGCCCGAAGAGCCAGGAGGGAAAGCCATGCCTCCTTGGAAAGCTCTTTGGCAGCCGCTCGCGTGGCCCCACAGCCCGTGGGGCTGCGGGCTTTCCGGCGGCCGTCAGCCTGGGCGACACCGGCGCCCATGTGGCGCCGCCGCGCCAGCCTGCGAAGGATTTTCCGGTAGGTCTGCGGCTCTGGCGACAGCTCCCACGGCCGAAGAGCCAGGAGGGAAAGCCGTGCCTCGTTGGAAAGCTCTTTGGCAGCCGCTCGCGTGGCCCCACAGCCCATGGGGCTGCGGGCTTTGCGGCGGCCATCAGCCTCGGCGCCACCGTCACCCACGTGGCGCTGCTGCACCAGCCTGCGAAGCATTTTCCGGTGGGGCTGCAGCTCTGGCGACAGCTCCCACGCCCGAAGAGCCAGGAGGGAAAGCCGTGCCTCGTTGGAAAGCTCTTTGGCAGCCGCTCGCGTGGCCCCACAGCCCGTGGGGCTGCGGGATTTCCGGCGGCCGTCAGCCTGGGCGACACCGGCGCCCAGGTGGGACCGCCGCGCCAGCCTGCGAAGGATTTTCCGGTAGGTCTGCGGCTCTGGCGACAGCTCCCACGGCCGAAGAGCCAGGAGGGAAAGCCGTGCCTCGTTGGAAAGCTCTTTGGCAGCCGCTCGCGTGGCCCCACAGCCCCTGGGGCTGCGGGCTTTGCGGCGGCCGTCAGCCTCAGCGCCACCGGTGCCCACGTGGCGCCGCCACGCCAGCCTGCGAAGCATTTTCCGGTAGGGCCGCGGCTCTGGCGACAGCTCCCACGCCCGAAGAGCCAGGAGGGAAAGCCGTGCCTCGTTGGAAAGCTCTTTGGCAGCCGCTCGCATGGCCCCACAGCGCGTGGGGCTGCGGGCTTTCCGGCGGCCGTCAGCCTCGGCGCCACCGGTGCCCACGTGGCGCCGCCACGCCAGCCTGCGAAGCATTTTCCGGTAGGGCCGCGGCTCTGGCGACAGCTCCCACGCCCGAAGAGCCAGGAGGGAAAGCCGTGCCTCGTTGGAAAGCTCTTTGGCAGCCGCTCGCGTGGCCCCACAGCCCATGGGGCTGCGGGCTTTGCGGCGGCCATCAGCCTCGGCGCCACCGTCACCCACATGGCGCTGCTGCACCAGCCTGCGAAGCATTTTCCGGTAGGGCTGCAGCTCTGGCGACAGCTCCCACGGCCGAAGAGCCAGGAGGGAAAGCCGTGCCTCGTTGGAAAGCTCTTTGGCAGCCGCTCGCGTGGCCCAACAGCCCGTGGGGCTGCGGGATTTCCGGAGGCCGTCAGCCTGGGCGACACCGGCGCCCATGTGGCGCCGCCGCGCCAGCCTGCGAAGGATTTTCCGGTAGGTCTGCGGCTCTGGCGACAGCTCCCACGGCCGAAGAGCCAGGAGGGAAAGCCGTGCCTCGTTGGAAAGCTCTTTGGCAGCCGCTCGCGTGGCCCCACAGCCCCTGGGGCTGCGGGCTTTGCGGCGGCCGTCAGCCTCGGCGCCACCGGTGCCCACGTGGCGCCGCCACGCCAGCCTGCGAAGAATTTTCCAGTAGGGCCGCGTCTCTGGCGACAGCTCCCACGCCCGAAGAGCCAGGAGGGAAAGCCGTGCCTCGTTGGAAAGCTCTTTGGCAGCCGCTCGCATGGCCCCACAGCCCGTGGGGCTGCGGGCTTTGCGGCGGCCGTCAGCCTCGGCGCCATCGGCGCCCACGTGGCGCCGCCGCGCCAGCCTGCGAAGCATTTTCCGGTAGGGCTGCAGCTCTGGCGACAGCTCCCACGCCCGAAGAGCCAGGAGGGAAAGCCGTGCCTCGTTGGAAAGCTCTTTGGCAGCCGCTCGCGTGGCCCAACAGCCCGTGGGGCTGCGGGATTTCCGGCGGCCGTCAGCCTGGGCGACACCGGCGCCCATGTGGCGCCGCCGCGCCAGCCTGCGAAGGATTTTCCGGTAGGTCTGCGGCTCTGGCGACAGCTCCCACGCCCGAAGAGCCAGGAGGGAAAGCCGTGCCTCGTTGGAAAGCTCTTTGGCAGCCGCTCACGTGGCCCCACAGCCCATGGGGCTGCGGGCTTTGCGGCGGCCGTCAGCCTCGGCGCCACCGGTGCCTACGTGGCGCTGCCACGCCAGCCTGCGAAGAATTTTCCAGTAGGGCCGCGGCTCTGGCGACAGCTCCCACGCCCGAAGAGCCAGGAGGGAAAGCCGTGCCTCGTTGGAAAGCTCTTTGGCAGCCGCTCGCATGGCCCCACAGCCCGTGGGGCTGCGGGCTTTGCGGCGGCCGTCAGCCTCGGCGCCATCGGCGCCCACGTGGCGCCGCCGCGCCAGCCTGCGAAGCATTTTCCGGTAGGGCCGCGGCTCTGGCGACAGCTCCCACGCCCGAAGAGCCAGGAGGGAAAGCCGTGCCTCGTTGGAAAGCTCTTTGGCAGCCGCTCACGTGGCCCCACAGCCCGTGGGGCTGCGGGCTTTGCGGCGGCCGTCAGCCTCGGGGCCACCGGCGCCCACGTGGCGCAGCCGCGCCAGCCTGCGAAGCATTTTCCGGTAGGGCCGCGGCTCTGGCGACAGCTCCCACGCCCGAAGAGCCAGGAGGGAAAGCCGTGCCTCGTTGGAAAGCTCTTTGGCAGCCGCTCGCGTGGCCCCACAGCCCGTGGGGCTGCGGGCTTTCCGGCGGCCGTCAGCCTGGGCGACACCGGCGCCCAGGTAGGGCAGCCGCGCCAGCCTGCGAAGCATTTTCCGGTAGGGCCGCGGCTCTGGCGACAGCTCCCACGCCCGAAGAGCCAGGAGGGAAAGCCGTGCCTCATTGGAAAGCTCTTTGGCAGCCGCTCGCGTGGCCCCACAGCCCATGGGGCTGCGGGCTTTGCGGCGGCCATCAGCCTCGGCGCCACCGTCACCCACATGGCGCTGCTGCACCAGCCTGCGAAGCATTTTCCGGTAGGGCTGCAGCTCTGGCGACAGCTCCCACGGCCGAAGAGCCAGGAGGGAAAGCCGTGCCTCGTTGGAAAGCTCTTTGGCAGCCGCTCGCGTGGCCCCACAGCCCGTGGGGCTGCGGGCTTTGCGGCGGCCGTCTGCCTAGGCGCCACCGGCGCCCATGTGGAGCTGCCGCGCCAGCCTGCGAAGCATTTTCCGGTAGGGCTGCAGCTCTGGCGACAGCTCCCACGGCCGAAGAGCCAGGAGGGAAAGCCGTGCCTCATTGGAAAGCTCTTTGGCAGCCGCTCGCGTGGCCCCACAGCCCGTGGGGCTGCGGGCTTTGCGGCGGCCGTCAGCCTCGGCGCCACCGGCGCCCAGGTGGGGCAGCCGCGCCAGCCTGCGAAGCATTTTCCGGTAGGGCCGCGGCTCAGGCGACAGCTCCCACGCCCGAAGAGCCAGGAGGGAAAGCCGTGCCTCGTTGGAAAGCTCTTTGGCAGCCACTCGCGTGGCCCCACAGCCCCTGGGACTCCGGGCTTTGCGGCGGCCGTCAGCCTGGGCGACTCCGGCGTCCATGTGGCGCCGCCGCGCCAGCCTGCGAAGCATTTTCCGGTAGGTCTGCGGCTCTGGCGACAGCTCCCACGGCCGAAGAGCCAGGAGGGAAAGCCGTGCCTCGTTGGAAAGCTCTTTGGCAGCCGCTCGCGTGGCCCCACAGCCCCTGGGGCTGCGGGCTTTGCGGCGGCCTTCAGCCTCGGCGCCACCGGCGCCCACGTGGCGCCGCCGCGCCAGCCTGCGAAGCATTTTCCGGTAGGGCCGCGTCTCTGGCGACAGCTCCCACGCCCGAAGAGCCAGGAGGGAAAGCCGTGCCTCATTGGAAAGCTCTTTGGCAGCCGCTCGCGTGGCCCCACAGCCCCTGGGGCTGCGGGCTTTCCGGCGGCCGTCAGCCTCGGCGCCACCGGCGCCCACGTGGCGCCGCCGCGCCAGCCTGCGAAGCATTTTCCGGTAGGGCTGCAGCTCTGGCGACAGCTCCCACGCCCGAAGAGCCAGGAGGGAAAGCCGTGCCTCGTTGGAAAGCTCTTTGGCAGCCGCTCGCGTGGCCCCATAGCCCGTGGGGCTGCGGGCTTTGCGGCGTCCGTCAGCCTCAGCGCCACCGGCGCCCAGGTGGGGCCGCCGCGCCAGCCTGCGAAGCATTTTCCGTAAGGGCCGCGTCTCTGGCGACAGCTCCCACGCCCGAAGAGCCAGGAGGGAAAGCCGTGCCTCATTGGAAAGCTCTTTGGCAGCCGCTCGCGTGGCCCCACAGCCCATGGGGCTGCGGGCTTTGCGGCGGCCATCAGCCTCGGCGCCACCGTCACCCACATGGCGCTGCTGCACCAGCCTGCGAAGCATTTTCCTGTAGGGCTGCAGCTCTGGCGACAGCTCCCACGCCCGAAGAGCCAGGAGGGAAAGCCGTGCCTTGTTGGAAAGCTCTTTGGCAGCCGCTCGCGTGGCCCCACAGCCCGTGGGGCTGCGGGCTTTGCGGCGGCCGTCAGCCTCGGCGCCACCGGCGCCCAGGTGGGGCAGCCGCGCCAGCCTGCGAAGCATTTTCCGGTAGGGCCGCGGCTCAGGCGACAGCTCCCACGCCCGAAGAGCCAGGAGGGAAAGCCGTGCCTCGTTGGAAAGCTCTTTGGCAGCCACTCGCGTGGCCCCACAGCCCCTGGGACTCCGGGCTTTGCGGCGGCCGTCAGCCTGGGCGACTCCGGCGTCCATGTGGCGCCGCCGCGCCAGCCTGCGAAGCATTTTCCGGTAGGTCTGCGGCTCTGGCGACAGCTCCCACGGCCGAAGAGCCAGGAGGGAAAGCCGTGCCTCGTTGGAAAGCTCTTTGGCAGCCGCTCGCGTGGCCCCACAGCCCCTGGGGCTGCGGGCTTTGCGGCGGCCTTCAGCCTCGGCGCCACCGGCGCCCACGTGGCGCCGCCGCACCAGCCTGCGAAGCATTTTCCGGTAGGGCCGCGTCTCTGGCGACAGCTCCCACGCCCGAAGAGCCAGGAGGGAAAGCCGTGCCTCATTGGAAAGCTCTTTGGCAGCCGCTCGCGTGGCCCCACAGCCCGTGGGGCTGCGGGCTTTCCGGCGGCCGTCAGCCTCGGCGCCACCGGCGCCCACGTGGCGCCGCCGCGCCAGCCTGCGAAGCATTTTCCGGTAGGGCTGCAGCTCTGGCGACAGCTCCCACGCCCGAAGAGCCAGGAGGGAAAGCCGTGCCTCGTTGGAAAGCTCTTTGGCAGCCGCTCGCGTGGCCCCATAGCCCGTGGGGCTGCGGGCTTTGCGGCGTCCGTCAGCCTCAGCGCCACCGGCGCCCAGGTGGGGCCGCCGCGCCAGCCTGCGAAGCATTTTCCGTAAGGGCCGCGTCTCTGGCGACAGCTCCCACGCCCGAAGAGCCAGGAGGGAAAGCCGTGCCTCGTTGGAAAGCTCTTTGGCAGCCGCTCGCGTGGCCCCACAGCCCGTGGGGCTGCGGGCTTTCCGGCGGCCGTCAGCCTCGGCGCCATCGGCGCCCACGTGGCGCCGCCGCGCCAGCCTGCGAAGCATTTTCCGGTAGGGCTGCAGCTCTGGCAACAGCTCCCACGGCCGAAGAGCCAGGAGGGAAAGCCGTGCCTCATTGGAAAGCTCTTTGGCAGCCGCTCGCGTGGCCCCACAGCCCGTGGGGCTGCGGGCTTTGCGGCGGCCGTCAGCCTGGGCGACACCGGCGCCCAGGTGGGGCACCCGCGCCAGCCTGCGAAGCATTTTCCGGTAGGGCCGCGGCTTAGGCAACAGCTCCCACGCCCGAAGAGCCAGGAGGGAAAGCCGTGCCTCGTTGGAAAGCTCTTTGGCAGCCGCTCGCGTGGCCCCACAGCCCGTGGGGCTGCGGGCTTTGCGGCGGCCGTCAGCCTGGGCGACACCGGCGCCCATGTGGCGCCGCCGCGCCAGCCTGCGAAGGATTTTCCGGTAGGGCCGCGTCTCTGGCGACAGCTCCCACGGCCGAAGAGCCAGGAGGGAAAGCCGTGCCTCGTTGGAAAGCTCTTTGGCAGCCGCTCGCGTGGCCCCACAGCCCGTGGGGCTGCGGGCTTTGCGGCGGCCGTCAGCCTCAGCGCCACCGGCGCCCAGGTGGGGCCGCCGCGCCAGCCTGCGAAGCATTTTCCGGCAGGGCCGCGGCTCTGGCTACAGCTCCCACGCCCGAAGAGCCAGGAGGGAAAGCCGTGCCTCGTTGGAAAGCTCTTTGGCAGCCGCCCGCATGGCCCCACAGCCCGTGGGGCTGCGGGCTTTGCGGCGGCCGTCAGCCTCGGCGCCACCGGTGCCTACGTGGCGCTGCCACGCCAGCCTGCGAAGAATTTTCCAGTAGGGCCGCGGCTCTGGCGACAGCTCCCACGCCCGAAGAGCCAGGAGGGAAAGCCGTGCCTCGTTGGAAAGCTCTTTGGCAGCCGCTCGCATGGCCCCACAGCCCGTGGGGCTGCGGGCTTTGCGGCGGCCGTCAGCCTCGGCGCCATCGGCGCCCACGTGGCGCCGCCGCGCCAGCCTGCGAAGCATTTTCCGGTAGGGCCGCGGCTCTGGCGACAGCTCCCACGCCCGAAGAGCCAGGAGGGAAAGCCGTGCCTCGTTGGAAAGCTCTTTGGCAGCCGCTCACGTGGCCCCACAGCCCGTGGGGCTGCGGGCTTTGCGGCGGCCGTCAGCCTCGGGGCCACCGGCGCCCACGTGGCGCCGCCGCGCCAGCCTGCGAAGCATTTTCCGGTAGGGCCGCGGCTCTGGCGACAGCTCCCACGCCCGAAGAGCCAGGAGGGAAAGCCGTGCCTCGTTGGAAAGCTCTTTGGCAGCCGCTCGCGTGGCCCCACAGCCCGTGGGGCTGCGGGCTTTCCGGCGGCCGTCAGCCTGGGCGACACCGGCGCCCAGGTAGGGCAGCCGCGCCAGCCTGCGAAGCATTTTCCGGTAGGGCCGCGGCTCTGGCGACAGCTCCCACGCCCGAAGAGCCAGGAGGGAAAGCCGTGCCTCATTGGAAAGCTCTTTGGCAGCCGCTCGCGTGGCCCCACAGCCCATGGGGCTGCGGGCTTTGCGGCGGCCATCAGCCTCGGCGCCACCGTCACCCACATGGCGCTGCTGCACCAGCCTGCGAAGCATTTTCCGGTAGGGCTGCAGCTCTGGCGACAGCTCCCACGGCCGAAGAGCCAGGAGGGAAAGCCGTGCCTCGTTGGAAAGCTCTTTGGCAGCCGCTCGCGTGGCCCCACAGCCCGTGGGGCTGCGGGCTTTGCGGCGGCCGTCTGCCTAGGCGCCACCGGCGCCCATGTGGAGCTGCCGCGCCAGCCTGCGAAGCATTTTCCGGTAGGGCTGCAGCTCTGGCGACAGCTCCCACGGCCGAAGAGCCAGGAGGGAAAGCCGTGCCTCATTGGAAAGCTCTTTGGCAGCCGCTCGCGTGGCCCCACAGCCCGTGGGGCTGCGGGCTTTGCGGCGGCCGTCAGCCTCGGCGCCAAAGGCGCCCAGGTGGGGCAGCCGCGCCAGCCTGCGAAGCATTTTCCGGTAGGGCCGCGGCTCAGGCGACAGCTCCCACGCCCGAAGAGCCAGGAGGGAAAGCCGTGCCTCGTTGGAAAGCTCTTTGGCAGCCACTCGCGTGGCCCCACAGCCCCTGGGACTCCGGGCTTTGCGGCGGCCGTCAGCCTGGGCGACTCCGGCGTCCATGTGGCGCCGCCGCGCCAGCCTGCGAAGCATTTTCCGGTAGGTCTGCGGCTCTGGCGACAGCTCCCACGGCCGAAGAGCCAGGAGGGAAAGCCGTGCCTCGTTGGAAAGCTCTTTGGCAGCCGCTCGCGTGGCCCCACAGCCCCTGGGGCTGCGGGCTTTGCGGCGGCCTTCAGCCTCGGCGCCACCGGCGCCCACGTGGCGCCGCCGCGCCAGCCTGCGAAGCATTTTCCGGTAGGGCCGCGTCTCTGGCGACAGCTCCCACGCCCGAAGAGCCAGGAGGGAAAGCCGTGCCTCATTGGAAAGCTCTTTGGCAGCCGCTCGCGTGGCCCCACAGCCCCTGGGGCTGCGGGCTTTCCGGCGGCCGTCAGCCTCGGCGCCACCGGCGCCCACGTGGCGCCGCCGCGCCAGCCTGCGAAGCATTTTCCGGTAGGGCTGCAGCTCTGGCGACAGCTCCCACGCCCGAAGAGCCAGGAGGGAAAGCCGTGCCTCGTTGGAAAGCTCTTTGGCAGCCGCTCGCGTGGCCCCATAGCCCGTGGGGCTGCGGGCTTTGCGGCGTCCGTCAGCCTCAGCGCCACCGGCGCCCAGGTGGGGCCGCCGCGCCAGCCTGCGAAGCATTTTCCGTAAGGGCCGCGTCTCTGGCGACAGCTCCCACGCCCGAAGAGCCAGGAGGGAAAGCCGTGCCTCATTGGAAAGCTCTTTGGCAGCCGCTCGCGTGGCCCCACAGCCCATGGGGCTGCGGGCTTTGCGGCGGCCATCAGCCTCGGCGCCACCGTCACCCACATGGCGCTGCTGCACCAGCCTGCGAAGCATTTTCCGGTAGGGCTGCAGCTCTGGCGACAGCTCCCACGGCCGAAGAGCCAGGAGGGAAAGCCGTGCCTCGTTGGAAAGCTCTTTGGCAGCCGCTCGCGTGGCCCCACAGCCCGTGGGGCTGCGGGCTTTGCGGCGGCCGTCTGCCTAGGCGCCACCGGCGCCCATGTGGAGCTGCCGCGGCAGCCTGCGAAGCATTTTCCGGTAGGGCTGCAGCTCTGGCGACAGCTCCCACGGCCGAAGAGCCAGGAGGGAAAGCCGTGCCTCATTGGAAAGCTCTTTGGCAGCCGCTCGCGTGGCCCCACAGCCCGTGGGGCTGCGGGCTTTGCGGCGGCCGTCAGCCTCGGCGCCACCGGCGCCCAGGTGGGGCAGCCGCGCCAGCCTGCGAAGCATTTTCCGGTAGGGCCGCGGCTCAGGCGACAGCTCCCACGCCCGAAGAGCCAGGAGGGAAAGCCGTGCCTCGTTGGAAAGCTCTTTGGCAGCCACTCGCGTGGCCCCACAGCCCCTGGGACTCCGGGCTTTGCGGCGGCCGTCAGCCTGGGCGACTCCGGCGTCCATGTGGCGCCGCCGCGCCAGCCTGCGAAGCATTTTCCGGTAGGTCTGCGGCTCTGGCGACAGCTCCCACGGCCGAAGAGCCAGGAGGGAAAGCCGTGCCTCGTTGGAAAGCTCTTTGGCAGCCGCTCGCGTGGCCCCACAGCCCCTGGGGCTGCGGGCTTTGCGGCGGCCTTCAGCCTCGGCGCCACCGGCGCCCACGTGGCGCCGCCGCGCCAGCCTGCGAAGCATTTTCCGGTATGGCCGCGTCTCTGGCGACAGCTCCCACGGCCGAAGAGCCAGGAGGGAAAGCCGTGCCTCATTGGAAAGCTCTTTGGCAGCTGCTCGCGTGGCCCCACAGCCCGTGGGGCTGCGGGCTTTCCGGCGGCCGTCAGCCTCGGCGCCACCGGCGCCCACGTGGCGCCGCCGCGCCAGCCTGCGAAGCATTTTCCGGTAGGGCTGCAGCTCTGGCGACAGCTCCCACGCCCGAAGAGCCAGGAGGGAAAGCCGTGCCTCGTTGGAAAGCTCTTTGGCAGCCGCTCGCGTGGCCCCATAGCCCGTGGGGCTGCGGGCTTTGCGGCGTCCGTCAGCCTCAGCGCCACCGGCGCCCAGGTGGGGCCGCCGCGCCAGCCTGCGAAGCATTTTCCGTAAGGGCCGCGTCTCTGGCGACAGCTCCCACGCCCGAAGAGCCAGGAGGGAAAGCCGTGCCTCGTTGGAAAGCTCTTTGGCAGCCGCTCGCGTGGCCCCACAGCCCGTGGGGCTGCGGGCTTTCCGGCGGCCGTCAGCCTCGGCGCCATCGGCGCCCACGTGGCGCCGCCGCGCCAGCCTGCGAAGCATTTTCCGGTAGGGCTGCAGCTCTGGCAACAGCTCCCACGGCCGAAGAGCCAGGAGGGAAAGCCGTGCCTCATTGGAAAGCTCTTTGGCAGCCGCTCGCGTGGCCCCACAGCCCGTGGGGCTGCGGGCTTTGCGGCGGCCGTCAGCCTGGGCGACACTGGCGCCCAGGTGGGGCAGCCGTGCCAGCCTGCGAAGCATTTTCCGGTACGGCTGCGGCTTTGGCAACAGCTCCCACGGCCGAAGAGCCAGGAGGGAAAGCCGTGCCTCGTTGGAAAGCTCTTTGGCAGCCGCTCGCGTGGCCCCACAGCCCGTGGGGCTGCGGGCTTTGCGGCGGCCGTCAGCCTGGGCGACACCGGCGCCCATGTGGCGCCGCCGCGCCAGCCTGCGAAGGATTTTCCGGTAGGTCTGCGGCTCTGGCGACAGCTCCCACGGCCGAAGAGCCAGGAGGGAAAGCCGTGCCTCGTTGGAAAGCTCTTTGGCAGCCGCTCGCGTGGCCCCACAGCCCCTGGGGCTGCGGGCTTTGCGGCGGCCGTCAGCCTCGGCGCCACCGGTGCCCACGTGGCGCCGCCACGCCAGCCTGCGAAGCATTTTCCGGTAGGGCCGCGTCTCTGGCGACAGCTCCCACGGCCGAAGAGCCAGGAGGGAAAGCCGTGCCTCATTGGAAAGCTCTTTGGCAGCCGCTCGCATGGCCCCACAGCCCGTGGGGCTGCGGGCTTTGCGGCGGCCGTCAGCCTCGGCGCCATCGGCGCCCACGTGTCGCCGCCGCGCCAGCCTGCAAAGCATTTTCCGGTAGGGCCGCGGCTCTGGCGACAGCTCCCACGCCCGAAGAGCCAGGAGGGAAAGCCGTGCCTCGTTGGAAAGCTCTTTGGCAGCCGCTCGCGTGGCCCCACAGCCCGTGGGGCTGCGGGCTTTGCGGCGGCCGTCAGCCTGGGCGACACCGGCGCCCAGGTAGGGCAGCCGCGCCAGCCTGCGAAGCATTTTCCGGTAGGGCCGCGGCTCTGGCGACAGCTCCCACGCCCGAAGAGCCAGGAGGGAAAGCCGTGCCTCGTTGGAAAGCTCTTTGGCAGCCGCTCGCGTGGCCCCACAGCCCATGGGGCTGCGGGCTTTGCGGCGGCCGTCAGCCTCGGCGCCACCGTCACCCACATGGCGCTGCTGCACCAGCCTGCGAAGCATTTTCCGGTAGGGCTGCAGCTCTGGCGACAGCTCCCACGGCCGAAGAGCCAGGAGGGAAAGCCGTGCCTCGTTGGAAAGCTCTTTGGCAGCCGCTCGCGTGGCCCCACAGCCCCTGGGGCTGCGGGCTTTGCGGCGGCCGTCAGCCTGGGCGACACCGGCGCCCATGTGGAGCTGCCGCGCCAGCCTGCGAAGCATTTTCCGGTAGGGCTGCAGCTCTGGCGACAGCTCCCACGCCCGAAGAGCCAGGAGGGAAAGCCGTGCCTCATTGGAAAGCTCTTTGGCAGCCGCTCGCGTGGCCCCACAGCCCGTGGGGCTGCGGGCTTTGCGGCGGCCGTCAGCCTGGGCGACACTGGCGCCCAGGTGGGGCAGCCGCGCCAGCCTGCGAAGCATTTTCCGGTAGGGCCGCGGCTCAGGCGACAGCTCCCACGCCCGAAGAGCCAGGAGGGAAAGCCGTGCCTCGTTGGAAAGCTCTTTGGCAGCCACTCGCGTGGCCCCACAGCCCGTGGGGCTGCGGGCTTTGCGGCGGCCGTCAGCCTGGGCGACACCGGCGTCCATGTGGCGCCGCCGCGCCAGCCTGCGAAGCATTTTCCGGTAGGTCTGCGGCTCTGGCGACAGCTCCCACGCCCGAAGAGCCAGGAGGGAAAGCCGTGCCTCGTTGGAAAGCTCTTTGGCAGCCGCTCGCGTGGCCCCACAGCCCCTGGGGCTGCGGGCTTTGCGGCGGCCTTCAGCCTCGGCGCCACCGGCGCCCACGTGGCGCCGCCGCGCCAGCCTGCGAAGCATTTTCCGGTAGGGCCGCGTCTCTGGCGACAGCTCCCACGCCCGAAGAGCCAGGACGGAAAGCCGTGCCTCGTTGGAAAGCTCTTTGGCAGCCGCTCGCATGGCCCCACAGCCCGTGGGGCTGCGGGCTTTCCGGCGGCCGTCAGCCTCGGCGCCAACGGCGCCCACGTGGCGCCGCCGCGCCAGCCTGCGAAGCATTTTCCGGTAGGGCTGCAGCTCTGGCGACAGCTCCCACGCCCGAACAGCCAGGAGGGAAAGCCGTGCCTCGTTGGAAAGCTCTTTGGCAGCCGCTCGCATGGCCCCACAGCCCGTGGGGCTGCGGGCTTTCCGGCGTCCGTCAGCCTCAGCGCCACCGGCGCCTAGGTGGGGCCGCCGCGCCAGCCTGCGAAGCATTTTCCGGAAGGGCCGCGGCTCTGGCGACAGCTCCCACGCCCGAAGAGCCAGGAGGGAAAGCCATGCCTCGTTGGAAAGCTCTTTGGCAGACGCCCGCATGGCCCCACAGCCCGTGGGGCTGCGGGCTTTCCGGCGGCCGTCAGCCTCGGCACCATCGGCGCCCACGTTGCGCCGCCGCGCCAGCCTGCGAAGCATTTTCCGGTAGGGCTGCAGGTCTGGCAACAGCTCCCACGCCCGAAGAGCCAGGAGGGAAAGCCGTGCCTCGTTGGAAAGCTCTTTGGCAGCCGCTCGCGTGGCCCCACAGCCCGTGGGGCTGCGGGCTTTGCGGCGGCCGTCAGCCTGGGCGACACCGCCGCCCATGTGGCGCCGCCGCGCCAGCCTGCGAAGGATTTTCCGGTAGGTCTGCGGCTCTGGCGACAGCTCCCACGGCCGAAGAGCCAGGAGGGAAAGCCGTGCCTCGTTGGAAAGCTCTTTGGCAGCCGCTCGCGTGGCCCCACAGCCCATGGGGCTGCGGGCTTTGTAGGCGGCCGTCAGCCTCGGCGCCACCGGTGCCCACGTGGCGCCGCCACGCCAGCCTGCGAAGCATTTTCCGGTAGGGCCGCGTCTCTGGCGACAGCTCCCACGCCCGAAGAGCCAGGAGGGAAAGCCCTGCCTCGTTGGAAAGCTGTTTGGCAGCCGCTCGCATGGCCCCACAGCCCGTGGAGCTGCGGGCTTTGCGGCGGCCGTCAGCCTCGGCGCCATCGGCGCCCACGTGGCGTCGCCGCGCCAGCCTGCGAAGCATTTTCCGGTAGGGCCGCGGCTCTGGCGACAGCTCCCACGGCCGAAGAGCCAGGAGGGAAAGCCGTGCCTCGTTGGAAAGCTCTTTGGCAGCCACTCGCGTGGCCCCACAGCCCGTGGGGCTGCGGGCTTTGCGGCGGCCGTCAGCCTCGGGGCCATCGGCGCCCACGTGGCGCCGCCGCGCCAGCCTGCGAAGCATTTTCCGGTAGGGTCGCGTCTCTGGCGACAGCTCCCACGCCCGAAGAGCCAGGAGGGAAAGCCGTGCCTCGTTGGAAAGCTCTTTGGCAGCCGCTCGCGTGGCCCCACAGCCCGTGGGGCTGCGGGCTTTGCGGCGGCCGTCAGCCTGGGCGACACCAGCGCCTATGTGGAGCTGCCGCGCCAGCCTGCGAAGCATTTTCCGGTAGGGCTGCAGCTCTGGCGACAGCTCCCACGCCCGAAGAGCCAGGAGGGAAAGCCGTGCCTCATTGGAAAGCTCTTTGGCAGCCGCTCGCGTGGCCCCACAGCCCGTGGGGCTGCGGGCTTTGCGGCGGCCGTCAGCCTCGGCGCCATCGGCGCCCACGTGGGGCAGCCGCGCCAGCCTGCGAAGCATTTTCCGGTAGGGCCGCGGCTCAGGCGATACCTCCCACGCCCGAAGAGCCAGGAGGGAAAGCCGTGCCTCGTTGGAAAGCTCTTTGGCAGCCACTCACGTGGCCCCACAGCCCCTGGGGCTTAGGGCTTTGCGGCGGCCGTCAGCCTGGGCGCCACCGGCGCCCACGTGGCGCCGCCGCGCCAGCCTGCGAAGCATTTTCCGGTAGTTCTGCAGCTCTGGCGACAGCTCCCACGCCCGAAGAGCCAGGAGGGAAAGCTGTGCCTCGTTGGAAAGCTCTTTGGCAGCCACTCGCGTGGCCCCATATTCCGTGGGGCTGCGGGCTTTGCGGCGGCCGTCAGCCTCGGGGCCACCGGCGCCCACGTGGCGCCGCCGCGCCAGCCTGCGAAACATTTTCCGGTAGGGCCGCGTCTCTGGCGACAGCTCCCACGCCCGAAGAGCCAGGAGGGAAAGCCGTGCCTCGTTGGAAAGCTCTTTGGCAGCCGCTCGCGTGGCCCCACAGTCCATGGGGCTGCGGGCTTTGCGGCGGCCGTCAGCGTCGGCGCCACCGGCGCCCACGTGGCGCCGCTGCGCCAGCCTGCAAAGCATTTTCCGGTAGGGCTGCAGCTCTGGCGACAGCTCCCACGCCCGAAGAGCCAGGAGGGAAAGCCGTGCCTCATTGGAAAGCTCTTTGGCAGCCGCTCGCGTGGCCCCATAGCCCCTGGGGCTGCGGGATTTGCGGCGGCCGTCAGCCTCGGCGCCACCGGCGCCCACGTTACGCCGCCGCGCCAGCCTGCGAAGCATTTTCCGGTAGGGCCGCGGCTCTGACGACAGCTCCCACGCCCGAAGAGCCAGGAGGGAAAGCCGTGCCTCGTTGGAAAGCTCTTTGGCAGCCACTCGCGTGGCCCCACAGCCCGTGGGGCTGCGGGATTTCCGGCGGCCGTCAGCCTCGGCGACACCGGCGCCCAGGTGGGGCAGCCGCGCCAGCCTGCGAAGCATTTTCCGGTAGGGCCGCGGCTCTGGCGACAGCTCCCACGCCCGAAGAGCCAGGAGGGAAAGCCGTGCCTCGTTGGAAAGCTCTTTGGCAGCCGCTCGCGTGGCCCCACAGCCCGTGGGGCTGCGGGCTTTGCGGCGGCCGTCATCCTGGGCGACACCGGCGCCCATGTGGCGCCGCCGCGCCAGCCTGCGAAGGATTTTCCGGTAGGTCTGCGGCTCCGGCGACAGCTCCCACGCCCGAAGAGCGAGGAGGGAAAGCCATGCCTCGTTGGAAAGCTCTTTGGCAGCCGCTCGCGTGGCCCCACAGCCCCTGGGGCTGCGGGCTTTGTGGCGGCCGTCAGCCTCGGCGCCACCGGTGCCCACGTGGCGCCGACACGCCAGCCTGCGAAGCATTTTCCGGTAGGGCCGCTTCTCTGGCGACAGCTCCCACGCCCGAAGAGCCAGGAGGGAAAGCCGTGCCTCGTTGGAAAGCTCTTTGGCAGCCGCTCACACGGCCCCACAGCCCGTGGGGCTGCGGGCTTTCCGGCGGCCGTCAGCCTCGGCGCCATCGGCGCCCACGTGGCGCCGCCGCGCCAGCCTGCGAAGCATTTTCCAGTAGGGCCGCGGCTCTGGCGACAGCTCCCACGCCCGAAGAGCCAGGAGGGAAAGCCGTGCCTCATTGGAAAGCTCTTTGGCAGCCGCTCACGTGGCCCCACAGCCCGTGGGGCTGCGGGCTTTGCGGCGGCCGTCAGCCTCGGCGCCATCGGCGCCCAGGTGGGGCCGCCGCGCCAGCCTGCGAAGCATTTTCCGGTAGGGCCGCGGCTCTGGCGACAGCTCCCATGCCCGAAGAGCCAGGAGGGAAAGCCGTGCCTCGTTGGAAAGCTCTTTGGCAGCCACTCGCGTGGCCCCACAGCCCATGGGGCTGCGGGCTTTCCGGCGGCCGTCAGCCTCGGCGCTACCGGCGACCAGGTGGGGCCGCCGCGCCAGCCTGCGAAGAATTTTCCAGTAGGGCCGCAGCTCTGGCGACAGCTCTCACGGCCGAAGAGCCAGCAGGGAAAGCCGTGCCTCGTTGGAAAGCTCTTTGGCAGCCGCTCGCGTGGCCCCACAGCCCGTGGGGCTGCGGGCTTTCCGGCGGCCGTCAGCCTCAGCGCCACCGGCGTCCACGTGGTGCCGCCGCGCCAGCCTGCGAAGCATTTTCCGATAGGGCTGCAGCTCTGGCGACAGCTCCCACGGCCGAAGAGCCAGGAGGGAAAGCCGTGCCTCGTTGGAAAGCTCTTTGGCAGCCACTCGCGTGGCCCCACAGCCCCTGGGACTGCGGGCTTTGCGGCGGCCGTCAGCCTCGGGGCCACCGGCGCCCACGTCGGGCCGCTGCGCCAGCCTGCGAAGCATTTTCCGGTAGGGCCGCGGCTCTGGCGACAGCTCCCACGCCCGAAGAGCCAGGAGGGAATGCCATGCCTCGTTGGAAAGCTCTTTGGCAGCCGCTCGCGTGGCCGCACAGCCCGTGGGGCTGTGGGCTTTGCGTCGGCCGTCAGCCTGGGTGCCACCGGCGCCCATGTGGGGCAGCCGCGCCAGCCTGCGAAGCATTTTCCGGTAGGGCCGCGGCTCTGGCGACAGCTCCCACGGCCGAATAGCCAGGAGGGAAAGCCATGCCTCTTTGGAAAGCTCTTTGGCAGCCGCTCGCGTGGCCCCACAGCCTCTGGGGCTGCGGGCTTTGCGGCGGCCGTCAGCCTCGGCGCCACCGGCGCCCACGTGGCGCCACCGCGCCAGCCTGCGAAGCATTTTCCGGTAGGGCCGCGTCTCTGGCGACAGCTCCCACGCCCGAAGAGCCAGGAGGGAAAGCCGTGCCTCGTTGGAAAGCTGTTTGGCAGCCGGTCGCGTGGCCCCACAGCCCGTGGGGCTGCGGGCTTTATGGCGGCCGTCAGCCTCGGCGCCATCGGCGCCCAGGTGGGGCAGCCGCGCCAGCCTGCGAAGCATTTTCCGGTAGGGCCGCGGCTCTGGCGACAGCTCCCACGCCCGAACAGCCAGGAGGGAAAGCCGTGCCTTGTCAGAAAGCTCTTTGGCAGCCGCTCGCGTGGCCCCACAGCCCGTGGGGCTGCGGGCTTTTCAGTGGCCGTCAGCCTCGGCGCCATCGGCGCCCACGTGGCGCCACCGCGCCAGCCTGCGAAGCATTTTCCGGTAGGGCCGCGTCTCTGGCGACAGCTCCCACGCCCGAAGAGCCAGGAGGGAAAGCCGTGCCTCCTTGGAAAGCTCTTTGGCAGCCGCTCGCGTGGCCCCACAGCCCGTGGGGCTGCGGGCTTTTCAGTGGCCGTCAGTCTCGGCGCCATCGGCGCCCACGTGGTGCCGCCGCGCCAGCCTGCGAAGCATTTTCCGGTAGGGCCGCGGCTCAGGCGACAGCTCCTACGCCTGAAGAGACAGGAGGGAAAGCCGTGCCTCGTTGGAAAGCTCTTTGGCAGCCGCTCGCGTGGCCCCACAGCCCGTGGGGCTGCGGGCTTTGCGGCGGCCGTCAGCCTGGGTGCCACCGGCGCCCACGTGGTGCCGCCGCGCCAGCCTGCGAAGCATTTTCCTGTAGGGCCGCAGCTCTGGCGACAGCTCCCACGGCCGAAGAGCCAGGAGGGAAAGCCGTGCCTCGTTGGAAAGCTCTTTGGCAGCCGCTCGCGTGGCCCCACAGCCCATGGGGCTGCGGGCTTTGCGGCGGCCGTCAGCCTGGGCGACACCGGCGCCCAGGTGGCGCAGCCGCGCCAGCCTGCGAAGCATTTTCCGGTAGGGCCGCGGCTCTGGCGACAGCTCCCACGCCCGAAGAGCCAGGAGGGAAAGCCGTGCCTCGTTGGAAAGCTCTTTGGCAGCCGCTCACGTGGCCCCACAGCCCGTGGGGCTGCGGGCTTTCCGGCGGCCGTCAGCCTGGGCGACACCGGCGCCCAGGTGGGGCAGCCGCGCCAGCCTGCGAAGCATTTTCCGGTAGGGCCGCGGCTCTGGCGACAGCTCCCACGCCCGCAGAGCCAGGAGGGAAAGCCGTGCCTCATTGGAAAGCTCTTTGGCAGCCGCTCGCGAGGCCCCACAGCCCGTGGGGCTGCGGGCTTTGCGGCGGCCGTCAGCCTGGGCGACACCGGCGCCCAGGTGGGGCAGCCGCGCCAGCCTGCGAAGCATTTTCCGGTAGGGCCGCGGCTCAGGCGACAGCTCCCACGCCCGAAGAGACAGGAGGGAAAGCCGTGCCTCGTTGGAAAGCTCTTTGGCAGCCGCTCGCGTGGCCCCACAGCCCGTGGGGCTGCGGGCTTTGCGGCGGCCGTCAGCCTGGGCGACACCGGCGCCCAGGTGGGACAGCCGCGCCAGCCTGCGAAGCATTTTCCGGTAGGGCCGCGGCTCAGGCGACAGCTCCCACGCCCGAAGAGACAGGAGGGAAAGCCGTGCCTCGTTGGAAAGCTCTTTGGCAGCCGCTCGCATGGCCCCACAGCCCGTGGGGCTGCGGGCTTTGCGGCGGCCGTCAGCCTGGGCGACTCCGGCGTCCTTGTGGCGCCGCCGCGCCAGCCTGCGAAGCATTTTCCGGTAGGTCTGCGGCTCTGGCGACAGCTCCCACGCCCGAAGAGCCAGGAGGGAAAGCCGTGCCTCGTTGGAAAGATCTTTGGCAGCCGCTCATGTGGCCCCACAGCCCCTGGGGCTGCGGGCTTTCCGGCGGCCGTCAGCCTCGGCGCCACCGGCGCCCACGTGGCGCCGCCGCGCCAACCTGCGAAGCATTTTCCGGTAGGGCCGCGGCTCTGGCGACAGCTCCCACGCCCGAAGAGCCAGGACGGAAAGCCGTGCCTCGTTGGAAAGCTCTTTGGCAGCCGCTCGCATGGCCCCACAGCCCGTGGGGCTGCGGGCTTTCCGGCGGCCGTCAGCCTCGGCGCCATCGGCGCCCACGTGGCGCCGCCGCGCCAGCCTGCGAAGCATTTTCCGGTAGGGCCGCGGCTCTGGCGACAGCTCCCACGCCCGAACAGCCAGGAGGGAAAGCCGTGCCTCGTTGGAAAGCTCTTTGGCAGCCGCTCGCGTGGCCCCACAGCCCGTGGGGCTGCGGGCTTTGCGGCGGCCGTCAGCCTCAGCGCCACCGGCGCCCAGGTGGGGCCGCCGCGCCAGCCTGCGAAGCATTTTCCGGAAGGGCCGCGGCTCTGGCGACAGCTCCCACGCCCGAAGAGCCAGGAGGGAAAGCCGTGCCTCGTTGGAAAGCTCTTTGGCAGCCGCCCGCATGGCCCCACAGCCCGTGGGGCTGCGGGCTTTGCGGCGGCCGTCAGCCTCGGCGCTACCGGCGCCCATGTGGGGCAGCCGCGCCAGCCTGCGAAGCATTTTCCGGTAGGGCCGCGGCTCTGGCGACAGCTCCACGCCCGAAGAGCCAGGAGGGAAAGCCATGCATCTTTGGAAAGCTCTTTGGCAGCCGCTCGCGTGGCCCCACAGCCCATGGGGCTGCGGGCTTTGCGGCGGCCGTCAGCCTCGGCGCCACCGGCGCCCACGTGGCGCCGCCGCGCCAGACTGCGAAGCATTTTCGGGTAGGGCCGCGTCTCTGGCGACAGCTCCCATGCCCGAAGAGCCAGGAGGGAAAGCCGTGCCTCGTTGGAAAGCTGTTTGGCAGACGCTCGCGTGGCCCCACAGCCCATGGGGCTGCGGGCTTTGCGGCGGCCGTCAGCCTCGGCGCTACCGGCGACCAGGTGGGGCCGCCGCGCCAGCCTGCGAAGAATTTTCCAGTAGGTCTGCGGCTCTGGCGACAGCTCTCACGCCCGAAGAGCCAGGAGGGAAAGCCGTGCCTCGTTGGAAAGCTCTTTGGCAGCCGCTCGCGTGGCCCCACAGCCCGTGGGGCTGCGGGCTTTGCGGCGGCCGTCAGCCTCGGCGCCACCGGCGCCCACGTGGCGCCGCCGCGCCAGCCTGCGAAGCATTTTCCGGTAGGGCTGCAGCTCTGGCGACAGCTCCCACGGCCGAAGAGCCAGGAGGGAAAGCCGTGCCTCCTTGGAAAGCTCTTTGGCAGCCGCTCGCGTGGCCCCACAGCCCATGGGGCTGCGGGCTTTCCGGCGGCCGTCAGCCTGGGCGACACCGGCGCCCAGGTGGCGCAGCCGCGCCAGCCTGCGAAGCATTTTCCGGTAGGGCCGCGGCTCTGGCGACAGCTCCCACGCCCGAAGAGCCAGGAGGGAAAGCCGTGCCTCGTTGGAAAGCTCTTTGGCAGCCGCTCACGTGGCCCCACAGCCCGTGGGGCTGCGGGCTTTCCGGCGGCCGTCAGCCTGGGCGACACCGGCGCCCAGGTGGGGCAGCCGCGGCAGCCTGCGAAGCATTTTCCGGTAGGGCCACGGCTCTGGCGACAGCTCCCACGCCCGCAGAGCCAGGAGGGAAAGCCGTGCCTCATTGGAAAGCTCTTTGGCAGCCGCTCGCGTGGCCCCACAGCCCGTGGGCCTGCGGGCTTTCCGGCGGCCGTCAGCCTGGGCGACACCGGCGCCCATGTGGCGCCGCCGCGCCAGCCTGCGAAGGATTTTCCGGTAGGTCTGCGGCTCTGGCGACAGCTCCCACGGCCGAAGAGCCAGGAGGGAAAGTCGTGCCTCGTTGGAAAGCTCTTTGGCAGCCACTCGCGTGGCCCCACAGCCCATGGGGCTGCGGGCTTTGCGGCGGCCGTCAGCCTGGGCGACACCGGCGCCCAGGTGGGGCAGCCGCGCCAGCCTGCGAAGAATTTTCCAGTAGGGCCGCAGCTCTGGCGACAGCTCTCACGGCCGAAGAGCCAGGAGGGAAAGCCGTGCCTCGTTGGAAAGCTCTTTGGCAGCCGCTCGCGTGGCCCCACAGCCCGTGGGGCTGCGGGCTTTCCGGCGGCCGTCAGTCTCGGCGCTAACGGCGACCAGGTGGGGTCGCCGCGCCAGCCTGCGAAGACTTTTCCAGTAGGGCCGCAGCTCTGGCGACAGCTCTCACGGCCGAAGAGCCAGGAGGGAAAGCCGTGCCTCGTTGGAAAGCTCTTTGGCAGCCGCTCGCGTGGCCCCACAGCCCCTGGGGCTGCGGGCTTTGCGGCGGCCGTCAGCCTCGGCGCCACTGGCGCCCACGTGGCGCCGCCGCGCCAGCCTGCGAAGCATTTTCCCGTAGGGCCGCGGCTCTGACGACAGCTCCCACGCCCGAAGAGTCAGGAGGGAAAGCCATGCCTCGTTGGAAAGCTCTTTGGCAGCCGCTCGCGTGGCCCCACAGCCCGTGGGGCTGCGGGCTTTGCGGCGTCCGTCAGCCTCGGCGACACCGGCGCCCAGGTGGGGCAGCCGCGCCAGCCTGCGAAGCATTTTCCGGTAGGGCCGCGGCTCTGGCGACAGCTCCCATGCCCGAAGAGCCAGGAGGGAAAGCCGTGCCTCGTTGGAAAGCTCTTTGGCAGCCACTCGCGTGGCCCCACAGCCCGTGGGGCTGCGGGCTTTGCGGCGGCCGTCAGCCTGGGCGACACCGGCGCCCATGTGGCGCCGCCGCGCCAGCCTGCGAAGGATTTTCCGGTAGGTCTGCAGCTCTGGCGACAGCTCCCACGCCCGAAGAGCCAGGAGGGAAAGCCGTGCCTCGTTGGAAAGCTCTTTGGCAGCCGCTCGCGTGGCCCCACAGCCCGTGGGGCTGCGGGCTTTCCGGTGGCCGTCAGCCTCGGCGCCACTGGCGCCCACGTGGCGCCGCCGCGCCAGCCTGCGAAGCATTTTCCGGTAGGGCCGCGGCTCTGGCGACAGCTCCCACGGCCGAAGAGCCAGGAGGGAAAGCCATGCCTCATTGGAAAGCTCTTTGGCAGCCGCTCGCGTGGCCCCACAGCCCGTGGGGCTGTGGGCTTTGCGGCGGGAGTCAGCCTCGGCGCTAACGGCGACCAGGTGGGGTCGCCGCGCCAGCCTGCGAAGACTTTTCCAGTAGGGCCGCAGCTCTGGCGACAGCTCTCACGGCCGAAGAGCCAGGAGGGAAAGCCGTGCCTCGTTGGAAAGATCTTTGGCAGCCGCTCGCGTGGCCCCACAGCCCGTGGGGCTGCGGGCTTTGCGGCGGCCGTCAGCCTGGGCGCCACCGGCGCCCACGTGGCGTCGCCGCGCCAGCCTGCGAAGCATTTTCCGGTAGGGCCGCGGCTCTGGCGACAGCTCCCACGCCCGAAGAGTCAGGAGGGAAAGCCATGCCTCGTTGGAAAGCTCTTTGGCAGCCGCTCGCGTGGCCCCACAGCCCGTGGGGCTGCGGGCTTTGCGGCGGCCGTCAGCCTGGGTGCCACCGGCGCCCACGTGGTGCCGCCGCGCCAGCCTGCGAAGCATTTTCCTGTAGGGCTGCAGCTCTGGCGACAGCTCCCACGGCCGAAGAGCCAGGAGGGAAAGCCGTGCCTCATTGGAAAGCTCTTTGGCAGCCGTACGCGTGGCCCCACAGCCCGTGGGGCTGCGGGCTTTGCGGCGGCCGTCAGCCTGGGCGACACCGGCGCCCAGGTGGGGCAGCCGCGCCAGCCTGCGAAGCATTTTCCGGTAGGGCCGCGGCTCTGGCGACAGCTCCCATGCCCGAAGAGCCAGGAGGGAAAGCCGTGCCTCGTTGGAAAGCTCTTTGGCAGCCGCTCGCATGGCCCCACAGTCCGTGGGGCTGCGGGCTTTGCGGCGGCCGTCAGCCTCGGCGCCATCGGCGCCCACGTGGCGCCGCCGCGCCAGCCTGCGAAGCATTTTCCGGTAGGGCCGCGGCTCTGGCGACAGCTCCCACGCCCGAAGAGCCAGGAGGGAAAGCCGTGCCTCGTTGGAAAGCTCTTTGGCAGCCGCTCGCGTGGGCCCACAGCCTGTGGGGCTGCGGGCTTTGCGGCGGCCGTCAGCCTGGGTGCCACCGGCGCCCACGTGGCGCCGCCGCGCCAGCCTGCGAAGCATTTTCCGGTAGGGCCGCGGCTCTGGCGACAGCTCCCACGCCCGAAGAGCCAGGAGGGAAAGCCATGCCTCGTTGGAAAGCTCTTTGGCAGCTGCTCGCGTGGCCCCACAGCCCGTGGGGCTGCAGGCTTTGCGGCGGCCGTCAGCCTCGGCGCCACCGGCGAACAGGTGGGGCCGCCGCGCCAGCCTGCGAAGAATTTTCCGGTAGGGCCGCAGCTATGGCGACAGCTCTCACGGCCGAAGAGCCAGGAGGGAAAGCCGTGCCTCGTTGGAAAGATCTTTGGCAGCCGCTCGCGTGGCCCCACAGCCCGTGGGGCTGCGGGCTTTGCGGCGGCCGTCAGCCTCAGCGCCATGGGCGCCCACGTGGCGCCGCTGCGCCAGCCTGCGAGGCATTTTCCGGTAGGGCCGCGGCTCTGGCGACAGCTCCCACGCCCGAAGAGCCAGGAGGGAAAGCCGTGCCTCGTTGGAAAGCTCTTTGGCAGGCGCTCGCGTGGGCCCACAGCCCATGGGGCTGCGGGCTTTGCAGCGGCCGTCAGCCTCGGCGCCACTGGCGCCCACGTGGTGCCGCCGCGCTAGCCTGCGAAGCATTTTCCGGTAGGGCTGCAGCTCTGGCGACAGCTCCCACGCCCGAAGAGCCAGGAGGGAAAGCCGTGCCTCGTTGGAAAGCTCTTTAGCAGCCGCTCGCGTGGCCCCACAGCCCGTGGGGCTGCGGGCTTTCCGGCGGCTGTCAGCCTGGGCGACACCGGCGCCCATGTGGCGCCGCCGCGCCAGCCTGCGAAGGATTTTCCGGTAGGTCTGCGGCTCTGGCGACAGCTCCCACGCCCGAAGAGCCAGGAGGGAAAGCCGTGCCTCGTTGGAAAGCTCTTTGGCAGCCGCTCGCGTGGCCCCACAGGCCCTGGGGCTGCGGGCTTTGCGGCGGCCGTCAGCCTCGGCGACACCGGTGCCCACGTGGCGCCGCCGCGCCAGCCTGCGAAGCATTTTGTGGTAGGGCTGCAGCTCTGGCGACAGCTCCCACGCCCGAAGAGCCATGAGGGAAAGCCGTGCCTCATTGGAAAGGTCTTTGGCAGCCGCTCGCGTGGCCCCACAGCCCGTGGGGCTGCGGGCTTTGCGGCGGCCATCAGCCTCGGCGACACCGGCGCCCAGGTGGGGCAGCCGCGCCAGCCTGCGAAGCATTTTCCGGTAGGGCCGCGGCTCTGGCCACAGCTCCCACGCCCGAAGAGCCAGGAGGGAAAGCCGTGCCTCGTTGGAAAGCTCTTTGGCAGCCGCTCGCGTGGCCCCACAGCCCGTGGGGCTGCGGGCTTTGCGGCGGCCGTCAGCCTGGGCGACACCGGCGCCCATGTGGCACCGCCGCGTCAGCCTGCGTAGGATTTTCCGGTAGGTCTGCGGCTCTGGCGACAGCTCCCACGCCCAAAGAGCCAGGAGGGAAAGCCGTGCCTCGTTGGAAAGGTCTTTGGCAGCCGCTCGCGTGGCCCCACAGCCCCTGGGGCTGCGGGCTTTGCGGCGGCCGTCAGCCTCGGCGCCACCGGTGCCCACGTAGCGCCGCCGCGCCAGCCTGCGAAGCATTTTCCGGTAGGGCCGCGTCTCTGGCGACAGCTCCCACGCCCGAAGAGCCAGGAGGGAAAGCCGTGCCTCGTTGGAAAGCTCTTTGGCAGCCGCTCGCATGGCCCCACAGTCCGTGGGGCTGCGGGCTTTGCGGCGGCCGTCAGCCTCGGCGCCATCGGCGCCCACGTGGCGCCGCCGCGCCAGCCTGCGAAGCATTTTCCGGTAGGGCCGCGGCTCTGGCGACAGCTCCCACGGCCGAAGAGCCAGGAGGGAAAGCCGTGCCTCGTTGGAAAGCTCTTTGGCAGCCGCTCGCGTGGGCCCACAGCCCGTGGGGCTGCGGGCTTTGCGGCGGCCGTCAGCCTGGGCGCCACCGGCGCCCACGTGGCGCCGCCGCGCCAGCCTGCGAAGCATTTTCCGGTAGGGCCGCGGCTCTGGCGACAGCTCCCACGGCCGAAGAGCCAGGAGGGAAAGCTATGCCTCGTTGGAAAGCTCTTTGGCTGCCGCTCGCGTGGCCCCACAGCCCGTGGGGCTGCGGGCTTTGCGGCGGCCGTCAGCCTCGGCGACACCGTCGCCCACGTTGCGCCGCCGCGCCAGCCTGCGAAGCATTTTCCGGTAGGGCCGCGGCTCTGGCGACAGCTCCCACGCCCGAAGAGCCAGGAGGGAAAGCCATGCCTCGTTGGAAAGCTCTTTGGCAGCCGCTCGCGTGGCCCCACAGCCCGTGGGGCTGCGGGCTTTGCGGCGGCCGTCAGCCTGGGTGCCACCGGCGCCCACGTGGTGCCGCCGCGCCAGCCTGCGAAGCATTTTCCTGTAGGGCTGCAGCTCTGGCGACAGCTCCCACGGCCGAAGAGCCAGGAGGGAAAGCCGTGCCTCATTGGAAAGCTCTTTGGCAGCCGCTCGCGTGGCCCCACAGCCCGTGGGGCTGCGGGCTTTGCGGCGGCCGTCAGCCTGGGCGACACCGGCGCCCAGGTGGGGCAGACGCGCCAGCCTGCGAAGCATTTTCCGGTAGGGTCGCGTGTCTGGCGACAGCTCCCACGCCCGAAGAGCCAGGAGGGAAAGCCGTGCCTCGTTGGAAAGCTCTTTGGCAGCCGCTCGCGTGGCCCCACAGCCCGTGGGGCTGCGGGCTTTGCGGCGGCCGTCTGCCTAGGCGCCACCGGCGCTCACGTTGCGCCGCCGCGCCAGCCTGCGAAGCATTTTCCGGTAGGTCTGCGGCTCTGGCGACAGCTCCCACGCCCGAAGAGCCAGGAGGGAAAGTCATGCCTCGTTGGAAAGCTCTTTGGCAGCCGCTCGCGTGGCCTCACAGCCCGTGGGGCTGCGGGCTTTGCAGCGAACGTCAGCCTGGGCGACACCGGCGCCCACGTGGCGCCGCTGCACCAGCCTGCGAAGCATTTTTCGGTAGGGCTGCAGCTCTGGCGACAGCTCCCACGCCCGAAGAGCCAGGAGGGAAAGCCGTGCCTCGTTGGAAAGCTCTTTGGCAGCCGCTCGCGTGGCCCCACAGCCCGTGGGGCTGCGGGCATTGCGGCGGCCGTCAGCCTCGGCGCTACCGGCGACCAGGTGGGGCCGCCGCGCCAGCCTGCGAAGAATTTTCCGGTAGGGCCGCAGCTCTGGCGACAGCTCTCACGGCCGAAGAGCCAGGAGGGAAAGCCGTGCCTCATTGGAAAGCTCTTTGGCAGCCGCTCGCGTGGCCCCACAGCCCGTGGGGCTGCGGGCCTTGCGGCGTCCGTCAGCCTGGGCGACACCGTCGCCCAGGTGGGGCAGCCGCGCCAGCCTGCGAAGCATTTTCCGGTAGGGCCGCGGCTCTGGCGACAGCTCCCATGCCCGAAGAGCCAGGAGGGAAAGCCGTGCCTCGTTGGAAAGCTCTTTGGCAGTCGCTCGCGTGGCCCCACAGCCCGTGGGGCTGCGGGCTTTGCGGCGGCCGTCAGCCTGGGCGACACCGGCGCCCATGTGGCGCCGCTGCGCCAGCCTGCGAAGGATTTTCCGGTAGGTCTGCAGCTCTGGCGACAGCTCACACGCCCGAAGAGCCAGGAGGGAAAGCCGTGCCTCGTTGGAAAGCTCTTTGGCAGCCGCTCGCGTGGCCCCACAACCCGTGGGGCTGCGGGCTTTCCGGTGGCCGTCAGCCTCGGCGCCACTGGCGCCCACGTGGCGCCGCCGCGCCAGCCTGCGAAGCATTTTCCGGTAGGGCCGCGGCTCTGGCGACAGCTCCCACGCCCGAAGAGCCAGGACGGAAAGCCGTGCCTCGTTGGAAAGCTCTTTGGCAGCCGCTCGCATGGCCCCACAGCCCGTGGGGCTGCGGGCTTTCCGGCGGCCGTCAGCCTCGGCGCCATCGGCGCCCACGTGGCGCCGCCGCGCCAGCCTGCGAAGCATTTTCCGGTAGGGCCGCGGCTCTGGCGACAGCTCCCACGCCCGAACAGCCAGGAGGGAAAGCCGTGCCTCGTTGGAAAGCTCTTTGGCAGCCGCTCGCGTGGCCCCACAGCCCGTGGGGCTGCGGGCTTTGCGGCGGCCGTCAGCCTCAGCGCCACCGGCGCCCAGGTGGGGCCGCCGCGCCAGCCTGCGAAGCATTTTCCGGAAGGGCCGCGGCTCTGGCGACAGCTCCCACGCCCGAAGAGCCAGGAGGGAAAGCCGTGCCTCGTTGGAAAGCTCTTTGGCAGCCGCTCGCGTGGCCCCACAGCCCGTGGGGCTGCGGGCTTTGCGGCTGCCGTCAGCCTCGACGCCATCGGCGCCCACGTTGCGCCGCCGCGCCAGCCTGCGAAGCATTTTCCGGTAGGGCTGCAGCTCTGGCAACAGCTCCCACGGCCGAAGAGCCAGGAGGGAAAGCCGTGCCTCATTGGAAAGCTCTTTGGCAGCCGCTCGCGTGGCCCCACAGCCCGTGGGGCTGCGGGCTTTGCGGCGGCCGTCAGCCTGGGCGACACCGGCGCCCAGGTGGGGCAGCCGCGCCAGCCTGCGAAGCATTTTCCGGTAGGGCCGCGGCTCTGGCGACAGCTCCCATGCCCGAAGAGCCAGGAGGGAAAGCCGTGCCTCGTTGGAAAGCTCTTTGGCAGTCGCTCGCGTGGCCCCACAGCCCGTGGGGCTGCGGGCTTTGCGGCGGCCGTCAGCCTGGGCGACACCGGTGCCCATGTGGCGCCGCCGCGCCAGCCTGCGAAGGATTTTCCGGTAGGTCTGCAGCTCTGGCGACAGCTCCCACGCCCGAAGAGCCAGGAGGGAAAGCCGTGCCTCGTTGGAAAGCTCTTTGGCAGCCGCTCGCGTGGCCCCACAGCCCGTGGGGCTGCGGGCTTTCCGGTGGCCGTCAGCCTCGGCGCCACTGGCGCCCACGTGGCGCCGCCGCGCCAGCCTGCGAAGCATTTTCCGGTAGGGCCGCGGCTCTGGCGACAGCTCCCACGGCCGAAGAGCCAGGAGGGAAAGCCATGCCTCATTGGAAAGCTCTTTGGCAGCCGCTCGCGTGGCCCCACAGCCCGTGGGGCTGTGGGCTTTGCGGCGGGAGTCAGCCTCGGCGCTAACGGCGACCAGGTGGGGTCGCCGCGCCAGCCTGCGAAGACTTTTCCAGTAGGGCCGCAGCTCTGGCGACAGCTCTCACGGCCGAAGAGCCAGGAGGGAAAGCCGTGCCTCGTTGGAAAGATCTTTGGCAGCCGCTCGCGTGGCCCCACAGCCCGTGGGGCTGCGGGCTTTGCGGCGGCCGTCAGCCTGGGCGCCACCGGCGCCCACGTGGCGTCGCTGCGCCAGCCTGCGAAGCATTTTCCGGTAGGGCCGCGGCTCTGGCGACAGCTCCCACGCCCGAAGAGCCAGGAGGGAATGCCATGCCTCGTTGGAAAGCTCTTTGGCAGCCGCTCGCGTGGCCGCACAGCCCGTGGGGCTGTGGGCTTTGCGTCGGCCGTCAGCCTGGGTGCCACCGGCGCCCATGTGGGGCAGCCGCGCCAGCCTGCGAAGCATTTTCCGGTAGGGCCGCGGCTCTGGCGACAGCTCCCACGGCCGAATAGCCAGGAGGGAAAGCCATGCCTCTTTGGAAAGCTCTTTGGCAGCCGCTCGCGTGGCCCCACAGCCTCTGGGGCTGCGGGCTTTGCGGCGGCCGTCAGCCTCGGCGCCACCGGCGCCCACGTGGCGCCACCGCGCCAGCCTGCGAAGCATTTTCCGGTAGGGCCGCGTCTCTGGCGACAGCTCCCACGCCCGAAGAGCCAGGAGGGAAAGCCGTGCCTCGTTGGAAAGCTGTTTGGCAGCCGGTCGCGTGGCCCCACAGCCCGTGGGGCTGCGGGCTTTATGGCGGCCGTCAGCCTCGGCGCCATCGGCGCCCAGGTGGGGCAGCCGCGCCAGCCTGCGAAGCATTTTCCGGTAGGGCCGCGGCTCTGGCGACAGCTCCCACGCCCGAACAGCCAGGAGGGAAAGCCGTGCCTTGTCAGAAAGCTCTTTGGCAGCCGCTCGCGTGGCCCCACAGCCCGTGGGGCTGCGGGCTTTTCAGTGGCCGTCAGCCTCGGCGCCATCGGCGCCCACGTGGCGCCACCGCGCCAGCCTGCGAAGCATTTTCCGGTAGGGCCGCGTCTCTGGCGACAGCTCCCACGCCCGAAGAGCCAGGAGGGAAAGCCGTGCCTCCTTGGAAAGCTCTTTGGCAGCCGCTCGCGTGGCCCCACAGCCCGTGGGGCTGCGGGCTTTTCAGTGGCCGTCAGTCTCGGCGCCATCGGCGCCCACGTGGTGCCGCCGCGCCAGCCTGCGAAGCATTTTCCGGTAGGGCCGCGGCTCAGGCGACAGCTCCTACGCCTGAAGAGACAGGAGGGAAAGCCGTGCCTCGTTGGAAAGCTCTTTGGCAGCCGCTCGCGTGGCCCCACAGCCCGTGGGGCTGCGGGCTTTGCGGCGGCCGTCAGCCTGGGTGCCACCGGCGCCCACGTGGTGCCGCCGCGCCAGCCTGCGAAGCATTTTCCTGTAGGGCCGCAGCTCTGGCGACAGCTCCCACGGCCGAAGAGCCAGGAGGGAAAGCCGTGCCTCGTTGGAAAGCTCTTTGGCAGCCGCTCGCGTGGCCCCACAGCCCATGGGGCTGCGGGCTTTGCGGCGGCCGTCAGCCTGGGCGACACCGGCGCCCAGGTGGCGCAGCCGCGCCAGCCTGCGAAGCATTTTCCGGTAGGGCCGCGGCTCTGGCGACAGCTCCCACGCCCGAAGAGCCAGGAGGGAAAGCCGTGCCTCGTTGGAAAGCTCTTTGGCAGCCGCTCACGTGGCCCCACAGCCCGTGGGGCTGCGGGCTTTCCGGCGGCCGTCAGCCTGGGCGACACCGGCGCCCAGGTGGGGCAGCCGCGCCAGCCTGCGAAGCATTTTCCGGTAGGGCCGCGGCTCTGGCGACAGCTCCCACGCCCGCAGAGCCAGGAGGGAAAGCCGTGCCTCATTGGAAAGCTCTTTGGCAGCCGCTCGCGAGGCCCCACAGCCCGTGGGGCTGCGGGCTTTGCGGCGGCCGTCAGCCTGGGCGACACCGGCGCCCAGGTGGGGCAGCCGCGCCAGCCTGCGAAGCATTTTCCGGTAGGGCCGCGGCTCAGGCGACAGCTCCCACGCCCGAAGAGACAGGAGGGAAAGCCGTGCCTCGTTGGAAAGCTCTTTGGCAGCCGCTCGCGTGGCCCCACAGCCCGTGGGGCTGCGGGCTTTGCGGCGGCCGTCAGCCTGGGCGACACCGGCGCCCAGGTGGGACAGCCGCGCCAGCCTGCGAAGCATTTTCCGGTAGGGCCGCGGCTCAGGCGACAGCTCCCACGCCCGAAGAGACAGGAGGGAAAGCCGTGCCTCGTTGGAAAGCTCTTTGGCAGCCGCTCGCATGGCCCCACAGCCCGTGGGGCTGCGGGCTTTGCGGCGGCCGTCAGCCTGGGCGACTCCGGCGTCCTTGTGGCGCCGCCGCGCCAGCCTGCGAAGCATTTTCCGGTAGGACCGCGGCTCTGGCGACAGCTCCCACGCCCGAAGAGCCAGGAGGGAAAGCCGTGCCTCGTTGGAAAGCTCTTTGGCAGCCGCTCATGTGGCCCCACAGCCCCTGGGGCTGCGGGCTTTCCGGCGGCCGTCAGCCTCGGCGCCACCGGCGCCCACGTGGCGCCGCCGCGCCAACCTGCGAAGCATTTTCCGGTAGGGCCGCGGCTCTGGCGACAGCTCCCACGCCCGAAGAGCCAGGACGGAAAGCCGTGCCTCGTTGGAAAGCTCTTTGGCAGCCGCTCGCATGGCCCCACAGCCCGTGGGGCTGCGGGCTTTCCGGCGGCCGTCAGCCTCGGCGCCATCGGCGCCCACGTGGCGCCGCCGCGCCAGCCTGCGAAGCATTTTCCGGTAGGGCCGCGGCTCTGGCGACAGCTCCCACGCCCGAACAGCCAGGAGGGAAAGCCGTGCCTCGTTGGAAAGCTCTTTGGCAGCCGCTCGCGTGGCCCCACAGCCCGTGGGGCTGCGGGCTTTGCGGCGGCCGTCAGCCTCAGCGCCACCGGCGCCCAGGTGGGGCCGCCGCGCCAGCCTGCGAAGCATTTTCCGGAAGGGCCGCGGCTCTGGCGACAGCTCCCACGCCCGAAGAGCCAGGAGGGAAAGCCGTGCCTCGTTGGAAAGCTCTTTGGCAGCCGCCCGCATGGCCCCACAGCCCGTGGGGCTGCGGGCTTTGCGGCGGCCGTCAGCCTCGGCGCTACCGGCGCCCATGTGGGGCAGCCGCGCCAGCCTGCGAAGCATTTTCCGGTAGGGCCGCGGCTCTGGCGACAGCTCCCACGCCCGAAGAGCCAGGAGGGAAAGCCATGCATCTTTGGAAAGCTCTTTGGCAGCCGCTCGCGTGGCCCCACAGCCCATGGGGCTGCGGGCTTTGCGGCGGCCGTCAGCCTCGGCGCCACCGGCGCCCACGTGGCGCCGCCGCGCCAGACTGCGAAGCATTTTCGGGTAGGGCCGCGTCTCTGGCGACAGCTCCCATGCCCGAAGAGCCAGGAGGGAAAGCCGTGCCTCGTTGGAAAGCTGTTTGGCAGACGCTCGCGTGGCCCCACAGCCCATGGGGCTGCGGGCTTTGCGGCGGCCGTCAGCCTCGGCGCTACCGGCGACCAGGTGGGGCCGCCGCGCCAGCCTGCGAAGAATTTTCCAGTAGGTCTGCGGCTCTGGCGACAGCTCTCACGCCCGAAGAGCCAGGAGGGAAAGCCGTGCCTCGTTGGAAAGCTCTTTGGCAGCCGCTCGCGTGGCCCCACAGCCCGTGGGGCTGCGGGCTTTGCGGCGGCCGTCAGCCTCGGCGCCACCGGCGCCCACGTGGCGCCGCCGCGCCAGCCTGCGAAGCATTTTCCGGTAGGGCTGCAGCTCTGGCGACAGCTCCCACGGCCGAAGAGCCAGGAGGGAAAGCCGTGCCTCCTTGGAAAGCTCTTTGGCAGCCGCTCGCGTGGCCCCACAGCCCATGGGGCTGCGGGCTTTCCGGCGGCCGTCAGCCTGGGCGACACCGGCGCCCAGGTGGCGCAGCCGCGCCAGCCTGCGAAGCATTTTCCGGTAGGGCCGCGGCTCTGGCGACAGCTCCCACGCCCGAAGAGCCAGGAGGGAAAGCCGTGCCTCGTTGGAAAGCTCTTTGGCAGCCGCTCACGTGGCCCCACAGCCCGTGGGGCTGCGGGCTTTCCGGCGGCCGTCAGCCTGGGCGACACCGGCGCCCAGGTGGGGCAGCCGCGGCAGCCTGCGAAGCATTTTCCGGTAGGGCCACGGCTCTGGCGACAGCTCCCACGCCCGCAGAGCCAGGAGGGAAAGCCGTGCCTCATTGGAAAGCTCTTTGGCAGCCGCTCGCGTGGCCCCACAGCCCGTGGGCCTGCGGGCTTTCCGGCGGCCGTCAGCCTGGGCGACACCGGCGCCCATGTGGCGCCGCCGCGCCAGCCTGCGAAGGATTTTCCGGTAGGTCTGCGGCTCTGGCGACAGCTCCCACGGCCGAAGAGCCAGGAGGGAAAGTCGTGCCTCGTTGGAAAGCTCTTTGGCAGCCACTCGCGTGGCCCCACAGCCCATGGGGCTGCGGGCTTTGCGGCGGCCGTCAGCCTGGGCGACACCGGCGCCCAGGTGGGGCAGCCGCGCCAGCCTGCGAAGAATTTTCCAGTAGGGCCGCAGCTCTAGCGACAGCTCTCACGGCCGAAGAGCCAGGAGGGAAAGCCGTGCCTCGTTGGAAAGCTCTTTGGCAGCCGCTCGCGTGGCCCCACAGCCCGTGGGGCTGCGGGCTTTCCGGCGGCCGTCAGTCTCGGCGCTAACGGCGACCAGGTGGGGTCGCCGCGCCAGCCTGCGAAGACTTTTCCAGTAGGGCCGCAGCTCTGGCGACAGCTCTCACGGCCGAAGAGCCAGGAGGGAAAGCCGTGCCTCGTTGGAAAGCTCTTTGGCAGCCGCTCGCGTGGCCCCACAGCCCCTGGGGCTGCGGGCTTTGCGGCGGCCGTCAGCCTCGGCGCCACTGGCGCCCACGTGGCGCCGCCGCGCCAGCCTGCGAAGCATTTTCCCGTAGGGCCGCGGCTCTGACGACAGCTCCCACGCCCGAAGAGTCAGGAGGGAAAGCCATGCCTCGTTGGAAAGCTCTTTGGCAGCCGCTCGCGTGGCCCCACAGCCCGTGGGGCTGCGGGCTTTGCGGCGTCCGTCAGCCTCGGCGACACCGGCGCCCAGGTGGGGCAGCCGCGCCAGCCTGCGAAGCATTTTCCGGTAGGGCCGCGGCTCTGGCGACAGCTCCCATGCCCGAAGAGCCAGGAGGGAAAGCCGTGCCTCGTTGGAAAGCTCTTTGGCAGCCACTCGCGTGGCCCCACAGCCCGTGGGGCTGCGGGCTTTGCGGCGGCCGTCAGCCTGGGCGACACCGGCGCCCATGTGGCGCCGCCGCGCCAGCCTGCGAAGGATTTTCCGGTAGGTCTGCAGCTCTGGCGACAGCTCCCACGCCCGAAGAGCCAGGAGGGAAAGCCGTGCCTCGTTGGAAAGCTCTTTGGCAGCCGCTCGCGTGGCCCCACAGCCCGTGGGGCTGCGGGCTTTCCGGTGGCCGTCAGCCTCGGCGCCACTGGCGCCCACGTGGCGCCGCCGCGCCAGCCTGCGAAGCATTTTCCGGTAGGGCCGCGGCTCTGGCGACAGCTCCCACGGCCGAAGAGCCAGGAGGGAAAGCCATGCCTCATTGGAAAGCTCTTTGGCAGCCGCTCGCGTGGCCCCACAGCCCGTGGGGCTGTGGGCTTTGCGGCGGGAGTCAGCCTCGGCGCTAACGGCGACCAGGTGGGGTCGCCGCGCCAGCCTGCGAAGACTTTTCCAGTAGGGCCGCAGCTCTGGCGACAGCTCTCACGGCCGAAGAGCCAGGAGGGAAAGCCGTGCCTCGTTGGAAAGATCTTTGGCAGCCGCTCGCGTGGCCCCACAGCCCGTGGGGCTGCGGGCTTTGCGGCGGCCGTCAGCCTGGGCGCCACCGGCGCCCACGTGGCGTCGCCGCGCCAGCCTGCGAAGCATTTTCCGGTAGGGCCGCGGCTCTGGCGACAGCTCCCACGCCCGAAGAGTCAGGAGGGAAAGCCATGCCTCGTTGGAAAGCTCTTTGGCAGCCGCTCGCGTGGCCCCACAGCCCGTGGGGCTGCGGGCTTTGCGGCGGCCGTCAGCCTGGGTGCCACCGGCGCCCACGTGGTGCCGCCGCGCCAGCCTGCGAAGCATTTTCCTGTAGGGCTGCAGCTCTGGCGACAGCTCCCACGGCCGAAGAGCCAGGAGGGAAAGCCGTGCCTCATTGGAAAGCTCTTTGGCAGCCGTACGCGTGGCCCCACAGCCCGTGGGGCTGCGGGCTTTGCGGCGGCCGTCAGCCTGGGCGACACCGGCGCCCAGGTGGGGCAGCCGCGCCAGCCTGCGAAGCATTTTCCGGTAGGGCCGCGGCTCTGGCGACAGCTCCCATGCCCGAAGAGCCAGGAGGGAAAGCCGTGCCTCGTTGGAAAGCTCTTTGGCAGCCGCTCGCATGGCCCCACAGTCCGTGGGGCTGCGGGCTTTGCGGCGGCCGTCAGCCTCGGCGCCATCGGCGCCCACGTGGCGCCGCCGCGCCAGCCTGCGAAGCATTTTCCGGTAGGGCCGCGGCTCTGGCGACAGCTCCCACGCCCGAAGAGCCAGGAGGGAAAGCCGTGCCTCGTTGGAAAGCTCTTTGGCAGCCGCTCGCGTGGGCCCACAGCCTGTGGGGCTGCGGGCTTTGCGGCGGCCGTCAGCCTGGGTGCCACCGGCGCCCACGTGGCGCCGCCGCGCCAGCCTGCGAAGCATTTTCCGGTAGGGCCGCGGCTCTGGCGACAGCTCCCACGCCCGAAGAGCCAGGAGGGAAAGCCATGCCTCGTTGGAAAGCTCTTTGGCAGCTGCTCGCGTGGCCCCACAGCCCGTGGGGCTGCAGGCTTTGCGGCGGCCGTCAGCCTCGGCGCCACCGGCGAACAGGTGGGGCCGCCGCGCCAGCCTGCGAAGAATTTTCCGGTAGGGCCGCAGCTATGGCGACAGCTCTCACGGCCGAAGAGCCAGGAGGGAAAGCCGTGCCTCGTTGGAAAGATCTTTGGCAGCCGCTCGCGTGGCCCCACAGCCCGTGGGGCTGCGGGCTTTGCGGCGGCCGTCAGCCTCAGCGCCATGGGCGCCCACGTGGCGCCGCTGCGCCAGCCTGCGAGGCATTTTCCGGTAGGGCCGCGGCTCTGGCGACAGCTCCCACGCCCGAAGAGCCAGGAGGGAAAGCCGTGCCTCGTTGGAAAGCTCTTTGGCAGGCGCTCGCGTGGGCCCACAGCCCATGGGGCTGCGGGCTTTGCAGCGGCCGTCAGCCTCGGCGCCACTGGCGCCCACGTGGTGCCGCCGCGCTAGCCTGCGAAGCATTTTCCGGTAGGGCTGCAGCTCTGGCGACAGCTCCCACGCCCGAAGAGCCAGGAGGGAAAGCCGTGCCTCGTTGGAAAGCTCTTTAGCAGCCGCTCGCGTGGCCCCACAGCCCGTGGGGCTGCGGGCTTTCCGGCGGCTGTCAGCCTGGGCGACACCGGCGCCCATGTGGCGCCGCCGCGCCAGCCTGCGAAGGATTTTCCGGTAGGTCTGCGGCTCTGGCGACAGCTCCCACGCCCGAAGAGCCAGGAGGGAAAGCCGTGCCTCGTTGGAAAGCTCTTTGGCAGCCGCTCGCGTGGCCCCACAGCCCCTGGGGCTGCGGGCTTTGCGGCGGCCGTCAGCCTCGGCGACACCGGTGCCCACGTGGCGCCGCCGCGCCAGCCTGCGAAGCATTTTGTGGTAGGGCTGCAGCTCTGGCGACAGCTCCCACGCCCGAAGAGCCATGAGGGAAAGCCGTGCCTCATTGGAAAGGTCTTTGGCAGCCGCTCGCGTGGCCCCACAGCCCGTGGGGCTGCGGGCTTTGCGGCGGCCATCAGCCTCGGCGACACCGGCGCCCAGGTGGGGCAGCCGCGCCAGCCTGCGAAGCATTTTCCGGTAGGGCCGCGGCTCTGGCCACAGCTCCCACGCCCGAAGAGCCAGGAGGGAAAGCCGTGCCTCGTTGGAAAGCTCTTTGGCAGCCGCTCGCGTGGCCCCACAGCCCGTGGGGCTGCGGGCTTTGCGGCGGCCGTCAGCCTGGGCGACACCGGCGCCCATGTGGCACCGCCGCGTCAGCCTGCGTAGGATTTTCCGGTAGGTCTGCGGCTCTGGCGACAGCTCCCATGCCCAAAGAGCCAGGAGGGAAAGCCGTGCCTCGTTGGAAAGGTCTTTGGCAGCCGCTCGCGTGGCCCCACAGCCCCTGGGGCTGCGGGCTTTGCGGCGGCCGTCAGCCTCGGCGCCACCGGTGCCCACGTAGCGCCGCCGCGCCAGCCTGCGAAGCATTTTCCGGTAGGGCCGCGTCTCTGGCGACAGCTCCCACGCCCGAAGAGCCAGGAGGGAAAGCCGTGCCTCGTTGGAAAGCTCTTTGGCAGCCGCTCGCATGGCCCCACAGTCCGTGGGGCTGCGGGCTTTGCGGCGGCCGTCAGCCTCGGCGCCATCGGCGCCCACGTGGCGCCGCCGCGCCAGCCTGCGAAGCATTTTCCGGTAGGGCCGCGGCTCTGGCGACAGCTCCCACGGCCGAAGAGCCAGGAGGGAAAGCCGTGCCTCGTTGGAAAGCTCTTTGGCAGCCGCTCGCGTGGGCCCACAGCCCGTGGGGCTGCGGGCTTTGCGGCGGCCGTCAGCCTGGGCGCCACCGGCGCCCACGTGGCGCCGCCGCGCCAGCCTGCGAAGCATTTTCCGGTAGGGCCGCGGCTCTGGCGACAGCTCCCACGGCCGAAGAGCCAGGAGGGAAAGCTATGCCTCGTTGGAAAGCTCTTTGGCTGCCGCTCGCGTGGCCCCACAGCCCGTGGGGCTGCGGGCTTTGCGGCGGCCGTCAGCCTCGGCGACACCGTCGCCCACGTTGCGCCGCCGCGCCAGCCTGCGAAGCATTTTCCGGTAGGGCCGCGGCTCTGGCGACAGCTCCCACGCCCGAAGAGCCAGGAGGGAAAGCCATGCCTCGTTGGAAAGCTCTTTGGCAGCCGCTCGCGTGGCCCCACAGCCCGTGGGGCTGCGGGCTTTGCGGCGGCCGTCAGCCTGGGTGCCACCGGCGCCCACGTGGTGCCGCCGCGCCAGCCTGCGAAGCATTTTCCTGTAGGGCTGCAGCTCTGGCGACAGCTCCCACGGCCGAAGAGCCAGGAGGGAAAGCCGTGCCTCATTGGAAAGCTCTTTGGCAGCCGCTCGCGTGGCCCCACAGCCCGTGGGGCTGCGGGCTTTGCGGCGGCCGTCAGCCTGGGCGACACCGGCGCCCAGGTGGGGCAGACGCGCCAGCCTGCGAAGCATTTTCCGGTAGGGTCGCGTGTCTGGCGACAGCTCCCACGCCCGAAGAGCCAGGAGGGAAAGCCGTGCCTCGTTGGAAAGCTCTTTGGCAGCCGCTCGCGTGGCCCCACAGCCCGTGGGGCTGCGGGCTTTGCGGCGGCCGTCTGCCTAGGCGCCACCGGCGCTCACGTTGCGCCGCCGCGCCAGCCTGCGAAGCATTTTCCGGTAGGTCTGCGGCTCTGGCGACAGCTCCCACGCCCGAAGAGCCAGGAGGGAAAGTCATGCCTCGTTGGAAAGCTCTTTGGCAGCCGCTCGCGTGGCCTCACAGCCCGTGGGGCTGCGGGCTTTGCAGCGAACGTCAGCCTGGGCGACACCGGCGCCCACGTGGCGCCGCTGCACCAGCCTGCGAAGCATTTTTCGGTAGGGCTGCAGCTCTGGCGACAGCTCCCACGCCCGAAGAGCCAGGAGGGAAAGCCGTGCCTCGTTGGAAAGCTCTTTGGCAGCCGCTCGCGTGGCCCCACAGCCCGTGGGGCTGCGGGCATTGCGGCGGCCGTCAGCCTCGGCGCTACCGGCGACCAGGTGGGGCCGCCGCGCCAGCCTGCGAAGAATTTTCCGGTAGGGCCGCAGCTCTGGCGACAGCTCTCACGGCCGAAGAGCCAGGAGGGAAAGCCGTGCCTCATTGGAAAGCTCTTTGGCAGCCGCTCGCGTGGCCCCACAGCCCGTGGGGCTGCGGGCCTTGCGGCGTCCGTCAGCCTGGGCGACACCGGCGCCCAGGTGGGGCAGCCGCGCCAGCCTGCGAAGCATTTTCCGGTAGGGCCGCGGCTCTGGCGACAGCTCCCATGCCCGAAGAGCCAGGAGGGAAAGCCGTGCCTCGTTGGAAAGCTCTTTGGCAGTCGCTCGCGTGGCCCCACAGCCCGTGGGGCTGCGGGCTTTGCGGCGGCCGTCAGCCTGGGCGACACCGGCGCCCATGTGGCGCCGCTGCGCCAGCCTGCGAAGGATTTTCCGGTAGGTCTGCAGCTCTGGCGACAGCTCACACGCCCGAAGAGCCAGGAGGGAAAGCCGTGCCTCGTTGGAAAGCTCTTTGGCAGCCGCTCGCGTGGCCCCACAACCCGTGGGGCTGCGGGCTTTCCGGTGGCCGTCAGCCTCGGCGCCACTGGCGCCCACGTGGCGCCGCCGCGCCAGCCTGCGAAGCATTTTCCGGTAGGGCCGCGGCTCTGGCGACAGCTCCCACGCCCGAAGAGCCAGGACGGAAAGCCGTGCCTCGTTGGAAAGCTCTTTGGCAGCCGCTCGCATGGCCCCACAGCCCGTGGGGCTGCGGGCTTTCCGGCGGCCGTCAGCCTCGGCGCCATCGGCGCCCACGTGGCGCCGCCGCGCCAGCCTGCGAAGCATTTTCCGGTAGGGCCGCGGCTCTGGCGACAGCTCCCACGCCCGAACAGCCAGGAGGGAAAGCCGTGCCTCGTTGGAAAGCTCTTTGGCAGCCGCTCGCGTGGCCCCACAGCCCGTGGGGCTGCGGGCTTTGCGGCGGCCGTCAGCCTCAGCGCCACCGGCGCCCAGGTGGGGCCGCCGCGCCAGCCTGCGAAGCATTTTCCGGAAGGGCCGCGGCTCTGGCGACAGCTCCCACGCCCGAAGAGCCAGGAGGGAAAGCCGTGCCTCGTTGGAAAGCTCTTTGGCAGCCGCTCGCGTGGCCCCACAGCCCGTGGGGCTGCGGGCTTTGCGGCTGCCGTCAGCCTCGACGCCATCGGCGCCCACGTTGCGCCGCCGCGCCAGCCTGCGAAGCATTTTCCGGTAGGGCTGCAGCTCTGGCAACAGCTCCCACGGCCGAAGAGCCAGGAGGGAAAGCCGTGCCTCATTGGAAAGCTCTTTGGCAGCCGCTCGCGTGGCCCCACAGCCCGTGGGGCTGCGGGCTTTGCGGCGGCCGTCAGCCTGGGCGACACCGGCGCCCAGGTGGGGCAGCCGCGCCAGCCTGCGAAGCATTTTCCGGTAGGGCCGCGGCTCTGGCGACAGCTCCCATGCCCGAAGAGCCAGGAGGGAAAGCCGTGCCTCGTTGGAAAGCTCTTTGGCAGTCGCTCGCGTGGCCCCACAGCCCGTGGGGCTGCGGGCTTTGCGGCGGCCGTCAGCCTGGGCGACACCGGCGCCCATGTGGCGCCGCCGCGCCAGCCTGCGAAGGATTTTCCGGTAGGTCTGCAGCTCTGGCGACAGCTCCCACGCCCGAAGAGCCAGGAGGGAAAGCCGTGCCTCGTTGGAAAGCTCTTTGGCAGCCGCTCGCGTGGCCCCACAGCCCGTGGGGCTGCGGGCTTTCCGGTGGCCGTCAGCCTCGGCGCCACTGGCGCCCACGTGGCGCCGCCGCGCCAGCCTGCGAAGCATTTTCCGGTAGGGCCGCGGCTCTGGCGACAGCTCCCACGGCCGAAGAGCCAGGAGGGAAAGCCATGCCTCATTGGAAAGCTCTTTGGCAGCCGCTCGCGTGGCCCCACAGCCCGTGGGGCTGTGGGCTTTGCGGCGGGAGTCAGCCTCGGCGCTAACGGCGACCAGGTGGGGTCGCCGCGCCAGCCTGCGAAGACTTTTCCAGTAGGGCCGCAGCTCTGGCGACAGCTCTCACGGCCGAAGAGCCAGGAGGGAAAGCCGTGCCTCGTTGGAAAGATCTTTGGCAGCCGCTCGCGTGGCCCCACAGCCCGTGGGGCTGCGGGCTTTGCGGCGGCCGTCAGCCTGGGCGCCACCGGCGCCCACGTGGCGTCGCCGCGCCAGCCTGCGAAGCATTTTCCGGTAGGGCCGCGGCTCTGGCGACAGCTCCCACGCCCGAAGAGTCAGGAGGGAAAGCCATGCCTCGTTGGAAAGCTCTTTGGCAGCCGCTCGCGTGGCCCCACAGCCCGTGGGGCTGCGGGCTTTGCAGCGGCCGTCAGCCTGGGTGCCACCGGCGCCCACGTGGTGCCGCCGCGCCAGCCTGCGAAGCATTTTCCTGTAGGGCTGCAGCTCTGGCGACAGCTCCCACGCCCGAAGAGCCAGGAGGGAAAGCCGTGCCTCATTGGAAAGCTCTTTGGCAGCCGTACGCGTGGCCCCACAGCCCGTGGGGCTGCGGGCTTTGCGGCGGCCGTCAGCCTGGGCGACACCGGCGCCCAGGTGGGGCAGCCGCGCCAGCCTGCGAAGCATTTTCCGGTAGGGCCGCGGCTCTGGCGACAGCTCCCATGCCCGAAGAGCCAGGAGGGAAAGCCGTGCCTCGTTGGAAAGCTCTTTGGCAGTCGCTCGCGTGGCCCCACAGCCCGTGGGGCTGCGGGCTTTGCGGCGGCCGTCAGCCTCGGCGCCATCGGCGCCCATGTGGCACCGCCGCGCCAGCCTGCGTAGGATTTTCCGGTAGGTCTGCGGCTCTGGCGACAGCTCCCACGCCCAAAGAGCCAGGAGGGAAAGCCGTGCCTCGTTGGAAAGGTCTTTGGCAGCCGCTCGCGTGGCCCCACAGCCCCTGGGGCTGCGGGCTTTGCGGCGGCCGTCAGCCTCGGCGCCACCGGTGCCCACGTAGCGCCGCCGCGCCAGACTGCGAAGCATTTTCCGGTAGGGCCGCGTCTCTGGCGACAGCTCCCACGCCCGAAGAGCCAGGAGGGAAAGCCGTGCCTCGTTGGAAAGCTCTTTGGCAGCCGCTCGCATGGCCCCACAGTCCGTGGGGCTGCGGGCTTTGCGGCGGCCGTCAGCCTCGGCGCCATCGGCGCCCACGTGGCGCCGCCGCGCCAGCCTGCGAAGCATTTTCCGGTAGGGCCGCGGCTCTGGCGACAGCTCCCACGCCCGAAGAGCCAGGAGGGAAAGCCGTGCCTCGTTGGAAAGCTCTTTGGCAGCCGCTCGCGTGGGCCCACAGCCTGTGGGGCTGCGGGCTTTGTGGCGGCCGTCAGCCTGGGTGCCACCGGCGCCCACGTGGTGCCGCCGCGCCAGCCTGCGAAGCATTTTCCTGTAGGGCTGCAGCTCTGGCGACAGCTCCCACGGCCGAAGAGCCAGGAGGGAAAGCCGTGCCTCATTGGAAAGCTCTTTGGCAGCCGCTCGCGTGGCCCCACAGCCCGTGGGGCTGCGGGCTTTGCGGCGGCCGTCAGCCTGGGCGACACCGGCGCCCAGGTGGGGCAGCCGCGCCAGCCTGCGAAGCATTTTCCGGTAGGGCCGCGTCTCTGGTGACAGCTCCCACGGCCGAAGAGCCAGGAGGGAAAGCCGTGCCTCGTTGGAAAGCTCTTTGGCAGCCGCTCGCATGGCCCCACAGTCCGTGGGGCTGCGGGCTTTCCGGCGGCCGTCAGCCTCGGCGCCATCGGCGCCCACGTGGCGCCGCCGCGCCAGCCTGTGAAGCATTTTCCGGTAGGGCCGCGGCTCAGGCGACAGCTCCCACGCCCGAGGAGCCAGGAGGGAAAGCCGTGCCTCGTTGGAAAGCTCTTTGGCAGACGTTCGCGTGGCCCCACAGCCCGTGGGGCTGCAGGCTTTGCGGCGGCCGTCAGCCTCGGCGCTACCGGCGAACAGGTGGGGCCGCCGCGCCAGCCTGCGAAGAATTTTCCAGTAGGGCCGCAGCTATGGCGACAGCTCTCACGGCCGAAGAGCCAGGAGGGAAAGCCGTGCCTCGTTGGAAAGATCTTTGGCAGCCGCTCGCGTGGCCCCACAGCCCGTGGGGCTGCGGGCTTTGCGGCGGCCGTCAGCCTCAGCGCCATGGGCGCCCACGTGGCGCCGCTGCGCCAGCCTGCGAGGCATTTTCCGGTAGGGCCGCGGCTCTGGCGACAGCTCCCACGCCCGAAGAGCCAGGAGGGAAAGCCGTGCCTCGTTGGAAAGCTCTTTGGCAGGCGCTCGCGTGGGCCCACAGCCCATGGGGCTGCGGGCTTTGCGGCGGCCGTCAGCCTCGGCGCCACTGGCGCCCACGTGGTGCCGCCGCGCTAGCCTGCGAAGCATTTTCCGGTAGGGCTGCAGCTCTGGCGACAGCTCCCACGCCCGAAGAGCCAGGAGGGAAAGCCGTGCCTCGTTGGAAAGCTCTTTGGCAGCCGCTCGCGTGGCCCCACAGCCCGTGGGGCTGCGGGCTTTCCGGCGGCTGTCAGCCTGGGCGACACCGGCGCCCATGTGGCGCCGCCGCGCCAGCCTGCGAAGGATTTTCCGGTAGGTCTGCGGCTCTGGCGACAGCTCCCACGCCCGAAGAGCCAGGAGGGAAAGCCGTGCCTCGTTGGAAAGCTCTTTGGCAGCCGCTCGCGTGGCCCCACAGGCCCTGGGGCTGCGGGCTTTGCGGCGGCCGTCAGCCTCGGCGACACCGGTGCCCACGTGGCGCCGCCGCGCCAGCCTGCGAAGCATTTTCTGGTAGGGCTGCAGCTCTGGCGACAGCTCCCACGCCCGAAGAGCCATGAGGGAAAGCCGTGCCTCGTTGGAAAGGTCTTTGGCAGCCGCTCGCGTGGCCCCACAGCCCGTGGGGCTGCGGGCTTTGCGGCGGCCATCAGCCTCGGCGACACCGGCGCCCAGGTGGGGCAGCCGCGCCAGCCTGCGAAGCATTTTCCGGTAGGGCCGCGGCTCTGGCCACAGCTCCCACGCCCGAAGAGCCAGGAGGGAAAGCCGTGCCTCATTGGAAGGCTCTTTGGCAGCCGCTCGCGTGGCCCCACAGCCCGTGGGGCTGCGGGCTTTGCGGCGGCCGTCAGCCTGGGCGACACCGGCGCCCATGTGGCACCGCCGCGTCAGCCTGCGTAGGATTTTCCGGTAGGTCTGCGGCTCTGGCGACAGCTCCCACGCCCAAAGAGCCAGGAGGGAAAGCCGTGCCTCGTTGGAAAGGTCTTTGGCAGCCGCTCGCGTGGCCCCACAGCCCCTGGGGCTGCGGGCTTTGCGGCGGCCGTCAGCCTCGGCGCCACCGGTGCCCACGTAGCGCCGCCGCGCCAGCCTGCGAAGCATTTTCCGGTAGGGCCGCGTCTCTGGCGACAGCTCCCACGCCCGAAGAGCCAGGAGGGAAAGCCGTGCCTCGTTGGAAAGCTCTTTGGCAGCCGCTCGCATGGCCCCACAGTCCGTGGGGCTGCGGGCTTTGCGGCGGCCGTCAGCCTCGGCGCCATCGGCGCCCACGTGGCGCCGCCGCGCCAGCCTGCGAAGCATTTTCCGGTAGGGCCGCGGCTCTGGCGACAGCTCCCACGCCCGAAGAGCCAGGAGGGAAAGCCGTGCCTCGTTGGAAAGCTCTTTGGCAGCCGCTCGCGTGGGCCCACAGCCTGTGGGGCTGCGGGCTTTGCGGCGGCCGTCAGCCTGGGTGCCACCGGCGCCCACGTGGCGCCGCCGCGCCAGCCTGCGAAGCATTTTCCGGTAGGGCCGCGGCTCTGGCGACAGCTCCCACGGCCGAAGAGCCAGGAGGGAAAGCTATGCCTCGTTGGAAAGCTCTTTGGCTGCCGCTCGCGTGGCCCCACAGCCCGTGGGGCTGCGGGCTTTGCGGCGGCCGTCAGCCTCGGCGACACCGTCGCCCACGTTGCGCCGCCGCGCCAGCCTGCGAAGCATTTTCCGGTAGGGCCGCGGCTCTGGCGACAGCTCCCACGCCCGAAGAGCCAGGAGGGAAAGCCATGCCTCGTTGGAAAGCTCTTTGGCAGCCGCTCGCGTGGCCCCACAGCCCGTGGGGCTGCGGGCTTTGCGGCGGCCGTCAGCCTGGGTGCCACCGGCGCCCACGTGGTGCCGCCGCGCCAGCCTGCGAAGCATTTTCCTGTAGGGCTGCAGCTCTGGCGACAGCTCCCACGCCCGAAGAGCCAGGAGGGAAAGCCGTGCCTCATTGGAAAGCTCTTTGGCAGCCGCTCGCGTGGCCCCACAGCCCGTGGGGCTGCGGGCTTTGCGGCGGCCGTCAGCCTGGGCGACACCGGCGCCCAGGTGGGGCAGACGCGCCAGCCTGCGAAGCATTTTCCGGTAGGGCCGCGGCTCTGGCGACAGCTCCCACGCCCGAAGAGCCAGGAGGGAAAGCCGTGCCTCGTTGGAAAGCTCTTTGGCAGCCGCTCGCGTGGCCCCACAGCCCGTGGGGCTGCGGGCTTTGCGGCGGCCGTCTGCCTAGGCGCCACCGGCGCCCACGTTGCGCCGCCGCGCCAGCCTGCGAAGCATTTTCCGGTAGGTCTGCGGCTCTGGCGACAGCTCCGACGGCCGAAGAGCCAGGAGGGAAAGCCATGCCTCGTTGGAAAGCTCTTTGGCAGCCGCTCGCGTGGCCCCACAGCCCGTGGGGCTGCGGGCTTTGCGGCGGCCATCAGCCTCTGCGCCACCGGCGCCCAGGTGGGGCCGCCGCGCCAGCCTGCGAAGCATTTTCCGGTAGGGCTGCAGCTCTGGCGACAGCTCCCACGCCCGAAGAGCCAGGAGGGAAAGCCGTGCCTCCTTGGAAAGCTCTTTGGCAGCCCCTCGCGTGGCCCCACAGCCCGTGGGGCTGCGGGCTTTGCGGTGGCCGTCAGCCTCGGCGCCACCGTCGCCCACATGGCGCCGCCGCGCCAGCCTGCGAAGCATTTTCCGGTAGGGCCGCGGCTCTGGCGACAGCTCCCACGCCCGAACAGCCAGGAGGGAAAGCCATGCCTCGTTGGAAAGCTCTTTGGCAGCCCCTCGCGTGGCCCCACAGCCCGTGGGGCTGCGGGCTTTGCGGCGGCCGTCAGCCTGGGCGCCACCGGCGACCACGTGGCGCCGCCACGCCAGCCTGCGAAGCATATTCCGTTAGGGCTGCAGCTCTAGCGACAGCTCCCACGGCCGAAGAGCCAGGAGGGAAAGCCGTGCCTCGTTGGAAAGCTCTTTGGCAGCCGCTCGCGTGGCCCCACAGCCCGTGGGGCTGCGGGCTTTCCGGCGGCCGTCAGCCTGGGCGACACCGGCGCCCAGGTGCGGCCGCCGCGCCAGCCTGCGAAGCATTTTCCGGAAGGGCCGCGGCTCTGGCGACAGCTCCCACGCCCGAAGAGCCAGGAGGGAAAGCCGTGCCTCATTGGAAAGCTCTTTGGCAGCCGCTCGCGTGGCCCCACAGTCCGTGGGGCTGCGGGCTTTGCGGCGGCCGTCAGCCTGGGCGCCACCGGCGCCCACGTGGCGCCGCCGCGCCAGCCTGCGAAGCATTTTCCGGTAGGGCCGCGGCTCTGGCGACAGCTCCCACGGCCGAAGAGCCAGGAGGGAAAGCTATGCCTCGTTGGAAAGCTCTTTGGCTGCCGCTCGCGTGGCCCCACAGCCCGTGGGGCTGCGGGCTTTGCGGCGGCCGTCAGCCTCGGCGACACCGTCGCCCACGTTGCGCCGCCGCGCCAGCCTGCGAAGCATTTTCCGGTAGGGCCGCGGCTCTGGCGACAGCTCCCACGCCCGAAGAGCCAGGAGGGAAAGCCATGCCTCGTTGGAAAGCTCTTTGGCAGCCGCTCGCGTGGCCCCACAGCCCGTGGGGCTGCGGGCTTTGCGGCGGCCGTCAGCCTGGGTGCCACCGGCGCCCACGTGGTGCCGCCGCGCCAGCCTGCGAAGCATTTTCCTGTAGGGCTGCAGCTCTGGCGACAGCTCCCACGGCCGAAGAGCCAGGAGGGAAAGCCGTGCCTCATTGGAAAGCTCTTTGGCAGCCGCTCGCGTGGCCCCACAGCCCGTGGGGCTGCGGGCTTTGCGGCGGCCGTCAGCCTGGGCGACACCGGCGCCCAGGTGGGGCAGACGCGCCAGCCTGCGAAGCATTTTCCGGTAGGGCCGCGTCTCTGGCGACAGCTCCCACGGCCGAAGAGCCAGGAGGGAAAGCCGTGCCTCGTTGGAAAGCTCTTTGGCAGCCGCTCGCGTGGCCCCACAGCCCGTGGGGCTGCGGGCTTTGCGACGGCCGTCTGCCTAGGCGCCACCGGCGCCCACGTTGCGCCGCCGCGCCAGCCTGCGAAGCATTTTCCGGTAGGTCTGCTGCTCTGGCGACAGCTCCGACGGCCGAAGAGCCAGGAGGGAAAGCCATGCCTCGTTGGAAAGCTCTTTGGCAGCCGCTCGCGTGGCCCCACAGCCCGTGGGGCTGCGGGCTTTGCGGCGGCCGTCAGCCTCTGCGCCACCGGCGCCCAGGTGGGGCCGCCGCGCCAGCCTGCGAAGCATTTTCCGGTAGGGCTGCAGCTCTGGCGACAGCTCCCACGCCCGAAGAGCCAGGAGGGAAAGCCGTGCCTCCTTGGAAAGCTCTTTGGCAGCCCCTCGCGTGGCCCCACAGCCCGTGGGGCTGCGGGCTTTGCGGTGGCCGTCAGCCTCGGCGCCACCGTCGCCCACATGGCGCCGCCGCGCCAGCCTGCGAAGAATTTTCCGGTAGGGCCGCGGCTCTGGCGACAGCTCCCACGCCCGAACAGCCAGGAGGGAAAGCCATGCCTCGTTGGAAAGCTCTTTGGCAGCCACTCGCGTGGCCCCACAGCCCGTGGGGCTGCGGGCTTTGCGGCGGCCGTCAGCCTGGGCGCCACCTGCGACCACATGGCGCTGCTGCACCAGGCTGTGAAGCATTTTCCGGTAGGGCCGCGGCTCTGGCGACAGCTCCCACGCCCGAAGAGCCAGGAGGGAAAGCCGTGCCTCGTTGGAAAGCTCTTTGGCAGCCGCTCGCGTGGCCCCACAGCCCGTGGGGCTGCGGGCTTTCCGGCGGCCGTCAGCCTGGGCGACACCGGCGCCCAGGTGCGGCCGCCGCGCCAGCCTGCGAAGCATTTTCCGGAAGGGCCGCGGCTCTGGCGACAGCTCCCACGCCCGAAGAGCCAGGAGGGAAAGCCGTGCCTCGTTGGAAAGCTCTTTGGCAGCCGCTCGCGTGGCCGCACAGCCCGTGGGGCTGCGGGCTTTGCGGCGGCCGTCTGCCTAGGCGCCACCGGCGCCCACGTTGCGCCGCCGCACCAGCCTGCGAAGCATTTTCCGGTAGGTCTGCGGCTCTGGCGACAGCTCCCACGCCCGAAGAGCCAGGAGGGAAAGCCATGCCTCGTTGGAAAGCTCTTTGGCAGCCGCTCGCGTGGCCCCACAGCCCGTGGGGCTGCGGGCTTTGCGGCGGCCGTCTGCCTCGGCGTCACTGGCGCCCACGTGTTGCCGACGCGCCAGCCTGCGAAGCATTTTCCGGTAGGGCTGCAGCTCTGGCGACAGCTCCCATGCCCGAAGAGCCAGGAGGGAAAGCCGTGCCTCATTGGAAAGCTCTTTGGCAGCCGCTCGCGTGGCCCCACAGCCCGTGGGGCTGCGGGCTTTGCGGCGGCCGTCAGCCTGGGCGACACCGGCGCCCAGGTGGGGCAGCCGCGCCAGCCTGCGAAGCATTTTCCGGTAGGGCCGTGGCTCTGGCGACAGCTCCCACGCCCGAAGAGCCAGGAGGGAAAGCCGTGCCTCATTGGAAAGCTCTTTGGCAGCCGCTCGCGTGGCCCCACAGCCCGTGGGGCTGCGGGCTTTCCGGCGGCCGTCAGCCTGGGCGACACCGGCGCCCAAGTGGGGCAGCCGCGCCAGCCTGCGAAGCATTTTCCGGTAGGGCCACGGTTCTGGCGACAGCTCCCACGCCCGAAGAGCCAGGAGGGAAAGCCGTGCCTCGTTGGAAAGCTCTTTGGCAGCCGCTCACGTGGCCCCACAGCCCATGGGGCTGCGGGCTTTGCGGCGGCCGTCAGCCTGGGCGACACCGGCGCCCATGTGGAGCCGCCGCGCCAGCCTGCGAAGCATTTTCCGGTAGGGCTGCAGCTCTGGCGACAGCTCCCACGGCCGAAGAGCCAGGAGGGAAAGCCGTGCCTCGTTGGAAAGCTCTTTGGCAGCCGCTCGCGTGGCCCCACAGCCCGTGGGGCTGCGGGCTTTGCGGCGGCCATCAGCCTCGGCGCCACCGTCGCCCACATGGCGCTGCTGCACCAGCCTGCGAAGCATTTTCCGGTAGGGCCGCGGCTCTGGCGACAGCTCCCACGCCCGAACAGCCAGGAGGGAAAGCCGTGCCTCGTTGGAAAGCTCTTTGGCAGCCGCTCGCATGGCCCCACAGCCCGTGGGGCTGCGGGCTTTCCGGCGGCCGTCAGCCTCGGCGCCATCGGCGCCCACGTTGCGCCGCCGCGCCAGACTGCGAAGCATTTTCCGTTAGGGCTGCAGCTCTGGCGACAGCTCCCACGCCGGAAGAGCCAGGAGGGAAAGCCGTGCCTCGTTGGAAAGCTCTTTGGCAGCCGCTCGCGTGGCCCCACAGCCCATGGGGCTGCGGGCTTTGCGGCGGCCATCAGCCTCGGCGCCACCGGCGCCCACATGGCGCTGCTGCACCAGGCTGCGAAGCATTTTCCGATAGGGCCGCGGCTCTGGCGACAGCTCCCACGCCCGAAGAGCCAGGAGGGAAAGCCGTGCCTCGTTGGAAAGCTCTTTGGCAGCCGCTCGCTTGGCCCCACAGACCGTGGGGCTGCGGGCTTTCCGGCGGCCGTCAGCCTGGGCGCCACCGGCGCCCACGTGGCGCCGCCGCGCCAGCCTGCGAAGCATTTTCCGGTAGGGCCGCGGCTCTGGCGACAGCTCCCACGGCCGAAGAGCCAGGAGGGAAAGCCGTGCCTCTTTGGAAAGCTCTTTGGCAGCCGCTCGCGTGGCCCCACAGCCCGTGGGGCTGCGGGCTTTGCGGCGGCCGTCAGCCTCGGCGCCACCGGCGCCCACGTGGCGCTGCCGTGCCAGCCTGCGAAGCATTTTCCGGTAGGGCCGCGGCTCTGGCGACAGCTCCCACACCCGAAGAGCCAGGAGGGAAAGCCGTGCCTCGTTGGAAAGCTCTTTGGCAGCCGCTCGCGTGGCCCCACAGCCCATGGGGCTGCGGGCTCTCCGGCGGCCGTCAGCCTGGGCGACACCGGCTCCCAGTTGGGGCAGCCGCGCCAGCTGCGAAGCATTTTCCGGTAGGGCCGCGTCTCTGGCGACAGCTCCCACGCCCGAAGAGCCAGGAGGGAAAGCCGTGCCTCGTTGGAAAGCTCTTTGGCAGCCGCTCGCGTGGCCCCACAGCCCGTGGGGCTGCGGGCTTTCCGGCGGCCGTCAGCCTCGGCGCCACCATCGCCCAGGTGGGGCCGCCGCGCCAGTCTGCGAAGCATTTTCCGGTAGGGCCGCGTCTCTGGCGACAGCTCCCACGGCCGAAGAGCCAGGAGGGAAAGCCGTGCCTCGTTGGAAAGCTCTTTGGCAGCCGCTCGCATGGCCCCACAGCCCGTGGGGCTGCGGGCTTTGTGGCGGCCGTCAGCCTCGGCGCCACCAGCGCCCACGTGGCGCCGCCACGCCAGCCTGCGAAGCATTTTCCGGTAGGGCTGCAGCTCTGGCGAAAGCTCCCACGCCGGAAGAGCCAGGAGGGAAAGCCGTGCCTCGTTGGAAAGCTCTTTGGCAGCCACTCGCGTGGCCCCACAGCCCGTGGGGCTGCGGGCTTTGCGGCGGCCGTCAGCCTCGGCGACACCGGCACCCACGTCGGGCCGCCGCGCCAGCCTGCGAAGCATTTTCCGGTAGGGCAGCGGCTCTGGCGACAGCTCCCACGCCCGAAGAGCCAGGAGGGAAAGCCGTGCCTCGTTGGAAAGCTCTTTGGCAGCCGCTCGCGTGGCCCCACAGCCCATGGGGCTGCGGGCTTTGCGGCGGCCGTCAGCCTGGGCGACACCGGCGCCCATGTGGAGCCGACGCGCCAGCCTGCGAAGCATTTTCCGGTAGGGCTGCAGCTCTGGCGACAGCTCCCACGCCCGAAGAGCCAGGAGGGAAAGCCGTGCCTCGTTGGAAAGCTCTTTGGCAGCCGCTCGCGTGGCCCCACAGCCCGTGGGGCTGCGGGCTTTGCGGCGGCCATCAGCCTCGGCGCCACCGTCGCCCACATGGCGCTGCTGCACCAGGCTGCGAAGCATTTTCCGGTAGGGCCGCGGCTCTGGCGACAGCTCCCACGCCCGAAGAGCCAGGAGGGAAAGCCGTGCCTCATTGGAAAGCTCTTTGGCAGCCGCTCGCGTGGCCCCACAGCCCATGGGGCTGCGGGCTTTGCGGTGGCCGTCAGCCTCGGGGCCACCGGCGCCCACATGGCGCCGCCGCGCCAGACTGCGAAGCATTTTCCGGTAGGGCCGCGTATCTGGCGACAGCTCCCACGCCCGAAGAGCCAGGAGGGAAAGCCGTGCCTCGTTGGAAAGCTCTTTGGCAGCCGCTCGCGTGGCCCCACAGCCCATGGGGCTGCGGGCTCTCCGGCGGCCGTCTGCCTAGGCGCCACCGGCGCCCACGTTGCGCCGCCGCGCCAGCCTGCGAAGCATTTTCCGGTAGGTCTGCGGCTCTGGCGACAGCTCCCACGCCCAAAGAGCCAGGAAGGAAATCCGTGCCTCGTTGGAAAGCTCTTTGGCAGCCGCTCGCGTGGCCCCACAGCCCGTGGGGCTGCGGGCTTTGCGGCGGCCATCAGCCTCGGCTCCACCGGCCCCCTCGTGCTGCCGCCGCGCCAGCCTGCGAAGCATTTTCCACTAGGGCTGCATCTCTGGCGACAGCTCCCACGACCGAAGAGCCAGGAGGGAAAGCCGTGCCTCATTGGAAAGCTCTTTGGCAGCCGCTCGCGTGGCCCCACAGCCCGTGGGGCTGCGGGCTTTCCGGCGGCCGTCAGCCTCGGCGCCACCGGCGCCCACGTGGCGCCGCCGCGCCAGCCTGCGAAGCATTTTCCGGTAGGGCCGCGGCTCTGGCGACAGCTCCCACGCCCGAAGAGCCAGGAGGGAAAGCCGTGCCTCGTTGGAAAGCTCTTTGGCAGCCGCTCGCGTGGCCCCACAGCCCGTGGGGCTGCGGGCTTTGCGGCAGGCGTCCGCCTCGGCGCCACTGGCACGCACTTGGGGCCGCTGCGCCAGCCTGCGAAGCCTTTTCCGGTAGGGCCGCGGCTCTGGCGACAGCTCCCACGGCCGAAGAGCCAGGAGGGAAAGCCGTGCCTCGTTGGAAAGCTCTTTGGCAGCCACTCGCGTGGCCCCACAGCCCGTGGGGCTGCGGGCTTTGCGGCGGCCGTCTGCCTAGGCGCCACCGGCGCCCACGTTGCGCCGCCGCGGCAGCCTGCGAAGCATTTTCCGGTAGATCTGCGGCTCTGGCGACAGCTCCCACGCCCGAAGAGCCAGGAGGGAAAGCCGTGCCTCGTTGGAAAGCTCTTTGGCAGCCGCTCGCGTGGCCCCACAGCCCGTGGGGCTGCGGGCTTTGCGGCGGCTGTCTACCTAGGCGCCACCGGCGCCCACGTGGGGCAGCCGCGCCAGCCTGCGAAGCATTTTCCGGTAGGTCTGCGGCTCTGGCGACAGCTCCGACGGCCAAAGAGCCAGGAGGGAAAGCCATGCCTCGTTGGAAAGCTCCTTGGCAGCCACTCGCGTGGCCCCACAGCCCGTGGGGCTGCGGTCTTTGCGGCGGCCATCAGCCTCGGCGCCACCGGCGCCCACATGGCGCTGCTGCACCAGCCTGCGAAGCATTTTCCGGTAGGGCCGCGGCTCTGGCGACAGCTCCCACGCCCGAACAGCCAGGAGGGAAAGCCGTGCCTCGTTGGAAAGCTCTTTGGCAGCCGCTCGCATGGCCCCACAGCCCGTGGGGCTGCGGGCTTTCCGGCGGCCGTCAGCCTCGGCGCCATCGGCGCCCACATTGCGCCGCCGCGCCAGACTGCGAAGCATTTTCCGTTAGGGCTGCAGCTCTGGCGACAGCTCCCACGCCGGAAGAGCCAGGAGGGAAAGCCGTGCCTCGTTGGAAAGCTCTTTGGCAGCCGCTCGCGTGGCCCCACAGCCCATGGGGCTGCGGGCTTTGCGGCGGCCATCAGCCTTGGCGCCACCGGCGCCCACATGGCGCTGCTGCACCAGGCTGCGAAGCATTTTCCGATAGGGCCGCGGCTCTGGCGACAGCTCCCACGCCCGAAGAGCCAGGAGGGAAAGCCGTGCCTCGTTGGAAAGCTCTTTGGCAGCCGCTCGCTTGGCCCCACAGACCGTGGGGCTGCGGGCTTTGCGGCGGCCGTCAGCCTCGGCGCCACCGGCGCCCACGTGGCGCCGCCGCGCCAGCCTGCGAAGCATTTTCCGGTAGGGCCGCGGCTCTGGCGACAGCTCCCACGCCCGAAGAGCCAGGAGGGAAAGCCGTGCCTCGTTGGAAAGCTCTTTGGCAGCCGCTCGCGTGGCCCCACAGCCCGTGGGGCTGCGGGATTTGCGGCAGGCGTCCGCCTCGGCGCCACTGGCACGCACTTGGGGCTGCTGCGCCAGCCTGCGAAGCCTTTTCCGGTAGGGCCGCGGCTCTGGCGACAGCTCCCACGGCCGAAGAGACAGGAGGGAAAGCCGTGCCTCGTTGGAAAGCTCTTTGGCAGCCACTCGCGTGGCCCCACAGCCCCTGGGGCTGCGGGCTTTGCGGCGGCCGTCTGCCTAGGCGCCACCGGCGCCCACGTTGCGCCGCCGCGGCAGCCTGCGAAGCATTTTCCGGTAGATCTGCGGCTCTGGCGACAGCTCCCACGCCCGAAGAGCCAGGAGGGAAAGCCGTGCCTCGTTGGAAAGCTCTTTGGCAGCCGCTCGCGTGGCCCCACAGCCCGTGGGGCTGCGGGCTTTGCGGCGGCCGTCTACCTAGGCGCCACCGGCGCCCACGTTGCGCCGCCGCGCCAGCCTGCGAAGCATTTTCCGGTAGGTCTGCGGCTCTGGCGACAGCTCCGACGGCCAAAGAGCCAGGAGGGAAAGCCATGCCTCGTTGGAAAGCTCTTTGGCAGCCGCTCGCGTGGCCCCACAGCCCGTGGGGCTGCGGTCTTTGCGGCGGCCATCAGCCTCGGCTCCACCGGCGCCCACGTGGTGCCGCCGCGCCAGCCTGCGAAGCATTTTCCGGTAGGGCTGCAGCTCTGGCGACAGCTCCCACGCCCAAAGAGCCAGGAGGGAAAGCCGTGCCTCATTGGAAAGCTCTTTGGCAGCCGCTCGCGTGGCCCCACAGCCCGTGGGGCTGCGGGCTTTCCGGCGGCCGTCAGCCTGGGCGACACCGGCGCCCAGGTAGGGCAGCCGCGCCCTCCTGCGAAGAATTTACCGGTAGGGCCGCGTCTCTGGCGACAGCTCCCACGCCCGAAGAGCCAGGAGGGAAAGCCGTGCCTCGTTGGAAAGCTCTTTGGCAGCCGCTCGCGTGGCCCCACAGCCCATGGGGCTGCGGGCTTTGCGGCGGCCGTCAGCCTGGGCGACACCGGCGCCCATGTGGAGCCGCCGCGCCAGCCTGCGAAGCATTTTCCGGTAGGGCTGCAGCTCTGGCGAAAGCTCCCACGCCCGAAAAGCCAGGAGGGAAAGCCGTGCCTCATTGGAAAGCTCTTTGGCAGCCGCTCGCGTGGCCCCACAGCCCGTGGGGCTGCGGGCTTTGCGGCGGCCATCAGCCTCGGCGCCACCGGCGCCCACATGGCGCTGCTGCACCAGCCTGCGAAGCATTTTCCGGTAGGGCTGCAGCTCTGGCGACAGCTCCCACGCCCGAAGAGCCAGGAGGGAAAGCCGTGCCTCGTTGGAAAGCTCTTTGGCAGCCGCTCGCGTGGCCCCACAGCCCTTGGGGCTGCGGGCTTTGCGGTGGCCGTCAGCCTCGGCGCCACCGGCGCCCACGTGGCGCCGCCGCGCCAGCCTGCGAAGCATTTTCCGGTAGGTCTGCAGCTCTGGCAACAGCTCCCACGCCCGAAGAGCCAGGAGGGAAAGCCGTGCCTCATTGGAAAGCTCTTTGGCAGCCGCTCGCGTGGCCCCACAGCCCGTGGGGCTGCGGGCTTTCCGGCGGCTGTCAGCCTCGGCGACACCGGCGCCCACGTGGGGCAGCCGCGCCAGCCTGCGAAGCATTTTCCGGTAGGGCCGCGGCTCTGGCGACAGCTCCCACGCCCGAAGAGCCAGGAGGGAAAGCCGTGCCTCGTTGGAAAGCTCTTTGGCAGCCGCTCGCGTGGCCCCACAGCCCATGGGGCTGCGGGCTTTGCGGTGGCCGTCAGCCTCGGCGCCACCGGCGCCCACATGGCGCCGCCGCGCCAGCCTGCGAAGCATTTTCCGGTAGGGCCGCGTATCTGGCGACAGCTCCCACGCCCGAAGAGCCAGGAGGGAAAGCCGTGCCTCGTTGGAAAGCTCTTTGGCAGCCGCTCGCGTGGCCCCACAGCCCATGGGGCTGCGGGCTTTCCGGCGGCCGTCTGCCTAGGCGCCACCGGCGCCCACGATGCGCCGCCGCGCCAGCCTGCGAAGCATTTTCCGGTAGGTCTGCGGCTCTGGCGACAGCTCCCACGCCCGAAGAGCCAGGAGGGAAATCCGTGCCTCGTTGGAAAGCTCTTTGGCAGCCGCTCGCGTGGCCCCACAGCCCGTGGGGCTGCGGGCTTTGCGGCGGCCATCAGCCTCGGCTCCACCGGCCCCCTCGTGGTGCCGCCGCGCCAGCCTGCGAAGCATTTTCCACTAGGGCTGCATCTCTGGCGACAGCTCCCACGCCCGAAGAGCCAGGAGGGAAAGCCGTGCCTCATTGGAAAGCTCTTTGGTAGCCGCTCGCATGGCCCCACAGCCCGTGGGGCTGCGGGCTTTGCAGCGGCCGTCAGCCTGGGCGACACCGGCGCCCAGGTGGGGCAGCCGCGCCAGCCTGCGAAGCATTTTCCGGTAGGGCCGCGGCTCTGGCGACAGCTCCCACGCCCGAAGAGCCAGGAGGGAAAGCCGTGCCTCGTTGGAAAGCTCTTTGGCAGCCGCTCGCGTGGCCCCACAGCCCCTGGGGCTGCGGGCTTTGCGGTGGCCGTCAGCCTCGGCGACACCGGCGCCAACTTGGCGCCGCAGCGCCAGCCTGCGAAGCATTTTCCGGTAGGGCCGCGGCTCTGGCGACAGCTCCCACGCCCGAACAGCCAGGAGGGAAAGCCGTGCCTCGTTGGAAAGCTCTTTGGCAGCCGCTCGCGTGGCCCCACAACCCGTGGGGCTGCGGGCTTTCCGGCGGCCATCAGCCTCGGCGCCACCGTCGCCCACATGGCGCTGCTGCACCAGCCTGCGAAGCATTTTCCGGTAGGTCTGCGGCTCTGGCGACAGCTCCCACGGCCGAAGAGCCAGGAGGGAAAGCCGTGCCTCCTTGGAAAGCTCTTTGGCAGCCCCTCGCGTGGCCCCACAGCCCGTGGGGCTGCGGACTTTGCGGTGGCCGTCAGCCTCGGCGCCACCGTCGCCCACATGGCGCCGCCGCGCCAGACTGCGAAGCATTTCCTGGTAGGGCCGCGGCTCTGGCAACAGCTCCCACGCCCGAAGAGCCAGGAGGGAAAGCCATGCCTCGTTGGAAAGCTCTTTGGCAGCCACTCGCGTGGCCCCACAGCCCGTGGGGCTGCGGGCTTCGCGGCGGCCGTCAGCCTGGGCGCCACCGGCGACCACGTGGCGCCGCCACGCCAGCCTGCGAAGCATTTTCCGTTAGGGCTGCAGCTCTGGCGACAGCTCCCACGCCCGAAGAGCCAGGAGGGAAAGCCGTGCCTCGTTGGAAAGCTCTTTGGCAGCCGCTCGCGTGGCCCCACAGCCCATGGGGCTGCGGGCTTTGCGGCGGCCATCAGCCTCGGCGCCACCGGCGCCCACATGGCGCTGCTGCACCAGGCTGCGAAGCATTTTCCGGTAGGGCCGCGGCTCTGGCGACAGCTCCCACGCCCGAAGAGCCAGGAGGGAAAGCCGTGCCTCGTTGGAAAGCTCTTTGGCAGCCGCTCGCGTGGCCCCACAGCCCCTGGGGCTGCGGGCTTTCCGGCGGCCGTCAGCCTGGGCGACATCGGCGCCCAGGTGGCGCCGCCGCGCCAGCCTGCGAAGCATTTTCCGGAAGGGCCGCGGCTCTGGCGACAGCTCCCACGCCCGAAGAGCCAGGAGGGAAAGCCGTGCCTCGTTGGAAAGCTCTTTGGCAGCCGCTCGCATGGCCCCACAGCCCGTGGGGCTGCGGGCTTTCCGGCGGCCGTCAGCCTCGGCGCCATCGGCGCCCACGTTGCGCCGCCGCGCCAGACTGCGAAGCATTTTCCGGTAGGGCCGCGGCTCTGGCGACAGCTCCCACGGCCGAAGAGCCAGGAGGGAAAGCCGTGCCTCGTTGGAAAGCTCTTTGGCAGCCGCTCACGTGGCCCCACAGCCCGTGGTGCTGCGGGCTTTCCGGCGGCCATCAGCCTCGGCGCCATTGGCGCCCACGTCGGGCCGCCGCGCCAGCCTGCGAAGCATATTCCGTTAGGGCTGCAGCTCTGGCGACAGCTCCCACGCCGGAAGAGCCAGGAGGGAAAGCCGTGCCTCGTTGGAAAGCTCTTTGGCAGCTGCTCGCGTGGCCCCACAGCCCATGGGGCTGCGGGCTTTGCGGCGGCCGTCAGCCTGGGCGCCACCGGCGCCCACATGGCGCCGCCGCGCCAGCCTGCGAAGCATTTTCCGGTAGGGCCGCGGCTCTGGCGACAGCTCCCACGGCCGAAGAGCCAGGAGGGAAAGCCGTGCCTCGTTGGAAAGCTCTTTGGCAGCCGCTCGCATGGCCCCACAGCCCGTGGGGCTGCGGGCTTTGCGGCGGCCGTCAGCCTCAGCGCCACCGGCGCCCAGGTGGGGCCGCCGCGCCAGCCTGCGAAGCATTTTCCGGAAGGGCCGCGGCTCTGGCGACAGCTCCCACGCCCGAAGAGCCAGGAGGGAAAGCCGTGCCTCATTGGAAAGCTCTTTGGCAGCCGCTCGCGTGGCCCCACAGCCCGTGGGGCTGCGGGTTTGCGGCGGCCGTCTGCCTAGGCGCCACCGGCGTCCACGTTGCGCCGCCGCGCCAGCCTGCGAAGCATTTTCCAGTAGGTCTGCGGCTCTGGCAACAGCTCCCACGGCCGAAGAGCCAGGAGGGAAAGCCATGCCTCGTTGGAAAGCTCTTTGGCAGCCGCTCGCGTGGCCCCACAGCCCGTGGGGCTGCGGGCTTTGCGGCGGCCGTCAGCCTCGGTGACACCGGCGCCCACGTGGCGCCGCCGCGCCAGGCTGCGAAGCATTTTTCGGTAGGGCTACAGCTCTGGCAACAGCTCCCACGGACGAAGAGCCAGGAGGGAAAGCCGTGTCTCGTTGGAAAGCTCTTTGGCAGCCGCTCGCGTGGCCCCACAGCCCATGGGGCTGCGGGCTTTGCGGCGGCCGTCAGCCTGGGTGCCACCTGCGCCCACATGGCGCCGCCGCGCCAGCCTGCGAAGCATTTTCCGGTAGGGCCGCAGCTCTGGCGACAGCTCCCACGGCCGAAGAGCCAGGAGGGAAAGCCGTGCCACGTTGGAAAGCTCTTTGGCAGCCACTCGCGTGGCCCCACAGCCCGTGGGGCTGCGGGCTTTGCGGCGGCCATCAGCCTCGGCACCACCGTCGCCCACATGGCGCTGCTGCACCAGCCTGCGAAGCATTTTCCGGTAGGGCTGCGTCTCTGGCGACAGCTCCCACGGCCGAAGAGCCAGGAGGGAAAGCCGTGCCTCGTTGGAAAGCTCTTTGGCAGCCGCTCGCATTTCCCCACAGTCCGTGGGGCTGCGGACTTTGCGGTGGCCGTCAGCCTCGGCTCCACTGGCGCCAACGTGGTGCCGCCGCACCAGCCTGCGAAGCATTTTCCGGTAGGGCCGTGGCTCTGGCGACAGCTCCCACGGCCGAAGAGCCAGGAGGGAAAGCCGTGCCTCGTTGGAAAGCTCTTTGGCAGCCGCTCGCGTGGCCCCACAGCCCGTGGGGCTGCGGGCTTTGCGGCGTCCGTCAGCCTGGGCGACACCGGCGCCCATGTGGAGCCGCCGCGCCAGCCTGCAAAGCATTTTCCGGTAGGTCTGCGGCTCTGGCGACAGCTCCCACGCCCGAAGAGCCAGAAGGGAAAGCCGTGCCTCGTTGGAAAGCTCTTTGGCAGCCGCTCGCGTGGCCCCACAGCCCCTGGGACTGCGGGCTTTGCGGCGGCCATCAGCCTCGGTGCCACCGTCGCCCACATGGCGCTGCTGCACCAGCCTGTGAAGCATTTTCCGGTAGGGCTGCGGCTCTGGCAACAGCTCCCTCGGCTAAAGAGCCAGGAGGGAAAGCGGTGCCTCGTTGGAAAGCTCTTTGGCAGCCGCTCGCATGGCCCCACAGTCCGTGGGGCTGCGGGCTTTGCGGTGGCCGTTAGCCTCGGCTCCACCGGCGCACACTTGGTGCCGCCGCGCCAGCCTGCGAAGCATTTTCCGGTAGGGCCGTGGCTCTGGCGACAGCTCCCACGGCCGAAGAGCCAGGAGGGAAAGCCGTGCCTCGTTGGAAAGGTCTTTGGCAGCCGCTCGCGTGGCCCCACAGCCCCTGGGGCTGCGGGCTTTGCGGCGGCCATCAGCCTCAGCGCCACGGGCGCCCATGTGGTGCCGCCGCGCCAGCCTGCGAAGCATTTTCCGGTAGGGCAGCGGCTCTGGCGACAGCTCCCACGGCCGAAGAGCCAGGAGAGAAAGCCATGCCTCATTGGAAAGCTCTTTGGCAGCCGCTCGCGTGGCCCCACAGCCCGTGGGGCTGCGGGCTTTGCTGTGGCCGTCAGACTCGGCGCCAGCGGCGGCCACATTGCTCCGCCGCGCCAGCCTGCGAAGCATTTTCCGGTAGGGCCGCGTCTCTGGCGACAGCTCCCACGCCCGAAGAGCCAGGAGGGAAAGCCGTGCTCGTTGGAAAGCTCTTTGGCAGCCGCTCACGTGGCCCCACAGCCCGTGGGGCTGCGGGCTTTCCGGTGGCCGTCAGCCTGGGCGCCACCGGCGCCCACGTTGCGCCGCTGCGCCAGCCTGCGAAGCATTTTCCGGTAGGGCCGCGGCTCTGGCGACAGCTCCCACGCCCGAAGAGTCAGGAGGGAAAGCCATGCCTCGTTGGAAAGCTCTTTGTCAGCCGCTCGCGTGGCCCCACAGCCCGTGGGGCTGCGGGCTTTGCGGCGGCCGTCAGCCTCAGCGCCACCGGCGTCCACGTCGGGCTGCCGCGCTAGCCTGCGAAGCATTTTCCGGAAGGGCCGCGGCTCTGGTGACAGCTCCCACGGCCGAAGAGCCAGGAGGGAAAGCGGTGCCTCGTTGGAAAGCTCTTTGGCAGCCGCTCGCGTGGCCCCACAGCCCGTGGGGCTGCGGGCTTTCCGGCGGCCGTCAGCCTGGGCGACACCGGCGCCCACGTCGCGCCACCGCGCCAGCCTGCGAAGCATTTTCCGGTAGGGCCGCGGCTCTGGCGACAGCTCCCATGCCCGATGAGCCAGGAGGGAAAGCCGTGCCTCGTTGGAAAGCTCTTTGGCAGCCGCTCGCATGGCCCCACAGCCCGTGGGGCTGCGGGCTTTGTGGCAGCCGTCAGCCTCGGCGCCACTGGCACCCACGTGGGGCCGCTGCGCCAGCCTGCGAAGCATTTTCCGGTAGGGCCGCAGCTCTGGCTACAGCTCCCACGCCCGAAGAGCCAGGAGGGAAAGCCGTGCCTCGTTGGAAAGCTCTTTGGCAGCCGCTCGCATGGCCCCACAGCCCGTGGGGCTGCGGGCTTTGCGGCGGCCATGAGCCTCGGCAACACCGTCGCCCACATGGCGCTGCTGCACCAGCCTGCGAAGCATTTTCCGGTAGGGCTGCGTCTCTGGCGACAGCTCCCACGGCCAAAGAGCCAGGAGGGAAAGCCGTGCCTCGTTGGAAAGCTCTTTGGCAGCCGCTCGCATGGCCCCACAGTCCGTGGGGCTGCGGACTTTGCGGTGGCCGTCAGCCTCGGCTCCACTGGCGCCAACGTGGTGCCGCCGCGCCAGCCTGCGAAGCATTTTCCGGTAGGGCTGCATCTCTGGCGACAGCTCCCACGGCCGAAGAGCCAGGAGGGAAAGCCGTGCCTCGTTGGAAAGCTCTTTGGCAGCCGCTCGCGTGGCCCCACAGCCCATGGGGCTGCGGGCTTTGCGGCGGCCATCAGCCTCAGCGCCACGGGCGCCCATGTGGTGCCGCCGCGCCAGCCTGCGAAGCATTTTCCGGTAGGGCAGCGGCTCTGGCGACAGCTCCCACGGCCGAAGAGCCAGGAGAGAAAGCCATGCCTCATTGGAAAGCTCTTTGGCAGCCGCTCGCGTGGCCCCACAGCCCCTGGGGCTGCGGGCTTTGCTGTGGCCGTCAGACTCGGCGCCAGCGGCGGCCACATTGCGCCGCCGCGCCAGCCTGCGAAGCATTTTCCGGTAGGGCCGCGTCTCTGGCAACAGCTCCCACGCCCGAACAGCCAGGAGGGAAAGCCGTGCCTCGTTGGAAAGCTCTTTGGCAGCCGCTCGCGTGGCCCCACAGCCCCTGGGGCTGCGGGCTTTGCGGCGGCCGTCACCCTGGGCGAAACCGGTGCCCACGTGGGGCCGCCGCTCAGCCTGCGAAGCATTTTCCGGTAGGGCCGCGTCTCTGGCGACAGCTCCCACGCCCGAAGAGCCAGGAGGGAAAGCCGTGCCTCGTTGGAAATCTCTTTGGCAGCGACTCGCGTGGCCCCACAGCCCGTGGGACTGCGGGCTTTGCGGCGGCCGTCAGCCTCGGCACCACCGGCGCCCACGTTGCATCGCTGCGCCAGCCTGCGAAGCATTTTCCGGTAGGGCCGCGTCTCTGGCGACAGCTCCCACGCCCGAAGAGCCAGGAGGGAAAGCCGTGCCTCGTTGGAAAGCTCTTTGGCAGCCGCTCGCATGGCCCCACAGCCCGTGGGGCTGCGGGCTTTGCGGCAGCCGTCAGCCTCGGCGCCACTGGCACCCACGTGGGGCCGCTGCGCCAGCCTGCGAAGCATTTTCCGGTATGGCCGCGGCTCTGGCGACAGCTCCCACACCCAAAGAGCCAGGAGGGAAAGCCATGCCTCGTTGGAAAGCTCTTTGGCAGCCGCTCGCGTGGCCCCACAGCCCGTGGGGCTGCGGGCTTTGCAGCGGCCGTCAGCCTCGGCGCCAGCGGCGCCCACGTGGCGCGACCGCGCCAGCCTGCGAAGCATTTTTCGGTAGGGCCGCGGCTCTGGCGACAGCTCCCACGGCCGAAGAGCCAGGAGGGAAAGCCGTGCCTCGTTGGAAAGCTCTTTGGCAGCCGCTCGCGTGGCCCCACAGCCCGTGGGGCTGCGGGCTTTGCAGCGGCCGTTAGCCTCGGCGCCAGCGGCGCCCACGTGGCGCCGCCGCGCCAGCCTGCGAAGCATTTTCCGGTAGGGCCGCGGCTCTGGCGACAGCTCCCACGCCCGAAGAGCCAGGAGGGAAAGCCGTGCCTCGTTGGAAAGCTCTTTGGCAGCCACTCGCATAGCCCCACAGCCCGTGGGGCTACGGGCTTTGCGGCGGCCGTCAGCCTCGGCGTCGTAGGCACCCACGTTGGGCCGCTGCGCCAGCCTGCGAAGCATTTTCCGGTAGGGCCGCGGCTCTGGCGACAGCTCCCACGCCCGAAGAGCCAGGAGGGAAAGCCGTGCCTCGTTGGAAATCTCTTTGTCAGCGACTCGCGTGGCCCCACAGCCCGTGGGACTGCGGGCTTTGCGGCGGCCGTCAGCCCCGGCGCCACTGGCACCCACGTGGGGCCGCCGCGCCAGCCTGCGAAGCATTTTCCGGTAGGGCCGCGTCTCTGGCGACAGCTCCCACGCCCGAAGAGCCAGGAGGGAAAGCCGTGCCTCGTTGGAAAGCTCTTTGGCAGCCACTTGCATGGCCCCACAGCCAATGGGGCTGCGGGCTTTGCGGCGGCCGTCAGCCTCGGCACCACCGGCGCCCACGTTGCATCGCTGCGCCAGCCTGCGAAGCATTTTCCGGTAGGGCCGCGTCTCTGGCGACAGCTCCCACGCCCGAAGAGCCAGGAGGGAAAGCCGTGCCTCGTTGGAAAGCTCTTTGGCAGCCGCTCGCGTGGCCCCACAGCCCGTGGGGCTGCGGGCTTTGTGGCGGACGTCAGCCTGGGCGCCACCGGCGCCCAGGTGGTGCCGCCACGCCAGCCTGCGAAGCATTTTCCGGTAGGGCAGCGGCTCTGGCGACAGCTCCCACGGCCGAAGAGCCAGGAGAGAAAGCCATGCCTCATTGGAAAGCTCTTTGGCAGCCGCTCGCGTGGCCCCACAGCCCGTGGGGCTGCGGGCTTTGCTGTGGCCGTCAGACTCGGCGCCAGCGGCGGCCACATTGCGCCGCCGCGCCAGCCTGCGAAGCATTTTCCGGTAGGGCCGCGGCTCTGGCGACAGCTCCCACGCCCGAAGAGCCAGGAGGGAAAGCCGTGCCTCGTTGGAAAGCTCTTTGGCAGCCGCTCACGTGGCCCCACAGCCCGTGGGGCTGCGGGCTTTCCGGTGGCCGTCAGCCTGGGCGCCACCGGCGCCCACGTTGCGCCGCTGCGCCAGCCTGCGAAGCATTTTCCGGTAGGGCCGCGGCTCTGGCGACAGCTCCCACGCCCGAAGAGTCAGGAGGGAAAGCCTTGCCTCGTTGGAAAGCTCTTTGGCAGCCGCTCGCGTGGCCCCACAGCCCGTGGGGCTGCGGGCTTTGCGGCGGCCGTCAGCCTCAGCGCCACCGGCGTCCACGTCGGGCTGCCGCGCTAGCCTGCGAAGCATTTTCCGGAAGGGCCGCGGCTCTGGTGACAGCTCCCACGGCCGAAGAGCCAGGAGGGAAAGCGGTGCCTCGTTGGAAAGCTCTTTGGCAGCCGCTCGCGTGGCCCCACAGCCCGTGGGGCTGCGGGCTTTCCGGCGGCCGTCAGCCTGGGCGACACCGGCGCCCACGTGGCGCCACCGCGCCAGCCTGCGAAGCATTTTCCGGTAGGGCCGCGTCTCTGGCGACAGCTCCCATGCCCGATGAGCCAGGAGGGAAAGCCGTGCCTCGTTGGAAAGCTCTTTGGCAGCCGCTCGCATGGCCCCACAGCCCGTGGGGCTGCGGGCTTTGTGGCAGCCGTCAGCCTCGGCGCCACTGGCATCCACGTGGGGCCGCTGCGCCAGCCTGCGAAGCATTTTCCGGTAGGGCCGCAGCTCTGGCTACAGCTCCCACGCCCGAAGAGCCAGGAGGGAAAGCCGTGCCTCGTTGGAAAGCTCTTTGGCAGCCGCTCGCATGGCCCCACAGCCCGTGGGGCTGCGGGCTTTGCGGCGGCCATCAGCCTCGGCAACACCGTCGCCCACATGGCGCTGCTGCACCAGCCTGCGAAGCATTTTCCGGTAGGGCTGCGTCTCTGGCGACAGCTCCCACGGCCGAAGAGCCAGGAGGGAAAGCCGTGCCTCATTGGAAAGCTCTTTGGCAGCCGCTCGCATGGCCCCACAGTCCGTGGGGCTGCGGACTTTGCGGTGGCCGTCAGCCTCGGCTCCACTGGCGCCAACGTGGTGCCGCCGCGCCAGCCTGCGAAGCATTTTCCGGTAGGGCTGCATCTCTGGCGACAGCTCCCACGGCCGAAGAGCCAGGAGGGAAAGCCGTGCCTCGTTGGAAAGCTCTTTGGCAGCCGCTCGCGTGGCCCCACAGCCCATGGGGCTGCGGGCTTTGCGGCGGCCATCAGCCTCAGCGCCACGGGCGCCCATGTGGTGCCGCCGCGCCAGCCTGCGAAGCATTTTCCGGTAGGGCAGCGGCTCTGGCGACAGCTCCCACGGCCGAAGAGCCAGGAGGGAAAGCCATGCCTCATTGGAAAGCTCTTTGGCAGCCGCTCGCGTGGCCCCACAGCCCGTGGGGCTGCGGGCTTTGCTGTGGCCGTCAGACTCGGCGCCAGCGGCGGCCACATTGCGCCGCCGCGCCAGCCTGCGAAGCATTTTCCGGTAGGGCCGCGTCTCTGGCGACAGCTCCCACGCCCGAAGAGCCAGGAGGGAAAGCCGTGCCTCGTTGGAAAGGTCTTTGGCAGCCGCTCGCGTGGCCCCACAGCCCCTGGGGCTGCGGGCTTTGCGGCGGCCGTCACCCTGGGCGAAACCGGTGCCCACGTGGGGCCGCCGCTCAGCCTGCGAAGCATTTTCCGGTAGGGCCGCGTCTCTGGCGACAGCTCCCACGCCCGAAGAGCCAGGAGGGAAAGCCGTGCCTCGTTGGAAAGCTCTTTGGCAGCCGCTCACGTGGCCCCACAGCCCGTGGGGCTGCGGGCTTTCCGGTGGCCGTCAGCCTGGGCGCCACCGGCGCCCACGTTGCGCCGCTGCGCCAGCCTGCGAAGCATTTTCCGGTAGGGCCGCGTCTCTGGCGACAGCTCCCACGCCCGAAGAGTCAGGAGGGAAAGCCATGCCTCGTTGGAAAGCTCTTTGGCAGCCGCTCGCGTGGCCCCACAGCCCGTGGGGCTGCGGGCTTTGCGGCGGCCGTCAGCCTCGGCGCCACCGGCGTCCACGTCGGGCTGCCGCGCTAGCCTGCGAAGCATTTTCCGGTAGGGCCGCGGCTCTGGTGACAGCTCCCACGCCCGAAGAGCCAGGAGGGAAAGCCGTGCCTCGTTGGAAAGCTCTTTGGCAGCCGCTCGCGTGGCCCCACAGCCCGTGGGGCTGCGGGCTTTCCGGCGGCCGTCAGCCTGGGCGACACCGGCGCCCACATGGCGCCACCGCGCCAGCCTGCGAAGCATTTTCCGGTAGGGCCGCGTCTCTGGCGACAGCTCCCATGCCCGATGAGCCAGGAGGGAAAGCCGTGCCTCGTTGGAAAGCTCTTTGGCAGCCGCTCGCATGGCCCCACAGCCCGTGGGGCTGCGGGCTTTGCGGCAGCCGTCAGCCTCGGCGCCACTGGCACCCACGTGGGGCCGCTGCGCCAGCCTGCGAAGCATTTTCCGGTAGGGCCGCAGCTCTGGCTACAGCTCCCACGCCCAAAGAGCCAGGAGGGAAAGCCGTGCCTCGTTGGAAAGCTCTTTGGCAGCCGCTCGCATGGCCCCACAGCCCGTGGGGCTGCGGGCTTTGCGGCGGCCGTCAGCCTCGGCCCCACCGGCGCCCACGTCGGGCCGCCGCGCCAGCCTGCAAAGCATTTTCCGGTAGGGCCGCGGCTCTGGCAACAGCTCCCACGGCCGAAGAGCCAGGAGGGAAAGCCGTGCCTCGTTGGAAAGCTCTTTGGCAGCCGCTCGCGTGGCCCCACAGCCCGTGGGGCTGCGGGCTTTGCAGCGGCCGTTAGCCTCGGCGTCGTAGGCACCCACGTTGGGCCGCTGCGCCAGCCTGCGAACCATTTTCCGGTAGGGCCGTGGCTCTGGCGACAGCTCCCACGCCCGAAGAGCCAGGAGGGAAAGCCGTGCCTCGTTGGAAATCTCTTTGGCAGCGACTCGCGTGGCCCCACAGCCCGTGGGACTGCGGGCTTTGCGGCGGCCGTCAGCCCCGGAGCCACTGGCACCCACGTGGGGCCGCCGCGCCAGCCTGCGAAGCATTTTCCTGTAGGGCCGCGTCTCTGGCGACAGCTCCCACGCCCAAAGAGCCAGGAGGGAAAGCCGTGCCTCGTTGGAAAGCTCTTTGGCAGCCACTTGCATGGCCCCACAGCCCATGGGGCTGCGGGCTTTGCGGCGGCCGTCAGCCTCGGCACCACCGGCGCCCACGTTGCATCGCTGCGCCAGCCTGCGAAGCATTTTCCGGTAGGGCCGCGTCTCTGGCGACAGCTCCCACGCCCGAAGAGCCAGGAGGGAAAGCCGTGCCTCGTTGGAAAGCTCTTTGGCAGCCGCTCGCATGGCCCCACAGCCCGTGGGGCTGCGGGCTTTGCGGCAGCCGTCAGCCTCGGCGCCACTGGCACCCACGTGGGGCCGCTGCGCCAGCCTGCGAAGCATTTTCCGGTAGGGCCGCGGCTCTGGCGACAGCTCCCACAGCCGAAGAGCCAGGAGGGAAAGCCATGCCTCGTTGGAAAGCTCTTTGGCAGCCGCTCGCGTGGCCCCACAGCCCGTGGGGTTGCGGGCTTTGCAGCGGCCGTCAGCCTCGGCGCCAGCGGCGCCCACGTGGCGCCGCCGCGCCAGCCTGCGAAGCATTTTTCGGTAGGGCCGCGGCTCTGGCGACAGCTCCCACGCCCGAAGAGCCAGGAGGGAAAGCCGTGCCTCGTTGGAAAGCTCTTTGGCAGCCGCTCGCGTGGCCCCACAGCCCGTGGGGCTGCGGGCTTTGCAGCGGCCGTTAGCCTCGGCGCCAGCGGCGCCCACGTGGCGCCGCCGCGCCAGCCTGCGAAGCATTTTCCGGTAGGGCCGCGGCTCTGGCGACAGCTCCCATGACCGAAGAGCCAGGAGAGAAAGCCGTGCCTCGTTGGAAAGCGCTTTGGCAGCCGCTCGCGTGGCCCCACAGCCCGTGGGGCTGCGGGCCTCGCGGAAGCCGTCAGCCTCGACGCCAGCGGCGCCCACGTGGGGCCGCTGCGCCAGCCTGCGAAGCATTTTCCGGTAGGGCCGCGGCTCTGGCGACAGCTCCCACAGCCGAAGAGCCAGGAGGGAAAGCCATGCCTCGTTGGAAAGCTCTTTGGCAGCCGCTCGCGTGGCCCCACAGCCCGTGGGGCTGCGGGCTTTGCAGCGGCCGTCAGCCTCGGCGCCAGCGGCGCCCACGTGGCGCCGCCGCGCCAGCCTGCGAAGCATTTTTCGGTAGGGCCGCGGCTCTGGCGACAGCTCCCACGCCCGAAGAGCCAGGAGGGAAAGCCGTGCCTCGTTGGAAAGCTCTTTGGCAGCCGCTCGCGTGGCCCCACAGCCCGTGGGGCTGCGGGCTTTGCAGCGGCCGTTAGCCTCGGCGCCAGCGGCGCCCACGTGGCGCCGCCGCGCCAGCCTGCGAAGCATTTTCCGGTAGGGCCGCGGCTCTGGCGACAGCTCCCACGGCCGAAGAGCCAGGAGGGAAAGCCGTGCCTCGTTGGAAAGCTCTTTGGCAGCCACTTGCATGGCCCCACAGCCCATGGGGCTGCGGGCTTTGCGGCGGCCGTCAGCATCGGCCCCACCGGCGCCCACGTGGCACCGCTGCGCCAGCCTGCGAAGCATTTTCCGGTAGGGCTGCATCTCTGGCGACAGCTCCCACGGCCGAAGAGCCAGGAGGGAAAGCCGTGCCTCGTTGGAAAGCTCTTTGGCAGCCGCTCGCGTGGCCCCACAGCCCATGGGGCTGCGGGCTTTGCGGCGGCCATCAGCCTCAGCGCCACGGGCGCCCATGTGGTGCCGCCGCGCCAGCCTGCGAAGCATTTTCCGGTAGGGCAGCGGCTCTGGCGACAGCTCCCACGGCCGAAGAGCCAGGAGAGAAAGCCATGCCTCATTGGAAAGCTCTTTGGCAGCCGCTCGCGTGGCCCCACAGCCCGTGGGGCTGCGGGCTTTGCTGTGGCCGTCAGACTCGGCGCCAGCGGCGGCCACATTGCGCCGCCGCGCCAGCCTGCGAAGCATTTTCCGGTAGGGCCGCGTCTCTGGCGACAGCTCCCACGCCCGAACAGCCAGGAGGGAAAGCCGTGCCTCGTTGGAAAGCTCTTTGGCAGCCGCTCGCGTGGCCCCACAGCCCCTGGGGCTGCGGGCTTTGCGGCGGCCGTCACCCTGGGCGAAACCGGTGCCCACGTGGGGCCGCCGCTCAGCCTGCGAAGCATTTTCCGGTAGGGCCGCGTCTCTGGCGACAGCTCCCACGCCCGAAGAGCCAGGAGGGAAAGCCGTGCCTCGTTGGAAAGCTCTTTGGCAGCCGCTCACGTGACCCCACAGCCCGTGGGGCTGCGGGCTTTCCGGTGGCCGTCAGCCTGGGCGCCACCGGCGCCCACGTTGCGCCGCTGCACCAGCCTGCGAAGCATTTTCCGGTAGGGCCGCGTCTCTGGCGACAGCTCCCACGCCCGAAGAGTCAGGAGGGAAAGCCATGCCTCGTTGGAAAGCTCTTTGGCAGCCGCTCGCGTGGCCCCACAGCCCGTGGGGCTGCGGGCTTTGCGGCGGCCGTCAGCCTCGGCGCCACCGGCGTCCACGTCGGGCTGCCGCGCTAGCCTGCGAAGCATTTTCCGGTAGGGCCGCGGCTCTGGTGACAGCTCCCACGCCCGAAGAGCCAGGAGGGAAAGCCGTGCCTCGTTGGAAAGCTCTTTGGCAGCCGCTCGCGTGGCCCCACAGCCCGTGGGGCTGCGGGCTTTCCGGCGGCCGTCAGCCTGGGCGACACCGGCGCCCACGTGGCGCCACCGCGCCAGCCTGCGAAGCATTTTCCGGTAGGGCCGCGTCTCTGGCGACAGCTCCCATGCCCGATGAGCCAGGAGGGAAAGCCGTGCCTCGTTGGAAAGCTCTTTGGCAGCCGCTCGCATGGCCCCACAGCCCGTGGGGCTGCGGGCTTTGCGGCAGCCGTCAGCCTCGGCGCCACTGGCACCCACGTGGGGCCGCTGCGCCAGCCTGCGAAGCATTTTCCGGTAGGGCCGCAGCTCTGGCTACAGCTCCCACGCCCAAAGAGCCAGGAGGGAAAGCCGTGCCTCGTTGGAAAGCTCTTTGGCAGCCGCTCGCATGGCCCCACAGCCCGTGGGGCTGCGGGCTTTGCGGCGGCCGTCAGCCTCGGCCCCACCGGCGCCCACGTCGGGCCGCCGCGCCAGCCTGCGAAGCATTTTCCGGTAGGGCCGCGGCTCTGGCAACAGCTCCCACGGCCGAAGAGCCAGGAGGGAAAGCCGTGCCTCGTTGGAAAGCTCTTTGGCAGCCGCTCGCGTGGCCCCACAGCCCGTGGGGCTGCGGGCTTTGCAGCGGCCGTTAGCCTCGGCGTCGTAGGCACCCACGTTGGGCCGCTGCGCCAGCCTGCGAAGCAGTTTCCGGTAGGGCCGCGGCTCTGGCGACAGCTCCCACGCCCGAAGAGCCAGGAGGGAAAGCCGTGCCTCGTTGGAAATCTCTTTGGCAGCGACTCGCGTGGCCCCACAGCCCGTGGGACTGCGGGCTTTGCGGCGGCCGTCAGCCCCGGAGCCACTGGCACCCACGTGGGGCCGCCGCGCCAGCCTGCGAAGCATTTTCCTGTAGGGCCGCGTCTCTGGCGACAGCTCCCACGCCCAAAGAGCCAGGAGGGAAAGCCGTGCCTCGTTGGAAAGCTCTTTGGCAGCCACTTGCATGGCCCCACAGCCCATGGGGCTGCGGGCTTTGCGGCGGCCGTCAGCCTCGGCACCACCGGCGCCCACGTTGCATCGCTGCGCCAGCCTGCGAAGCATTTTCCGGTAGGGCCGCGTCTCTGGCGACAGCTCCCACGCCCGAAGAGCCAGGAGGGAAAGCCGTGCCTCGTTGGAAAGCTCTTTGGCAGCCGCTCGCATGGCCCCACAGCCCGTGGGGCTGCGGGCTTTGCGGCAGCCGTCAGCCTCGGCACCACTGGCACCCACGTGGGGCCGCTGCGCCAGCCTGCGAAGCATTTTCCGGTAGGGCCGCGGCTCTGGCGACAGCTCCCACGGCCGAAGAGCCAGGAGGGAAAGCCGTGCCTCGTTGGAAAGCTCTTTGGCAGCCACTTGCATGGCCCCACAGCCCATGGGGCTGCGGGCTTTGCGGCGGCCGTCAGCATCGGCCCCACCGGCGCCCACGTGGCACCGCTGCGCCAGCCTGCGAAGCATTTTCCGGTAGGGCCGCGTCTCTGGCGACAGCTCCCACGCCCGAAGAGCCAGGAGGGAAAGCCGTGCCTCGTTGGAAAGCTCTTTGGCAGCCGCTCGCATGGCCCCAACGCCCGTGGGGCTGCGGGCTTTGCGGCAGCCGTCAGCCTCGGCGCCACTGGTACCCACGTGGGGCCGCTGCGCCAGCCTGCGAAGCATTTTCCGGTAGGGCCGCGGCTCTGGCGACAGCTCCCACGGCCGAAGAGCCAGGAGGGAAAGCCATGCCTCGTTGGAAAGCACTTTGGCAGCCGCTCGCGTGGCCCCACAGCCCGTGGGGCTGCGGGCTTTGCAGCGGCCGTCAGCCTCGGCGCCAGCGGCGCCCACGTGGCGCCGCCGCGCCAGCCTGCGAAGCATTTTCCGGTAGGGCCGCGGCTCTGGCGACAGCTCCCACGCCCGAAGAGCCAGGAGGGAAAGCCGTACCTCGTTGGAAAGCGCTTTGGCAGCCGCTCGCGTGGCCCCACAGCCCGTGGGGCTGCGGGCTTTGCGGCAGCCGTCAGCCCCGGCGGCACTGGCACCCACGTGGCGCCGCCGCGCCAGCCTGCGAAGCATTTTCCGGTAGGGCCGCGTCTCTGGCGACAGCTCCCACGGCCGAAGAGCCAGGAGGGAAAGCCGTGCCTCGTTGGAAAGCTCTTTGGCAGCCACTTGCATGGCCCCACAGCCCATGGGGCTGCGGGCTTTGCGGCGGCCGTCAGCATCGGCCCCACCGGCGCCCACGTGGCACCGCTGCGCCAGCCTGCGAAGCATTTTCCGGTAGGGCCGCGGCTCTGGCGACAGCTCCCACGCCCGAAGAGCCAGGAGGGAAAGCCGTGCCTCGTTGGAAAGCTCTTTGGCAGCCACTCGCATGGCCCCAACGCCTGTGGGGCTGCGGGCTTTGCGGCAGCCGTCAGCCTCGGCGCCACTGGTACACACGTGGGGCCGCTGCGCCAGCCTGCGAAGCAGTTTCCGGTAGGGCCGCGTCTCTGGCGACAGCTCCCACGCCCGAAGAGCCAGGAGGGAAAGCCGTGCCTCGTTGGAAATCTCTTTGGCAGCGACTCGCGTGGCCCCACAGCCCGTGGGACTGCGGGCTTTGCGGCGGCCGTCAGCCCCGGCGCCACTGGCACCCACGTGGGGCCGCCGCGCCAGCCTGCGAAGCATTTTCCGGTAGGGCCGCGTCTCTGGCGACAGCTCCCACGCCCAAAGAGCCAGGAGGGAAAGCCGTGCCTCGTTGGAAAGCTCTTTGGCAGCCACTTGCATGGCCCCACAGCCCATGGGGCTGCGGGCTTTGCGGCGGCCGTCAGCCTCGGCACCACCGGCGCCCACGTTGCATCGCTGCGCCAGCCTGCGAAGCATTTTCCGGTAGGGCCGCGTCTCTGGCGACAGCTCCCACGCCCGAAGAGCCAGGAGGGAAAGCCGTGCCTCGTTGGAAAGCTCTTTGGCAGCCGCTCGCATGGCCCCACAACCCGTGGGGCTGCGGGCTTTGCGGCAGCCGTTAGCCTCGGCGCCACTGGCACCCACGTGGGGCCGCTGCGCCAGCCTGCGAAGCATTTTCCGGTAGGGCCGCGTCTCTGGCGACAGCTCCCACGGCCGAAGAGCCAGGAGGGAAAGCCGTGCCTCGTTGGAAAGCTCTTTGGCAGCCGCTCGCATGGCCCCACAACCCGTGGGGCTGCGGGCTTTGCGGCAGCCGTCAGCCTCGGCGCCACTGGCACCCACGTGGGGCCGCTGCGCCAGCCTGCGAAGCATTTTCCGGTAGGGCCGCGTCTCTGGCGACAGCTCCCACGGCCGAAGAGCCAGGAGGGAAAGCCGTGCCTCGTTGGAAAGCTCTTTGGCAGCCACTTGCATGGCCCCACAGCCCATGGGGCTGCGGGCTTTGCGGCGGCCGTCAGCATCGGCCCCACCGGCGCCCACGTGGCACCGCTGCGCCAGCCTGCGAAGCATTTTCCGGTAGGGCCGCGTCTCTGGCGACAGCTCCCACGCCCGAAGAGCCAGGAGGGAAAGCCGTGCCTCGTTGGAAAGCTCTTTGGCAGCCGCTCGCATGGCCCCAACGCCCGTGGGGCTGCGGGCTTTGCGGCAGCCGTCAGCCTCGGCGCCACTGGTACCCACGTGGGGCCGCTGCGCCAGCCTGCGAAGCATTTTCCGGTAGGGCCGCGGCTCTGGCGACAGCTCCCACGGCCGAAGAGCCAGGAGGGAAAGCCATGCCTCGTTGGAAAGCACTTTGGCAGCCGCTCGCGTGGCCCCACAGCCCGTGGGGCTGCGGGCTTTGCAGCGGCCGTCAGCCTCGGCGCCAGCGGCGCCCACGTGGCGCCGCCGCGCCAGCCTGCGAAGCATTTTCCGGTAGGGCCGCGGCTCTGGCGACAGCTCCCACGCCCGAAGAGCCAGGAGGGAAAGCCGTACCTCGTTGGAAAGCGCTTTGGCAGCCACTCGCGTGGCCCCACAGCCCGTGGGGCTGCGGGCTTTGCGGCAGCCGTCAGCCCCGGCGGCACTGGCACCCACGTGGCGCCGCCGCGCCAGCCTGCGAAGCATTTTCCGGTAGGGCCGCGGCTCTGGCGACAGCTCCCACGGCCGAAGAGCCAGGAGGGAAAGCCGTGCCTCGTTGGAAAGCTCTTTGGCAGCCACTTGCATGGCCCCACAGCCCGTGGGGCTGCGGGCTTTGCGGCGGCCGTCAGCATCGGCCCCACCGGCGCCCACGTGCCACCGCTGCGCCAGCCTGCGAAGCATTTTCCGGTAGGGCCGCGGCTCTGGCGACAGCTCCCACGCCCGAAGAGCCAGGAGGGAAAGCCGTGCCTCGTTGGAAAGCTCTTTGGCAGCCACTCGCATGGCCCCAACGCCTGTGGGGCTGCGGGCTTTGCGGCAGCCGTCAGCCTCGGCGCCACTGGTACACACGTGGGGCCGCTGCGCCAGCCTGCGAAGCAGTTTCCGGTAGGGCCGCGGCTCTGGCGACAGCTCCCATGACCGAAGAGCCAGGAGGGAAAGCCGTGCCTCGTTGGAAAGCGCTTTGGCAGCCGCTCGCGTGGCCCCACAGCCCATGGGGCTGCGGGCTTTGCGGCGGCCGTCAGCCTGGGCGCCACCGGTGCCCACGTTGCGCCGCTGCGCCAGCCTGCGAAGCATTTTCCGGTAGGGCCGCGGCTCTGGCGACAGCTCCCACGCCCAAAGAGTCAGGAGGGAAAGCCATGCCTCGTTGGAAAGCTCTTTGGCAGCCGCTCATGTGGCCCCACAGCCCGTGGGGCTGCGGGCTTTTTTGCGGCCGTCAGCGTCGGCGCCACCGGCGTCCACGTTGGGCCGCCGCGCCAGCCTGCGAAGCATTTTCCGGTAGGGCCGCGTCTCTGGCGACAGCTCCCACGCCCGAAGAGCCAGGAGGGAAAGCCGTGCCTCGTTGGAAAGCTCTTTGGCAGCCGCTCGCGTGGCCCCACAGCCCGTGGGGCTGCGGGCTTTGCGGCAGCCGTCAACCCCGGCGCCACTGGCACCCACGTGGGGCCGCCGCGCCAGCCTGCGAAGCATTTTCCGGTAGGGCCGCGTCTCTGGCGACAGCTCCCACGCCCGAAGAGCCAGGAGGGAAAGCCGTGCCTCGTTGGAAAGCTCTTTGGCAGCCACTTGCATGGCCCCACAGCCCATGGGGCTGCGGGCTTTGCGGCGGCCGTCAGCCTCGGCACCACCGGCGCCCATGTTGCACCGCTGCGCCAGCCTGCGAAGCATTTTCCGGTAGGGCCGCGGCTCTGGCGACAGCTCCCACGCCCGAAGAGCCACGAGGGAAAGCCGTGCCTCGTTGGAAAGCTCTTTGGCAGCCGCTCGCGTGGCCCCACAGCCCGTGGGGCTGCGGGCTTTGCAGCGGCCGTCAGCCTCGGCGACACCGACGCCCACGTGGGGCCGCTGCGCCAGCCTGCGAAGCATTTTCCGGTAGGGCCGTGGCTCTGGCGACAGCTCCCACGCCCGAAGAGCCAGGAGGGAAAGCCGTGCCTCATTGGAAAGCTCTTAGGCAGCCGCTCGCGTGGCCCCACAGCCCGTGGGGCTGCGGGCTTTGCGGCGGCCGTCAGCCTGGGCGACACCGGCGCCCAGGTGGGGCCTCCGCGCTAGCCTACGAAGCATTTTCCGGTAGGGCCGCGTCTCTGGCGACAGCTCCCACGCCCGAAGAGCCAGGAGGGAAAGCCTTGCCTCGTTGGAAAGCTCTTTGGCAGCCACTCGCGTGGCCCTAAAGCCCGTGGGGCTGCGGGCTTTGCGGCGGCCGTCAGCCTCGGCGTCATAGGCACCCACGTTGGGCCGCCGCACCAGCCTGGGAAGCATTTTCCGGTACGGCCGCGTCTCTGGCGACAGCTCCCACACCCGAAGAGCCAGGAGGGAAAGCCGTGCCTCGTTGGAAAGCTCTTTGGCAGCCACTCGCATGGCCCCACAGCCCGTGGGGCTGCGGGCTTTGCGGCGGCCGTCAGCCTCGGCGCCACTGGCACCCAGGTGGGGCCGCCGCGCCAGCCTGCGAAGCATTTTCCGGTAGGTCCGCGTCTCTGGCGACAGCTCCCACGCCCGAAGAGCCAGGAGGGAAAGCCGTGCCTCGTTGGAAAGCTCTTTGGCAGCCGCTCGCGTGGCCCCACAGCCCGTGGGGCTGCGGGCTTTGTGGCGGCCGTCAGCCTGGGCGCCACCGGCGCCCAGGTGGCGCAGCCACGCCAGCCTGCGAAGCATTTTCCGGTAGGGCCGCGTCTCTGGCGACAGCTCCCACGCCCGAAGAGCCAGGAGGGAAAGCCTTGCCTCGTTGGAAAGCTCTTTGGCAGCCACTCGCGTGGCCCTAAAGCCCGTGGGGCTGCGGGCTTTGCGGCGGCCGTCAGCCTCGGCGCCACCGACGCCCACGTGGGGCCGCTGCGCCAACCAGAGAAGCATTTTCCGGTAGGGCCGCGTCTCTGGCGACAGCTCCCACGCCCGAAGAGCCAGGAGGGAAAGCCGTGCCTCATTGGAAAGCTCTTTGGCAGTCGCTCGCGTGGCCCCACAGCCCGTGGGGCTGCGGGCTTTCCGGCGGCCGTCACCCTGGGCGACACCGGCGCCCACGTCGTGCCGCTGCGCCAGCCTGCAAAGCATTTTCCGGTAGGGCCGCGTCTCTGGCGACAGCTCCCACGGCCGAAGAGCCAGGAGGGAAAGCCGTGCCTCGTTGGAAAGCTCTTTGGCAGCCGCTCGCGTGGCCCCACAGCCCATGGGGCTGCGGGCTTTGCGGCGGCCGTCAGCCTGGGCGACACCGGCGCCCACGTTGCGCCGCTGCGCCAGCCTGCGAAGCATTTTCCGGTAGGGCTGCAGCTCTGGCGACAGCTCCCACGCCCGAAGAGCCAGGACGGAAAGCCGTGCCTCATTGGAAATCTCTTTGGCAGCCGCTTGCGTGGCCCCACAGCCCATGGGGCTGCGGGCTTTGCAGCGGCCGTCAGCCTCGGCGCCACCGACGCCCACGTGGGGCCGCTGCGCCAGCCTGCGAAGCATTTTCCGGTAGGGCCGCGGCTCTGGCGACAGCTGCCACGCCCGAAGAGCCAGGAGGGAAAGCCGTGCCGCGTTGGAAAGCTCTTTGGCAGCCGCCTGCGTGGCCCCACAGCCCGTGGGGCTGCGGGCTTTGTGGCGGCCGTCAGCCTGGGCGCCACCGGCGCCCAGGTGGCGCAACCACGCCAGCCTGCGAAGCATTTTCCGGTAGGGCCACGTCTCTGGCGACAGCTCCCACGCCCGAAGAGCCAGGAGGGAAAGCCTTGCCTCGTTGGAAAGCTCTTTGGCAGCCACTCGCGTGGCCCTAAAGCCCGTGGGGCTGCGGGCTTTGCGGCGGCCGTCAGCCTCGGCGCCACCGACGCCCACGGGGGGCCGCTGCGCCAGCCAGAGAAGCATTTTCCGGTAGGGCCGCGGCTCTGGCGACAGCTCCCACGCCCGAAGAGCCAGGAGGGAAAGCCGTGCCTCATTGGAAAGCTCTTTGGCAGTCGCTCGTGTGGCCCCACAGCCCGTGGGGCTGCGGGCTTTCCGGCGGCCATCACCCTGGGCGACACCGGCGCCCACGTCGGGCCGCTGCGCCAGCCTGCAAAGCATTTTCCGGTAGGGCCGCGTCTCTGGCGACAGCTCCCACGGCCGAAGAGCCAGGAGGGAAAGCCGTGCCTCGTTGGAAAGCTCTTTGGCAGCCGCTCGCGTGGCCCCACAGCCCATGGGGCTGCGGGCTTTGCGGCGGCCGTCAGCCTGGGCGCCACCGGCGCCCACGTTGCGCCGCTGCGCCAGCCTGCGAAGCATTTTCCGGTAGGGCTGCAGCTCTGGCGACAGCTCCCACGCCCGAAGAGCCAGGAGGGAAAGCCGTGCCTCATTGGAAATCTCTTTGGCAGCCGCTTGCGTGGCCCCACAGCCCATGGGGCTGCGGGCTTTGCAGCGGCCGTCAGCCTCGGCGCCACCGACGCCCACGTGGGGCCGCTGCGCCAGCCTGCGAAGCATTTTCCGGTAGGGCCGCGGCTCTGGCGACAGCTGCCACGGCCGAAGAGCCAGGAGGGAAAGCCGTGCCGCGTTGGAAAGCTCTTTGGCAGCCGCTCGCGTGGCCCCACAGCCCGTGGGGCTGCAGGCTTTGCGGCGGCCGTCAGCCTCGGCGCCACCGGCGCCCACGTGGCGCCGCCGCGCCAGCCTGCGAAGCATTTTCCGGTAGGGCTGCAGCTCTGGCAACAGCTCCCACGCCCGAAGAGCCAGGAGGGAAAGCCGTGCCTCGTTGGAAAGCTCTTTGGCAGCCGCTCGCGTGGCCCCACAGCCCATGGGGCTGCGGGTTTTCCGGCGGCCGTCAGCCTGGGCGACACCGGCGCCCAGGTGGGGCGGCCGCGCTAGCCTACGAAGCATTTTCCGGTAGGGCCGCGGATCTGGCGACAGCTCCCACGCCCGAAGAGCCAGGAGGGAAAGCCATGCCTCGTTGGAAAGCTCTTTGGCAGCCGCTCGCGTGGCCCCACAGTCCGTGGGGCTGCGGGCTTTGCGGCGGCCGTCAGCCTGGGCGACACCGGCGCCCATGTTGCGCCGCCTCGCCAGCCTGCAAAGCATTTTCCGGTAGGGCCGCGTCTCTGGCGACAGCTCCCACGCCCGAAGAGCCAGGAGGGAAAGCCGTGCCTCGTTGGAAAGCTCTTTGGCAGCCGCTCGCGTGGCCCCACAGCCCATGGGGCTGCGGGCTTTGCGGCGGCCGTAAGCCTGGGCGCCACCGGCGCCCACGTTGCGCCGCTGCGCCAGCCTGCGAAGCATTTTCCGGTAGGGCTGCAGCTCTGGCGACAGCTCCCACGCCCGAAGAGCCAGGAGGGAAAGCCGTGCCTCGTTGGAAAGCTCTTTGGCAGCCGCTTGCGTGGCCCCACAGCCCATGGGGCTGCGGGCTTTGCGGCAGCCGTCAGCCTCGGCGCCACCGGCGCCCACGTGGCGGCGCCGCGCCAGCCTGCGAAGCATTTTCCGGTAGGGCCGCGTCTCTGGCGACAGCTCCCACGCCCGAAGAGCCAGGAGGGAAAGCCGTGCCTCGTTGGAAAACTCTTTGGCAGCCGCTTGCGTGGCCCCACAGCCCATGGGGCTGCGGGCTTTGCGGCAGCCGTCAGCCTGGGTGACAACGGCGCCCACGTTGCGCCGCTGCGCAAGCCTGCGAAGCATTTTCCGGTAGGGCCGTTGCTCTGGCGACAGCTCCCACGCCCGAAGAGCCAGGAGGGAAAGCCGTGCCTCATTGGAAAGCTCTTAGGCAGCCGCTCGCGTGGCCCCACAGCCCGTGGGGCTGCGGGCTTTGCGGCGGCCGTCAGCCTGGGCGACACCGGCGCCCAGGTGGGGCCTCCGCGCTAGCCTACGAAGCATTTTCCGGTAGGGCCGCGTCTCTGGCGACAGCTCCCACGGACGAAGAGCCAGGAGGGAAAGCCTTGCCTCGTTGGAAAGCTCTTTGGCAGCCACTCGCGTGGCCCTAAAGCCCGTGGGGCTGCGGGCTTTGCGGCGGCCGTCAGCCTCGGCGTCATAGGCACCCATGTTGGGCCGCCGCACCAGCCTGGGAAGCATTTTCCGGTACGGCCGCGTCTCTGGCGACAGCTCCCACACCCGAAGAGCCAGGAGGGAAAGCCGTGCCTCGTTGGAAAGCTCTTTGGCAGCCACTCGCATGGCCCCACAGCCCGTGGGGCTGCGGGCTTTGCGGCGGCCGTCAGCCCCGGAGCCACTGGCACCCACGTGGGGCCGCCGCGCCAGCCTGCGAAGCATTTTCCGGTAGGTCCGCGTCTCTGGCGACAGCTCCCACGCCCGAAGAGCCAGGAGGGAAAGCCGTGCCTCATTGGAAAGCTCTTTGGCAGTCGCTCGTGTGGCCCCACAGCCCGTGGGGCTGCGGGCTTTGCGGCGGCCATCACCCTGGGCGACACCGGCGCCCACGTCGGGCCGCCGCGCCAGCCTGCGAAGCATTTTCCGGTAGGTCCGCGTCTCTGGCGACAGCTCCCACGCCCGAAGAGCCAGGAGGGAAAGCCGTGCCTCATTGGAAAGCTCTTTGGCAGTCGCTCGTGTGGCCCCACAGCCCGTGGGGCTGCGGGCTTTGCGGCGGCCATCACCCTGGGCGACACCGGCGCCCACGTCGGGCCGCTGCGCCAGCCTGCAAAGCATTTTCCGGTAGGGCCGCGTCTCTGGCGACAGCTCCCACGGCCGAAGAGCCAGGAGGGAAAGCCGTGCCTCGTTGGAAAGCTCTTTGGCAGCCGCTCGCGTGGCCCCACAGCCCATGGGGCTGCGGGCTTTGCGGCGGCCGTCAGCCTGGGCGCCACCGGCGCCCACGTTGCGCCGCTGCGCCAGCCTGCGAAGCATTTTCCGGTAGGGCTGCAGCTCTGGCGACAGCTCCCACGCCCGAAGAGCCAGGAGGGAAAGCCGTGCCTCATTGGAAATCTCTTTGGCAGCCGCTTGCGTGGCCCCACAGCCCGTGGGGCTGCGGGCTTTGCGGCGGCCGTCAGCCTCGGCGCCACCGACGCCCACGTGGCGCCGCCGCGCCAGCCTGCGAAGCATTTTCCGGTAGGGCTGCAGCTCTGGCAACAGCTCCCACGCCCGAAGAGCCAGGAGGGAAAGCCGTGCCTCGTTGGAAAGCTCTTTGGCAGCCGCTCGCGTGGCCCCACAGCCCCTGGGGCTGCGGGTTTTCCGGCGGCCGTCAGCCTGGGCGACACCGGCGCCCAGGTGGGGCGGCCGCGCTAGCCTACGAAGCATTTTCCGGTAGGGCCGCGTCTCTGGCGACAGCTCCCACGCCCGAAGAGCCAGGAGGGAAAGCCTTGCCTCGTTGGAAAGCTCTTTGGCAGCCGCTTGCGTGGCCCCACAGCCCGTGGGGCTGCGGGCTTTGCGGCGGCCGTCAGCCTCAGCGCCACCGACGCCCACGTGGGGCCGCTGCGCCAGCCAGCGAAGCATTTTCCGGTAGGGCCGCGGCTCTGGCGACAGCTCCCACGGCCGAAGAGCCGGGAGGGAAAGCCGTGCCTCGTTGGAAAGCTCTTTGGCAGCCACTCGCATGGCCCCACAGCCCGTGGGGCTACGGGCTTTGCGGCGGCCGTCAGCCTCGGCGTCATAGGCACCCACGTTGGGCCGCCGCACCAGCCTGCGAAGCATTTTCCGGTACGGCCGCGTCTCTGGCGACAGCTCCCACACCCGAAGAGCCAGGAGGGAAAGCCGTGCCTCGTTGGAAAGCTCTTTGGCAGCCACTCGCATGGCCCCACAGCCCGTGGGGCTGCGGGCTTTGTGGCGGCCGTCAGCCCCGGCGCCACTGGCACCCACGTGGGGCCGCCGCGCCAGCCTGCGAAGCATTTTCCGGTAGGTCCGCGTCTCTGGCGACAGCTCCCACGCCCGAAGAGCCAGGAGGGAAAGCCGTGCCTCGTTGGAAAGCTCTTTGGCAGCCGCTCGCGTGGCCCCACAGCCCGTGGGGCTGCGGGCTTTGTGGCGGCCGTCAGCCTGGGCGCCACCGGCGCCCAGGTGGCGCAACCACGCCAGCCTGCGAAGCATTTTCCGGTAGGGCCACGTCTCTGGCGACAGCTCCCACGCCCGAAGAGCCAGGAGGGAAAGCCTTGCCTCGTTGGAAAGCTCTTTGGCAGCCACTCGCGTGGCCCTAAAGCCCGTGGGGCTGCGGGCTTTGCGGCGGCCGTCAGCCTCGGCGCCACCGACGCCCACTTGGGGCCGCTGCGCCAGCCAGAGAAGCATTTTCCGGTAGGGCCGCGGCTCTGGCGACAGCTCCCACGCCCGAAGAGCCAGGAGGGAAAGCCGTGCCTCATTGGAAAGCTCTTTGGCAGTCGCTCGTGTGGCCCCACAGCCCGTGGGGCTGCGGGCTTTCCGGCGGCCGTCACCCTGGGCGACACCGGCGCCCACGTCGGGCCGCTGCGCCAGCCTGCAAAGCATTTTCCGGTAGGGCCGCGTCTCTGGCGACAGCTCCCACGGCCGAAGAGCCAGGAGGGAAAGCCGTGCCTCGTTGGAAAGCTCTTTGGCAGCCGCTCGCGTGGCCCCACAGCCCATGGGGCTGCGGGCTTTGCGGCGGCCGTCAGCCTGGGCGCCACCGGCGCCCCCGTTGCGCCGCTGCGCCAGCCTGCGAAGCATTTTCCGGTAGGGCTGCAGCTCTGGCGACAGCTCCCACGCCCGAAGAGCCAGGAGGGAAAGCCGTGCCTCGTTGGAAAGCTCTTTGGCAGCCGCTCGCGTGGCCCCACAGCCCGTGGGGCTGCGGGTTTTCCGGCGGCCGTCAGCCTGGGCGACACCGGCGCCCAGGTGGGGCGGCCGCGCTAGCCTACGAAGCATTTTCCGGTAGGGCCGCGTCTCTGGCGACAGCTCCCACGCCCGAAGAGCCAGGAGGGAAAGCCGTGCCTCGTTGGAAAGCTCTTTGGCAACCGCTCGCGTGGCCCCACAGCCCGTGGGGCTGCGGGCTTTCTGGAGGCCGTCAGCCTCGGCACCACCGGCGCCCACGTGGCGCCGCCGCGCCAGCCTGCGAAGCATTTTCCAGTAGGGCCGCGTCTCTGGCGACAGCTCCCACGCCCGAAGAGCCAGGAGGGAAAGCCGTGCCTCATTGGAAAGCTCTTTGGCAGCCGCTCGCGTGGCCCTACAGCCCGTGGGGCTGTGGGCTTTCCGGCGGCCGTCAGCCTCGGCGCAACCGGCGCCCATGTCGGGCCGCCGCGCCAGCCTGCGAAGCATTTTCCGGTAGGGCCGCGGCTCTGGCGACAGCTCCCTTGCCCGAAGAGCCAGGAGGGAAAGCCGTGCCTCGTTGCAAAGCTCTTTGGCAGCCGCTCGCGTGGCCCCACAGCCCATGGGGCTGCGGGCTTTGCGGCGGCCGTCAGCCTCGGCGCCACCGTAGCCCACGTGGTGCCGCCGCGCCAGCCTGCGAAGCATTTTCCGGTAGGGCCACGGCTCTGGCGACAGCTCCCACGCCCGAAGAGCCAGGAGGGAAAGCCGTGCCTCGTTCGAAAGCTCTTTGGCAGCCACTCGCGTGGCCCCACAGCCCGTGGGGCTGCGGGCTTTGCGGCGGCCGTCAGCCTCGGCGCCACCGGCGCCCACTTTTGCGCTGCCGCGCCAGCCTGCGAAGCATTTTCCGGTAGAGCCGCTGCTCTGGCGACAGCTCCCACGGCCGAAGAGCCAGGAGGGAAAGCCGTGCCTCGTTGGAAAGCTCTTTGGCAGCCCCTCACGTGGCCCCACAGCCCGTGGGGCTGCGGGCTTTCCGGCAGCCGTCAGCCTCGGCCCCACCGGCGCCCACGTGGCACAGCTGCACCAGCCTGCGAAGCATTTTCCGGTAGGGCCGCGGCTCTGGCGACAGCTCCCACGCCCGAAGAGCCAGGAGGGAAAGCCGTGCCTCGTTGGAAAGCTCTTTGTCAGTCGCTCGCGTGGCCCCACAGCCCGTGGGGCTGCAGGCTTTGCGGCGGCCGTCAACCTCGGCCCCACCGGCGCCCACGTGGCGCCGCCGCGCCAGCCTGCAAAGCATTTTCCGGTAGGGCCGCGGCTCTGGCGACAGCTCCCACACCCGAAGAGCCAGGAGGGAAAGCCGTGCCTCGTTGGAAAGCTCTTTGGCAGCTGCTCGCATGGCCCCACAGCCCATGGGGCTGCGGGCTTTGCGGCGGCCTTCAGCCTGGGAGACACCGGCTCCCACGTGGTGCCGCTGCGCCAGCCTGCGAAGCATTTTCCAGTAGGACCGCGGCTCTGGCGACAGCTCCCACGCCCGAAGAGCCAGGAGGGAAAGCCGTGCCTCGTTGGAAAGCTCTTTGGCAGCCGCTCGCGTGGCCCCACAGCCCGTGGGGCTGCGGGCTTTGCGGCGGCCGTCAGCCTCGGCGACACCGGTGCCCACGTGGTGCTGCCGCGCCAGCCTGCGAAGCATTTTCCGGTAGGGCGGCGGCTCTGGCGACAGCTCCCACGCCCTAAGAGCCAGGAGGGAAAGCCGTGCCTCGTTGGAAAGCTCTTTGGCAGCCGCTCGCGTGGCCCCACAGCCCGTGGGGCTGCGGGCTTTCCGGCGGCCGTCAGCCTCGGCGCCACCGGCGCCCACGTGGCGCCGCCGCGCCAGCCTGCGAAGAATTTTCCAGTAGGGCTGCGGCTCTGGCGACAGCTCCCACACCCGAAGAGCCAGGAGGGAAAGCCGTGCCTCGTTGGAAAGCTCTTTGGCAGCCGCTCGCGTGGCCCTACAGCCCGTGGGGCTGTGTGCTTTCCGGCGGCCGTCAGCCTCGGCGCCATCGGCGCCCACGTCGGGCCGCCGCGCCAGCCTGCGAAGCATTTTCCGGTAGGGCCGCGGCTCTGGCGACAGCTCCCACGGCCGAAGAGCCAGGAGGGAAAGCCGTGCCTCCTTGTAAAGCTCTTTGGCAGCCCCTCACGTGGCCCCACAGCCCGTGGGGCTGCGGGCTTTCCGGCAGCCGTCAGCCTCGGCCCCACCGGCGACCACGTGGCACCGCTGCACCAGCCTGCGAAGCATTTTCCGGTAGGGCCGCGGCTCTGGCGACAGCTCCCACGCCCGAAGAGCCAGGAGGGAAAGCCGTGCCTCGTTGGAAAGCTCTTTGGCAGCCCCTCACGTGGCCCCACAGCCCGTGGGGCTGCGGGCTTTCCGGCAGCCGTCAGCCTCGGCCCCACCGGCGCCCACGTGGCACCGCTGCACCAGCCTGCGAAGCATTTTCCGGTAGGGCCGCGGCTCTGGCGACAGCTCCCACGCCCGAAGAGCCAGGAGGGAAAGCCGGGCCTCATTGGAATGCTCTTTGGCAGTCGCTCGCGTGGCCCCACAGCCCGTGGGGCTGCGGGCTTTCCGGCGGCCGTCAGCCTCGGCGCCACCGGCGCCCACATTGCGCCGCCGCGCCAGCCTGCAAAGCATTTTCCGGTAGGGCCGCGGCTCTGGCGACAGCTCCCACGCCTGAAGAGCCAGGAGGGAAAGCCGTGCCTCGTTGGAAAGCTCTTTGGCAGCCGCTCGCATGACCCCACAGCCCGTGGGGCTGCGGGCTTTCTGGAGGCCGTCAGCCTCGGCGCCACCGGCGCCCACGTGGCGCCGCCGCGCCAGCCTGCGAAGCATTTTCCGGTAGAGCCGCTGCTCTGGCGACAGCTCCCATGCCCGAAGAGCCAGGAGGGAAAGCCGTGCCTCGTTGGAAAGCTCTTTGGCAGCCCCTCACGTGGCCCCACAGCCCGTGGGGCTGCGGGCTTTCCGGCAGCCGTCAGCCTCGGCCCCACCGGCGCCCACGTGGCACCGCTGCACCAGCCTGCGAAGCATTTTGCGGTAGGGCCGCGGCTCTGGCGACAGCTCCCACGCCCGAAGAGCCAGGAGGGAAAGCCGGCCCTCATTGGAATGCTCTTTGGCAGTCGCTCGCGTGGCCCCACAGCCCGTGGGGCTGCGGGCTTTCCGGCGGCCGTCAGTCTCGGCGCCACCGGCGCCCACTTTGCGCCGCCGCTCCAGCCTGCAAAGTATTTTCCGGTAGGGCCGCGGCTCTGGCGACAGCTCCCACGCCCGAAGAGCCAGGAGGGAAAGCCGTGCCTCGTTGGAAAGCTCTTTGGCAGCCGCTCGCGTGGCCCCACAGCCCGTGGGGCTGCGGGCTTTCCGGCAGCCGTCAGCCTCGGCGCCACCGGCCCCCACGTGGCACCGCTGCACCAGCCTGCGAAGCATTTTCCAGTAGGGCCGCGGCTCTGGCGACAGCTCCCACGCCCGAAGAGCCAGGAAGGAAAGCCGTGCCTCGTTGGAAAGCTCTTTGGCAGCCGCTCGCGTGGCCCCACAGCCCGTGGGGCTGCGGGCTTTGCGGCAGCCGGCAGCCTCGGCGCCAACGGCGCCCACGTGGCGCGACCGCGCCAGCCTGCGAAGCATTTTCTGGTAGGGCCGCGGCTCTGGCGACAGCTCCCACGCCCGAAGAGCCAGGAGGGAAAGCCGTGCCTCGTTGGAAAGCTCTTTGGCAGCCGCTCGCGTGGCCCCACAGCCCGTGGGGCTGCGGGCTTTGCGTCAGCCGGCAGCCTCGGCGGCACCGGTGCCCACGTGGCGCTGCCGCGCCAGCCTGCGAAGCATTTTCCAGTAGGGCCGCGGCTCTGGCGACAGCTCCCACGCCCGAAGAGCCAGGAGGGAAAGCCGTGCCTCGTTGGAAAGCTCTTTGGCAGCCGCTCGCGTGGCCCCACAGCCCGTGGGGCTGCGGGCTTTCCGGCGGCCGTCAGCCTCGGCGCCACCGGCCCCCACGTGGCACCGCTGCACCAGCCTGCGAAGCATTTTCCAGTAGGGCCGCGGCTCTGGCGACAGCTCCCACGCCCGAAGAGCCAGGAAGGAAAGCCGTGCCTCGTTGGAAAGCTCTTTGGCAGCCGCTCGCGTGGCCCCACAGGCCGTGGGGCTGCGGGCTTTGCGGCAGCCGGCAGCCTCGGCGCCACCGGCGCCCACGTGGCGCGACCGCGCCAGCCTGCAAAGCATTTTCCGGTAGGGCCGCGGCTCTGGCGACAGCTCCCTTGCCCGAAGGGCCAGGAGGGAAAGCCGTGCTTCGTTGGAAAGCTCTTTGGCAGCCGCTCGCGTGGCCCCACAGCCCGTGGGGCTGCGGGCTTTGCGGCGGCCGTCAGCCTCGGCGCCACTGCCGCCCACGTTGCGCCGCCGCGCCAGCCTGCGAAGCATTTTCCGGTAGGGCCGCGGCTCTGGCGACAGCTCCCTTGCCCGAAGAGCCAGGAGGGAAAGCCGTGCCTCGTTGCAAAGCTCTTTGGCAGCCGCTCGCGTGGCCCCACAGCCCGTGGGGCTGCGGGCTTTGCGGCGGCCGTCAGCCTCGGCGCCACCGTAGCCCACGTTGCGCCGCCGCGCCAGCCTGCGAAGCATTTTCCGGTAGGGCCGCTGCTCTGGCGACAGCTCCCACGGCCGAAGAGCCAGGAGGGAAAGCCGTGCCTCATTGGAAAGCTCTTTGGCAGCCCCTCACGTGGCCCCACAGCCCGTGGGGCTGCGGGCTTTCCGGCAGCCGTCAGCCTCGGCCCCACTGGCGCCCACGTGGCACCGCTGCACCAGCCTGCGAAGCATTTTCCGGTAGGGCCGCGGCTCTGGCGACAGCTCCCACGCCCGAAGAGCCAGGAGGGAAAGCCGGGCCTCATTGGAATGCTCTTTGGCAGTCGCTCGCGTGGCCCCACAGCCCGTGGGGCTGCGGGCTTTCCGGCGGCCGTCAGCCTCGGCGCCACCGGCGCCCACTTTGCGCCGCCGCGCCAGCCTGCAAAGCATTTTCCGGTAGGGCCGCGGCTCTGGCGACAGCTCCCACGCCTGAAGAGCCAGGAGGGAAAGCCGTGCCTCGTTGGAAAGCTCTTTGGCAGCCGCTCGCATGACCCCACAGCCCGTGGGGCTGCGGGCTTTCTGGAGGCCGTCAGCCTCGGCGCCACCGGCGCCACCGGCTAACTGAAGGTAGCCTCGCAAGCGCAGGCCCTGGTTCTCATGGGGGACTTCAATCACCCCGATATCTGCTGGGAAGACCACACAGCCAGGCATGCACAGTCCAGGAGGCTCCTCCAGTGCATTGATGACAACTTTTTGACACAGGTGGTACAGGAGCCAACAAGGACAGGAGCACTTCTAGACCTGGTACTGACAAACACAGAGGGATTGGTGGAGGACATTAAGGTTGGGGGCACCCTAGGTTGTAGTGATCATGAAATGATTGAGTTCAGGATCATGGGTACTATCCACAAAACAACAACAAGAAGTAAAATTACAACCTTGGATTTCAGGAGGGCTAACTTCGACCTCTTCAAGAAACTGCTTGGAGAGATCCCGTGGGCTAGGGCTCTGGAAGGCAAAGGGGCTCAAGAAAGCTGGTTGATATTCAAAGACCACTTCCTCCAAGCTCAGGATCGGTGCATCCCTAAGAGAAAGAAATCGGCCAAGGGACGCAGGAGACCTGCATGGTTGAGCAGGGAGCTTCAGAAAAAGCTCAAGTGGAAGAAGGAAGTTTATAATAAGTGGAAGAAGGGACTGACCCCTTGGGAGGATTACAAGAATGCCACCAGAGCGTGCAGGGATGAAACAAGGAAAGCCAAGGCCGCCTTGGAATTAGACCTGGCTAGGGACATCAAGCGCAACAAAAAGAGCTTCTACAAGTATATTGGAAGCAAAAGAAAGACCAGAGAAGTTGTAGGCCCACTGCTGAATGAGGCAGGAGTCATGGTGACGGAGGATGTGGAGAAGGCAGAGTTACTGAATGCCTTCTTTGCTTCGGTCTTTTCTGCTCGGCCCAGCCCTCAGGAGTCCCAGGCATTGAATAAAGTAACAGGGAAAGAAGACGACTTCCCTTGGGTTGAGGAGGAGCGAGTGAGGGACCAATTAGATCATCTAGATATTCACAAGTCCATGGGCCCTGATGGGATGCACCCGAGAGTGCTGAGGGAGCTGGCAGAAGTCATTGCTGGGCCGCTCTCCATCATCTTTGAAAAGTCCTGGAGAACAGGCGAGGTGCCTGGGGACTGGAGGAAAGCCAATGTCACTCCAGTCTTCAAGAAAGGCAAGAAGGAGGAGCCGGGGAACTACAGGCCGGTCAGCCTCACCTCCATCCCTGGAAAGATGATGGAACAGCTCGTTCTGGGTGTCATCTCAAGGCACGTGGAGGAAAGGAAAGCTATCAGAAGCACTCAGCATGGATTCACCAAGGGGAAATCATGTCTGACTAATCTGATAGCCTTCTACGATGGCATGACTAGATGGATAGATGAGGGGAGGGCGGTAGATGTGGTCTACCTTGACTTAAGCAAGGCGTTTGACACGGTCTCCCACAGCATCCTCATAGGGAAGCTTAGGAAGTGTGGGTTAGATGAATGGACAGTGGGGTGGATAGAAAACTGGTTGAAAGATAGAGCTCAGAGGGTTGTGATTAGGGGCACAGAGTCTAGTTGGAGACCAGTGACGAGTGGTGTTCCCCAGGGGTCAGTACTGGGGCCAGTCCTCTTCAACATATTCATCAATGACCTGGATGAGGGGATAGAGTGCGCCCTCAGCAAGTTTGCTGATGACACCAAGCTGGGTGGGGTGGCTGACACACCGGAAGGCTGTGCCGCCATACAGAGAGACCTGGACAGGTTGGAGATCTGGGCAGAGAGGAACCTTATGAAGTTCAACAAGGGCAAGTGTAGGGTGCTGCACCTGGGAAGGAACAACCCCATGCACCAGTACAGGTTGGGTGCTGACCTGCTGGAGAGCAGCTCTGTGGAAAGAGACCTGGGAGTCCTGGTGGACAACAGGATGACCATGAGTCAGCAATGTGCCCTTGTGGCCAAGAAGGCCAATGGCATCCTGGGATGCATCAAGAAGAGCGTGGCCAGCAGGTCGAGGGAGGTCATCCTCCCCCTCTACTCTGCCTTGGTGAGGCCGCACCTGGAGTACTGTGTCCAGTTCTGGGCTCCCCGGTTCAAGAGGGACAGGGAACTGCTGGAAAGGGTGCAGCAGAGGGCTACAAAGATGATTGGGGGACTGGAACACCTCTCTTATGAGGAAAGGCTGAGGGATTTGGGTCTCTTCAGTCTGGAAAAAAGACGGCTGAGGGGTGACCTTATCAACGCTTATAAATACTTAAAGGGTGGGTGTCAGGAGGATGGGGCCAGGCTCTTTTCAGTGGTGCCCGGGGACAGGACAAGAGGCAATGGGCACAAACTTGAACATAGGAAGTTCCACCTAAACATGAGGAGGAACTTCTTTACCCTGAGGGTGACAGAGCACTGGAACAGGCTGCCCAGAGAGGCGGTGGAGTCTCCAACTCTGGAGACATTCAAAACCCGCCTGGACATGTTCCTGTGTAACCTGCTCTAGGTGACCCTCCTCTGGCAGGGGGGTTGGACTAGATGATCTCCAGAGGTCCCTTCCAACCCTATGATTCTATGACAGCTCCCACGCCCGAAGAGCCAGGAGGGAAAGCCGTGCCTCGTTGGAAAGCTCTTTGGCAGCCGCTCGCGTGGCCCCACAGCCCCTGGGACTGCGGGCTTTGCGTCAGCCGGCAGCCTCGGCGGCACCGGTGCCCACGTGGCGCTGCCGCGCCAGCCTGCGAAGCATTTTCCAGTAGGGCCGCGGCTCTGGCGACAGCTCCCACGCCCGAAGAGCCAGGAGGGAAAGCCGTGCCTCGTTGGAAAGCTCTTTGGCAGCCGCTCGCGTGGCCCCACAGCCCGTGGGGCTGCGGGCTTTCCGGCGGCCGTCAGCCTCGGCGCCACCGGCCCCCACGTGGCACCGCTGCACCAGCCTGCGAAGCATTTTCCAGTAGGGCCGCGGCTCTGGCGACAGCTCCCACGCCCGAAGAGCCAGGAAGGAAAGCCGTGCCTCGTTGGAAAGCTCTTTGGCAGCCGCTCGCGTGGCCCCACAGCCCGTGGGGCTGCGGGCTTTGCGGCAGCCGGCAGCCTCGGCGCCACCGGCGCCCACGTGGCGCGACCGCGCCAGCCTGCAAAGCATTTTCCGGTAGGGCCGCGGCTCTGGCGACAGCTCCCTTGCCCGAAGGGCCAGGAGGGAAAGCCGTGCTTCGTTGGAAAGCTCTTTGGCAGCCGCTCGCGTGGCCCCACAGCCCGTGGGGCTGCGGGCTTTGCGGCGGCCGTCAGCCTCGGCGCCACCGGCGCCCACGTTGCGCCGCCGCGCCAGCCTGCGAAGCATTTTCCGGTAGGGCCGCGGCTCTGGCGACAGCTCCCTTGCCCGAAGAGCCAGGAGGGAAAGCCGTGCCTCGTTGCAAAGCTCTTTGGCAGCCGCTCGCGTGGCCCCACAGCCCGTGGGGCTGCGGGCTTTGCGGCGGCCGTCAGCCTCGGCGCCACCGTAGCCCACGTTGCGCCGCCGCGCCAGCCTGCGAAGCATTTTCCGGTAGGGCCGCTGCTCTGGCGACAGCTCCCACGCCCGAAGAGCCAGGAGGGAAAGCCGTGCCTCATTGGAAAGCTCTTTGGCAGCCCCTCACGTGGCCCCACAGCCCGTGGGGCTGCGGGCTTTCCGGCAGCCGTCAGCCTCGGCCCCACCGGCGCCCACGTGGCACCGCTGCACCAGCCTGCGAAGCATTTTCCGGTAGGGCCGCGGCTCTGGCGACAGCTCCCACGCCCGAAGAGCCAGGAGGGAAAGCCGTGCCTCATTGGAAAGCTCTTTGACAGTCGCTCGCGTGGCCCCACAGCCCGTGGGGCTGCGGGCTTTCCGGCGGCCGTCAGCCTCGGCGCCACCGGCGCCCACTTTGCGCCGCCGCGCCAGCCTGCAAAGCATTTTCCGGTAGGGCCGCGGCTCTGGCGACAGCTCCCACGCCTGAAGAGCCAGGAGGGAAAGCCGTGCCTCGTTGGAAAGCTCTTTGGCAGCCGCTCGCATGACCCCACAGCCCGTGGGGCTGCGGGCTTTCTGGAGGCCGTCAGCCTCGGCGCCACCGGCGCCAACGTGGCGCGACCGCGCCAGCCTGCAAAGCATTTTCCGGTAGGGCCGCGGCTCTGGCGACAGCTCCCACGCCCGAAGAGCCAGGAGGGAAAGCCGTGCCTCGTTGGAAAGCTCTTTGGCAGCCGCTCGCGTGGCCCCACAGCCCGTGGGGCTGCGGGCTTTGCGGTGGCTGTCAGCCTGGGCGACACCGGCGCCCAGGTGGGGCAGCCGCGCCAGTCTGCGAAGCATTTTCCGGTAGGACCGCGGCTCTGGCGACAGCTCCCTTGCCCTTAGAGCCAGGAGGGAAAGCCGTGCCTCGTTGGAAAGCTCTTTGGCAGCCGCTCGCGTGGCCCCACAGCCCGTGGGGCTGCGGGCTTTCCGCCGGCTGTCAGCCTGGGCGACACCGGCGCCCAGGTGGCGCCGCCGCGCCAGCCTGCGAAGCATTTTCCGGTAGGGTCGCGGCTCTGGCAACAGCTCCCACGGCCGAAGAGCCAGGAGGGAAAGCCGTGCCTCGTTGGAAAGCTCTTTGGCAGCCGCTCGCGTGGCCCCACAGCCCGTGGGGCTGCGGGCTTTGCGGCGGCCGTCAGCCTGGGCGACACCGGCGCCCAGTTGGGGCCGCCGCGCCAGCCTGCGAAGCATTTTCCGGTAGGGCCGCGTCTCTGGCGACAGCTCCCACGCCCGAAGAGCCAGGAGGGAAAGCCGTGCCTCATTGGAAAGCTCTTTGGCAGTCGCTCACGTGACCCCACAGCCCATGGGGCTGCGGGCTTTCCGGCGGCCGTCAGCCTCTGCGCCACCGGCGCCAACGTGGCGCAACCGCGCCAGCCTGCAAAGCATTTTCCGGTAGGGCCGCGGCTCTGGCGACAGCTCCCACGCCCGAAGAGCCAGGAGGGAAAGCCGTGCCTCGTTGGAAATCTCTTTGGCAGCCGCTCGCGTGGCCCCACAGCCCGTGGGGCTGCAGGCTTTGCGGCGGCCGTCAGCCTCGGCGCCACCGGCGCCCACGTCGGGCCGCCGCGCCAGCCTGCAAAGCATTTTCCGGTAGGGCCGCGGCTCTGGCAACAGCTCCCACGCCCGAAGAGCCAGGAGGGAAAGCCGTGCCTCGTTGGAAAGCTCTTTGGCAGCCGCTCGCGTGGCCCCACAGCCCGTGGGGCTGCGGGCTTTGCGGCGGCCGTCAGCCTTGGAGACACCGGCGCCCAGGTGGGGCCGCCGCGCCAGCCTGCGAAGCATTTTCCGGTAGGGCCGCGGCTCTGGCGACAGCTCCCTTGCCCTTAGAGCCAGGAGGGAAAGCCGTGCCTCGTTGGAAAGCTCTTTGGCAGCCGCTCGCGTGGCCCCACAGCCCGTGGGGCTGCGGGCTTTGCGGCAGCCGTCAGCCTGGGCGACACCGGCGCCCAGGTGGGGCCGCCGCGCCAGCCTGCAAAGAATTTTCCGGTAGGGCCGCGGCTCTGGCGACAACTCCCACGCCCGAAGAGCCAGGAGGGAAAGCCGTGCCTCGTTGGAAAGCTCTTTGGCAGCCGCTCGCGTGGCCCCACAGCCCATGGGGCTGCGGGCTTTGCGGCGGCCGTCAGCCTCGGCGCTACCGGCGACCAGGTGGGGCCGCCGCGCCAGCCTGCGAAGAAGTTTCCAGTAGGTCTGCGGCTCTGGCGACAGCTCTCACGGCCGAAGAGCCAGCAGGTAAAGCCGTGCCTCGTTGGAAAGATCTTTGGCAGCCGCTCGCGTGACCCAACAGCCCATGGGGCTGCGGGCTTTCCGGCGGCCGTCAGCCTCAGCGCCACCGGCGCCCACGTGGCGCCGCCGCGCCAGCCTGCGAAGCATTTTCCGGTAGGGTCGCGTGTCTGGCGACAGCTCCCACGCCCTAAGAGCCAGGAGGGAAAGCCGTGCCTCGTTGGAAAGCTCTTTGGCAGCCGCTCGCGTGGCCCCACAAGCCGTGGGGCTGCGGGCTTTGCGGCGGCCATCAGCCTCGGCGCCACCGTCACCCACATGGCGCTGCTGCACCAGCCTGCGAAGCATTTTCCGGTAGGGCTGCAGCTCTGGCGACAGCTCCCACGCCCGAAGAGCCAGGAGGGAAAGCCGTGCCTCATTGGAAAGCTCTTTGGCAGCCGCTCGCGTGGCCCCAGAAGCCGTGGGGCTCTGGGCTTTTCAGTGGCCGTCAGCCTCGGCGCCATCGGCGCCCACGTGGCGACGCCGCGCCAGCCTGCGAAGCATTTTCCGTTAGGGCTGCAGCTCTGGCGACAGCTCCCACGCCCGAAGAGCCAGGAGGGAAAGCCGTGCCTCATTGGAAAGCTCTTTGGCAGCCGCTCGCGTGGCCCCACAGCCCGTGGGGCTGCGGGCTTTGCGGCGGCCATCAGCCTGGGCGACACCGGCGCCCAGGTGGGGCAGCTGCGCCAGCCTGCGAAGCATTTTCCGGTAGGTCTGCGGCTCTGGCGACAGCTTCCACGCCCGAAGAGCCAGGAGGGAAAGCCGTGCTTCGTTGGAAAGCTCTTTGGCAGCCGCTCGCGTGGCCCCACAGCCCGTGGGGCTGCGGGCTTTGCGGCGGCCGTCAGCCTCGGCGCCACCGGCGCCCACGTTGCGCCGCCGCGCCAGCCTGCGAAGCATTTTCCGGTAGGGCCGCGGCTCTGGCGACAGCTCCCTTGCCCGAAGAGCCAGGAGGGAAAGCCGTGCGTCGTTGCAAAGCTCTTTGGCAGCCGCTCGCGTGGCCCCACAGCCCGTGGGGCTGCGGGCTTTGCGGCGGCCGTCAGCCTCGGCGCCACCGTAGCCCACGTTGCGCCGCCGCGCCAGCCTGCGAAGCATTTTCCGGTAGGGCCGCTGCTCTGGCGACAGCTCCCACGGCCGAAGAGCCAGGAGGGAAAGCCGTGCCTCGTTGGAAAGCTCTTTGGCAGCCCCTCACGTGGCCCCACAGCCCGTGGGGCTGCGGGCTTTCCGGCAGCCGTCAGCCTCGGCGCCACCGGCGCCCACGTGGCACCGCTGCACCAGCCTGCGAAGCATTTTCCGGTAGGGCCGCGGCTCTGGCGACAGCTCCCACGCCTGAAGAGCCAGGAGGGAAAGCCGTGCCTCGTTGGAAAGCTCTTTGGCAGCCGCTCGCATGACCCCACAGCCCGTGGGGCTGCGGGCTTTCTGGAGGCCGTCAGCCTCGGCGCCACCGGCGCCAACGTGGCGCGACCGCGCCAGCCTGCAAAGCATTTTCCGGTAGGGCCGCGGCTCTGGCGACAGCTCCCTTGCCCGAAGAGCCAGGAGGGAAAGCCGTGCCTCGTTGGAAAGCTCTTTGGCAGCCGCTCGCGTGGCCCCACAGCCCGTGGGGCTGCGGGCTTTCCGCCGGCTGTCAGCCTGGGCGACACCGGCGCCCAGGTGGGGCCGCCGCGCCAGTCTGCGAAGCATTTTCCGGTAGGACCGCGGCTCTGGCGACAGCTCCCTTGCCCTTAGAGCCAGGAGGGAAAGCCGTGCCTCGTTGGAAAGCTCTTTGGCAGCCGCTCGCGTGGCCCCACAGCCCGTGGGGCTGCGGGCTTTCCGCCGGCTGTCAGCCTGGGCGACACCGGCGCCCAGGTGGCGCCGCCGCGCCAGCCTGCGAAGCATTTTCCGGTAGGGTCGCGGCTCTGGCAACAGCTCCCACGCCCGAAGAGCCAGGAGGGAAAGCCGTGCCTCGTTGGAAAGCTCTTTGGCAGCCGCTCGCGTGGCCCCACAGCCCGTGGGGCTGCGGGCTTTCCGGCGGCCGTCAGCCTGGGCGACACCGGCGCCCAGGTGGGGCCGCCGCGCCAGCCTGCGAAGCATTTTCCGGTAGGGCCGCGTCTCTGGCGACAGCTCCCACGCCCGAAGAGCCAGGAGGGAAAGCCGTGCCTCATTGGAAAGCTCTTTGGCAGTCGCTCGCGTGACCCCACAGCCCATGGGGCTGCGGGCTTTCCGGCGGCCGTCAGCCTCTGCGCCACCGGCGCCAACGTGGCGCAACCGCGCCAGCCTGCAAAGCATTTTCCGGTAGGGCCGCGGCTCTGGCGACAGCTCCCACGCCCGAAGAGCCAGGAGGGAAAGCCGTGCCTCGTTGGAAATCTCTTTGGCAGCCTCTCGCGTGGCCCCACAGCCCGTGGGGCTGCAGGCTTTGCGGCGGCCGTCAGCCTCGGCGCCACCGGCGCCCACGTCGGGCCGCCGCGCCAGCCTGCAAAGCATTTTCCGGTAGGGCCGCGGCTCTGGCAACAGCTCCCACGGCCGAAGAGCCAGGAGGGAAAGCCGTGCCTCGTTGGAAAGCTCTTTGGCAGCCGCTCGCGTGGCCCCACAGCCCGTGGGGCTGCGGGCTTTGCGGCGGCCGTCAGCCTCGGCGCCACCGTCACCCACATGGCGCTGCTGCACCAGCCTGCGAAGCATTTTCCGGTAGGGCTGCAGCTCTGGCGACAGCTCCCACGCCCGAAGAGCCAGGAGGGAAAGCCGTGCCTCATTGGAAAGCTCTTTGGCAGCCGCTCGCGTGGCCCCAGAAGCCGTGGGGCTCTGGGCTTTTCAGTGGCCGTCAGCCTCGGCGCCATCGGCGCCCACGTGGCGACGCCGCGCCAGCCTGCGAAGCATTTTCCGGTAGGGCTGCAGCTCTGGCGACAGCTCCCACGCCCGAAGAGCCAGGAGGGAAAGCCGTGCCTCATTGGAAAGCTCTTTGGCAGCCGCTCGCGTGGCCCCACAGCCCGTGGGGCTGCGGGCTTTGCGGCGGCCGTCAGCCTGGGCGACACCGGCGCCCAGGTGGGGCAGCCGCGCCAGCCTGCGAAGCATTTTCCGGTAGGTCTGCGGCTCTGGCGACAGCTTCCACGCCCGAAGAGCCAGGAGGGAAAGCCGTGCTTCGTTGGAAAGCTCTTTGGCAGCCGCTCGCGTGGCCCCACAGCCCGTGGGGCTGCGGGCTTTGCGGCGGCCGTCAGCCTCGGCGCCACCGGCGCCCACGTTGCGCCGCCGCGCCAGCCTGCGAAGCATTTTCCGGTAGGGCCGCTGCTCTGGCGACAGCTCCCACGGCCGAAGAGCCAGGAGGGAAAGCCGTGCCTCGTTGCAAAGCTCTTTGGCAGCCGCTCGCGTGGCCCCACAGCCCGTGGGGCTGCGGGCTTTGCGGCGGCCGTCAGCCTCGGCCCCACCGGCGCCCACGTGGCACCGCTGCACCAGCCTGCGAAGCATTTTCCGGTAGGGCCGCGGCTCTGGCGACAGCTCCCACGCCGGAAGAGCCAGGAGGGAAAGCCGGGCCTCATTGGAAAGCTCTTTGGCAGTCGCTCGCGTGGCCCCACAGCCCGTGGGGCTGCGGGCTTTCCGGCGGCCGTCAGCCTCGGCGCCACCGGCGCCCACTTTGCGCCGCCGCGCCAGCCTGCAAAGCATTTTCCGGTAGGGCCGCGGCTCTGGCGACAGCTCCCACGCCTGAAGAGCCAGGAGGGAAAGCCGTGCCTCGTTGGAAAGCTCTTTGGCAGCCGCTCGCATGACCCCACAGCCCGTGGGGCTGCGGGCTTTCTGGAGGCCGTCAGCCTCGGCGCCACCGGCGCCAACGTGGCGCGACCGCGCCAGCCTGCAAAGCATTTTCCGGTAGGGCCGCGGCTCTGGCGACAGCTCCCACGCCCGAAGAGCCAGGAGGGAAAGCCGTGCCTCGTTGGAAAGCTCTTTGGCAGCCGCTCGCGTGGCCCCACAGCCCGTGGGGCTGCGGGCTTTGCGGTGGCTGTCAGCCTGGGCGACACCGGCGCCCAGGTGGGGCCGCCGCGCCAGTCTGCGAAGCATTTTCCGGTAGGACCGCGGCTCTGGCGACAGCTCCCACGCCCGAAGAGCCAGGAGGGAAAGCCGTGCCTCGTTGGAAAGCTCTTTGGCAGCCGCTCGCGTGGCCCCACAGCCCGTGGGGCTGCGGGCTTTCCGCCGGCTGTCAGCCTGGGCGACACCGGCGCCCAGGTGGCGCCGCCGCGCCAGCCTGCGAAGCATTTTCCGGTAGGGTCGCGGCTCTGGCAACAGCTCCCACGCCCGAAGAGCCAGGAGGGAAAGCCGTGCCTCGTTGGAAAGCTCTTTGGCAGCCGCTCGCGTGGCCCCACAGCCCGTGGGGCTGCGGGCTTTGCGGCGGCCGTCAGCCTGGGCGACACCGGCGCCCAGGTGGGGCCGCCGCGCCAGCCTGCGAAGCATTTTCCGGTAGGGCCGCGTCTCTGGCGACAGCTCCCACGCCCGAAGAGCCAGGAGGGAAAGCCGTGCCTCATTGGAAAGCTCTTTGGCATTCGCTCGCGTGACCCCACAGCCCATGGGGCTGCGGGCTTTCCGGCGGCCGTCAGCCTCTGCGCCACCGGCGCCAACGTGGCGCAACCGCGCCAGCCTGCAAAGCATTTTCCGGTAGGGCCGCGGCTCTGGCGACAGCTCCCACGCCCGAAGAGCCAGGAGGGAAAGCCGTGCCTCGTTGGAAATCTCTTTGGCAGCCTCTCGCGTGGCCCCACAGCCCGTGGGGCTGCAGGCTTTGCGGCGGCCGTCAGCCTCGGCGCCACCGGCGCCCACGTCGGGCCGCCGCGCCAGCCTGCAAAGCATTTTCCGGTAGGGCCGCGGCTCTGGCAACAGCTCCCACGGCCGAAGAGCCAGGAGGGAAAGCCGTGCCTCGTTGGAAAGCTCTTTGGCAGCCGCTCGCGTGGCCCCACAGCCCGTGGGGCTGCGGGCTTTGCGGCGGCCGTCAGCCTGGGCGACACCGGCGCCCAGGTGGGGCCGCCGCGCCAGCCTGCGAAGCATTTTCCGGTAGGGCCGCGGCTCTGGCGACAGCTCCCTTGCCCTTAGAGCCAGGAGGGAAAGCCGTGCCTCGTTGGAAAGCTCTTTGGCAGCCGCTCGCGTGGCCCCACAGCCCGTGGGGCTGCGGGCTTTGCGGCAGCCGTCAGCCTGGGCGACACCGGCGCCCAGGTGGGGCCGCCGCGCCAGCCTGCAAAGAATTTTCCGGTAGGGCCGCGGCTCTGGTGACAACTCCCACGCCCGAAGAGCCAGGAGGGAAAGCCGTGCCTCGTTGGAAAGCTCTTTGGCAGCCGCTCGCGTGGCCCCACAGCCCATGGGGCTGCGGGCTTTGCGGCGGCCGTCAGCCTCGGCGCTACCGGCGTCCAGGTGGGGCCGCCGCGCCAGCCTGCGAAGAATTTTCCAGTAGGTCTGCGGCTCTGGCGACAGCTCTCACGGCCGAAGAGCCAGCAGGTAAAGCCGTGCCTCGTTGGAAAGATCTTTGGCAGCCGCTCGCGTGACCCAACAGCCCATGGGGCTGCGGGCTTTCCGGCGGCCGTCAGCCTCAGCGCCACCGGCGCCCACGTGGCGCCGCTGCGCCAGCCTGCGAAGCATTTTCCGGTAGGGCCGCGGCTCTGGCGACAGCTCCCACGCCCGAAGAGCCAGGAGGGAAAGCCGTGCCTCGTTGGAAAGCTCTTTGGCAGCCACTCGCGTGGCCCCACAGCCCGTGGGGCTGCGGGCTTTGTGGCGGCCGTCAGCCTCGGCGCCACCGGCGCCCACGTGGCGCCGCCGCGCCAGCCTGCGAAGCATTTTCCGGTAGGGTCGCGTGTCTGGCGACAGCTCCCACGGCCGAAGAGCCAGGAGGGAAAGCCGTGCCTCGTTGGAAAGCTCTTTGGCAGCCGCTCGCGTGGCCCCACAAGCCGTGGGGCTGCGGGCTTTGCGGCGGCCATCAGCCTCGGCGCCACCGTCACCCACATGGCGCTGCTGCACCAGCCTGCGAAGCATTTTCCGGTAGGGCTGCAGCTCTGGCGACAGCTCCCACGCCCGAAGAGCCAGGAGGGAAAGCCGTGCCTCGTTGGAAAGCTCTTTGGCAGCCGCTCGCGTGGCCCCACAGCCCGTGGGGCTGCGGGCTTTGCGGCGGCCGTCAGCCTGGGCGACACCGGCGCCCAGGTGGGGCAGCCGCGCCAGCCTGCGAAGCATTTTCCGGTAGGGCCGCGGCTCTGGCGACAGCTCCCACGCCCGAAGAGCCAGGAGGGAAAGCCGTGCCTTGTTGGAAAGCTCTTTGGCAGCCGCTCGCGTGGCCCCACAGCCCCTGGGGCTGCGGGCTTTGCGGCGGCCGTCAGCCTGGGCGACTCCGGCGTCCATGTGGCGCCGCCGCGCCAGCCTGCGAAGCATTTTCCGGTAGGTCTGCGGCTCTGGCGACAGCTTCCACGCCCGAAGAGCCAGGAGGGAAAGCCGTGCCTCGTTGGAAAGCTCTTTGGCAGCCGCTCGCGTGGCCCCACAGCCCGTGGGGCTGCCGGCTTTGCGGCGGCCGTCAGCCTCGGCGCCACCGGCGCCCACGTGGCGCCGCCGTGCCAGCCTGCGAAGCATTTTCCGGTAGGGCCGCGGCTCTGGCGACAGCTCCCACGCCCGAAGAGCCAGGAGGGAAAGCCGTGCCTCGTTGGAAAGCTCTTTGGCAGCCGCTGGCGTGGCCCCACAGCCCGTGGGGCTGCGGGCTTTGCGGCGGCCGTCAGCGTCGGCGCCACCGGTGCCCACGTGGCGCCGCCGCGCCAGCCTGCGAAGCATTTTCCGGTAGGGCTGCAGCTCTGGCGACAGCTCCCACGCCCGAAGAGCCAGGAGGGAAAGCCGTGCCTCATTGGAAAGCTCTTTGGCAGCCGCTCGCGTGGCCCCACAGCCCGTGGGGCTGCGGGCTTTCCGGCGGCCGTCAGCCTGGGCGATACCGGCGCCCAGGTGGGGCAGCCGCGCCAGCCTGCGAAGCATTTTCCGGTAGGGCCGCGGCTTTGGCAACAGCTCCCACGCCCGAAGAGCCAGGAGGGAAAGCCGTGCCTCGTTGGAAAGCTCTTTGGCAGCCGCTCGCGTGGCCCCACAGCCCGTGGGGCTGCGGGATTTCCGGCGGCCGTCAGCCTGGGCGACACCGGCGCCCATGTGGCGCCGCCGCGCCAGCCTGCGAAGCATTTTCCGGTAGGGCTGCAGCTCTGGCGACAGCTCCCACGCCCGAAGAGCCAGGAGGGAAAGCCGTGCCTCGTTGGAAAGCTCTTTGGCAGCCGCTCGCGTGGCCCCACAGCCCATGGGGCTGCGGGCTTTGCGGTGGCCGTCAGCCTGGGCGACACCGGCGCCCATGTGGGGCAGCCGCGCCAGCCTGCGAAGCATTTTCCGGTAGGGCCGCGGCTCTGGCGACAGCTCCCACGGCCGAAGAGCCAGGAGGGAAAGCCATGCCTCTTTGGAAAGCTCTTTGGCAGCCGCTCGCATGGCCCCACAGCCCCTGGGGCTGCGGGCTTTGCGGCGGCCGTCAGCCTCGGCGCCACCGGCGCCCACGTGGCGCCGCCGCGCCAGCCTGCGAAGCATTTTCCGGTAGGGCCATGGCTCTGGCGACAGCTCCCACGGCCGAAGAGCCAGGAGGGAAAGCCGTGCCTCGTTGGAAAGCTCTTTGGCAGCCGCTCGCGTGGCCCCACAGCCCCTGGGGCTGCGGGCTTTGCGGCGGCCGTCAGCCTCAGCGCCACCGGTGCCCACGTGGCGCTGCCACGCCAGCCTGCGAAGCATTTTCCGGTAGGGCCGCGGCTCTGGCGACAGCTCCCACGCCCGAAGAGCCAGGAGGGAAAGCCGTGCCTCGTTGGAAAGCTCTTTGGCAGCCGCTCGCGTGGCCCCACAGCCCGTGGGGCTGCGGGCTTTCCGGCGGCCGTCAGCCTGGGCGCCACCGGCGCCCACGTGGCGCCACTGCGCCAGCCTGAGAAGCATTTTCCAGTAGGGCCGCGGCTCTGGCGACAGCTCCCACGCCCGAAGAGCCAGGAGGGAAAGCCGTGCCTCGTTGGAAAGCTCTTTGGCAGCCGCTCGCGTGGCCCCACAGCCCCTGGGGCTGCGGGCTTTGCGGCGGCCGTCAGCCTCGGCGCCACCGGCGCCCACGTGGCGCCGCCGCGCCAGCCTGCGAAGCATTTTCCGGTAGGGCTGCAGCTCTGGCGACAGCTCCCACGCCCGAAGAGCCAGGAGGGAAAGCCGTGCCTCGTTGGAAAGCTCTTTGGCAGCCACTCGCGTGGCCCCACAGCCCGTGGGTCTGCGGGCTTTGCGGCGGCCGTCAGCCTGGGCGACACCGGCGCCCACGTGGCGCCGCCGCGCCAGCCTGCGAAGCATTTTCCGGTAGGGCCGCGGCTCTGGCAACAGCTCCCACGGCCGAAGAGCCAGGAGGGAAAGCCGTGCCTCGTTGGAAAGCTCTTTGGCAGCTGCTCGCGTGGCCCCACAGCCCGTGGGGCTGCGGGCTTTGCGGCGGCCGTCAGCCTCGGCGCCACTGGTGCCCGCGTGGCGCCGCCGCGCCAGGCTGCGAAGCATTTTCCGGTAGGGCCGCGGTTCTGGCGACAGCTCTCACGGCCGAAGAGCCAGGAGGGAAAGCCGTGCCTCGTTGGAAAGCTCTTTGGCAGCCACTCGCGTGGCCCCACAGCCCGTGGGTCTGCGGGCTTTGCGGCGGCCGTCAGCCTGGGCGACACCGGCGCCCACGTGGCGCCGCCGCGCCAGCCTGCGAAGCATTTTCCGGTAGGGCCGCGGCTCTGGCAACAGCTCCCACGGCCGAAGAGCCAGGAGGGAAAGCCGTGCCTCGTTGGAAAGCTCTTTGGCAGCTGCTCGCGTGGCCCCACAGCCCGTGGGGCTGCGGGCTTTGCGGCGGCCGTCAGCCTCGGCGCCACTGGTGCCCGCGTGGCGCCGCCGCGCCAGGCTGCGAAGCATTTTCCGGTAGGGCCGCGGTTCTGGCGACAGCTCCCACGCCCGAAGAGCCAGGAGGGAAAGCCATGCCTCGTTGGAAAGCTCTTTGGCAGCCGCTCGCGTGGCCCCACAGCCCGTGGGGCTGCGGGCTTTGCGGCGACCGTCAGCCTGGGAGACACCGGCGCCCAGGTGGGGCAGCCGCGCCAGCCTGCGAAGCATTTTCCGGTAGGGCCGCGTCTCTGGCGACAGCTCCCACGCCCGAAGAGCCAGGAGGGAAAGCCGTGCCTCGTTGGAAAGCTCTTTGGCAGCCGCTCGCGTGGCCCCACAGCCCGTGGGGCTGCGGGCTTTCCGGCGGCCGTCAGCCTCGGTGCCATCGGCGCCCACGTCGGGTCGCCGCGCCAGCCTGCGAAGCATTTTCCGGTAGGGCCGCGGCTCTGGCGACAGCTCCCACGCCCGAAGAGCCAGGAGGGAAAGCCGTGCCTCGTTGGAAAGCTCTTTGGCAGCCGCTCGCGTGGCCCCACAGCCCGTGGGGCTGCGGGCTTTGCGGCGGCCGTCAGCCTCGGCGCTAACGGCGACCAGGTGGGGTCGCCGCGCCAGCCTGCGAAGAATTTTCCAGTAGGGCCGCAGCTCTGGCGACAGCTCTCACGGCCGAAGAGCCAGGAGGGAAAGCCGTGCCTCGTTGGAAAGATCTTTGGCAGCCGCTCGCATGGCCCCACAGCCCGTGGGGCTGCGGGCTTTGCGGCGGCCGTCAGCCTCGGCGCCACCGGCGCCCACGTGGCGCCGCCGCGCCAGCCTGCGAAGCATTTTCCGGTAGGGCCGCGGCTCTGGCAACAGCTCCCACGGCCGAAGAGCCAGGAGGGAAAGCGGTGCCTCGTTGGAAAGCTCTTTGGCAGCCGCTCGCGTGGCCCCACAGCCCGTGGGGCTGCGGGCTTTGCGGCGGCCGTCAGCCACTGCGCCACTGGTGCCCACGTGGCGCCGCCGCGCCAGCCTGCGAAGCATTTTCCGGTAGGGCCGCGTCTCTGGCGACAGCTCCCACGCCCGAAGAGCCAGGAGGAAAAGCCATGCCTCGTTGGAAAGCTCTTTGGCAGCCGCTCGCGTGGCCCCACAGCCCGTGGGGCTGCGGGCTTTGCGGCGGCCGTCAGCCTGGGAGACACCGGCGCCCAGGTGGGGCAGCCGCGCCAGCCTGCGAAGCATTTTCCGGTAGGGCCGCGGCTCTGGCGACAGCTCCCATGCCAGAAGAGCCAGGAGGGAAAGCCGTGCCTCGTTGGAAAGCTTTTTGGCAGTCGCTCGCGTGGCCCCACAGCCCATGGGGCTGCGGGCTTTGCGGCGGCCCTCAGCCTCGGCGACACCGGCGCCCATGTGGCGCTGCCGCGCCAGCCTGCGAAGGATTTTCCGGTAGGTCTGCAGCTCTGGCGACAGCTCCCACGCCCGAAGAGCCAGGAGGGAAAGCTGTGCCTCGTTGGAAAGAAAGCTCTTTGGCAGCCGCTCGCGTGGCCCCACAGCCCCTGGGGCTGCGGGCTTTGCGGCGGCCGTCAGCCTTGGCGCCACGGGTGCCCACGTGGCGCTGCCGCGCCAGCCTGCGAAGCATTTTCCGGTAGGGCCGCGGCTCTGGCGACAGCTACCACGCCCGAAGAGCCAGGAGGGAAAGCCGTGCCTCGTTGGAAAGCTCTTTGGCAGCCGCTCGCATGGCCCCACAGTCCGTGGGGCTGCGGGCTTTCCGGCGGCCGTCAGCCTCGGCGCTAACGGCGACCAGGTGGGGTCGCCGCGCCAGCCTGCGAAGAATTTTCCAGTAGGGCCGCAGCTCTGGCGACAGCTCTCACGGCCGAAGAGCCAGGAGGGAAAGCCGTGCCTCGTTGGAAAGATCTTTGGCAGCCACTCGCGTGGCCCCACAGCCCGTGGGGTGCGGGCTTTGCGGCGGCCGTCAGCCTCGGGGCCACCGGCGCCCACGTGGCGCCGCCGCGCCAGCCTGCGAAGCATTTTCCGGTAGGGCCGCGGCTCTGGCAACAGCTCCCACGCCCGAAGAGCCAGGAGGGAAAGCCGTGCCTCGTTGGAAAGCTCTTTGGCAGCCGCTCGCGTGGCCCCACAGCCCGTGGGGCTGCGGGCTTTGCGGCGGCCGTCAGCCTCGGCGCCACTGGCGCCCACGTGGCGCCGCCGCGCCAGGCTGCGAAGCATTTTCCGGTAGGGCCGCGGCTCTGGCGACATCTCCCACGCCCGAAGAGCCAGGAGGGAAAGCCATGCCTCGTTGGAAAGCTCTTTGGCAGCCGCTGGCGTGGCCCCACAGCCCGTGGGGCTGCGGGCTTTGCGGCGGCCGTCAGCCACTGCGCCACTGGTGCCCACGTGGCGCCGCCGCGCCAGCCTGCGAAGCATTTTCCGGTAGGGCCGCGGCTCTGGCGACAGCTCCCACGCCCGAAGAGCCAGGAGGGAAAGCCGTGCCTCGTTGGAAAGCTCTTTGGCAGCCGCTCGCGTGGCCCCACAGCCCGTGGGGCTGCGGGCTTTGCGGCGGCCGTCAGCCTCGGTGCCATCGGCGCCCACGTCGGGTCGCCGCGCCAGCCTGCGAAGCATTTTCCGGTAGGGCCGCGGCTCTGGCGACAGCTCCCACGCCCGAAGAGCCAGGAGGGAAAGCCGTGCCTCGTTGGAAAGCTCTTTGGCAGCCGCTCGCGTGGCCCCACAGCCCGTGGGGCTGCGGGCTTTGCGGCGGCCGTCAGCCTCGGCGCTAACGGCGACCAGGTGGGGTCGCCGCGCCAGCCTGCGAAGAATTTTCCAGTAGGGCCGCAGCTCTGGCGACAGCTCTCACGGCCGAAGAGCCAGGAGGGAAAGCCGTGCCTCGTTGGAAAGATCTTTGGCAGCCGCTCGCATGGCCCCACAGCCCGTGGGGCTGCGGGCTTTGCGGCGGCCGTCAGCCTCGGCGCCACCGGCGCCCACGTGGCGCCGCCGCGCCAGCCTGCGAAGCATTTTCCGGTAGGGCCGCGGCTCTGGCAACAGCTCCCACGGCCGAAGAGCCAGGAGGGAAAGCGGTGCCTCGTTGGAAAGCTCTTTGGCAGCCGCTCGCGTGGCCCCACAGCCCGTGGGGCTGCGGGCTTTGCGGCGGCCGTCAGCCACTGCGCCACTGGTGCCCACGTGGCGCCGCCGCGCCAGCCTGCGAAGCATTTTCCGGTAGGGCCGCGTCTCTGGCGACAGCTCCCACGCCCGAAGAGCCAGGAGGAAAAGCCATGCCTCGTTGGAAAGCTCTTTGGCAGCCGCTCGCGTGGCCCCACAGCCCGTGGGGCTGCGGGCTTTGCGGCGGCCGTCAGCCTGGGAGACACCGGCGCCCAGGTGGGGCAGCCGCGCCAGCCTGCGAAGCATTTTCCGGTAGGGCCGCGGCTCTGGCGACAGCTCCCATGCCAGAAGAGCCAGGAGGGAAAGCCGTGCCTCGTTGGAAAGCTTTTTGGCAGTCGCTCGCGTGGCCCCACAGCCCATGGGGCTGCGGGCTTTGCGGCGGCCGTCAGCCTCGGCGACACCGGCGCCCATGTGGCGCTGCCGCGCCAGCCTGCGAAGGATTTTCCGGTAGGTCTGCAGCTCTGGCGACAGCTCCCACGCCCGAAGAGCCAGGAGGGAAAGCTGTGCCTCGTTGGAAAGAAAGCTCTTTGGCAGCCGCTCGCGTGGCCCCACAGCCCCTGGGGCTGCGGGCTTTGCGGCGGCCGTCAGCCTTGGCGCCACCGGTGCCCACGTGGCGCTGCCGCGCCAGCCTGCGAAGCATTTTCCGGTAGGGCCGCGGCTCTGGCGACAGCTCCCACGCCCGAAGAGCCAGGAGGGAAAGCCGTGCCTCGTTGGAAAGCTCTTTGGCAGCCGCTCGCATGGCCCCACAGTCCGTGGGGCTGCGGGCTTTCCGGCGGCCGTCAGCCTCGGCGCTAACGGCGACCAGGTGGGGTCGCCGCGCCAGCCTGCGAAGAATTTTCCAGTAGGGCTGCAGCTCTGGCGACAGCTCTCACGGCCGAAGAGCCAGGAGGGAAAGCCGTGCCTCGTTGGAAAGATCTTTGGCAGCCACTCGCGTGGCCCCACAGCCCGTGGGGTGCGGGCTTTGCGGCGGCCGTCAGCCTCGGGGCCACCGGCGCCCACGTGGCGCCGCCGCGCCAGCCTGCGAAGCATTTTCCGGTAGGGCCGCGGCTCTGGCAACAGCTCCCACGCCCGAAGAGCCAGGAGGGAAAGCCGTGCCTCGTTGGAAAGCTCTTTGGCAGCCGCTCGCGTGGCCCCACAGCCCGTGGGGCTGCAGGCTTTGCGGCGGCCGTCAGCCTCGGCGCCACTGGCGCCCACGTGGCGCCGCCGCGCCAGGCTGCGAAGCATTTTCCGGTAGGGCCGCGGCTCTGGCGACATCTCCCACGCCCGAAGAGCCAGGAGGGAAAGCCATGCCTCGTTGGAAAGCTCTTTGGCAGCCGCTGGCGTGGCCCCACAGCCCGTGGGGCTGCGGGCTTTGCGGCGGCCGTCAGCCACTGCGCCACTGGTGCCCACGTGGCGCCGCCGCGCCAGCCTGCGAAGCATTTTCCGGTAGGGCCGCGGCTCTGGCGACAGCTCCCACGCCCGAAGAGCCAGGAGGGAAAGCCATGCCTCGTTGGAAAGCTCTTTGACAGCCGCTCGCGTGGCCCCACAGCCCATGGGGCTGCGGGCTTTGCGGCGGCCGTCAGCCTGGGCGACACCGGCGCCCAGGTGGGGCAGCCGCGCCAGCCTGCGAAGCATTTTCCGGTAGGGCCGCGGCTCTGGCGACAGCTCCCATGCCAGAAGAGCCAGGAGGGAAAGCCGTGCGTCGTTGGAAAGCTTTTTGGCAGTCGCTCGCGTGGCCCCACAGCCCATGGGGCTGCGGGCTTTGCGGCGGCCGTCAGCCTGGGCGACACCGGCGCCCATGTGGCGCCGCCGCGCCAGCCTGCGAAGCATTTTCCGGTAGGGCCGCGTCTCTGGCGACAGCTACCACGCCCGAAGAGCCAGGAGGGAAAGCCGTGCCTCGTTGGAAAGCTCTTTGGCAGCCGCTCGCGTGGCCCCACAGCCCGTGGGGCTGCGGGCTTTGCGGCGGCCGTCAGCCTCGGCGCCACCGGCGCCCACATTGCGCCGCCGCGCCAGCCTGCGAAGCATTTTCCGGTAGGGCCGCGTCTCTGGCGACAGCTACCACGCACGAAGAGCCAGGAGGGAAAGCCGTGCCTCGTTGGAAAGCTCTTTGGCAGCCGCTCGCATGGCCCCACAGTCCGTGGGGCTGCGGGCTTTCCGGCGGCCGTCAGCCTCGGCGCTAACGGCGACCAGGTGGGGTCGCCGCGCCAGCCTGCGAAGAATTTTCCAGTAGGGCCGCATCTCTGGCGACAGCTCTCACGGCCGAAGAGCCAGGAGGGAAAGCCGTGCCTCGTTGGAAAGATCTTTGGCAGCCACTCGCGTGGCCCCACAGCCCGTGGGGCTGCGGGCTTTGCGGCGGCCGTCAGCCTCGGCGCCACCGGCGCCCACGTGGCGCCGCCGCGCCAGCCTGCGAAGCATTTTCCGGTAGGGCCGCGGCTCTGGCAACAGCTCCCACGGCCGAAGAGCCAGGAGGGAAAGCCGTGCCTCGTTGGAAAGCTCTTTGGCAGCCGCTCGCGTGGCCCCACAGCCCGTGGGGCTGCGGGCTTTGCGGCGGCCGTCAGCCACTGCGCCACTGGTGCCCACGTGGCGCCGCCGCGCCAGCCTGCGAAGCATTTTCCGGTAGGGCCGCGGCCCTGGCGACAGCTCCCACGCCCGAAGAGCCAGGAGGGAAAGCCATGCCTCGTTGGAAAGCTCTTTGGCAGCCGCTCGCGTGGCCCCACAGCCCGTGGGGCTGCGGGCTTTGCGGCGGCCGTCAGCCTGGGAGACACCGGCGCCCAGGTGGGGCAGCCGCGCCAGCCTGCGAAGCATTTTCCGGTAGGGCCGCGGCTCTGGCGACAGCTCCCATGCCAGAAGAGCCAGGAGGGAAAGCCGTGCCTCGTTGGAAAGCTTTTTGGCAGTCGCTCGCGTGGCCCCACAGCCCATGGGGCTGCGGGCTTTGCGGCGGCCGTCAGCCTGGGCGACACCGGCGCCCATGTGGCGCCGCCGCGCCAGCCTGCGAAGGATTTTCCGGTAGGTCTGCAGCTCTGGCGACAGCTCCCACGCCCGAAGAGCCAGGAGGGAAAGCTGTGCCTCGTTGGAAAGAAAGCTCTTTGGCAGCCGCTCGCGTGGCCCCACAGCCCCTGGGGCTGCGGGCTTTGCGGCGGCCGTCAGCCTTGGCGCCACCGGTGCCCACGTGGCGCTGCCGCGCCAGCCTGCGAAGCATTTTCCGGTAGGGCCGCGGCTCTGGCGACAGCTACCACGCCCGAAGAGCCAGGAGGGAAAGCCGTGCCTCGTTGGAAAGCTCTTTGGCAGCCGCTCGCATGGCCCCACAGTCCGTGGGGCTGCGGGCTTTGCGGCGGCCGTCAGCCTCGGCGCTAACGGCGACCAGGTGGGGTCGCCGCGCCAGCCTGCGAAGAATTTTCCAGTAGGGCCGCAGCTCTGGCGACAGCTCTCACGGCCGAAGAGCCAGGAGGGAAAGCCGTGCCTCGTTGGAAAGATCTTTGGCAGCCACTCGCGTGGCCCCACAGCCCGTGGGGCTGCGGGCTTTGCGGCGGCCGTCAGCCTGGGGCCACCGGCGCCCACGTGGCGCCGCCGCGCCAGCCTGCGAAGCATTTTCCGGTAGGGCCGCGGCTCTGGCAACAGCTCCCACGCCCGAAGAGCCAGGAGGGAAAGCCGTGCCTCGTTGGAAAGCTCTTTGGCAGCCGCTCGCGTGGCCCCACAGCCCGTGGGGCTGCGGGCTTTGCGGCGGCCGTCAGCCTCGGCGCCACTGGCGCCCACGTGGCGCCGCCGCGCCAGGCTGCGAAGCATTTTCCGGTAGGGCCGCGGCTCTGGCGACATCTCCCACGCCCGAAGAGCCAGGAGGGAAAGCCATGCCTCGTTGGAAAGCTCTTTGGCAGCCGCTGGCGTGGCCCCACAGCCCGTGGGGCTGCGGGCTTTGCGGCGGCCGTCAGCCTGGGTGCCACCGGCGCCCACGTGGTGCCGCCGCGCCAGCCTGCGAAGCATTTTCCTGTAGGGCTGCAGCTCTGGCGACACCTCCCACGGCCGAAGAGCCAGGAGGGAAAGCCATGCCTCGTTGGAAAGCTCTTTGGCAGCCGCTCGCGTGGCCCCACAGCCCGTGGGGCTGCCGGCTTTGCGGCGACCGTCAGCCTGGGCGACACCGGCGCCCAGGTGGGGCAGCCGCGCCAGCCTGCGAAGAATTTTCCGGTAGGGCCGCGGCTCTGGCGACAGCTCCCATGCCAGAAGAGCCAGGAGGGAAAGCCGTGCCTCGTTGGAAAGCTCTTTGGCAGTCGCTCGCGTGGCCCCACAGCCCATGGGGCTGCTGGCTTTGCGGCGGCCGTCAGCCTCGGCGCCACCGGCGCCCACGTGGTGCCGCCGCGCCAGCCTGCGAAGCATTTTCCTGTAGGGCTGCAGCTCTGGCGACACCTCCCACGGCCGAAGAGCCAGGAGGGAAAGCCGTGCCTCATTGGAAAGCAATTTGGCAGCCGCTCGCGTGGCCCCACAGCCCGTGGGGCTGTGGGCTTTCCGGCGGCCGTCAGCCTGGGAGACACCGGCTCCCAGGTGGGGCAGCCGCGCCAGCCTGCGAAGCATTTTCTGGTAGGGCCGCGTCTCTGCCGACAGCTCCCACGCCCGAAGAGCCAGGAGGGAAAGCCGTGCCTCGTTGGAAAGCTCTTTGGCAGCCGCTCGCGTGGCCCCACAGCCCGTGGGGCTGCGGGCTTTGCGGCGGCCGTCAGCCTGGGTGCCACCGGCGCCCAGGTGGGGCAGCCGCGCCAGCCTGCGAAGCATTTTCCTGTAGGGCTGCAGCTCTGGCGACACCTCCCACGGCCGAAGAGCCAGGAGGGAAAGCCGTGCCTCGTTGGAAAGCTCTTTGGCAGTCGCTCGCGTGGCCCCACAGCCCATGGGGCTGCGGGCTTTCCGGCGGCCGTCAGCCTGGGCGACACCGGCGCCCATGTGGCGCCGCCGCGCCAGCCTGCGAAGCATTTTCCGGTAGGTCTGCGGCTCTGGCGACAGCTCCCACGCCCAAAGAGCCAGGAGGGAAAGCCGTGCCTCGTTGGAAAGCTCTTTGGCAGACGCTCGCGTGGCCCCACAGCCCGTGGGGCTGCGGGCTTTGCGGCGGCCGTCAGCCTCGGCGCCACCGGTGCCCACGTGGCGCCGCCGCGCCAGCCTGCGAAGCATTTTCCGGTAGGGCCGCGTCTCTGGCGACAGCTCCCACGGCCGAAGAGCCAGGAGGGAAAGCCGTGCCTCGTTGGAAAGCTCTTTGGCAGCCGCTCGCGTGGCCCCACAGCCCGTGGGGCTGCGGGCTTTGCGGCGGCCGTCAGCCACGGCGCCACTGGCGCCCACGTGGCGCCGCCGCGCCAGCCTGCGAAGCATTTTCCGGTAGGGCCGCGGCTCTGGCGACAGCTCCCACGCCCGAAGAGCCAGGAGGGAAAGCCGTGCCTCGTTGGAAAGCTCTTTGGCAGCCGCTCGCGTGGCCCCACAGCCCGTGGGGCTGCGGGCTTTGCGGCGGCCGTCAGCCTCGGCGCCACTGGCGCCCACGTGGCGCCACCGCGCCAGCCTGCGAAGCATTTTCCGGTAGGGCCGCGGCTCTGGCGACAGCTCCCACGCCCGAAGAGCCAGGAGGGAAAGCCATGCCTCGTTGGAAAGCTCTTTGGCAGCCGCTCGCGTGGCCCCACAGCCCGTGGGGCTGCGGTCTTTCCGGCGGCCGTCAGCCTGGGTGCCACCGGCGCCCACGTGGTGCCGCCGCGCCAGCCTGTGAAGCATTTTCCGGTAGGGCTGCAGCTCTGGCGACACCTCCCACGGCCGAAGAGCCAGGAGGGAAAGCCATGCCTCGTTGGAAAGCTCTTTGGCAGCCGCTCGCGTGGCCCCACAGCCCGTGGGGCTGCCGGCTTTGCGGCGACCGTCAGCCTGGGCGACACCGGCGCCCAGGTGGGGCAGCCGCGCCAGCCTGCGAAGAATTTTCCGGTAGGGCCGCGGCTCTGGCGACAGCTCCCATGCCAGAAGAGCCAGGAGGGAAAGCCGTGCCTCGTTGGAAAGCTCTTTGGCAGTCGCTCGCGTGGCCCCACAGCCCATGGGGCTGCTGGCTTTGCGGCGGCCGTCAGCCTGGGCGACACCGGCGCCCACGTGGCGCCGCCGCGCCAGCCTGCGAAGGATTTTCCGGTAGGTCTGCAGCTCTGGCGACAGCTCCCACGCCCGAAGAGCCAGGAGGGAAAGCTGTGCCTCGTTGGAAAGCTCTTTGGCAGCCGCTCGCGTGGCCCCACAGCCCCTGGGGCTGCGGGCTTTGCGGCGGCCGTCAGCCTTGGCCCCACCGGTGCCCACGTGGCGCTGCCGCGCCAGCCTGCGAAGCATTTTCCGGTAGGGCCGCGTCTCTGGCGACAGCTCCCACGCCCGAAGAGCCAGGAGGGAAAGCCGTGCCTCGTTGGAAAGCTCTTTGGCAGCCGCTCGCATGGCCCCACAGTCCGTGGGGCTGCGGGCTTTCCGGCGGCCGTCAGCCTCGGCGCTAACGGCGACCAGGTGGGGTCGCCGCGCCAGCCTGCGAAGAATTTTCCAGTAGGGCCGCAGCTCTGGCGACAGCTCTCACGGCAGAAGAGCCAGGAGGGAAAGCCGTGCCTCGTTGGAAAGATCTTTGGCAGCCACTCGCGTGGCCCCACAGCCCGTGGGGCTGCGGGCTTTGCGGCGGCCGTCAGCCTCGGCGCCACCGGCGCCCACGTGGTGCCGCCGCGCCAGCCTGCGAAGCATTTTCCGGTAGGGCCGCGGCTCTGGCAACAGCTCCCACGGCCGAAGAGCCAGGAGGGAAAGCCATGCCTCGTTGGAAAGCTCTTTGGCAGCCGCTCGCGTGGCCCCACAGCCCGTGGGGCTGCGGGCTTTGCGGCGGCCGTCAGCCTCGGCGCCACTGGCGCCCACGTGGCTCCGCCGCGCCAGGCTGCGAAGCATTTTCCGGTAGGGCCGCGGCTCTGGCGACAGCTCCCACGCCCGAAGAGCCAGGAGGGAAAGCTGTGCCTCGTTGGAAAGCTCTTTGGCAGCCGCTCGCGTGGCCCCACAGCCCCTGGGGCTGCGGGCTTTGCGGCGGCCGTCAGCCTTGGCCCCACCGGTGCCCACGTGGCGCTGCCGCGCCAGCCTGCGAAGCATTTTCCGGTAGGGCCGCGTCTCTGGCGACAGCTACCACGCCCGAAGAGCCAGGAGGGAAAGCCGTGCCTCGTTGGAAAGCTCTTTGGCAGCCGCTCGCATGGCCCCACAGTCCGTGGGGCTGCGGGCTTTGCGGCGGCCGTCAGCCTCGGCGCTAACGGCGACCAGGTGGGGTCGCCGCGCCAGCCTGCGAAGAATTTTCCAGTAGGGCCGCAGCTCTGGCGACAGCTCTCACGGCAGAAGAGCCAGGAGGGAAAGCCGTGCCTCGTTGGAAAGCTCTTTGGCAGCCGCTCGCGTGGCCCCACAGCCCGTGGGGCTGCGGGCTTTGCGGCGGCCGTCAGCCTTGGCGACACCGGCGCCCAGGTGGGGCAGCCGCGCCAGCCTGCGAAGCATTTTCCGGTAGGGCCGCGGCTCTGGCGACAGCTCCCATGCCAGAAGAGCCAGGAGGGAAAGCCGTGCCTCGTTGGAAAGCTTTTTGGCAGTCACTCGCGTGGCCCCACAGCCCATGGGGCTGCGGGCTTTGCGGCGGCCGTCAGCCTGGGCGACACCGGCGCCCATGTGGCGCCGCCGCGCCAGCCTGCGAAGGATTTTCCGGTAGGTCTGCAGCTCTGGCGACAGCTCCCACGCCCGAAGAGCCAGGAGGGAAAGCTGTGCCTCGTTGGAAAGCTCTTTGGCAGCCGCTCGCATGGCCCCACAGTCCCTGGGGCTGCGGGCTTTGCGGCGGCCGTCATCCTCAGCGCCACCGGTGCCCACGTGGCGCTGCCGCGCCAGCCTGCGAAGCATTTTCCGGTAGGGCCGCGTCTCTGGCGACAGCTACCACGCCCGAAGATCCAGGAGGGAAAGCCGTGCCTCGTTGGAAAGCTCTTTGGCAGCCGCTCGCATGGCCCCACAGTCCGTGGGGCTGCGGGCTTTCCGACGGCCGTCAGCCTCGGCGCCATCGGCGCCCACGTCGGGCCGCCGCGCCAGCCTGCGAAGCATTTTCCGGTAGGGCCGCGGCTCTGGCGACAGCTCCCACGCCCGAAGAGCCAGGAGGGAAAGCCGTGCCTCGTTGGAAAGATCTTTGTCAGCCACTCGCGTGGCCCCACAGCCCGTGGGGCTGCGGGCTTTGCGGCGGCCGTCAGCCTGGGCGCCACCGGCGCCCACGTGGCGCCGCCGCGCCAGCCTGCAAAGCATTTTCCGGTAGGGCCGCGGCTCTGGCAACAGCTCCCACGCCCGAAGAGCCAGGAGGGAAAGCCGTGCCTCGTTGGAAAGCTCTTTGGCAGCCGCTCACGTGGCCCCACAGCCCGTGGGGCTGCGGGCTTTGCGGCGGCCGTCAGCCTCGGCGCCACCGGCGCCCACGTGGTGCCGCCGCGCCAGCCTGCGAAGCATTTTCCTGTAGGGCTGCAGCTCTGGCGACACCTCCCACGGCCGAAGAGCCAGGAGGGAAAGCCGTGCCTCATTGGAAAGCAATTTGGCAGCCGCTCGCGTGGCCCCACAGCCCGTGGGGCTGCGGGCTTTCCGGCGGCCGTCAGCCTGGGAGACACCGGCTCCCAGGTGGGGCAGCCGCGCCAGCCTGCGAAGCATTTTCTGGTAGGGCCGCGTCTCTGCCGACAGCTCCCACGCCCGAAGAGCCAGGAGGGAAAGCCGTGCCTCGTTGGAAAGCTCTTTGGCAGCCGCTCGCGTGGCCCCACAGCCCGTGGGGCTGCGGGCTTTGCGGCGGCCGTCAGCCTGGGTGCCACCGGCGCCCAGGTGGGGCAGCCGCGCCAGCCTGCGAAGCATTTTCCTGTAGGGCTGCAGCTCTGGCGACACCTCCCACGGCCGAAGAGCCAGGAGGGAAAGCCATGCCTCATTGGAAAGCTCTTTGGCAGCCGCTCGCGTGGCCCCACAGCCCGTGGGGCTGCGGGCTTTGCGGCGGCCGTCAGCCTGGGAGACACCGGCGCCCATGTGGCGCGGCCGCGCCAGCCTGCGAAGGATTTTCCGGTAGGGCCGCGTCTCTGCCGACAGCTCCCACGCCCGAAGAGCCAGGAGGGAAAGCCGTGCCTCGTTGGAAAGCTCTTTGGCAGTCGCTCGCGTGGCCCCACAGCCCATGGGGCTGCGGGCTTTCCGGCGGCCGTCAGCCTGGGCGACACCGGCGCCCATGTGGCGCCGCCGCGCCAGCCTGCGAAGCATTTTCCGGTAGGTCTGCGGCTCTGGCGACAGCTCCCACGCCCAAAGAGCCAGGAGGGAAAGCCGTGCCTCGTTGGAAAGCTCTTTGGCAGACGCTCGCGTGGCCCCACAGCCCCTGGGGCTGCGGGCTTTGCGGCGGCCGTCAGCCTCGGCGCCACCGGTGCCCACGTGGCGCCGCCGCGCCAGCCTGCGAAGCATTTTCCGGTAGGGCCGCGTCTCTGGCGACAGCTCCCACGCCCGAAGAGCCAGGAGGGAAAGCCGTGCCTCGTTGGAAAGCTCTTTGGCAGCCGCTCGCGTGGCCCCACAGCCCGTGGGGCTGCGGGCTTTGCGGCGGCCGTCAGCCACGGCGCCACTGGCGCCCACGTGGCGCCGCCGCGCCAGCCTGCGAAGCATTTTCCGGTAGGGCCGCGGCTCTGGCGACAGCTCCCACGCCCGAAGAGCCAGGAGGGAAAGCCGTGCCTCGTTGGAAAGCTCTTTGGCAGCCGCTCGCGTGGCCCCACAGCCCGTGGGGCTGCGGGCTTTGCGGCGGCCGTCAGCCTCGGCGCCACTGGCGCCCACGTGGCGCCACCGCGCCAGCCTGCGAAGCATTTTCCGGTAGGGCCGCGGCTCTGGCGACAGCTCCCACGCCCGAAGAGCCAGGAGGGAAAGCCATGCCTCGTTGGAAAGCTCTTTGGCAGCCGCTCGCGTGGCCCCACAGCCCGTGGGGCTGCGGTCTTTCCGGCGGCCGTCAGCCTGGGTGCCACCGGCGCCCAGGTGGTGCCGCCGCGCCAGCCTGTGAAGCATTTTCCGGTAGGGCTGCAGCTCTGGCGACACCTCCCACGGCCGAAGAGCCAGGAGGTAAAGCCGTGCCTCATTGGAAAGCTCTTTGGCAGCCGCTCGCGTGGCCCCACAGCCCGTGGGGCTGCGGGCTTTGCGGCGGCCGTCAGCCTGGGAGACACCGGCGCCCACGTGGGGCAGCCGCGCCAGCCTGCGAAGCATTTTCCGGTAGGGCCGCGTCTCTGGCGACAGCTCCCACGCCCGAAGAGCCAGGAGGGAAAGCCGTGCCTCGTTGGAAAGCTCTTTGGCAGTCGCTCGCGTGGCCCCACAGCCCGTGGGGCTGCGGGCTTTGCGGCGGCCGTCAGCCTGGGCGACACCGGCGCCCATGTGGCGCCGCCGCGCCAGCCTGCGAAGGATTTTCCGGTAGGGCTGCAGCTCTGGCGACAGCTCCCACGGCCGAAGAGCCAGGAGGGAAAGCCGTGCCTCGTTGGAAAGCTCTTTGGCAGCCGCTCGCATGGCCCCACAGCCCCTGGGGCTGCGGGCTTTGCGGCGGCCGTCAGCCTCGGCGCCACCGGTGCCCACGTGGCGCTGCCGCGCCAGCCTGCAAAGCATTTTCCGGTAGGGCCGCGTCTCTGGCGACAGCTCCCACGCCCGAAGAGCCAGGAGGGAAAGCCGTGCCTCGTTGGAAAGCTCTTTGGCAGCCGCTCGCATGGCCCCACAGCCCGTGGGGCTGCGGGCTTTCCGGCGGACGTCAGCCTCGGCGCCAACAGCGCCCAGGTGGGGCCGCCGCGCCAGCCTGCGAAGCATTTTCCGGTAGGGCCGCGGCTCTGGCGACAGCTCCCACGCCCGAAGAGCCAGGAGGGAAAGCCTTGCCTCGTTGGAAAGCTCTTTGGCAGCCGCTCGCGTGGCCCCACAGCCCGTGGGGCTGCGGGCTTTGCGGCGGCCGTCAGCCTCGGCGCCATCGGCGCCCACGTCGGGCCGCCGCGCCAGCCTGCGAAGCATTTTCCGGTAGGGCCGCGGCTCTGGCGACAGCTCCCACGCCCGAAGAGCCAGGAGGGAAAGCCGTGCCTCGTTGGAAAGCTCTTTGGCAGCCGCTCGCGTGGCCCCACAGCCCGTGGGGCTGTGGGCTTTCCGGCGGCCGTCAGCCTCGGCGCCATCGGCGCCCACGTGGCGCCGCCGCGCCAGCCTGCGAAGCATTTTCCGGTAGGGCCGCGGCTCTGGTGACAGCTCCCACGGCCGAAGAGCGAGGAGGGAAAGCCATGCCTCGTTGGAAAGCTCTTTGGCAGCCGCTCGCGTGGCCCCACAGCCCGTGGGGCTGTGGGCTTTACGGCGGCCGTCAGCCTCGGCGCTAACGGCGACCAGGTGGGGTCGCCGCGCCAGCCTGCGAAGAATTTTCCAGTAGGGCCGCAGCTCTGGCAACAGCTCTCACGGCCGAAGAGCCAGGAGGGAAAGCCGTGCCTCGTTGGAAAGCTCTTTGGCAGCCACTCGCGTGGCCCCACAGCCCGTGGGGCTGCGGGCTTTCCGGCGGCCATCAGCCTCGGCGCCACCGTCGCCCACATGGCGCTGCTGCACCAGCCTGCGAAGCATTTTCCGGTAGGTCTGCGGCTCTGGCGACAGCTCCCACGCCTGAAGAGCCAGGAGGGAAAGCCATGCCTCCTTGGAAAGCTCTTTGGCAGCCGCTCGTGTGGCCCCACAGCCCGTGGGGCTGCGGGCTTTGCGGTGGCCGTCAGCCTCGGCGCCACCGGCGCCCACGTGGCGCCGCCGCGCCAGCCTGCGAAGCATTTTCCGGTAGGGCCGCGTCTCTGGCGACAGCTCCCACGGCCGAAGAGCCAGGAGGGAAAGCCGTGCCTCGTTGGAAAGCTCTTTGGCAGCCGCTCGCGTGGCCCCACAGCCCCTAGGGCTTCATGCTTTACGGCGGCCGTCAGCCTGGGCGACACCGGCGCCCATGTGGAGCCGCCGCGCCAGCCTGCGAAGCATTTTCCGGTAGGGCTGCAGCTCTGGCGACAGCTCCCACGCCCGAAGAGCCAGGAGGGAAAGCCGTGCCTCGTTGGAAAGATCTTTGTCAGCCACTCGCGTGGCCCCACAGCCCGTGGGGCTGCGGGCTTTGCGGCGGCCGTCAGCCTGGGCGCCACCGGCGCCCACGTGGCGCCGCCGCGCCAGCCTGCAAAGCATTTTCCGGTAGGGCCGCGGCTCTGGCAACAGCTCCCACGCCCGAAGAGCCAGGAGGGAAAGCCGTGCCTCGTTGGAAAGCTCTTTGGCAGCCGCTCACGTGGCCCCACAGCCCGTGGGGCTGCGGGCTTTGCGGCGGCCGTCAGCCTCGGCGCCACCGGCGCCCACGTGGTGCCGCCGCGCCAGCCTGCGAAGCATTTTCCTGTAGGGCTGCAGCTCTGGCGACACCTCCCACGGCCGAAGAGCCAGGAGGGAAAGCCGTGCCTCATTGGAAAGCTCTTTGGCAGCCGCTCGCGTGGCCCCACAGCCCGTGGGGCTGCGGGCTTTCCGGCGGCCGTCAGCCTGGGAGACACCGGCTCCCAGGTGGGGCAGCCGCGCCAGCCTGCGAAGCATTTTCTGGTAGGGCCGCGTCTCTGCCGACAGCTCCCACGCCCGAAGAGCCAGGAGGGAAAGCCGTGCCTCGTTGGAAAGCTCTTTGGCAGCCGCTCGCGTGGCCCCACAGCCCGTGGGGCTGCGGGCTTTGCGGCGGCCGTCAGCCTGGGTGCCACCGGCGCCCAGGTGGGGCAGCCGCGCCAGCCTGCGAAGCATTTTCCTGTAGGGCTGCAGCTCTGGCGACACCTCCCACGGCCGAAGAGCCAGGAGGGAAAGCCATGCCTCATTGGAAAGCTCTTTGGCAGCCGCTCGCGTGGCCCCACAGCCCGTGGGGCTGCGGGCTTTGCGGCGGCCGTCAGCCTGGGAGACACCGGCGCCCATGTGGCGCGGCCGCGCCAGCCTGCGAAGGATTTTCCGGTAGGGCCGCGTCTCTGCCGACAGCTCCCACGCCCGAAGAGCCAGGAGGGAAAGCCGTGCCTCGTTGGAAAGCTCTTTGGCAGTCGCTCGCGTGGCCCCACAGCCCATGGGGCTGCGGGCTTTCCGGCGGCCGTCAGCCTGGGCGACACCGGCGCCCATGTGGCGCCGCCGCGCCAGCCTGCGAAGCATTTTCCGGTAGGTCTGCGGCTCTGGCGACAGCTCCCACGCCCAAAGAGCCAGGAGGGAAAGCCGTGCCTCGTTGGAAAGCTCTTTGGCAGACGCTCGCGTGGCCCCACAGCCCCTGGGGCTGCGGGCTTTGCGGCGGCCGTCAGCCTCGGCGCCACCGGTGCCCACGTGGCGCCGCCGCGCCAGCCTGCGAAGCATTTTCCGGTAGGGCCGCGTCTCTGGCGACAGCTCCCACGCCCGAAGAGCCAGGAGGGAAAGCCGTGCCTCGTTGGAAAGCTCTTTGGCAGCCGCTCGCGTGGCCCCACAGCCCGTGGGGCTGCGGGCTTTGCGGCGGCCGTCAGCCACGGCGCCACTGGCGCCCACGTGGCGCCGCCGCGCCAGCCTGCGAAGCATTTTCCGGTAGGGCCGCGGCTCTGGCGACAGCTCCCACGCCCGAAGAGCCAGGAGGGAAAGCCGTGCCTCGTTGGAAAGCTCTTTGGCAGCCGCTCGCGTGGCCCCACAGCCCGTGGGGCTGCGGGCTTTGCGGCGGCCGTCAGCCTCGGCGCCACTGGCGCCCACGTGGCGCCACCGCGCCAGCCTGCGAAGCATTTTCCGGTAGGGCCGCGGCTCTGGCGACAGCTCCCACGCCCGAAGAGCCAGGAGGGAAAGCCATGCCTCGTTGGAAAGCTCTTTGGCAGCCGCTCGCGTGGCCCCACAGCCCGTGGGGCTGCGGTCTTTCCGGCGGCCGTCAGCCTGGGTGCCACCGGCGCCCAGGTGGTGCCGCCGCGCCAGCCTGTGAAGCATTTTCCGGTAGGGCTGCAGCTCTGGCGACACCTCCCACGGCCGAAGAGCCAGGAGGTAAAGCCGTGCCTCATTGGAAAGCTCTTTGGCAGCCGCTCGCGTGGCCCCACAGCCCGTGGGGCTGCGGGCTTTGCGGCGGCCGTCAGCCTGGGAGACACCGGCGCCCACGTTGGGCAGCCGCGCCAGCCTGCGAAGCATTTTCCGGTAGGGCCGCGTCTCTGGCGACAGCTCCCACGCCCGAAGAGCCAGGAGGGAAAGCCGTGCCTCGTTGGAAAGCTCTTTGGCAGTCGCTCGCGTGGCCCCACAGCCCGTGGGGCTGCGGGCTTTGCGGCGGCCGTCAGCCTGGGCGACACCGGCGCCCATGTGGCGCCGCCGCGCCAGCCTGCGAAGGATTTTCCGGTAGGGCTGCAGCTCTGGCGACAGCTCCCACGCCCGAAGAGCCAGGAGGGAAAGCCGTGCCTCGTTGGAAAGCTCTTTGGCAGCCGCTCGCATGGCCCCACAGCCCCTGGGGCTGCGGGCTTTGCGGCGGCCGTCAGCCTCGGCGCCACCGGTGCCCACGTGGCGCTGCCGCGCCAGCCTGCAAAGCATTTTCCGGTAGGGCCGCGGCTCTGGCGACAGCTCCCACGCCCGAAGAGCCAGGAGGGAAAGCCGTGCCTCGTTGGAAAGCTCTTTGGCAGCCGCTCGCATGGCCCCACAGCCCGTGGGGCTGCGGGCTTTCCGGCGGACGTCAGCCTCGGCGCCAACAGCGCCCAGGTGGGGCCGCCGCGCCAGCCTGCGAAGCATTTTCCGGTAGGGCCGCGGCTCTGGCGACAGCTCCCACGCCCGAAGAGCCAGGAGGGAAAGCCTTGCCTCGTTGGAAAGCTCTTTGGCAGCCGCTCGCGTGGCCCCACAGCCCGTGGGGCTGCGGGCTTTGCGGCGGCCGTCAGCCTCGGCGCCATCGGCGCCCACGTCGGGCCGCCGCGCCAGCCTGCGAAGCATTTTCCGGTAGGGCCGCGGCTCTGGCGACAGCTCCCACGCCCGAAGAGCCAGGAGGGAAAGCCGTGCCTCGTTGGAAAGCTCTTTGGCAGCCGCTCGCGTGGCCCCACAGCCCGTGGGGCTGTGGGCTTTCCGGCGGCCGTCAGCCTCGGCGCCATCGGCGCCCACGTGGCGCCGCCGCGCCAGCCTGCGAAGCATTTTCCGGTAGGGCCGCGGCTCTGGTGACAGCTCCCACGGCCGAAGAGCGAGGAGGGAAAGCCATGCCTCGTTGGAAAGCTCTTTGGCAGCCGCTCGCGTGGCCCCACAGCCCGTGGGGCTGTGGGCTTTACGGCGGCCGTCAGCCTCGGCGCTAACGGCGACCAGGTGGGGTCGCCGCGCCAGCCTGCGAAGAATTTTCCAGTAGGGCCGCAGCTCTGGCAACAGCTCTCACGGCCGAAGAGCCAGGAGGGAAAGCCGTGCCTCGTTGGAAAGCTCTTTGGCAGCCACTCGCGTGGCCCCACAGCCCGTGGGGCTGCGGGCTTTCCGGCGGCCATCAGCCTCGGCGCCACCGTCGCCCACATGGCGCTGCTGCACCAGCCTGCGAAGCATTTTCCGGTAGGTCTGCGGCTCTGGCGACAGCTCCCACGCCTGAAGAGCCAGGAGGGAAAGCCATGCCTCCTTGGAAAGCTCTTTGGCAGCCGCTCGTGTGGCCCCACAGCCCGTGGGGCTGCGGGCTTTGCGGTGGCCGTCAGCCTCGGCGCCACCGGCGCCCACGTGGCGCCGCCGCGCCAGCCTGCGAAGCATTTTCCGGTAGGGCCGCGTCTCTGGCGACAGCTCCCACGGCCGAAGAGCCAGGAGGGAAAGCCGTGCCTCGTTGGAAAGCTCTTTGGCAGCCGCTCGCGTGGCCCCACAGCCCCTAGGGCTTCATGCTTTACGGCGGCCGTCAGCCTGGGCGACACCGGCGCCCATGTGGAGCCGCCGCGCCAGCCTGCGAAGCATTTTCCGGTAGGGCTGCAGCTCTGGCGACAGCTCCCACGCCCGAAGAGCCAGGAGGGAAAGCCGTGCCTCGTTGGAAAGCTCTTTGGCAGCCGCTCGCGTGGCCCCACAGCCCCTGGGGCTGCGGGCTTTGCGGCGGCCGTCAGCCTCGGCGCCACCGTCGCCCACGTGGCGCCGCCGCGCCAGCCTGCGAAGCATTTTCCGGTAGGGCCGCGGCTCTGGCGACAGCTCCCACGCCCGAAGAGCCAGGAGGGAAAGCCGTGCCTCGTTGTAAAGCTCTTTGGCAGCCGCTCGCGTGGCCCCACAGCCCGTGGGGCTGCGGGCTTTGCGGCGGCCGTCTGCCTAGGCGCCACCGGCGCCCACGTGGCGCCGCCGCGCCAGCCTGCGAAGCATTTTCCGGTAGGGCTGCAGCTCTGGCGACAGCTCCCACGCCCGAAGAGCCAGGAGGGAAAGCCGTGCCTCGTTGGAAAGCTCTTTGGCAGCCGCTCGCGTGGCCCCACAGCCCATGGGGCTGCGGGCTTTACGGCGGCCGTCAGCCTCGGCGACACTGGCGCCCATGTGGAGCCGCTGCGCCAGCCTGCGAAGCATTTTCCGGTAGGGCCGCGGCTCTGGCGACAGCTCCCACGCCCGAAGAGCCAGGAGGGAAAGCCGTGCCTCGTTGGAAAGCTCTTTGGCAGCCACTCGCGTGGCCCCACAGCCCGTGGGGCTGCGGGCTTTGCGGCGGCCGTCAGCCTGGGTGCCACCGGCGCCCACGTGGTGCCGCCGCGCCACCCTGCGAAGCATTTTCCTGTAGGGCTGCAGCTCTGGCGACAACTCCCACGCCCGAAGAGCCAGGAGGGAAAGCTGTGCCTCATTGGAAAGCTCTTTGGCAACCGCTCGCGTGGCCCCATAGCCCGTGGGGCTGCGGGCTTTCCGGCGGCCGTCAGCCTGGGCGACACCGGCGCCCAGGTGGGGCAGCCGCGCCAGCCTGCGAAGCATTTTCCGGTAGGGCCGCGGCTCTGGTGACAGCTCCCACGCCCGAAGAGCCAGGAGGGAAAGCCGTGCCTCGTTGGAAAGCTCTTTGGCAGCCGCTCGCGTGGCCCCACAGCCCCTAGGGCTGCGTGCTTTACGGTGGCCGTCAGCCTGGGCGACACCGGCGCCCATGTGGAGCCGCCGCGCCAGCCTGCGAAGCATTTTCCGGTAGGGCTGCAGCTCTGGCGACAGCTCCCACGCCCGAAGAGCCAGGAGGGAAAGCCGTGCCTCGTTGGAAAGCTCTTTGGCAGCCGCTCGCGTGGCCCCACAGCCCCTGGGGCTGCGGGTTTTGCGGCGGCCATCAGCCTCGTCGCCACCGGCGCCCACGTGGCGCCGCAGCGCCAGCCTGCGAAGCATTTTCCGGTAGGGCCGCGGCTCTGGCGACAGCTCCCACGCCCGAACAGTCAGGAGGGAAAGCCGTGCCTCGTTGGAAAGCTCTTTGGCAGCCGCTCGCGTGGCCCCACAACCCGTGGGGCTGCGGGCTTTGCGGCGGCCGTCAGCCTCTGCGCCACCAGCGCCCACGTGGTGCCGCCGCGCCAGCCTGCGAAGCATTTTCCGGTAGGGCCGCGGCTCTGGCGACAGCTCCCACGCCCGAAGAGCCAGGAGGGAAAGCCGTGCCTCATTGGAAAGCTCTTTGGCAGCCGCTTGCGTGGCCCCACAGCCCGTGGGGCTGTGGGCTTTCTGGCGGCCGTCAGCCTGGGCGACACCGGCGCCCACGTGGCGCCGCCGCGCCAGTCTGCGAAGCATTTTCCGGTAGGGCCGCGGCTCTGGCGACAGCTCCCACGCCCGAAGAGCCAGGAGGGAAAGCCGTGCCTCGTTGGAAAGCTCTTTGGCAGCCGCTCGCGTGGCCCCACAGTCCATGGGGCTGCGGGCTTTATGGCGGCCGTCAGCCTGGGCGACAGCGGCGCCCATGTGGAGCCGCCGCGCCAGCCTGCGAAGCATTTTCCGGTAGGGCTGCAGCTCTGGCGACAGCTCCCACGCCCGAAGAGCCAGGAGGGAAAGCCGTGCCTCGTTGGAAAGCTCTTTGGCAGCCGATCGCGTGGCCCCACAGCCCATGGGGCTGCGGGCTTTGCGGTGGCCGTCAGCATCGGCGACACCGGCGCCCACATGGCGCCGCCGCGCCAGCCTGCGAAGCATTTTCCGGTAGGGCCGCGGCTCTGGCGACAGCTCCCACGCCCGAAGAGCCAGGAGGGAAAGCCATGCCTCGTTGGAAAGCTCTTTGGCAGCCACTCGCGTGGCCCCACAGCCCGTGGGGCTGCGGGCTTTCCGGCGGCCGTCAGCCTGGGCGACACCGGCGCCCAGGTGCGGCCGCCGCGCCAGCCTGCGAAGCATTTTCCGGAAGGGCCACGGCTCTGGCGACAGCTCCCACGCCCGAAGAGCCAGGAGGGAAAGCCGTGCCTCCTTGGAAAGCTCTTTGGCAGCCGCTCGCGTGGCCCCACAGCCCGTGGGGCTGCGGGCTTTGCGGCGGCCGTCAGCCTCAGCGCCTCCGGCACCCACGTGGCGCCGCTGCGCCAGCCTGCGAAGCATTTTCCGGTAAGGCCGCGTCTCTGGCGACAGCTCCCACGCCCGAAGAGCTAGGAGGGAAAGCCGTGCCTCGTTGGAAAGCTCTTTGGCAGCCGCTCGCATGGCCCCACAGCCCGTGGGGCTGCGGGCTTTGCGGCGGCCGTCAGCCTCGTCGCCACCGGCGCCCACGTGGCGCCTCGCGCCAGCCTGCAAAGCATTTTCCGGTAGGGCTGCAGCTCTGGCGACAGCTCCCACGCCTGAAGAGCCAGGAGGGAAAGCCGTGCCTCGTTGGAAAGCTCTTTGGCAGCCGCCCGTGTGGCCCCACAGCCCATGGGGCTGCGGGCTTTGCGGCGGCCGTCAGCCTCGGCGCCACCGGCGCTCACGTGGCGCCGCCGCGCCAGCCTGCGAAGCATTTTCCGGTAGGTCTGCGGCTCTGGCGAGAGCTCCCACGCCCGAAGAGCCAGGAGGGAAAGCCGTGCCTCGTTGGAAAGCTCTTTGGCAGCCGATCGCGTGGCCCCACAGCCCGTGGGGCTGCGGGCTTTCCGGCGGGCGTCAGCCTCGTCGCCACCAGCGCCCACGTGGCGCCGCCGCGCCAGCCTGCGAAGCATTTTCCGGTAGGGCCGCGGCTCTGGCGACAGCTCCCACGCCCGAAGAGCCAGGAGGGAAAGCCGTGCCTCGTTGGAAAGCTCTTTGGCAGCCGCTCACGTGGCCCCACAGCCTGTGGGGCTGTGGGCTTTGCGGCGGCCGTCAGCCTCGGCAGTGTCGGCGCCCACGTCGGGCCGCCGCGCCAGCCTGCGAAGCATTTTCCGGTAGGGCCGCGTCTCTGGCGACAGCTCCCACGCCCGAAGAGCCAGGAGGGAAAGCCGTGCCTCGTTGGAAAGCTCTTTGGCAGCCGCTTGCGTGGCCCCACAGCCCGTGGGGCTGCGGGCTTTCCGGAGGCCGTCAGCCTCGGCGCCACCGGCGCCCACGTGGCGCCGCCGCGCTAGCCTGTGAAGAATTTTCTGGTAGGGCCGCAGCTCTGGCGACAGCTCCCACGCCCGAAGAGCCAGGAGGGAAAGCCGTGCCTCGTTGGAAAGCTCTTTGGCAGCCGCTCGCATGGCCCCACAGCCCGTGGGGCTGCGGGCTTTCCGGCGGCCGTCAGCCTCAGCGCCACCGGTTCCCACGTGTGGCCGCTGCGCCAGCCTGCGAAGCATTTTCCGGTAGGGCCGCGGCTCTGGCGACAGCTCCCACGGCCGAAGAGCCAGGAGGGAAAGCCGTGCCTCGTTGGAAAGATCTTTGGCAGCCGCTCACGTGGCCCCACAGCCCGTGGGGCTGCGGGCTTTGCGGCGGCCGTCAGCCTCGGTGCCATCGGCGCCCACGTGGCGCCACCGCGCCAGCCTGCGAAGCATTTTCCGGTAGGGCCGCGGCTCTGGCGACAGCTCCCTTGCCCTTAGAGCCAGGAGGGAAAGCCGTGCCTCATTGGAAAGCTCTTTGGCAGCCGCTCGCGTGGCCCCACAGCCCGTGGGGCTGCGGGCTTTGCGGCGGCCGTCAGCCTCGGCGCCACCGGCGCCCACGTTGCGCCGCCGCGCCAGCCTGCGAAGCATTTTCCGGTAGGGCCACGGCTCTGACGACAGCTCCCACGGCCGAAGAGCCAGGAGGGAAAGCCGGGCCTCGTTGGAAAGCTCTTTGGCAGCCGCTCGCATGGCCCCACAGCCCGTGGGGCTGCGGGCTTTCAGGCGGCCGTCAGCCACGGCGCCACCGGCGCCCACGTGGCGCCGCCGCGCCAGCCTGCGACGCATTTTCCGGTACGGCCGCGGCTCTGGCGACAGCTCCCACGGCCGAAGAGCCAGGAGGGAAAGCCGTGCCTCGTTGGAAAGCTCTTTGGCAGCCGATCGCGTGGCCCCACAGCCCGTGGGGCTGCGGGCTTTCTGGCGGCCGTCAGCCTTGGCGACACTGGCGCCCAGGTGGGGCCACTGCGCCAGCCTGCGAAGCATTTTCCGGTAGGGCCGCGTCTCTGGCGACAGCTCCCACGCCCGAAGAGCCAGGAGGGAAAGCCGTGCCTCGTTGGAAAGCTCTTTGGCAGCCGCTCACGTGGCCCCACAGCCCGTGGGGCTGCGGGCTTTGCGGCGGCCGTCAGCCTCGGCGCCACCGGCGCCCACGTCGGGCTGCCGCGCCAGCCTGCGAAGCATTTTCCGGTAGGGCCGCGGCTCTGGCAACAGCTCCCACGCCCGAAGAGCCAGGAGGGAAAGCCGTGCCTCGTTGGAAAGCTCTTTGGCAGTCGCTAACGTGGCCCCACAGCACGTGGGGCTGCGGGCTTTCCGACGGCCGTCACACTAGGCGACACCGGCGCCCACGTCGGGCCGCTGTGCCAGCCTGCAAAGCATTTTCCAGTAGGGCCGCGGCTCTGGCGACAGCTCCCACGCCCGAAGAGCCAGGAGGGAAAGCCGTGCCTCGTTGGAAAGCTCTTTGGCAGCCACTTGCATGGCCCTAAAGCCTGTGGGGCTGCGGGCTTTGCGGCGGCCGTCAGCCTCGGCGCCATCGGCGCCCACGTCGGGCTGCCGCGCCAGCCTGCGAAGCATTTTCCGGTAGGGCCGCGTCTCTGGCGACAGCTCCCACGCCCGAAGAGCCAGGAGGGAAAGCCGTGCCTCGTTGGAAAGCTCTTTGGCAGTCGCTCACGTGGCCCCACAGCCCATGGGGCTGCGGGCTTTGTGGCGGCCGTCAGCCTGGGCGCCACCGGCGCCGACGTGGTGCCACCGCGCCAGCCTGCGAAGCATTTTCCGGTAGGGCCGCGTCTCTGGCGACAGCTCCCACGCCCGAAGAGCCAGGAGGGAAAGCCGTGCCTCATTGGAAAGCTCTTTGGCAGCCGCTCGCATGGCCGCACAGCCCGTGGGGCTGCGTGCTTTGCGGCGTCCGTCAGCCTCGGCGCGACCGGCGCCCACGTTGCGCCGCCGTGCCAAGCTGCGAAGCATTTTCCGGTAGGGCCGCAGCTCTGGCGACAGCTCCCACGGCCGAAGAGCCAGGAGGGAAAGCCGTGCCTCGTTGGAAAGCTCTTTGGCAGTCGCTCGCGTGGCCCCACAGCCCATGGGGCTGCGGGCTTTGTGGCGGCCGTCGGCCTGGGCGACACCGACGCCCACGTCGGGCCGACGCGCCAGCCTGCAAAGCATTTTCCGGTAGGGCCGCGGCTCTGGCGACAGCTCCCACGCCCGAAGAGCCAGGAGGGAAAGCCGTGCCTCGTTGGAAAGCTCTTTGGCAGCCGCTCGCGTGGCCCCACAGCCCGTGGGGCTGCGGGCTTTCCGGCGGCTGTCAGCCTCGGCGCCACCGGCGCCCACGTGGCGCGACCGCACCAGCCTGCGAAGCATTTTCCGGTAGGGCGGCGGGTCTGGCGACAGCTCCCACGCCCGAAGAGCCAGGAGGGAAAGCCGTGCCTCGTTGGAAAGCTCTTTGGCAGTCTCTCGCGTGGCCCCACAGCCCGTGGGGCTGCGGGCTTTCCGGCGGCCGTCAGCCTGGGCGACACCGGCGCCCACGTTTCGCCGCCGCACCAGCCTGCGAAGCATTTTCCGGTAGGGCCGCGGCTCTGGCGACAGCTCCCACGCCTGAAGAGCCAGGAGGGAAAGCCGTGCCTCGTTGAAAAGCTCTTTGGCAGTCGCTCGCGTGGCCCCACAGCCCATGGGGCTGCGGGCTTTCCGGCGGCCGTCAGCCTCGGCGCCACCGGCGCCCACGTTGCGCCGCTGCGCCAGCCTGCGAAGCGTTTTCCGGGAGGGCCGCGTCTCTGGCGACAGCTCCCACGGCCGAAGAGCCAGGAGGGAAAGCCATGCCTCGTTGGAAAGCTCTTTGGCAGCCGCTCGCGTGGCCCCACAGCCCATGGGGCTGCGGGCTTTGCGGCGGCCGTCAGCCTCGGCGCCATTGGCGCCCATGTCAGGCCGACGCGCCAGCCTACAAAGCATTTTCCGGTAGGGCCGCGGCTCTGGCGACAGCTCCCACGCCCGAAGAGCCAGGAGGGAAAGCCGTGCCTCGTTGGAAAGCTCTTTGGCAGCCGCTCACGTGGCCCCACAGCCCATGGGGCTGCGGGCTTTGCGGCGGCCGTCAGCCTGGGCGCCACCGGCGCCCACGTTGCGCCGCTGCGCCAGCCTGCGAAGCATTTTCCGGTAGGTCCGCGTCTCTGGCGACAGCTCCCACGCCCGAAGAGCCAGGAGGGAAAGCCGTGCCTCGTTGGAAAGCTCTTTGGCAGCCGCTCGCGTGGCCCCACAGCCCATGGGGCTACGGGCTTTGTGGCGGACGTCAGCCTGGGCGCCACCGGCGCCGACGTGGTGCCACCGCGCCAGCCTGCGAAGCATTTTCCGGGAGGGCCGCGTCTCTGGCGACAGCTGCCACGCCCGAAGAGCCAGGACGGAAAGCCGTGCCTCGTTGGAAAGCTCTTTGGCAGCCACTCGCATGGCCCTAAAGCCCGTGGGGCTGCGGGCTTTGCGGCGGCCATCAGCCTCGGCGCCACCGGCGCCCACGTTGCGCCGCTGTGCCAGCCTGAGAAGCATTTTCGGGTAGGGCCGCGGCTCTGGCGACAGCTCCCACGCCCGAAGAGCCAGGAGGGAAAGCCGTGCCTCGTTGGAAAGCTCTTTGGCAGCCGCTCGCGTGGCCCCACAGCCCATGGGGCTGCGGGCTTTGCGGCGGCCGTCAGCCTGGGCGACACCGGTGCCCACGTCGGGCCGCCGCGCCAGCCTGCAAAGCATTTTCCGGTAGGGCCGCGGCTCTGGCGACAGCTCCCACGCCCGAAGAGCCAGGAGGGAAAGCCGTGCCTCGTTGGAAAGCTCTTTGGCAGCCACTCGCGTGGCCCCACAGCCCGTGGGGCTGCGGGCTTTCCGGCGGCTGTCAGCCTCGGCGCCACCGGCGCCCATGTGGCGCGACCGCACCAGCCTGCGAAGCATTTTGCGGTAGGGCCACAGCTCTGGCGACAGCTCCCACGCCCGAAGAGCCAGGAGTGAAAGCCGTGCCTCCTTGGAAAGCTCTTTGGCAGCCGCTCGCATGGCCCCACAGCCCGTGGGGCTGCGGGCTTTGCGGCGGCCGTCAGCCTCGTCGGCACCGGCGCCCACATGGCGCCTCGCGCCAGCCTGCGACGCATTTTCCGGTAGGGCCACGGCTCTGGCGACAGCTCCCACGCCCGAAGAGCCAGGAGGGAAAGCCGTGCCTCGTTGGAAAGCTCTTTGGCAGCCGTTCGCGTGGGCCCACAGCCCGTGGGGCTGCGGGCTTTCCGGCGGCCGTCAGCCTGGGCGACACCGGCGCCCACGTTGCGCCGCGGCGCCAGCCTGCGAAGCATTTTCCGGTAGGGCCGCGTCTCTGGCGACAGCTCCCACGCCCGAAGAGCCAGGAGGGAAAGCCGTGCCTCATTGGAAAGCTCTTTGGCAGCCGCTCACGTGGCCCCACAGCCCGTGGGGCTACGGGCTTTGCGGCGGCCGTCAGCCTCGGTGCCATCGGCGCCCAGGTGGGGCCGCCGCGCCAGCCTGCGAAGCATTTTCCGGTAGGGCCGCGTCTCTGGCGACAGCTCCCACGCCCGAAGAGCCAGGAGGGAAAGCCGTGCCTCGTTGGAAAGCTCTTTGGTAGCCACTTGCATGGCCCCACAGCCCGTGGGGCTGCGGGCTTTGCGGCGGCCGTCAGCCTCGGCGCCACCGGCGCCCACGTGGCGCCGCTGCGCCAGGCTGCGAAACATTTTCCAGTAGGTCCGCGTCTCTGGCGACAGCACCCACGGCCGAAGAGCCAGAAGGGAAAGCCGTGCCTCGTTGGAAAGCTCTTTGGCAGCCGCTCCCGTGGCCCCACAGCCCGTGGGGCTACGGGCTTTGCGGCAGCCGTCAACCTGGGCGACACCGGCACACAGGTGGGGCCGCCGCGCCAGCCTGCAAAGAATTTTCCGGTAGGGCCGCGGCTCTGGCGACAGCTCCCACGCCCGAAGAGCCAGGAGGGAAAGCCGTGCCTCGTTGGAAAGCTCTTTGGCAGCCGCTCGCGTGGCCCCACAGCCCGTGGGGCTGCGGGCTTTCCGGCGGCCGTCAGCCTCAGCGCCACCGGCTCCCACGTGTGGCCGCTGCGCCAGCCAGCGAAGCATTTTCCGGTAGGGCCGCGGCTCTGGCGACAGCTCCCACGCCCGAAGAGCCAGGAGGGAAAGCCGTGCCTTGTTGGAAAGCTCTTTGGCAGCCGCTCACGTGGCCCCACAGCCCGTGGGGCTGCGGGCTTTGCGGCGACCGTCAGCCTCGGTGCCATCGGCGCCCAGGTGGGGCCGCCGCGCCAGCCTGCGAAGCATTTTCCGGTAGGGCCGCGTCTCTGGCGACAGCTCCCACGCCCGAAGAGCCAGGAGGGAAAGCCGTGCCTCGTTGGAAAGCTCTTTGGCAGCCACTCGCGTGGCCCCACAGCCCGTGGGGCTGCGGGCTTTGCGGCGGCCGTCAGCCTCGGTGCCATCGGCGCCCAGGTGGGGCCGCCGCGCCAGCCTGCGAAGCATTTTCCGGTGGGGCCGCGTCTCTGGCGACAGCTCCCACGCCCGAAGAGCCAGGAGGGAAAGCCGTGCCTCGTTGGAAAGCTCTTTGGCAGCCACTCGCATGGCCCCACAGCCCGTGGGGCTGCGGGCTTTCCGGCGGCCGTCAGCCTCGCCGCCACCGGCGCCCACGTGGCGCCGCTGCGCCAGCCTGCGAAACATTTTCCAGTAGGGCCGCGTCTCTGGCGACAGCTCCCACGCCTGAAGAGCCAGGAGGGAAAGCCGTGCCTCATTGGAAAGCTCTTTGGCATCCGCTCACGTGGCCCCACAGCCCGTGGGGCTGCGGGCTTTGCGGCGGCTGTCAGCATGGGCGACACAGGCGCCCACGTGGGGCCGCCGTGCCAGCCTGCAAAGCATTTTCCGGTAGGGCCGCGGCTCTGGCGACAGCTCCCATGGCCAAAGAGCCAGGAGGGAAAGCCGTGCCTCGTTGGAAAGCTCTTTGGCAGCCGCTCGCGTGGCCCCACAGCCCATGGGGCTGCGGCCTTTGCGGCGGCCGTCAGCCTCGGCGCCACCGGCGCCCACATTGCGCCGCTGCGCCAGCCTGCGAAGCATTTTCCGGTAGGGCCGCGGCTCTGGCGACAGCTCCCACGCCCGAAGAGCCAGGAGGGAAAGCCGTGCCTCGTTGGAAAGCTCTTTGGCAGCCACTCGCGTGGCCCCACAGCCCGTGGGGCTGCGGGCTTTGCGGCGGCCATCAGCCTGGGCGACACCGGCGCCCACGTGGGGCCGCCGCGCCAGCCTGCAAAGCATTTTGCGGTAGGGCCGCGGCTCTGGCGACAGCTCCCACGCCCGAAGAGCCAGGAGGGAAAGCCGTGCCTCGTTGGAAAGCTCTTTGGCAGCCGCTCGCTTTGCCCCACAGCCCGTGGGGCTGCAGGCTTTGCGGCGGCCGTCAGCCTGGGCGACACCGGCTCCCAGGTGGGGCCGCCACGCTAGCCTGCGAAGCATTTTCCGGTAGGGCCGCGTCTCTGGCGACAGCTCCCACGCCCGAAGAGCCAGGAGGGAAAGCCGTGCCTCGTTGGAAAGCTCTTTGGCAGCCGCTCGCGTGGTCCCACAGCCCGTGGGGCTGCGGGCTTTGCGGCGGCCGTCAGCCTCGGCGCCACCGGCGCCCACGTGGGGCCGCTGCGCCAGGTAGAGAAGCATTTTCCGGTAGGGCCGCGGCTCTGGCGACAGCTCCCACGCCCGAAGAGCCAGGAGGGAAAGCCGTGCCTCGTTGGAAAGCTCTTTGGCAGCCGCTCGCGTGGCACCACAGCCCATGGGGCTGCGGGCTCTCCGGCGGCCGTCAGCCTGGGCGACACCGGCGCCCAGGTGGGGCCGCCGCGCCAGCCTGCGAAGCATTTTCCGGTAGGGCCGCGGCTCTGGCGACAGCTCCCACGGCCGAAGAGCCAGGAGGGAAAGCCGTGCCTCGTTGGAAAGATCTTTGGCAGCCGATCGCATGGCCCCACAGCCCGTGGGGCTGCGGGCTTTGCGGCGGCCGTCAGCCTCGCCGCCACCGGCGCCCACGTGGTGCCGCCGCGCCAGCCTGCGAAGCATTTTCCGGTAGGGCCGCGGCTCTGGCGACAGCTCCCACGGCCGAAGAGCCAGGAGGGAAAGCCGTGCCTCGTTGGAAAGCTCTTTGGCAGACGCTCGCATGGCCCCACAGCTCGTGGGGCTGCGGGCTTTGCGGCAGGCGTCAGCCTCGGCGCCACTGGCACGCACGTGGGGCCGCTGCGCCAGCCTGCGAAGCATTTTCCGGTAGGGCCGCGGCTCTGGCGACAGCTCCCACGGCCGAAGAGCCAGGAGGGAAAGCCGTGCCTCGTTGGAAAGCTCTTTGGCAGCCGCTCGCATGGCCCCACAGCCCGTGGGGCTGCGGGCTTTGCGGCGGCCGTCAGCCTCGGCGCCACCGGCGCCCACGTCTGGCCTCCGCGCCAGCCTGCGAAGCATTTTCCTGTACGGCCGCGGCTCTGGCGACAGCTCCCACGCCCGAAGAGCCAGGAGGGAAAGCCGTGCCTCATTGGAAAGCTCTTTGGCAGCCGCTCGCGTGGCCCTAAAGCCCATGGGGCTGTGGGCTTTCCGGCGGCCGTCAGCCTGGGCGACACCGGCGCCCAGGTGGCGCCGCCGCGCCAGCCTGCGAAGCATTTTCCGGTAGGGCCGCGTCTCTGGCGACAGCTCCCACACCTGAAGAGCCAGGAGGGAAAGCCGTGCCTCATTGGAAAGCTCTTTGGCAGCCGCTCGCGTGGCCCCACAGCCCGTGGGGCTGCGGGCTTTCCGGCGGCCATCAGCCTCGGCGCCACCGGCGCCCACGTGGCGCCGCCGCGCCAGCCTGCGAAGCATTTTCCGGTAGGGCCGCGGCTCTGGCGACAGCTCCCACGCCCGAAGAGCCAGGAGGGAAAGCCGTGCCTCGTTGGAAAGCTCTTTGGCAGCCGCTCGCGTGGCCCCACAGCCCGTGGGGCTGCGGGCTTTCCAGCGGCTGTCAGCCTCGGCGACACCGGCGACCAGGTGGGGCCGCCGCGCCAGCCTGCGAAGCATTTTCCGGTAGGGCCACGGCTCTGGCGACAGCTCCCACGCCCGAAGAGCCAGGAGGGAAAGCCGTGCCTCGTTGGAAAGCTCTTTGGCAGCCACTGGCGTGGCCCCACAGCCCGTGTAGCTGCGGGCTTTGCGGCGGCCGTCAGCCTCGGCGCTACCAGCGACCAGGTGGGGCCGCCGCGCCAACCTACAAAGAATTTTCCAGTAGGGCCGCAGCTCTGGCGACAGCTCTCACGGCCGAAGAGCCAGGAGGGAAAGCCATGCCTCGTTGGAAAGCTCTTTGGCAGCCGCTCGCGTGGCCCCACAGCCCGTGGGACTGCGGGCTTGGCGGCGGCCGTCAGCCTGGGCGCCACCGGCGCCCACGTGGTGCCGCCGCGCCAGCCTGCGAAGCATTTTCCGGTAGGTCTGCGGCTCTGGCGACAGCTCCCACGCCCGAAGAGCCAGGAGGGAAAGCCGTGCCTCGTTGGAAAGCTCTTTGGCAGCCGCTCGCGTGGCCCCACAGCCCCTGGGGCTGCGGGCTTTCCAGCGGCCGTCAGCATGGGCGACACCGGCGCCCAGGTGGGGCCGCCGCGCCAGCCTGCGAAGCATTTTCCGGTAGGGCCGCGGCTCTGGCAACAGCTCCCACGGCCGAAGAGCCAGGAGGGAAAGCCGTGCCTCGTTGGAAAGCTCTTTGGCAGCCGGTCGCGTGGCCCCACAGCCCGTGGGGCTGCGGGCTTTGCGGCAGCCGTCAACCTGGGCGACACCGGCACCCAGGTGGGGCCGCCGCGCCAGCCTGCAAAGAATTTTCCGGTAGGGCCGCGGCTCTGGCGACAGCTCCCACGCCCGAAGAGCCAGGAGGGAAAGCCGTGCCTCGTTGGAAAGCTCTTTGGCAGCCGCTCGCTTTGCCCCACAGCCCGTGGGGCTGCGGGCTTTCCGGCGGCCCTCAGCCTGGGCGACACCTGTGCCCACTGGGGGCCGCCGCTCAGCCTGCGAAGCATTTTCCGGTAGGGCCGCGTCTCTGGCGACAGCTCCCACGGCCGAAGAGCCAGAAGGGAAAGCCGTGCCTCGTTGGAAAGCTCTTTGGCAGCCGCTCGCGTGGCCCCACAGCCCGTGGGGCTGCGGGCTTTGCGGCGGCCGTCAGCCTCGGCGCCACCGGCGCCCACATTGCGCCGCCGCGCCAGCCTGCGAAGCATTTTCCGGTAGGGCCGCGCCTCTGGCGACAGCTCCCACGCCCGAAGAGCCAGGAGGGAAAGCCGTGCCTCGTTGGAAAGCTCTTTGGCAGTCGCTCACGTGGCCCCACAGCCTGTGGGGCTGCGGGCTTTGCGGCGGCCGTCAGCCTCGGAACCGTCGGCGCCCACGTCGGGCCGCCGCGCCAGCCTGCGAAGCATTTTCCAGTAGGGCCGCGGCTCTGGCGACAGCTCCCACGCCCGAAGAGCCAGGAGGGAAAGCCGTGCCTCGTTGGAAAGCTCTTTGGCAGCCACTTGCATGGCCCCACAGCCCGTGGGGCTGCGGGCTTTCCGGCAGCCGTCAGCCTCGGCGCCACCGGCGCCCACGTGGCGCCGCTGCGCCAGCCTGCGAAACATTTTCCAGTAGGGCCACAGCTCTAGCGACAGCTCCCACGCCCGAAGAGCCAGGAGGGAAAGCCGTGCCTCGTTGGAAAGCTCTTTGGCAGCCGCTCGCGTGGCCCCACAGCCCGTGGGGCTGCGGGCTTTGCGGCGGCCGTCAGCCTCAGCACCTCCGGCGCCCACGTGGCGCCGCTGCGCCAGCCTGCGAAGCATTTTGCGGTAGGGCCACAGCTCTGGCGACAGCTCCCACGCCCGAAGAGCCAGGAGTGAAAGCCGTGCCTCCTTGGAAAGCTCTTTGGCAGCCGCTCGCATGGCCCCACAGCCCGTGGGGCTGCGGGCTTTGCGGCGGCCGTCAGCCTCGTCGCCACCGGCGCCCACATGGCGCCTCGCGCCAGCCTGCGAAGCATTTTCCGGTAGGGCCACGGCTCTGGCGACAGCTCCCACGCCCGAAGAGCCAGGAGGGAAAGCCGTGCCTCGTTGGAAAGCTCTTTGGCAGCCGTTCGCGTGGGCCCACAGCCCATGGGGCTGCGGGCTTTCCGGCGGCCGTCAGCCTGGGCGACACCGGCGCCCACGTTGCGCCGCCGCGCCAGCCTGCAAAGCATTTTCTGGTAGGGCCGCGTCTCTGGCGACAGCTCCCACGCCCGAAGAGCCAGGAGGGAAAGCCGTGCCTCGTTGGAAAGCTCTTTGGCAGCCGCTCACGTGGCCCCACAGCCCGTGGGGCTACGGGCTTTGCGGCGGCCGTCAGCCTCGGTGCCATCGGCGCCCAGGTGGGGCCGCCGCGCCAGCCTGCGAAGCATTTTCCGGTAGGGCCGCGTCTCTGGCGACAGCTCCCACGCCCGAAGAGCCAGGAGGGAAAGCCGTGCCTCGTTGGAAAGCTCTTTGGCAGCCACTTGCATGGCCCCGCAGCCCGTGGGGCTGCGGGCTTTGCGGCGGCCGTCAGCCTGGGCGACACCTGTGCCCACTGGGGGCCGCCGCTCAGCCTGCGAAGCATTTTCCGGTAGGTCCGCGTCTCTGGCGACAGCTCCCACGCCCGAAGAGCCAGGAGGGAAAGCCGTGCCTCGTTGGAAAGCTCTTTGGCAGCCGCTCGCGTGGCCCCACAGCCCGTGGGGCTGCGGGCTTTCCGGCGGCCGTCAGCCTCGGCGCCACCGGCGCCCACATTGCGCCGCCGCGCCAGCCTGCGAAGCATTTTCCGGAAGGGCCGCGGCTCTGGCAACAGCTCCCACGCCCGAAGAGCCAGGAGGGAAAGCCGTGCCTCGTTGGAAAGCTCTTTGGCAGCCGATCGCGTGGCCCCACAGCCCGTGGGGCTGCGGGCTTTGCGGCGGGCGTCAGCCTCAGCGCCACCTGCGCCCATGTGGGGCCGCCGCGCCAGCCTGCGAAGCATTTTCCGGTAGGGCCGCGGCTCTGGCGACAGCTCCCACGGCCGAAGAGCCAGGAGGGAAAGCCGTGCCTCGTTGGAAAGCTCTTTGGCAGCCGCTCGCGTGGCCCCACAGCCCGTGGGGCTGCGGGCTTTCCGGCGGCCGTCAGCCTCAGCGCCACCGGCTCCCACGTGTGGCCGCTGCGCCAGCCAGCGAAGCATTTTCCGGTAGGGCCGCGGCTCTGGCGACAGCTCCCACGCCCGAAGAGCCAGGAGGGAAAGCCGTGCCTTGTTGGAAAGCTCTTTGGCAGCCGCTCACGTGGCCCCACAGCCCGTGGGGCTGCGGGCTTTGCGGCGGCCATCAGCCTCGGTGCCATCGGCGCCCAGGTGGGGCCGCCGCGCCAGCCTGCGAAGCATTTTCCGGTAGGGCCGCGTCTCTGGCGACAGCTCCCACGCCCGAAGAGCCAGGAGGGAAAGCCGTGCCTCGTTGGAAAGCTCTTTGGCAGCCACTCGCGTGGCCCCACAGCCCGTGGGGCTGCGGGCTTTGCGGCGGCCGTCAGCCTCGGCGCCACCGGCGCCCACGTGGCGCCGCTGCGCCAGCCTGCGAAACATTTTCCAGTAGGGCCACAGCTCTGGCGACAGCTCCCACGCCCGAAGAGCCAGGAGGGAAAGCCGTGCCTCTTTGGAAAGATCTTTGGCAGCCGCTCGCATGGCCCCACAGCCCGTGGGGCTGCGGGCTTTGCGGCGGCCGTCAGCCTCGGCGCCACCGGCGCCCACGTGGCGCCTCGCGCCAGCCTGCGAAGCATTTTCCAGTAGGGCCGCGGCTCTGGCGACAGCTCCCACGCCCGAAGAGCCAGGAGGGAAAGCCGTGCCTCGTTGGAAAGCTCTTTGGCAGCTGTTCGCGTGGGCCCACAGCCCGTGGGGCTGCGGGCTTTGCGGCGGCCGTCAGCCTGGGCGACACCGGCCGCCCACGTTGCGCCGCCGCGCCAGCCTGCAAAGCATTTTCCGGAAGGGCCGCGGCTCTGGCGACAGCTCCCACGCCCGAAGAGCCAGGAGGGAAAGCCGTGCCTCGTTGGAAAGCTCTTTGGCAGCCGCTCACGTGGCCCCACAGCCCATTGGGCTGCGGGCTTTGCGGCGGGCGTCAGCCTCAGCGCCACCTGCGCCCATGTGGGGCCGCCGCGCCAGCCTGCGAAGCATTTTCCGGTAGGGCCGCGGCTCTGGCGACAGCTCCCACGGCCGAAGAGCCAGGAGGGAAAGCCGTGCCTCGTTGGAAAGCTCTTTGGCAGCCGCTCGCGTGGCCCCACAGCCCGTGGGGCTGCGGGCTTTCCGGCGGCCGTCAGCCTCAGCGCCACCGGCTCCCACGTGTGGCCGCTGCGCCAGCCAGCGAAGCATTTTCCGGTAGGGCCGCGGCTCTGGCGACAGCTCCCACGCCCGAAGAGCCAGGAGGGAAAGCCGTGCCTTGTTGGAAAGCTCTTTGGCAGCCGCTCACGTGGCCCCACAGCCCGTGGGGCTGCGGGCTTTGCGGCGGCCGTCAGCCTCGGTGCCATCGGCGCCCAGGTGGGGCCGCCGCGCCAGCCTGCGAAGCATTTTCCGGTAGGGCCGCGTCTCTGGCGACAGCTCCCACGCCCGAAGAGCCAGGAGGGAAAGCCGTGCCTCGTTGGAAAGCTCTTTGGCAGCCGCTCGCGTGGCCCCACAGCCCGTGGGGCTGCGGGCTTTGCGGCGGCCGTCAGCCTCGGCGCCACCGGCGCCCACATTGCGCCGCCGCGCCAGCCTGCGAAGCATTTTCCGGTAGGGCCGCGGCTCTGGCGACAGCTCCCACGCCCGAAGAGCCAGGAGGGAAAGCCGTGCCTCGTTGGAAAGCTCTTTGGCAGTCGCTCACGTGGCCCCACAGCCTGTGGGGCTGCGGGCTTTGCGGCGGCCGTCAGCCTCGGAACCGTCGGCGCCCACGTCGGGCCGCCGCGCCAGCCTGCGAAGCATTTTCCAGTAGGGCCGCGGCTCTGGCGACAGCTCCCACGCCCGAAGAGCCAGGAGGGAAAGCCGTGCCTCGTTGGAAAGCTCTTTGGCAGCCACTTGCATGGCCCCACAGCCCGTGGGGCTGCGGGCTTTCCGGCAGCCGTCAGCCTCGGCGCCACCGGCGCCCACGTGGCGCCGCTGCGCCAGCCTGCGAAACATTTTCCAGTAGGGCCACAGCTCTAGCGACAGCTCCCACGCCCGAAGAGCCAGGAGGGAAAGCCGTGCCTCGTTGGAAAGCTCTTTGGCAGCCGCTCGCGTGGCCCCACAGCCCGTGGGGCTGCGGGCTTTGCGGCGGCCGTCAGCCTCAGCACCTCCGGCGCCCACGTGGCGCCGCTGCGCCAGCCTGCGAAGCATTTTGCGGTAGGGCCACAGCTCTGGCGACAGCTCCCACGCCCGAAGAGCCAGGAGTGAAAGCCGTGCCTCCTTGGAAAGCTCTTTGGCAGCCGCTCGCATGGCCCCACAGCCCGTGGGGCTGCGGGCTTTGCGGCGGCCGTCAGCCTCGTCGCCACCGGCGCCCACATGGCGCCTCGCGCCAGCCTGCGAAGCATTTTCCGGTAGGGCCACGGCTCTGGCGACAGCTCCCACGCCCGAAGAGCCAGGAGGGAAAGCCGTGCCTCGTTGGAAAGCTCTTTGGCAGCCGTTCGCGTGGGCCCACAGCCCATGGGGCTGCGGGCTTTCCGGCGGCCGTCAGCCTGGGCGACACCGGCGCCCACGTTGCGCCGCCGCGCCAGCCTGCAAAGCATTTTCTGGTAGGGCCGCGTCTCTGGCGACAGCTCCCACGCCCGAAGAGCCAGGAGGGAAAGCCGTGCCTCGTTGGAAAGCTCTTTGGCAGCCGCTCACGTGGCCCCACAGCCCGTGGGGCTACGGGCTTTGCGGCGGCCGTCAGCCTCGGTGCCATCGGCGCCCAGGTGGGGCCGCCGCGCCAGCCTGCGAAGCATTTTCCGGTAGGGCCGCGTCTCTGGCGACAGCTCCCACGCCCGAAGAGCCAGGAGGGAAAGCCGTGCCTCGTTGGAAAGCTCTTTGGCAGCCACTTGCATGGCCCCGCAGCCCGTGGGGCTGCGGGCTTTGCGGCGGCCGTCAGCCTCGGCGCCACCGGCGCCCACGTGGCGCCGCTGCGCCAGGCTGCGAAACATTTTCCAGTAGGTCCGCGTCTCTGGCGACAGCTCCCACGGCCGAAGAGCCAGAAGGGAAAGCCGTGCCTCGTTGGAAAGCTCTTTGGCAGCCGCTCCCGTGGCCCCACAGCCCGTGGGGCTACGGGCTTTGCGGCAGCCGTCAACCTGGGCGACACCGGCACACAGGTGGGGCCGCCGCGCCAGCCTGCAAAGAATTTTCCGGTAGGGCCGCGGCTCTGGCGACAGCTCCCACGCCCAAAGAGCCAGGAGGGAAAGCCGTGCCTCGTTGGAAAGCTCTTTGGCAGCCGCTCGCATGGCCCCACAGCCCGTGGGGCTGCGGGCTTTCCGGCGGCCCTCAGCCTGGGCGACACCTGTGCCCACTGGGGGCCGCCGCTCAGCCTGCGAAGCATTTTCCGGTAGGTCCGCGTCTCTGGCGACAGCTCCCACGCCCGAAGAGCCAGGAGGGAAAGCCGTGCCTCGTTGGAAAGCTCTTTGGCAGCCGCTCGCGTGGCCCCACAGCCCGTGGGGCTGCGGGCTTTCCGGCGGCCGTCAGCCTCGGCGCCACCGGCGCCCACATTGCGCCGCCGCGCCAGCCTGCGAAGCATTTTCCGGAAGGGCCGCGGCTCTGGCAACAGCTCCCACGCCCGAAGAGCCAGGAGGGAAAGCCGTGCCTCGTTGGAAAGCTCTTTGGCAGCCGATCGCGTGGCCCCACAGCCCGTGGGGCTGCGGGCTTTGCGGCGGGCGTCAGCCTCAGCGCCACCTGCGCCCATGTGGGGCCGCCGCGCCAGCCTGCGAAGCATTTTCCGGTAGGGCCGCGGCTCTGGCGACAGCTCCCACGGCCGAAGAGCCAGGAGGGAAAGCCGTGCCTCGTTGGAAAGCTCTTTGGCAGCCGCTCGCGTGGCCCCACAGCCCGTGGGGCTGCGGGCTTTCCGGCGGCCGTCAGCCTCAGCGCCACCGGCTCCCACGTGTGGCCGCTGCGCCAGCCAGCGAAGCATTTTCCGGTAGGGCCGCGGCTCTGGCGACAGCTCCCACGCCCGAAGAGCCAGGAGGGAAAGCCGTGCCTTGTTGGAAAGCTCTTTGGCAGCCGCTCACGTGGCCCCACAGCCCGTGGGGCTGCGGGCTTTGCGGCGGCCGTCAGCCTCGGTGCCATCGGCGCCCACGTGGCGCCGCTGCGCCAGCCTGCGAAACATTTTCCAGTAGGGCCGCGTCTCTGGCGACAGCTCCCACGCCTGAAGAGCCAGGAGGGAAAGCCGTGCCTCATTGGAAAGCTCTTTGGCATCCGCTCACGTGGCCCCACAGCCCGTGGGGCTGCGGGCTTTGCGGCGGCTGTCAGCATGGGCGACACAGGCGCCCACGTGGGGCCGCCGTGCCAGCCTGCAAAGCATTTTCCGGTAGGGCCGCGGCTCTGGCGACAGCTCCCATGGCCAAAGAGCCAGGAGGGAAAGCCGTGCCTCGTTGGAAAGCTCTTTGGCAGCCGCTCGCGTGGCCCCACAGCCCATGGGGCTGCGGGCTTTGCGGCGGCCGTCAGCCTCGGCGCCACCGGCGCCCACATTGCGCCGCCGCGCCAGCCTGCGAAGCATTTTCCGGTAGGGCCGCGGCTCTGGCGACAGCTCCCACGCCCGAAGAGCCAGGAGGGAAAGCCGTGCCTCGTTGGAAAGCTCTTTGGCAGCCACTCGCGTGGCCCCACAGCCCGTGGGGCTGCGGGCTTTGCGGCGGCCGTCAGCCTGGGCGACACCGGCGCCCACGTGGGGCCGCCGCGCCAGCCTGCAAAGCATTTTGCGGTAGGGCCGCGGCTCTGGCGACAGCTCCCACGCCTGAAGAGCCAGGAGGGAAAGCCGTGCCTCGTTGGAAAGCTCTTTGGCAGCCGCTCGCTTTGCCCCACAGCCCGTGGGGCTGCGGGCTTTGCGGCGGCCGTCAGCCTGGGCGACACCGGCGCCCAGGTGGGGCCGCCACGCTAGCCTGCGAAGCATTTTCCGGTAGGGCCGCGTCTCTGGCGACAGCTCCCACGCCCGAAGAGCCAGGAGGGAAAGCCGTGCCTCGTTGGAAAGCTCTTTGGCAGCCGCTCGCGTGGTCCCACAGCCCGTGGGGCTGCGGGCTTTGCGGCGGCCGTCAGCCTCGGCGCCACCGGCGCCCACGTGGGGCCGCTGCGCCAGCCTGCGAAGCATTTTCCGGTAGGGCCGCGGCTCTGGCGACAGCTCCCACGCCCGAAGAGCCAGGAGGGAAAGCCGTGCCTCGTTGGAAAGCTCTTTGGCAGCCGCTCGCGTGGCACCACAGCCCATGGGGCTGCGGGCTCTCCGGCGGCCGTCAGCCTGGGCGACACCGGCGCCCAGGTGGGGCCGCCGCGCCAGCCTGCGAAGCATTTTCCGGTAGGGCCGCGGCTCTGGCGACAGCTCCCACGCCCGAAGAGCCAGGAGGGAAAGCCGTGCCTCGTTGGAAAGATCTTTGGCAGCCGATCGCATGGCCCCACAGCCCGTGGGGCTGCGGGCTTTGCGGCGGCCGTCAGCCTCGCCGCCACCGGCGCCCACGTGGTGCCGCCGCGCCAGCCTGGAAGCATTTTCCGGTAGGGCCGCGGCTCTGGCGACAGCTCCCACGGCCGAAGAGCCAGGAGGGAAAGCCGTGCCTCGTTGGAAAGCTCTTTGGCAGACGCTCGCATGGCCCCACAGCCCGTGGGGCTGCGGGCTTTGCGGCAGGCGTCAGCCTCGGCGCCACTGGCACGCACGTGGGGCCGCTGCGCCAGCCTGCGAAGCATTTTCCGGTAGGGCCGCGGCTCTGGCGACAGCTCCCACGCCCGAAGAGCCAGGAGGGAAAGCCGTGCCTCGTTGGAAAGCTCTTTGGCAGCCGCTCGCATGGCCCCACAGCCCGTGGGGCTGCGGGCTTTGCGGCGGCCGTCAGCCTCGGCGCCACCGGCGCCCACGTCGGGCCTCCGCGCCAGCCTGCGAAGCATTTTCCTGTACGGCCGCGGCTCTGGCGACAGCTCCCACGCCCGAAGAGCCAGGAGGGAAAGCCGTGCCTCATTGGAAAGCTCTTTGGCAGCCGCTCGCGTGGCCCTAAAGCCCATGGGGCTGTGGGCTTTCCGGGGGCCGTCAGCCTGGGCGACACCGGCGCCCAGGTGGCGCCGCCGCGCCAGCCTGCGAAGCATTTTCCGGTAGGGCCGCGTCTCTGGCGACAGCTCCCACACCTGAAGAGCCAGGAGGGAAAGCCGTGCCTCATTGGAAAGCTCTTTGGCAGCCGCTCGCGTGGCCCCACAGCCCGTGGGGCTGCGGGCTTTCAGGCGGCCGTCAGCCTCGGCGCCACCGGCGCCCACGTGGCGCCGCCGCGCCAGCCTGCGAAACATTTTCCAGTAGGGCCACAGCTCTAGCGACAGCTCCCACGCCCGAAGAGCCAGGAGGGAAAGCCGTGCCTCGTTGGAAAGCTCTTTGGCAGCCGCTCGCGTGGCCCCACAGCCCGTGGGGCTGCGGGCTTTGCGGCGGCCGTCAGCCTCAGCACCTCCGGCGCCCACGTGGCGCCGCTGCGCCAGCCTGCGAAGCATTTTGCGGTAGGGCCACAGCTCTGGCGACAGCTCCCACGCCCGAAGAGCCAGGAGTGAAAGCCGTGCCTCCTTGGAAAGCTCTTTGGCAGCCGCTCGCATGGCCCCACAGCCCGTGGGGCTGCGGGCTTTGCGGCGGCCGTCAGCCTCGTCGCCACCGGCGCCCACATGGCGCCTCGCGCCAGCCTGCGACGCATTTTCCGGTAGGGCCACGGCTCTGGCGACAGCTCCCACGCCCGAAGAGCCAGGAGGGAAAGCCGTGCCTCGTTGGAAAGCTCTTTGGCAGCCGTTCGCGTGGGCCCACAGCCCATGGGGCTGCGGGCTTTCCGGCGGCCGTCAGCCTGGGCGACACCGGCGCCCACGTTGCGCCGCCGCGCCAGCCTGCAAAGCATTTTCTGGTAGGGCCGCGTCTCTGGCGACAGCTCCCACGCCCGAAGAGCCAGGAGGGAAAGCCGTGCCTCGTTGGAAAGCTCTTTGGCAGCCGCTCACGTGGCCCCACAGCCCGTGGGGCTACGGGCTTTGCGGCAGCCGTCAACCTGGGCGACACCGGCACACAGGTGGGGCCGCCGCGCCAGCCTGCAAAGAATTTTCCAGTAGGGCCGCGGCTCTGGCGACAGCTCCCACGCCCAAAGAGCCAGGAGGGAAAGCCGTGCCTCGTTGGAAAGCTCTTTGGCAGCCGCTCGCATGGCCCCACAGCCCGTGGGGCTGCGGGCTTTCCGGCGGCCCTCAGCCTGGGCGACACCTGTGCCCACTGGGGGCCGCCGCTCAGCCTGCGAAGCATTTTCCGGTAGGTCCGCGTCTCTGGCGACAGCTCCCACGCCCGAAGAGCCAGGAGGGAAAGCCGTGCCTCGTTGGAAAGCTCTTTGGCAGCCGCTCGCGTGGCCCCACAGCCCGTGGGGCTGCGGGCTTTCCGGCGGCCGTCAGCCTCGGCGCCACCGGCGCCCACATTGCGCCGCCGCGCCAGCCTGCGAAGAATTTTCCGGAAGGGCCGCGTCTCTGGCAACAGCTCCCACGCCCGAAGAGCCAGGAGGGAAAGCCGTGCCTCGTTGGAAAGCTCTTTGGCAGCCGATCGCGTGGCCCCACAGCCCGTGGGGCTGCGGGCTTTGCGGCGGGCGTCAGCCTCAGCGCCACCTGCGCCCATGTGGGGCCGCCGCGCCAGCCTGCGAAGCATTTTCCGGTAGGGCCGCGGCTCTGGCGACAGCTCCCACGGCCGAAGAGCCAGGAGGGAAAGCCGTGCCTCGTTGGAAAGCTCTTTGGCAGCCGCTCGCGTGGCCCCACAGCCCGTGGGGCTGCGGGCTTTCCGGCGGCCGTCAGCCTCAGCGCCACCGGCTCCCACGTGTGGCCGCTGCGCCAGCCAGCGAAGCATTTTCCGGTAGGGCCGCGGCTCTGGCGACAGCTCCCACGCCCGAAGAGCCAGGAGGGAAAGCCGTGCCTTGTTGGAAAGCTCTTTGGCAGCCGCTCACGTGGCCCCACAGCCCGTGGGGCTGCGGGCTTTGCGGCGGCCGTCAGCCTCGGTGCCATCGGCGCCCAGGTGGGGCCGCCGCGCCAGCCTGCGAAGCATTTTCCGGTAGGGCCGCGTCTCTGGCGACAGCTCCCACGCCCGAAGAGCCAGGAGGGAAAGCCGTGCCTCGTTGGAAAGCTCTTTGGCAGCCACTCGCGTGGCCCCACAGCCCGTGGGGCTGCGGGCTTTACGGCGGCCGTCAGCCTCGGCGCCACCGGCGCCCACGTGGCGCCGCTGCGCCAGCCTGCGAAACATTTTCCAGTAGGGCCACAGCTCTGGCGACAGCTCCCACGCCCGAAGAGCCAGGAGGGAAAGCCGTGCCTCTTTGGAAAGCTCTTTGGCAGCCGCTCGCATGGCCCCACAGCCCGTGGGGCTGCGGGCTTTGCGGCGGCCGTCAGCCTCGTCGCCACCGGCGCCCACGTGGCGCCTCGCGCCAGCCTGCGACGCATTTTCCAGTAGGGCCGCGGCTCTGGCGACAGCTCCCACGGCCGAAGAGCCAGGAGGGAAAGCCGTGCCTCGTTGGAAAGCTCTTTGGCAGCTGTTCGCGTGGGCCCACAGCCCGTGGGGCTGCGGGCTTTGCGGCGGCCGTCAGCCTGGGCGACACCGGCCACCCACGTTGCGCCGCCGCGCCAGCCTGCAAAGCATTTTCCGGAAGGGCCGCGGCTCTGGCGACAGCTCCCACGCCCGAAGAGCCAGGAGGGAAAGCCGTGCCTCGTTGGAAAGCTCTTTGGCAGCCGCTCACGTGGCCCCACAGCCCATTGGGCTGCGGGCTTTGCGGCGGGCGTCAGCCTCAGCGCCACCTGCGCCCATGTGGGGCCGCCGCGCCAGCCTGCGAAGCATTTTCCGGTAGGGCCGCGTCTCTGGCGACAGCTCCCACGGCCGAAGAGCCAGGAGGGAAAGCCGTGCCTCGTTGGAAAGCTCTTTGGCAGCCGCTCGCGTGGCCCCACAGCCCGTGGGGCTGCGGGCTTTCCGGCGGCCGTCAGCCTCAGCGCCACCGGCTCCCACGTGTGGCCGCTGCGCCAGCCAGCGAAGCATTTTCCGGTAGGGCCGCGGCTCTGGCGACAGCTCCCACGCCCGAAGAGCCAGGAGGGAAAGCCGTGCCTCGTTGGAAAGCTCTTTGGCAGCCGCTCACGTGGCCCCACAGCCCGTGGGGCTGCGGGCTTTGCGGCGGCCGTCAGCCTCGGTGCCATCGGCGCCCAGGTGGGGCCGCCGCGCCAGCCTGCGAAGCATTTTCCGGTAGGGCCGCGGCTCTGGCGACAGCTCCCACGGCCGAAGAGCCAGGAGGGAAAGCCGTGCCTCGTTGGAAAGCTCTTTGGCAGCCGCTCACGTGGCCCCACAGCCCATTGGGCTGCGGGCTTTGCGGCGGCCGTCAGCCTCGGTGCCACCGGCGCCCACGTGGCGCCGCTGCGCCAGCCTGCGAAACATTTTCCAGTAGGGCCGCGTCTCTGGCGACAGCTCCCACGCCTGAAGAGCCAGGAGGGAAAGCTGTGCCTCATTGGAAAGCTCTTTGGCATCCGCTCACGTGGCCCCACAGCCCGTGGGGCTGCGGGCTTTGCGGCGGCTGTCAGCATGGGCGACACAGGCGCCCACGTGGTGCCGCCGAGCCAGCCTGCAAAGCATTTTCCGGTAGGGCCGCGGCTCTGGCGACAGCTCCCATGGCCAAAGAGCCAGGAGGGAAAGCCGTGCCTCGTTGGAAAGCTCTTTGGCAGCCGCTCGCGTGGCCCCACAGCCCATGGGGCTGCGGCCTTTGCGGCGGCCGTCAGCCTCGGCGCCACCGGCGCCCACATTGCGCCGCCGCGCCAGCCTGCGAAGCATTTTCCGGTAGGGCCGCGGCTCTGGCGACAGCTCCCACGCCCGAAGAGCCAGGAGGGAAAGCCGTGCCTCGTTGGAAAGCTCTTTGGCAGCCACTCGCGTGGCCCCACAGCCCGTGGGGCTGCGGGCTTTGCGGCGGCCGTCAGCCTGGGCGACACCGGCGCCCACGTGGGGCCGCCGCGCCAGCCTGCAAAGCATTTTGCGGTAGGGCCGCGGCTCTGGCGACAGCTCCCACGCCCGAAGAGCCAGGAGGGAAAGCCGTGCCTCGTTGGAAAGCTCTTTGGCAGCCGCTCGCTTTGCCCCACAGCCCGTGGGGCTGCGGGCTTTGCGGCGGCCGTCAGCCTGGGCGACACCGGCGCCCAGGTGGGGCCGCCACGCTAGCCTGCGAAGCATTTTCCGGTAGGGCCGCGTCTCTGGCGACAGCTCCCACGCCCGAAGAGCCAGGAGGGAAAGCCGTGCCTCGTTGGAAAGCTCTTTGGCAGCCGCTCGCGTGGTCCCACAGCCCCTGGGGCTGCGGGCTTTGCGGCGGCCGTCAGCCTCGGCGCCACCGGCGCCCACGTGGGGCCGCTGCGCCAGGTAGAGAAGCATTTTCCGGTAGGGCCGCGGCTCTGGCGACAGCTCCCACGCCCGAAGAGCCAGGAGGGAAAGCCGTGCCTCGTTGGAAAGCTCTTTGGCAGCCGCTCGCGTGGCACCACAGCCCATGGGGCTGCGGGCTCTCCGGCGGCCGTCAGCCTGGGCGACACCGGCGCCCAGGTGGGGCCACTGCGCCAGCCTGCGAAGCATTTTCCGGTAGGGCCGCGGCTCTGGCGACAGCTCCCACGGCCGAAGAGCCAGGAGGGAAAGCCGTGCCTCGTTGGAAAGATCTTTGGCAGCCGATCGCATGGCCCCACAGCCCGTGGGGCTGCGGGCTTTGCGGCGGCCGTCAGCCTCGCCGCCACCGGCGCCCACGTGGTGCCGCCGCGCCAGCCTGCGAAGCATTTTCCGGTAGGGCCGCGGCTCTGGCGACAGCTCCCACGGCCGAAGAGCCAGGAGGGAAAGCCGTGCCTCGTTGGAAAGCTCTTTGGCAGACGCTCGCATGGCCCCACAGCCCGTGGGGCTGCGGGCTTTGCGGCAGGCGTCAGCCTCGGCGCCACTGGCACGCACGTGGGGCCGCTGCGCCAGCCTGCGAAGCATTTTCCGGTAGGGCCGCGTCTCTGGCGACAGCTCCCACGCCCGAAGAGCCAGGAGGGAAAGCCGTGCCTCGTTGGAAAGCTCTTTGGCAGCCGCTCGCATGGCCCCACAGCCCGTGGGGCTGCGGGCTTTGCGGCGGCCGTCAGCCTCGGCGCCACCGGCGCCCACGTCGGGCCTCCGCGCCAGCCTGCGAAGCATTTTCCTGTACGGCCGCGGCTCTGGCGACAGCTCCCACGCCCGAAGAGCCAGGAGGGAAAGCCGTGCCTCATTGGAAAGCTCTTTGGCAGCCGCTCGCGTGGCCCTAAAGCCCATGGGGCTGTGGGCTTTCCGGGGACCGTCAGCCTGGGCGACACCGGCGCCCAGGTGGCGCCGCCGCGCCAGCCTGCGAAGCATTTTCCGGTAGGGCCGCGTCTCTGGCGACAGCTCCCACACCTGAAGAGCCAGGAGGGAAAGCCGTGCCTCATTGGAAAGCTCTTTGGCAGCCGCTCGCGTGGCCCCACAGCCCGTGGGGCTGCGGGCTTTCCGGCGGCCATCAGCCTCGGCGCCACCGGCGCCCACGTGGCGCCGCCGCGCCAGCCTGCGAAGCATTTTCCGGTAGGGCCGCGGCTCTGGCGACAGCTCCCACGCCCGAAGAGCCAGGAGGGAAAGCCGTGCCTCGTTGGAAAGCTCTTTGGCAGCCGCTCGCGTGGCCCCACAGCCCGTGGGGCTGCGGGCTTTCCAGCGGCTGTCAGCCTCGGCGACACCGGCGACCAGGTGGGGCCGCCGCGCCAGCCTGCGAAGCATTTTCCGGTAGGGCCGCGGCTCTGGCGACAGCTCCCACGCCCGAAGAGCCAGGAGGGAAAGCCGTGCCTCGTTGGAAAGCTCTTTGGCAGCCACTGGCGTGGCCCCACAGCCCGTGGGGCTGCGGGCTTTGCGGCGGCCGTCAGCCTCGGCGCTACCAGCGACCAGGTGGGGCCGCCGCGCCAACCTGCAAAGAATTTTCCACTAGGGCCGCAGCTCTGGCGACAGCTGCCACGCCCAAAGAGCCAGGAGGGAAAGCCATGCCTCGTTGGAAAGCTCTTTGGCAGCCGCTCGCGTGGCCCCACAGCCCGTGGGACTGCGGGCTTGGCGGCGGCCGTCAGCCTGGGCGCCACCGGCGCCCACGTGGTGCCGCCACGCCAGCCTGCGAAGCATTTTCCGGTAGGTCTGCGGCTCTGGCGACAGCTCCCACGCCCGAAGAGCCAGGAGGGAAAGCCGTGCCTCGTTGGAAAGCTCTTTGGCAGCCACTCGCGTGGCCCCACATCCCGTGGGGCTGCGGGCTTTCCGGCGGCCGTCAGCCTCGGCGCCACCGGCGCCCACGTGGCGCCGCCGCGCCAGCCTGCGAAGCATTTTCCGGTACGTCTGCGGCTCTGGCGACAGCTCCCACGGCCGAAGAGCCAGGAGGGAAAGCCATGCCTCGTTGGAAAGCTCTTTGGCAGCCGCTCGCGTGGCCCCACAGCCCGTGGGGCTGCGGGCTTTGCGGCGGCCATCAGCCTCGGCTCCACCGGCGCCCACGTGGTGCCGCCGCGTCAGCCTGCGAAGCATTTTCCGGTAGGGCTGCAGCTCTGGCGACAGCTCCCACGCCCGAAGAGCCAGGAGGGAAAGCCGTGCCTCATTGGAAAGCTCTTTGGCAGCCGCTCGCGTGGCCCCACAGCCCGTGGGGCTGCGGGCTTTCCGGCGGCCGTCAGCCTGGGCGACACCGGCGCCCAGGTAGGGCAGCCGCGCCAGCCTGCGAAGAATTTTCCGGTAGGGCCGCGTCTCTGGCGACAGCTCCCACGCCCGAAGAGCCAGGAGGGAAAGCCGTGCCTCGTTGGAAAGCTCTTTGGCAGCCGCTCGCGTGGCCCCACAGCCCATGGGGCTGCGGGCTTTGCGGCGGCCGTCAGCCTGGGCGACACCGGCGCCCATGTGGAGCCGCCGCGCCAGCCTGCGAAGCATTTTCCGGTAGGGCTGCAGCTCTGGCGACAGCTCCCACGCCCGAAGAGCCAGGAGGGAAAGCCATGCCTCATTGGAAAGCTCTTTGGCAGCCGCTCGCGTGGCCCCACAGCCCCTGGGGCTGCGGGCTTTGCGGCGGCCGTCAGCCTCGGCGCCACCGTCGCCCACATGGCGCTGCTGCACCAGCCTGCGAAGCATTTTCCGGTAGGGCTGCAGCTCTGGCGACAGCTCCCACGCCCGAAGAGCCAGGAGGGAAAGCCGTGCCTCCTTGGAAAGCTCTTTGGCAGCCGCTCGCGTGGCCCCACAGCCCGTGGGGCTGCGGGCTTTCCGGCGGCTGTCAGCCTCGGCGCCACCGGCGCCCACGTGGCGCGACCGCACCAGCCTGCGAAGCATTTTCCGGTAGGGCCGCGGGTCTGGCGACAGCTCCCACGCCCGAAGAGCCAGGAGGGAAAGCCGTGCCTCGTTGGAAAGCTCTTTGGCAGTCTCTCGCGTGGCCCCACAGCCCGTGAGGCTGCGGGCTTTCCGGCGGCCGTCAGCCTGGGCGACACCGGCGCCCACGTTTCGCCGCCGCACCAGCCTGCGAAGCATTTTCCGGTAGGGCCGCGGCTCTGGCGACAGCTCCCACGCCCGAAGAGCCAGGAGGGAAAGCCGTGCCTCGTTGGAAAGCTCTTTGGCAGCCGCTCGCGTGGCCCCACAGCCCATGGGGCTGCGGGCTTTGCGGCGGCCGTCAGCCTGGGCGACACCGGCGCCCAGGTGGAGCCGCCGCGCCAGACTGCGAAGCATTTTCCGGTAGGGCCGCGTCTCTGGCGACAGCTCCCACGCCCGAAGAGCCAGGAGGGAAAGCCGTGCCTCGTTGGAAAGCTCTTTGGCAGCCACTCGCGTGGCCCCACAGCCCCTGGGGCTGCGGGCTTTGCGGCAGCCGTCAGCCCCGGCGCCACTGGCACCCACGTGGGGCCGCCGCGCCAGCCTGCGAAGCATTTTCCGGTAGGGCCGCGTCTCTGGTGACAGCTCCCACGCCCGAAGAGCCAGGAGGGAAAGCCGTGCCTCGTTGGAAAGCTCTTTGGCAGCCACTTGCATGGCCCCACAGCCCATGGGGCTGCGGGCTTTCCGGCGGCCGTCAGCCTCGGCACCACCGGCGCCCACGTTGCATCGCTGCGCCAGCCTGCGAAGCATTTTCCGGTAGGGCCGCGTCTCTGGCGACAGCTCCCACGCCCGAACAGTCAGGAGGGAAAGCCGTGCCTCGTTGGAAAGCTCTTTGGCAGCCGCTCGCGTGGCCCCACAGCCCGTGGGGCTGCGGGCTTTGCGGCGGCCGTCAGCCTGGGCGCCACCGGCGCCCACGTTGCGCCGCTGCGCCAGCCTGCGAAGCATTTTCCGGTAGGGCCGCGGCTCTGGCGACAACTCCCACGCCCGAAGAGCCAGGAGGGAAAGCCGTGCCTCGTTGGAAAGCTCTTTGGCAGCCGCTCGTGTGGCCCCACAGCCCGTGGGGCTGCGGGCTTTGCGGCGGCCGTCAGCCTCGGCGCCACCGGCGCCCACGTGGCGGCGCCGCGCCAGCCTGCGAAGCATTTTCCGGTTGGGCCGCAGCTCTGGTGAAAGCTCCCACACCCGAAGAGTCAGGAGGGAAAGCCGTGCCTCGTTGGAAAGCTCTTTGGCAGCCCCTCGCGTGGCCCCACAGCCCGTGGGGCTGCGGGCTTTCCAGCGGACGTCCGCCTGGGCGACACCAGCGCCCACGTCGGGCCGCCGCGCCAGCCTGCAAAGCATTTTCCGGTAGGGCCGCGGCTCTGGAGACAGCTCCCACGCCCGAAGAGCCACGAGGAAAAGCCATGCCTCGTTGGAAAGCTCTTTGGCAGCCGCTCGCGTGGCCCCACAGCCCGTGGGGCTGCGGGCTTTGCGGCGGCCGTCAGCCTCGGCGCCACCGGCGCCCACATTGCGCCGCCGCGCCAGCCTGCGAAGCATTTTCCGGTAGGGCCGCGTCTCTGGCGACAGCTCCCACGCCCGAAGAGCCAGGAGGGAAAGCCGTGCCTCGTTGGAAAGCTCTTTGGCAGCCACTCGCATGGCCCCACAGCCCGTGGGGCTACGGGCTTTGCGGCGGCCGTCAGCCTCGGCGTCATAGGCAACCACGTTGGGCCGCCGCGCCAGCCTGCGAAGCATTTTCCGGTAGGGCCGCGGCTCTGGCGACAGCTCCCACGCCCGAAGAGCCAGGAGGGAAAGCCGTGCCTCGTTGGAAAGCTCTTTGGCAGCCCCTCGCGTGGCCCCACAGCCCGTGGGGCTGCGGGCTTTCTGGCGGCCGTCAGCCTGGGCGACACTGGCGCCCACGTGGCGCCACCGCGCCATCCTGCGAAGCATTTTCCGGTAGGGCCGCGTCTCTGGCGACAGCTCCCACGCCCGAAGAGCCAGGAGGGAAAGCCGTGCCTCGTTGGAAAGCTCTTTGGCAGCCGCTCGCATGGCCCCACAGCCCGTGGGGCTGCGGGCTTTGCGGCAGCCGTCAGCCTCGGCGCCACTGGCACGCACGTGGGGCCGCTGCGCCAGCCTGCGAAGCATTTTCCGGTAGGGCCGCAGCTCTGGCGACAGCTCCCACGCCCGAAGAGCCAGGAGGGAAAGCCGTGCCTCGTTGGAAAGCTCTTTGGCAGCCGCTCGCATGGCCCCACAGCCCGTGGGGCTACGGGCTTTGCGGCGGCCGTCAGCCTCGGCGTCGTAGGCACCCACGTTGGGCCGCCGCGCCAGCCTGCGAACCATTTTCCGGTAGGGCCGCGTCTCTGGCGACAGCTCCCACGCCCGAAGAGCCAGGAGGGAAAGCCGTGCCTCGTTGGAAAGCTCTTTGGCAGCCACTCGCGTGGCCCCACAGCCCCTGGGGCTGCGGGCTTTGCGGCAGCCGTCAGCCCCGGCGCCACTGGCACCCACGTGGGGCCGCCGCGCCAGCCTGCGAAGCATTTTCCGGTAGGGCCGCGTCTCTGGCGACAGCTCCCACGCCCGAAGAGCCAGGAGGGAAAGCCGTGCCTCGTTGGAAAGCTCTTTGGCTGCCACTTGCATGGCCCCACAGCCCATGGGGCTGCGGGCTTTCCGGCGGCCGTCAGCCTCGGCACCACCGGCGCCCACGTTGCATCGCTGCGCCAGCCTGCGAAGCATTTTCCGGTAGGGCCGCGTCTCTGGCGACAGCTCCCACGCCCGAACAGTCAGGAGGGAAAGCCGTGCCTCGTTGGAAAGCTCTTTGGCAGCCGCTCGCGTGGCCCCACAGCCCGTGGGGCTGCGGGCTTTCCGGCGGCCGTCAGCCTGGGCGACACCGGCGCCCAGGTAGGGCAGCCGCGCCAGCCTGCGAAGAATTTTCCGGTAGGGCCGCGTCTCTGGCGACAGCTCCCACGCCCGAAGAGCCAGGAGGGAAAGCCGTGCCTCGTTGGAAAGCTCTTTGGCAGCCGCTCGCGTGGCCCCACAGCCCATGGGGCTGCGGGCTTTGCGGCGGCCGTCAGCCTGGGCGACACCGGCGCCCATGTGGAGCCGCCGCGCCAGCCTGCGAAGCATTTTCCGGTAGGGCTGCAGCTCTGGCGACAGCTCCCACGCCCGAAGAGCCAGGAGGGAAAGCCATGCCTCATTGGAAAGCTCTTTGGCAGCCGCTCGCGTGGCCCCACAGCCCCTGGGGCTGCGGGCTTTGCGGCGGCCGTCAGCCTCGGCGCCACCGTCGCCCACATGGCGCTGCTGCACCAGCCTGCGAAGCATTTTCCGGTAGGGCTGCAGCTCTGGCGACAGCTCCCACGCCCGAAGAGCCAGGAGGGAAAGCCGTGCCTCCTTGGAAAGCTCTTTGGCAGCCGCTCGCGTGGCCCCACAGCCCGTGGGGCTGCGGGCTTTCCGGCGGCTGTCAGCCTCGGCGCCACCGGCGCCCACGTGGCGCGACCGCACCAGCCTGCGAAGCATTTTCCGGTAGGGCCGCGGGTCTGGCGACAGCTCCCACGCCCGAAGAGCCAGGAGGGAAAGCCGTGCCTCGTTGGAAAGCTCTTTGGCAGTCTCTCGCGTGGCCCCACAGCCCGTGAGGCTGCGGGCTTTCCGGCGGCCGTCAGCCTGGGCGACACCGGCGCCCACGTTTCGCCGCCGCACCAGCCTGCGAAGCATTTTCCGGTAGGGCCGCGGCTCTGGCGACAGCTCCCACGCCCGAAGAGCCAGGAGGGAAAGCCGTGCCTCGTTGGAAAGCTCTTTGGCAGCCGCTCGCGTGGCCCCACAGCCCATGGGGCTGCGGGCTTTGCGGCGGCCGTCAGCCTGGGCGACACCGGCGCCCAGGTGGAGCCGCCGCGCCAGACTGCGAAGCATTTTCCGGTAGGGCCGCGTCTCTGGCGACAGCTCCCACGCCCGAAGAGCCAGGAGGGAAAGCCGTGCCTCGTTGGAAAGCTCTTTGGCAGCCACTCGCGTGGCCCCACAGCCCCTGGGGCTGCGGGCTTTGCGGCAGCCGTCAGCCCCGGCGCCACTGGCACCCACGTGGGGCCGCCGCGCCAGCCTGCGAAGCATTTTCCGGTAGGGCCGCGTCTCTGGTGACAGCTCCCACGCCCGAAGAGCCAGGAGGGAAAGCCGTGCCTCGTTGGAAAGCTCTTTGGCAGCCACTTGCATGGCCCCACAGCCCATGGGGCTGCGGGCTTTCCGGCGGCCGTCAGCCTCGGCACCACCGGCGCCCACGTTGCATCGCTGCGCCAGCCTGCGAAGCATTTTCCGGTAGGGCCGCGTCTCTGGCGACAGCTCCCACGCCCGAACAGTCAGGAGGGAAAGCCGTGCCTCGTTGGAAAGCTCTTTGGCAGCCGCTCGCGTGGCCCCACAGCCCGTGGGGCTGCGGGCTTTGCGGCGGCCGTCAGCCTGGGCGCCACCGGCGCCCACGTTGCGCCGCTGCGCCAGCCTGCGAAGCATTTTCCGGTAGGGCCGCGGCTCTGGCGACAACTCCCACGCCCGAAGAGCCAGGAGGGAAAGCCGTGCCTCGTTGGAAAGCTCTTTGGCAGCCGCTCGTGTGGCCCCACAGCCCGTGGGGCTGCGGGCTTTGCGGCGGCCGTCAGCCTCGGCGCCACCGGCGCCCACGTGGCGGCGCCGCGCCAGCCTGCGAAGCATTTTCCGGTTGGGCCGCAGCTCTGGTGAAAGCTCCCACACCCGAAGAGTCAGGAGGGAAAGCCGTGCCTCGTTGGAAAGCTCTTTGGCAGCCCCTCGCGTGGCCCCACAGCCCGTGGGGCTGCGGGCTTTCCAGCGGACGTCCGCCTGGGCGACACCAGCGCCCACGTCGGGCCGCCGCGCCAGCCTGCAAAGCATTTTCCGGTAGGGCCGCGGCTCTGGAGACAGCTCCCACGCCCGAAGAGCCACGAGGAAAAGCCATGCCTCGTTGGAAAGCTCTTTGGCAGCCGCTCGCGTGGCCCCACAGCCCGTGGGGCTGCGGGCTTTGCGGCGGCCGTCAGCCTCGGCGCCACCGGCGCCCACATTGCGCCGCCGCGCCAGCCTGCGAAGCATTTTCCGGTAGGGCCGCGTCTCTGGCGACAGCTCCCACGCCCGAAGAGCCAGGAGGGAAAGCCGTGCCTCGTTGGAAAGCTCTTTGGCAGCCACTCGCATGGCCCCACAGCCCGTGGGGCTACGGGCTTTGCGGCGGCCGTCAGCCTCGGCGTCATAGGCAACCACGTTGGGCCGCCGCGCCAGCCTGCGAAGCATTTTCCGGTAGGGCCGCGGCTCTGGCGACAGCTCCCACGCCCGAAGAGCCAGGAGGGAAAGCCGTGCCTCGTTGGAAAGCTCTTTGGCAGCCCCTCGCGTGGCCCCACAGCCCGTGGGGCTGCGGGCTTTCTGGCGGCCGTCAGCCTGGGCGACACTGGCGCCCACGTGGCGCCACCGCGCCATCCTGCGAAGCATTTTCCGGTAGGGCCGCGTCTCTGGCGACAGCTCCCACGCCCGAAGAGCCAGGAGGGAAAGCCGTGCCTCGTTGGAAAGCTCTTTGGCAGCCGCTCGCATGGCCCCACAGCCCGTGGGGCTGCGGGCTTTGCGGCAGCCGTCAGCCTCGGCGCCACTGGCACGCACGTGGGGCCGCTGCGCCAGCCTGCGAAGCATTTTCCGGTAGGGCCGCAGCTCTGGCGACAGCTCCCACGCCCGAAGAGCCAGGAGGGAAAGCCGTGCCTCGTTGGAAAGCTCTTTGGCAGCCGCTCGCATGGCCCCACAGCCCGTGGGGCTACGGGCTTTGCGGCGGCCGTCAGCCTCGGCGTCGTAGGCACCCACGTTGGGCCGCCGCGCCAGCCTGCGAACCATTTTCCGGTAGGGCCGCGTCTCTGGCGACAGCTCCCACGCCCGAAGAGCCAGGAGGGAAAGCCGTGCCTCGTTGGAAAGCTCTTTGGCAGCCACTCGCGTGGCCCCACAGCCCCTGGGGCTGCGGGCTTTGCGGCAGCCGTCAGCCCCGGCGCCACTGGCACCCACGTGGGGCCGCCGCGCCAGCCTGCGAAGCATTTTCCGGTAGGGCCGCGTCTCTGGCGACAGCTCCCACGCCCGAAGAGCCAGGAGGGAAAGCCGTGCCTCGTTGGAAAGCTCTTTGGCTGCCACTTGCATGGCCCCACAGCCCATGGGGCTGCGGGCTTTCCGGCGGCCGTCAGCCTCGGCACCACCGGCGCCCACGTTGCATCGCTGCGCCAGCCTGCGAAGCATTTTCCGGTAGGGCCGCGTCTCTGGCGACAGCTCCCACGCCCGAACAGTCAGGAGGGAAAGCCGTGCCTCGTTGGAAAGCTCTTTGGCAGCCGCTCGCGTGGCCCCACAGCCCGTGGGGCTGCGGGCTTTGCGGCGGCCGTCGCCTGGGCGCCACCGGCGCCAACGTTGCGCCGCTGCGCCAGCCTGCGAAGCATTTTCCGGTAGGGCCGCGGCTCTGGCGACAGCTCCCACGCCTGAAGAGTCAGGAGGGAAAGCCATGCCTCGTTGGAAAGCTCTTTGGCAGCCGCTCGCGTGGCCCCACAGCCCGTGGGGCTGCGGGCTTTGCGGCGGCCGTCAGCCTGGGCGACACTGGCGCCCACGTGGCGCCACCGCGCCAGCCTGCGAAGCATTTTCCGGTAGGGCCGCGTCTCTGGCGACAGCTCCCACGCCCGAAGAGCCAGGAGGGAAAGCCGTGCCTCGTTGGAAAGCTCTTTGGCAGCCGCTCGCATGGCCCCACAGCCCGTGGGGCTACGGGCTTTGCGGCGGCCGTCAGCCTCGGCGTCGTAGGCACCCACGTTGGGCCGCCGCGCCAGCCTGCGAAGCATTTTCCGGTAGGGCCGCGGCTCTGGCGACAGCTCCCACGCCCGAAGAGCCAGGAGGGAAAGCCGTGCCTCGTTGGAAAGCTCTTTGGCAGCCACTCGCGTGGCCCCACAGCCCGTGGGGCTGCGGGCTTTGCGGCAGCCGTCAGCCCCGGCGCCACTGGCACCCACGTGGGGCCGCCGCGCCAGCCTGCGAAGCATTTTCCGGTAGGGCCGCGGCTCTGGCGACAGCTCCCACGCCCGAAGAGCCAGGAGGGAAAGCCGTGCCTCATTGGAAAGCTCTTTGGCAGCCGCTCGCATGGCCCCACAGCCCGTGGGGCTGCGGGCTTTGCGGCGGCCGTCAGCCTCGGCGCCACCGGCGCCCACGTGGCGCCGCCGCGCCAGCCTGCGAAGCATTTTCCGGTAGGGCTGCAGCTCTGGCGACAGCTCCCACGGCCGAAGAGCCAGGAGGGAAAGCCGTGCCTCGTTGGAAAGCGCTTTGGCATCCGCTCGCGTGGCCCCACAGCCCGTGGGGCTGCGGGCTTTGCGGCAGCCGTCAGCCTCGGCGCCACCGGAGCCCACTTGGCGGCGCCGCGCCAGCCTGCGAAGCATTTTCCGGTTGGGCCGCGGCTCTGGTGACAGCTCCCACGCCCGAAGAGCCAGGAGGGAAAGCCGTGCCTCGTTGGAAAGCTCTTTGGCAGCCACTCGCGTGGCCCCACAGCCCATGGGGCTGCGGGCTTTCCGGCGGACGTCCGCCTGGGTGACACCAGCGCCCACGTCGGGCCGCCGCGCCAGCCTGCAAAGCATTTTCCGGTAGGGCCGCGGCTCTGGCGACAGCTCCCACGCCCGAAGAGCCAGGAGGGAAAGCCGTGCCTCATTGGAAAGCTCTTTGGCAGCCGCTCGCATGGCCCCACAGCCCGTGGGGCTACGGGCTTTGCGGCGGCCGTCAGCCTCGGCGTCGTAGGCACCCACGTTGGGCCGCCGCGCCAGACTGCGAAGCATTTTCCGGTAGGGCCGCGTCTCTGGCGACAGCTCCCACGCCCGAAGAGCCAGGAGGGAAAGCCGTGCCTCGTTGGAAAGCTCTTTGGCAGTCGCTCGCGTGGCCCCACAGCCCGTGGGGCTGCGGGCTTTGCGGCGGCCGTCAGCCTGGGCGACACCGGCGCCAATGTTGCGACGCCTCGCCAGCCTGCGAAGCATTTTCCGGTAGGGCCGCGGCTCTGGCGACAGCTCCCACGCCCGAAGAGCCAGGAGGGAAAGCCGTGCCTCGTTGGAAAGCTCTTTGGCAGCCGCTCGCGTGGCCCCACAGCCCGTGGGGCTGCGGGCTTTGCGGCGGCCGTCAGCCTGGGCGCCACCGGCGCCCACGTTGCGCCGCTGCGCCAGCCTGCGAGGCATTTTCCGGTAGGGCCGCGGCTCTGGCGACAGCTCCCACGCCCGAAGAGCCAGGAGGGAAAGCCGTGCCTCGTTGGAAAGCTCTTTGGCAGCCGCTCGCGTGGCCCCACAGCCCATGGGGCTGCGGGCTTTGCGGCGGCCATCAGCCTCGGGGCCACCGGCGCCCACATGGCGCTGCTGCACCAGCCTGCGAAGCATTTTCCGGTAGGGCCGCGGCTCTGGCGACAGCTCCCACGCCCGAAGAGCCACGAGGAAAAGCCATGCCTCGTTGGAAAGCTCTTTGGCAGCCACTCGCGTGGCCCCACAGCCCGTGGGGCTGCGGGCTTTGCGGCGGCCGTCAGCCTCGGCGCCACCGGCGCCCACATTGCGCCGCCGCGCCAGCCTGCGAAGCATTTTCCGGTAGGGCCGCGGCTCTGGCGACAGCTCCCACGCCCGAAGAGCCAGGAGGGAAAGCCGTGCCTCATTGGAAAGCTCTTTGGCAGCCGCTCGCATGGCCCCACAGCCCGTGGGGCTACGGGCTTTGCGGCGGCCGTCAGCCTCGGCGTCGTAGGCACCCACGTTGGGCCGCCGCGCCAGACTGCGAAGCATTTTCCGGTAGGGCCGCGTCTCTGGCGACAGCTCCCACGCCCGAAGAGCCAGGAGGGAAAGCCATGCCTCGTTGGAAAGCTCTTTGGCAGCCGCTCGCGTGGCCCCACAGCCCGTGGGGCTGCGGGCTTTGCGGCAGCCGTCAGCCCCGGCGCCACTGGCACCCACGTGGCGCCGCCGCGCCAGCCTGCGAAGCATTTTCCGGTAGGGCCGCGTCTCTGGCGACAGCTCCCACGCCCGAAGAGCCAGGAGGGAAAGCCGTGCCTCGTTGGAAAGGTCTTTGGCAGCCACTTGCATGGCCCCACAGCCCATGGGGCTGCGGGCTTTCCGGCGGCCGTCAGCCTCGGCACCACCGGCGCCCACGTTGCATCGCTGCGCCAGCCTGCGAAGCATTTTCCGGTAGGGCCGCGTCTCTGGCGACAGCTCCCACGCCCGAACAGTCAGGAGGGAAAGCCGTGCCTCGTTGGAAAGCTCTTTGGCAGCCGCTCGCGTGGCCCCACAGCCCGTGGGGCTGCGGGCTTTGTGGCGGCCGTCAGCCTGGGCGCCACCGGCGCCCACGTTGCGCCGCTGCGCCAGCCTGCGAAGCATTTTCCGGTAGGGCCGCGGCTCTGGCGACAGCTCCCACGCCCGAAGAGCCAGGAGGGAAAGCTGTGCTTCGTTGGAAAGCTCTTTTGCAGCCGCTCTCGTGGCCCCGCAGCCCGTGGGGCTGCGGGCTTTGCGGCGGCCGTCAGCCTGGGCGACACCGGCGCCCACGTGGCACCACCGCGCCAGCCTGCGAAGCATTTTCCGGTAGGGCCGCGGCTCTGGCGACAGCTCCCACGGCCGAAGAGCCAGGAGGGAAAGCCGTGCCTCGTTGGAAAGCGCTTTGGCAGCCGCTCGCGTGGCCCCACAGCCCGTGGGGCTGCGGGCTTTGCGGCAGCCGTCAGCCTCGGCGCCACCGGCGCCCACGTGGCGGCGCCGCGCCAGCCTGCGAAGCATTTTCCGGTTGGGCCGCAGCTCTGGTGAAAGCTCCCACACCCGAAGAGTCAGGAGGGAAAGCCGTGCCTCGTTGGAAAGCTCTTTGGCAGCCCCTCGCGTGGCCCCACAGCCCATGGGGCTGCGGGCTTTCCAGCGGACGTCCGCCTGGGCGACACCAGCGCCCACGTCGGGCCGCCGCGCCAGCCTGCAAAGCATTTTCCGGTAGGGCCGCGGCTCTGGAGACAGCTCCCACGCCCGAAGAGCCACGAGGAAAAGCCATGCCTCGTTGGAAAGCTCTTTGGCAGCCCCTCGCGTGGCCCCACAGCCCGTGGGGCTGCGGGCTTTCTGGCGGCCGTCAGCCTGGGCGACACTGGCGCCCACGTGGCGCCACCGCGCCATCCTGCGAAGCATTTTCCGGTAGGGCCGCGTCTCTGGCGACAGCTCCCACGCCCGAAGAGCCAGGAGGGAAAGCCGTGGCTCGTTGGAAAGCTCTTTGGCAGCCGCTCGCATGGCCCCACAGCCCGTGGGGCTGCGGGCTTTGCGGCAGCCGTCAGCCTCGGCGCCACTGGCACGCACGTGGGGCCGCTGCGCCAGCCTGCGAAGCATTTTCCGGTAGGGCCGCAGCTCTGGCGACAGCTCCCACGCCCGAAGAGCCAGGAGGGAAAGCCGTGCCTCATTGGAAAGCTCTTTGGCAGCCGCTCGCATGGCCCCACAGCCCGTGGGGCTACGGACTTTGCGGCGGCTGTCAGCCTCGGCGTCGTAGGCACCCACGTTGGGCCGCCGCGCCAGCCTGCGAAGCATTTTCCGCTAGGGCCGCGTCTCTGGCGACAGCTCCCACGCCCGAAGAGCCAGGAGGGAAAGCCGTGCCTCGTTGGAAAGCTCTTTGGCAGCCACTCGCGTGGCCCCACAGCCCGTGGGGCTGCGGGCTTTGCGGCAGCCGTCAGCCCCGGCGCCACTGGCACCCACGTGGGGCCGCCGCGCCAGCCTGCGAAGCATTTTCCGGTAGGGCCGCGTCTCTGGCGACAGCTCCCACGCCCGAAGAGCCAGGAGGGAAAGCCGTGCCTCGTTGGAAAGGTCTTTGGCAGCCACTTGCATGGCCCCACAGGCCATGGGGCTGCGGGCTTTCCGGCGGCCGTCAGCCTCGGCACCACCGGCGCCCACGTTGCATCGCTGCGCCAGCCTGCGAAGCATTTTCCGGTAGGGCCGCGTCTCTGGCGACAGCTCCCACGCCCGAACAGTCAGGAGGGAAAGCCGTGCCTCGTTGGAAAGCTCTTTGGCAGCCGCTCGCGTGGCCCCAGAGCCCGTGGGGCTGCGGGCTTTCCGGCGGCCGTCAGCCTGGGCGACACCGGCGCCCACGTGGCGCCACCGCGCCAGCCTGCGAAGCATTTTCCGGTAGGGCCGCGTCTCTGGCGACAGCTCCCACGCCCGAAGAGCCAGGAGGGAAAGCCGTGCCTCGTTGGAAAGCTCTTTGGCAGCCGCTCGCATGGCCCCACAGCCGGTGGGGCTGCGGGCTTTCCGGAGGCCGTCAGCCTCGGCGCCACCGGCGCCCACGTGGCGCCGCCGCGCCAGCCTGCGAAGCATTTTCCGGTAGGGCTGCAGCTCTGGCGACAGCTCCCACGGCCGAAGAGCCAGGAGGGAAAGCCGTGCCTCGTTGGAAAGCGCTTTGGCAGCCGCTCGCGTGGCCCCACAGCCCGTGGGGCTGCGGGCTTTGCGGCAGCCGTCAGCCTCGGCGCCACCGGAGCCCACGTGGCGGCGCCGCGCCAGCCTGCGAAGCATTTTCCGGTAGGGCCGCGTCTCTGGCGACAGCTCCCACGCCCGAAGAGCCAGGAGGGAAAGCCATGCCTCGTTGGAAAGCTCTTTGGCAGCCGCTCGCGTGGCCCCACAGCCCGTGGGGCTGCGGGCTTTGCGGCAGCCGTCAGCCCCGGCGCCACTGGCACCCACGTGGCGCCGCCGCGCCAGCCTGCGAAGCATTTTCCGGTAGGGCCGCGTCTCTGGCGACAGCTCCCACGCCCGAAGAGCCAGGAGGGAAAGCCGTGCCTCGTTGGAAAGGTCTTTGGCAGCCACTTGCATGGCCCCACAGCCCATGGGGCTGCGGGCTTTCCGGCGGCCGTCAGCCTCGGCACCACCGGCGCCCACGTTGCATCGCTGCGCCAGCCTGCGAAGCATTTTCCGGTAGGGCCGCGTCTCTGGCGACAGCTCCCACGCCCGAACAGTCAGGAGGGAAAGCCGTGCCTCGTTGGAAAGCTCTTTGGCAGCCGCTCGCGTGGCCCCACAGCCCGTGGGGCTGCGGGCTTTGTGGCGGCCGTCAGCCTGGGCGCCACCGGCGCCCACGTTGCGCCGCTGCGCCAGCCTGCGAAGCATTTTCCGGTAGGGCCGCGGCTCTGGCGACAACTCCCACGCCTGAAGAGTAAGGAGGGAAAGCCATGCCTCGTTGGAAAGCTCTTTGGCAGCCGCTCGCGTGGCCCCACAGCCCGTGGGGCTGCGGGCTTTGCGGCGGCCGTCAGCCTCGGCGCCACCGGCTACCACGTCGGGCCGCAGCGCCAACCTGCGAAGCATTTTCCGGTAGGGCCGCGGCTCTGGCGACAGCCCCCACGCCCGAAGAGCCAGGAGGGAAAGCTGTGCTTCGTTGGAAAGCTCTTTTGCAGCCGCTCTCGTTGCCCCGCAGCCCGTGGGGCTGCGGGCTTTGCGGCGGCCGTCAGCCTGGGCGACACCGGCGCCCACGTGGCACCACCGCGCCAGCCTGCGAAGCATTTTCCGGTAGGGCCGCGGCTCTGGCGACAGCTCCCACGGCCGAAGAGCCAGGAGGGAAAGCCGTGCCTCGTTGGAAAGCGCTTTGGCAGCCGCTCGCGTGGCCCCACAGCCCGTGGGGCTGCGGGCTTTGCGGCAGCCGTCAGCCTCGGCGCCACCGGCGCCCACGTGGCGGCGCCGCGCCAGCCTGCGAAGCATTTTCCGGTTGGGCCGCAGCTCTGGTGAAAGCTCCCACACCCGAAGAGCCAGGAGGGAAAGCCGTGCCTCGTTGGAAAGCTCTTTGGCAGCCCCTCGCGTGGCCCCACAGCCCATGGGGCTGCGGGCTTTCCAGCGGACGTCCGCCTGGGCGACACCAGCGCCCACGTCGGGCCGCCGCGCCAGCCTGCAAAGCATTTTCCGGTAGGGCCGCGGCTCTGGAGACAGCTCCCACGCCCGAAGAGCCACGAGGAAAAGCCATGCCTCGTTGGAAAGCTCTTTGGCAGCCCCTCGCGTGGCCCCACAGCCCGTGGGGCTGCGGGCTTTCTGGCGGCCGTCAGCCTGGGCGACACTGGCGCCCACGTGGCGCCACCGCGCCATCCTGCGAAGCATTTTCCGGTAGGGCCGCGTCTCTGGCGACAGCTCCCACGCCCGAAGAGCCAGGAGGGAAAGCCGTGCCTCGTTGGAAAGCTCTTTGGCAGCCGCTCGCATGGCCCCACAGCCCGTGGGGCTGCGGGCTTTGCGGCAGCCGTCAGCCTCGGCGCCACTGGCACGCACGTGGGGCCACTGCGCCAGCCTGCGAAGCATTTTCCGGTAGGGCCGCAGCTCTGGCGACAGCTCCCACGCCCGAAGAGCCAGGAGGGAAAGCCGTGCCTCGTTGGAAAGCTCTTTGGCAGCCGCTCGCATGGCCCCACAGCCCGTGGGGCTACGGGCTTTGCGGCGGCCGTCAGCCTCGGCGTCGTAGGCACCCACGTTGGGCCGCCGCGCCAGCCTGCGAAGCATTTTCCGGTAGGGCCGCGTCTCTGGCGACAGCTCCCACGCCCGAAGAGCCAGGAGGGAAAGCCGTGCCTCGTTGGAAAGCTCTTTGGCAGCCACTCGCGTGGCCCCACAGCCCGTGGGGCTGCGGGCTTTGCGGCAGCCGTCAGCCTCGGCGCCACTGGCACCCACGTGGGGCCGCCGCGCCAACCTGCGAAGCATTTTCTGGTAGGGCCGCATCTCTGGCGACAGCTCCCACGCCCGAAGAGCCAGGAGGGAAAGCCGTGCCTCGTTGGAAAGTTCTTTGGCAGCCACTTGCATGGCCCCACAGCCCATGGGGCTGCGGGCTTTCCGGCGGCCGTCAGCCTCGGCACCACCGGCGCCCACGTTGCATCGCTGCGCCAGCCTGCGAAGCATTTTCCGGTAGGGCCGCGTCTCTGGCGACAGCTCCCACGCCCGAACAGTCAGGAGGGAAAGCCGTGCCTCGTTGGAAAGCTCTTTGGCAGCCGCTCGCGTGGCCCCACAGCCCGTGGGGCTGCGGGCTTTGCGGCGGCCGTGGCCTGGGCGCCACCGGCGCCCACGTTGCGCCGCTGCGCCAGCCTGCGAAGCATTTTCCGGTAGGGCCGCGGCTCTGGCGACAGCTCCCACGCCTGAAGAGTCAGGAGGGAAAGCCATGCCTCGTTGGAAAGCTCTTTGGCAGCCGCTCGCGTGGCCCCACAGCCCGTGGGGCTGCGGGCTTTGCGGCGGCCGTCAGCCTGGGCGACACTGGCGCCCACGTGGCGCCACCGCGCCATCCTGCGAAGCATTTTCCGGTAGGGCCGCGTCTCTGGCGACAGCTCCCACGCCCGAAGAGCCAGGAGGGAAAGCCGTGCCTCGTTGGAAAGCTCTTTGGCAGCCGCTCGCATGGCCCCACAGCCCGTGGGGCTGCGGGCTTTGCGGCAGCCGTCAGCCTCGGCGCCACTGGCACGCACGTGGGGCCGCTGCGCCAGCCTGCGAAGCATTTTCCGGTAGGGCCGCAGCTCTGGCGACAGCTCCCACGCCCGAAGAGCCAGGAGGGAAAGCCGTGCCTCGTTGGAAAGCTCTTTGGCAGCCGCTCGCATGGCCCCACAGCCCGTGGGGCTACGGGCTTTGCGGCGGCCGTCAGCCTCGGCGTCGTAGGCACCCACGTTGGGCCGCCGCGCCAGCCTGCGAACCATTTTCCGGTAGGGCCGCGTCTCTGGCGACAGCTCCCACGCCCGAAGAGCCAGGAGGGAAAGCCGTGCCTCGTTGGAAAGGTCTTTGGCAGCCACTTGCATGGCCCCACAGCCCATGGGGCTGCGGGCTTTCCGGCGGCCGTCAGCCTCGGCACCACCGGCGCCCACGTTGCATCGCTGCGCCAGCCTGCGAAGCATTTTCCGGTAGGGCCGCGTCTCTGGCGACAGCTCCCACGCCCGAACAGTCAGGAGGGAAAGCCGTGCCTCGTTGGAAAGCTCTTTGGCAGCCGCTCGCGTGGCCCCACAGCCCGTGGGGCTGCGGGCTTTGCGGCGGCCGTGGCCTGGGCGCCACCGGCGCCCACGTTGCGCCGCTGCGCCAGCCTGCGAAGCATTTTCCGGTAGGGCCGCGTCTCTGGCGACAGCTCCCACGCCTGAAGAGTCAGGAGGGAAAGCCATGCCTCGTTGGAAAGCTCTTTGGCAGCCGCTCGCGTGGCCCCACAGCCCGTGGGGCTGCGGGCTTTGCGGCAGCCGTCAGCCTCGGCGCCACTGGCACGCACGTGGGGCCGCTGCGCCAGCCTGCGAAGCATTTTCCGGTAGGGCCGCAGCTCTGGCGACAGCTCCCACGCCCGAAGAGCCAGGAGGGAAAGCCGTGCCTCGTTGGAAAGCTCTTTGGCAGCCGCTCGCATGGCCCCACAGCCCGTGGGGCTACGGGCTTTGCGGCGGCCGTCAGCCTCGGCGTCGTAGGCACCCACGTTGGGCCGCCGCGCCAGCCTGCGAACCATTTTCCGGTAGGGCCGCGTCTCTGGCGACAGCTCCCACGCCCGAAGAGCCAGGAGGAAAAGCCGTGCCTCGTTGGAAAGCTCTTTGGCAGCCACTCGCGTGGCCCCACAGCCCGTGGGGCTGCGGGCTTTGCGCCAGCCGTCAGCCCCGGCGCCACTGGCACCCACGTGGGGCCGCCGCGCCAGCCTGCGAAGCATTTTCCGGTAGGGCCGCGTCTCTGGCGACAGCTCCCACGCCCGAAGAGCCAGGAGGGAAAGCCGTGCCTCGTTGGAAAGGTCTTTGGCAGCCACTTGCATGGCCCCACAGCCCATGGGGCTGCGGGCTTTCCGGCGGCCGTCAGCCTCGGCACCACCGGCGCCCACGTTGCATCGCTGCGCCAGCCTGCGAAGCATTTTCCGGTAGGGCCGCGTCTCTGGCGACAGCTCCCACGCCCGAACAGTCAGGAGGGAAAGCCGTGCCTCGTTGGAAAGCTCTTTGGCAGCCGCTCGCGTGGCCCCACAGCCCGTGGGGCTGCGGGCTTTGCGGCGGCCGTCGCCTGGGCGCCACCGGCGCCCACGTTGCGCCGCTGCGCCAGCCTGCGAAGCATTTTCCTGTAGGGCCGCGGCTCTGGCGACAGCTCCCACGCCTGAAGAGTCAGGAGGGAAAGCCATGCCTCGTTGGAAAGCTCTTTGGCAGCCGCTCGCGTGGCCCCACAGCCCGTGGGGCTGCGGGCTTTGCGGCGGCCGTCAGCCTGGGCGACACTGGCGCCCACGTGGCGCCACCGCGCCATCCTGCGAAGCATTTTCCGGTAGGGCCGCGTCTCTGGCGACAGCTCCCACGCCCGAAGAGCCAGGAGGGAAAGCCGTGCCTCGTTGGAAAGCTCTTTGGCAGCCGCTCGCATGGCCCCACAGCCCGTGGGGCTGCGGGCTTTGCGGCAGCCGTCAGCCTCGGCGCCACTGGCACGCACGTGGGGCCGCTGCGCCAGCCTGCGAAGCATTTTCCGGTAGGGCCGCAGCTCTGGCGACAGCTCCCACGCCCGAAGAGCCAGGAGGGAAAGCCGTGCCTCGTTGGAAAGCTCTTTGGCAGCCGCTCGCATGGCCCCACAGCCCGTGGGGCTACGGGCTTTGCGGCGGCCGTCAGCCTCGGCGTCGTAGGCACCCACGTTGGGCCGCCGCGCCAGCCTGCGAAGCATTTTCCGGTAGGGCCGCGTCTCTGGCGACAGCTCCCACGCCCGAAGAGCCAGGAGGGAAAGCCGTGCCTCGTTGGAAAGCTCTTTGGCAGCCACTCGCGTGGCCCCACAGCCCGTGGGGCTGCGGGCTTTGCGGCAGCCTTCAGCCCCGGCGCCACTGGCACCCACGTGGGGCCGCCGCGCCAGCCTGCGAAGCATTTTCCGGTAGGGCCGCGTCTCTGGCGACAGCTCCCACGCCTGAAGAGTCAGGAGGGAAAGCCATGCCTCGTTGGAAAGCTCTTTGGCAGCCGCTCGCGTGGCCCCACAGCCCGTGGGGCTGTGGGCTTTGCGGCGGCCGTCAGCCTCGGCGCCACCGGCGTCCATGTCGGGCCGCCGCGCCAACCTGCGAAGCATTTTCCGGTAGGGCCGCGGCTCTGGCGACAGCCCCCACGCCCGAAGAGCCAGGAGGGAAAGCCGTGCCTCGTTGGAAAGCTCTTTTGCAGCCGCTCTCGTGGCCCCACAGCCCGTGGGGCTGCGGGCTTTGCGGCGGCCGTCAGCCTGGGCGCCACCGGCGCCCACGTGGCGCCACCGCGCCAGCCTGCGAAGCATTTTCCGGTAGGGCTGCAGCTCTGGCGACAGCTCCCATGCCCGAAGAGCCAGGAGGGAAAGCCGTGCCTCGTTGGAAAGCTCTTTGGCAGCCGCTCGCGTGGCCCCACAGCCCGTGGGGCTGCGGGCTTTGCGGCGGCCGTCAGCCTCGGCGCCACCGGCGCCCACGTGGCGCCGCCGCGCCAGCCTGCGAAGCATTTTCCGGTAGGGCCGCGGCTCTGGCGACAGCTCCCACGGCCGAAGAGCCAGGAGGGAAAGCCGTGCCTCGTTGGAAAGCTCTTTGGCAGCCACTTGCATGGCCCCACAGCCCATGGGGCTGCGGGCTTTCCGGCGGCCGTCAGCCTCGGCACCACCGGCGCCCACGTTGCATCGCTGCGCCAGCCTGCGAAGCATTTTCCGGTAGGGCCGCGTCTCTGGCGACAGCTCCCACGCCCGAACAGTCAGGAGGGAAAGCCGTGCCTCGTTGGAAAGCTCTTTGGCAGCCGCTCGCGTGGCCCCACAGCCCGTGGGGCTGCGGGCTTTGCGGCGGCCGTCGCCTGGGCGCCACCGGCGCCCACGTTGCGCCGCTGCGCCAGCCTGCGAAGCATTTTCCTGTAGGGCCGCGGCTCTGGCGACAGCTCCCACGCCTGAAGAGTCAGGAGGGAAAGCCATGCCTCGTTGGAAAGCTCTTTGGCAGCCGCTCGCGTGGCCCCACAGCCCGTGGGGCTGCGGGCTTTGCGGCGGCCGTCAGCCTGGGCGACACTGGCGCCCACGTGGCGCCACCGCGCCATCCTGCGAAGCATTTTCCGGTAGGGCCGCGTCTCTGGCGACAGCTCCCACGCCCGAAGAGCCAGGAGGGAAAGCCGTGCCTCGTTGGAAAGCTCTTTGGCAGCCGCTCGCATGGCCCCACAGCCCGTGGGGCTGCGGGCTTTGCGGCAGCCGTCAGCCTCGGCGCCACTGGCACGCACGTGGGGCCGCTGCGCCAGCCTGCGAAGCATTTTCCGGTAGGGCCGCAGCTCTGGCGACAGCTCCCACGCCCGAAGAGCCAGGAGGGAAAGCCGTGCCTCGTTGGAAAGCTCTTTGGCAGCCGCTCGCATGGCCCCACAGCCCGTGGGGCTACGGGCTTTGCGGCGGCCGTCAGCCTCGGCGTCGTAGGCACCCACGTTGGGCCGCCGCGCCAGCCTGCGAAGCATTTTCCGGTAGGGCCGCGTCTCTGGCGACAGCTCCCACGCCCGAAGAGCCAGGAGGGAAAGCCGTGCCTCGTTGGAAAGCTCTTTGGCAGCCACTCGCGTGGCCCCACAGCCCGTGGGGCTGCGGGCTTTGCGGCAGCCTTCAGCCCCGGCGCCACTGGCACCCACGTGGGGCCGCCGCGCCAGCCTGCGAAGCATTTTCCGGTAGGGCCGCGTCTCTGGCGACAGCTCCCACGCCTGAAGAGTCAGGAGGGAAAGCCATGCCTCGTTGGAAAGCTCTTTGGCAGCCGCTCGCGTGGCCCCACAGCCCGTGGGGCTGTGGGCTTTGCGGCGGCCGTCAGCCTCGGCGCCACCGGCGTCCACGTCGGGCCGCCGCGCCAACCTGCGAAGCATTTTCCGGTAGGGCCGCGGCTCTGGCGACAGCCCCCACGCCCGAAGAGCCAGGAGGGAAAGCCGTGCCTCGTTGGAAAGCTCTTTTGCAGCCGCTCTCGTGGCCCCACAGCCCGTGGGGCTGCGGGCTTTGCGGCGGCCGTCAGCCTGGGCGCCACTGGCGCCCACGTGGCGCCACCGCGCCAGCCTGCGAAGCATTTTCCGGTAGGGCCGCTTCTCTGGCGACAGCTCCCATGCCCGAAGAGCCAGGAGGGAAAGCCGTGCCTCGTTGGAAAGCTCTTTGGCAGCCGCTCGCATGGCCCCACAGCCCGTGGGTCTGCGGGCTTTTCGGCAGCCGTCAGCCTCGGCGCCACTGGCACCCACGTGGGGTCGCTGCGCCAGCCTGCGAAGCATTTTCCGGTAGGGCCGCAGCTCTGGCTACAGCTCCCACGCCCGAAGAGCCAGGAGGGAAAGCCGTGCCTCGTTGGAAAGCTCTTTGGCAGCCGCTCGCGTGGCCCCACAGCCCGTGGGGCTGCGGGCTTTGCGGCGGCCGTCAGCCTCGGCGCCACCGGCGCCCACGTGGCGCCGCCGCGCCAGCCTGCGAAGCATTTTCCGGTAGGGCCGCGGCTCTGGCGACAGCTCCCACGGCCGAAGAGCCAGGAGGGAAAGCCGTGCCTCGTTGGAAAGCGCTTTGGCATCCGCTCGCGTGGCCCCACAGCCCGTGGGGCTGCGGGCTTTGCGGCAGCCGTCAGCCTCGGCGCCACCGGCGCCCACGTGGCGGCGCCGCGCCAGCCTGCGAAGCATTTTCCGGTTGGGCCGCGGCTCTGGTGACAGCTCCCACGCCCGAAGAGCCAGGAGGGAAAGCCGTGCCTCGTTGGAAAGCTCTTTGGCAGCCCCTCGCGTGGCCCCACAGCCCGTGGGGCTGCGGGCTTTCCGGCGGACGTCCGCCTGGGCGACACCAGCGCCCACGTCGGGCCGCCGCGCCAGCCTGCAAAGCATTTTCCGGTAGGGCCGCGGCTCTGGCGACAGCTGCCACGCCCGAAGAGCCAGGAGGGAAAGCCATGCCTCGTTGGAAAGCTCTTTGGCAGCCACTCGCGTGGCCCCACAGCCCGTGGGGCTGCGGGCTTTGCGGCGGCCGTCAGCCTCGGCGCCACCGGCGCCCACATTGCGCCGCCGCGCCAGCCTGCGAAGCATTTTCCGGTAGGGCCGCGGCTCTGGTGACAGCTCCCACGCCCGAAGAGCCAGGAGGGAAAGCCGTGCCTCATTGGAAAGCTCTTTGGCAGCCGCTCGCGTGGCCCCACAGCCCGTGGGGCTACGGGCTTTGCGGCGGCCGTCAGCCTCGGCGTCGTAGGCACCCACGTGGCGCCGCCGCGCCAGTCTGCGAAGCATTTTCCGGTAGGGCCGCGTCTCTGGCGACAGCTCCCACGCCCGAAGAGCCAGGAGGGAAAGCCGTGCCTCGATGGAAAGCTCTTTGGCAGCCACTCGCGTGGCCCCACAGCCCGTGGGGCTGCGGGCTTTGCGGCAGCCGTCAGCCCCGGCGCCACTGGCACCCACGTGGGGCCGCCGCGCCAGCCTGCGAAGCATTTTCCGGTAGGGCCGCGGCTCTGGCGACAGCTCCCACGCCCGAAGAGCCAGGAGGGAAAGCCGTGCCTCGTTGGAAAGCTCTTTGGCAGCCACTCGCATGGCCCCACAGCCCGTGGGGCTACGGGCTTTGCGGCGGCCGTCAGCCTCGGCGTCATAGGCACCCACGTTGGGCCGCCGCGCCAGCCTGCGAAGCATTTTCCGGTAGGGCCGCGTCTCTGGCGACAGCTCCCACGCCCGAAGAGCCAGGAGGGAAAGCCGTGCCTCGTTGGAAAGCTCTTTGGCAGCCGCTCGCGTGGCCCCACAGCCCGTGGGGCTGCGGGCTTTGTGGCGGACGTCAGCCTGGGCGCCACCGGCGCCCAGGTGGCGCAACCACGCCAGCCTGCGAAGCATTTTCCGGTAGGGCTGCGTCTCTGGCGACAGCTCCCACGCCCGAAGAGCCAGGAGGGAAAGCCGTGCCTCATTGGAAAGCTCTTTGGCAGTCGCTCGCGTGGCCCCACAGCCCGTGGGGCTGCGGGCTTTGCGGCGGCCGTCAGCCTGGGCGACACCGGCGCCAATGTTGCGCCGCCTCGCCAGCCTGCGAAGCATTTTCCGGTAGGGCCGCGGCTCTGGCGACAGCTCCCACGCCTGAAGAGCCAGGAGGGAAAGCCGTGCCTCGTTGGAAAGCTCTTTGGCAGCCGCTCGCGTGGCCCCACAGCCCATGGGGCTGCGGGCTTTGCGGCGGCCATCAGCCTCGGGGCCACCGGCGCCCACATGGCGCTGCTGCACCAGCCTGCGAAGCATTTTCCGGTAGGGCCGCGGCTCTGGCGACAGCTCCCACGCCCGAAGAGCCAGGGGGGAAAGCCGTGCCTCGTTGGAAAGCTCTTTGGCAGCCGCTCGCATGGCCCCACAGTCTGTGGGGCTGCGGGCTTTGCGGTGGCCGTCAGCCTCGGCTCCACCGGCGCCCACGTGGTGCCGCCGCGCCAGCCTGCGAAGCATTTTCGGGTAGGGCCGCGGCTCTGACGACAGCTCCCACGCCCGAAGAGCCAGGAGGGAAAGCCGTGCCTCATTGGAAAGCTCTTTGGCAGCCGCTCGCGTGGCCCCACAGCCCGTGGGGCTGCTGGCTTTGCGGCAGCCGTCAGCCTCGGCGCCACCGGCGCCCACGTGGCGGCGCTACGCCAGCCTGCGAAGCATTTTCCGGTAGGGCCGCGGCTCTGGCGACACCTCCCACGCCCGAAGAGCCAGGAGGGAAAGCCGTGCCTCGTTGGAAAGCTCTTTGGTAGCCACTCGCATGGCCCCACAGCCCGTGGGGCTACGGGCTTTGCGGCGGCCGTCAGCCTCGGCGTCATAGGCACCCACGTTGGGCCGCCGCGCCAGCCTGCGAAGCATTTTCCGGTAGGGCCGCGTCTCTGGCGACAGCTCCCACGCCCGAACAGCCAGGAGGGAAAGCCGTGCCTCGTTGGAAAGCTCTTTGGCAGCCGCTCGCGTGGCCCCACAGCCCGTGGGACTGCGGGCTTTGCGGCGGACGTCAGCCTGGGCGCCACCGGCGCCCACGTGGCGCAACCACGCCAGCCTGCGAAGCATTTTCCGGTAGGGCTGCGTCTCTGGCGACAGCTCCCAAGCCCGAAGAGCCAGGAGGGAAAGCCGTGCCTCATTGTAAAGCTCTTTGGCAGCCGCTCGCGTGGCCCCACAGCCCGTGGGGCTGCGGGCTTTGCGGCGACCGTCAGCCTCGGCGCCACCGGCGCCCACGTGGCGCCGCCGCGCCAGCCTGCGAAGCATTTTCCGGTAGGGCCGCGGCTCTGGTGACAGCTCCCACGCCCGAAGAGCCAGGAGGGAAAGCCGTGTCTCGTTGGAAAGCGCTTTGGCAGCCGCTCGCGTGGCCCCACAGCCCATGGGGCTGCGGGCTTTCCGGCGGCCGTCAGCCTGGGCGACACCGGCGCCCAGGTGGGGCAGCCGCGCCAGCCTGCGAAGCATTTTCCGGTAGGGCCGCGGCTCTGGCGACAGCTCCCACGGCCGAAGAGCCAGGAGGGAAAGCCGTGCCTCGTTGGAAAGCTCTTTGGCAGCCGCTCGCGTGGCCCCACAGCCCGTGGGGCTGCGGGCTTTGCGGCGGCCGTCAGCCTGGGCGACACCGGCGCCCATGTGGAGCTGTCGCGCCAGCCTGCGAAGCATTTTCCGGTAGGGCTGCAGCTCTGGCGACAGCTCCCACGCCCGAAGAGCCAGGAGGGAAAGCCGTGCCTCGTTGGAAAGCTCTTTGGCAGCCGCTCGCGTGGCCCCACAGCCCGTGGGGCTGCGGGCTTTGCGGCGGCCGTCAGCCTGGGCGACACCGGCGCCCAGGTGGGGCAGCCGCGCCAGCCTGCGAAGCATTTTCCGGTAAAGCCGCGGCTCAGGCGACAGCTCCCACGCCCGAAGAGCCAGGAGGGAAAGCCGTGCCTCGTTGGAAAGCTCTTTGGCAGCCGCTCGCGTGGCCCCACAGCCCCTGGGGCTGTGGGCTTTGCGGCGGCCGTCAGCCTGGGCGACTCCGGCGCCCACGTGGTGCCGCAGCGCCAGCCTGCAAAGCATTTTCCGGTAGGTCTGCGGCTCTGGCGACAGCTCCCACGCCCGAAGAGCCAGGAGGGAAAGCCGTGCCTCGTTGTAAAGCTCTTTGGCAGCCGCTCGCGTGGCCCCACAGCCCGTGGGGCTGCGGGCTTTGCGGCGGCCGTCAGCCTCGGCGCCACTGCCGCCCAAGTGGCGCCGCCACGCCAGCCTGCGAAGCATTTTCCGGTAGGGCCGCGGCTCTGGCGACAGCTCTCACGCCTGAAGAGCCAGCAGGGAAAGCCGTGCCTCGTTGGAAAGATCTTTGGCAGCCGCTCGCGTGGCCCCGCAGCCCGTGGGGCTGCGGGATATCCGGAGGCCGTCAGCCTCAGCGCCACCGGTGCCCACGTGGCGCCGCCGCGCCAGCCTGCGAAGCATTTTCCGGTAGGGCTGCAGCTCTGGCGACAGCTCCCACGCCCGAAGAGCCAGGAGGGAAAGCCGTGCCTCGTTGGAAAGCTCTTTGGCAGCCGCTCGCGTGGCCCCACAGCCCATGGGGCTGCGGGCTTTGCGGCGGCCGTCAGCCTGGGCGACACCGGCGCCCATGTGGGGCAGCCGCGCCAGCCTGCGAAGCATGTTCCGGTAGGGCCGCGGCTCTGGCGACAGCTCCCACGCCCGAAGAGCCAGGAGGGAAAGCCGTGCCTCGTTGGAAAGCTCTTTGGCAGCCGCTCGCGTGGCCCCACAGCCCGTGGGGCTGCGGGCTTTCCGGCGGCCGTCAGCCTCAGCGCCATCGGCGCCCACGTGGCGCCGCCGCGCCAGCCTGCGAAGCATTTTCCGGTAGGGCCGCGGCTCTGGCGACAGCTCCCACGCCCGAAGAGCCAGGAGGGAAAGCTGTGCCTCGTTGGAAAGCTCTTTGGCAGCCGCTCGCGTGGCCCCACAGCCCGTGGGGCTGCGGGCTTTCCGGCGGCCGTCAGCCTCGGCGCCACCGGCGCCCACGTGGCGCCGCCGCGCCAGCCTGCGAAGCATTTTCCTGTAGGGCTGCAGTTCTGGAGACAGCTCCCACGCCCGAAGAGCCAGGAGGGAAAGCCGTGCCTCGTTGGAAAGCTCTTTGGCAGCCGCTCGCGTGGCCCCACAGCCCGTGGGGCTGCGGGCTTTGCGGCGGCCGTCAGTCTCAGCGCCACCGGCGCCCAGGTGGGGCCGCCGCGCCAGCCTGCGAAGCATTTTCTGGAAGGGCCGCGGCTCTGGCGACAGCTCCCACGCCCGAAGAGCCATGAGGGAAAGCCGTGCCTCGTTGGAAAGCTCTTTGGCAGTCGCTCGCGTGGCCGCACAGCCCGTGGGGCTGCGGGCTTTGCGGCGGCCGTCAGCCTGGGCGCTATCGGCGCCCACGTGGCGCCGCCGCGCCAGCCTGCGAAGCATTTTCCGGTAGGGCTGCAGCTCTGGCAACAGCTCCCACGCCCGAAGAGCCAGGAGGGAAAGCCGTGCCTCGTTGGAAAGCTCTTTGGCAGCCGCTCGCGTGGCCCCACAGCCCGTGGGGCTGCGGGCTTTGCGGCGGCCGTCAGCCTGGGCGACACCGGCGCCCAGGTGGGGCAGCCGCGCCAGCCTGCGAAGCATTTTCCGGTAGGGCCGCGGCTTTGGCAACAGCTCCCACGCCCGAAGAGCCAGGAGGTAAAGCCGTGCCTCGTTGGAAAGCTCTTTGGCAGCCGCTCGTGTGGCCCCACAGCCCGTGGGGCTGCGGGATTTCCGGCGGCCGTCAGCCTGGGCGACACCGGCGCCCATGTGGCGCCGCCGCGCCAGCCTGCGAAGGATTTTCCGGTAGGTCTGCGGCTCTGGCGACAGCTCCCACGGCCGAAGAGCCAGGAGGGAAAGCCGTGCCTCGTTGGAAAGCTCTTTGGCAGCCGCTCGCGTGGCCCCACAGCCCCTGGGGCTGCGGGCTTTGCGGCGGCCGTCAGCCTCGGCGCCACCGGTGCCCACGTGGCGCCGCCACGCCAGCCTGCGAAGCATTTTCCGGTAGGGCCGCGGCTCTGGCGACAGCTCCCACGCCCGAAGAGCCAGGAGGGAAAGCCGTGCCTCGTTGGAAAGCTCTTTGGCAGCCGCTCGCATGGCCCCACAGCCCGTGGGGCTGCGGGCTTTCCGGCGGCCGTCAGCCTCAGCGCCATCGGCGCCCACGTGGTGCCGCCGCGCCAGCCTGCGAAGCATTTTCCGGTAGGGCCGCGGCTCTGGCGACAGCTCCCACGCCTGAAGAGCCAGCAGGGAAAGCCGTGCCTCGTTGGAAAGATCTTTGGCAGCCGCTCGCATGGCCCCGCAGCCCGTGGGGCTGCGGGCTTTGCGGCGGCCGTCAGCCTCGGGGCCACCGGCGCCCACGTGGCGCCGCCGCGCCAGCCTGCGAAGCATTTTCTGGTAGGGCCGCGGCTCTGGCGACAGCTCCCACGCCCGAAGAGCCAGGAGGGAAAGCCGTGCCTCGTTGGAAAGCTCTTTGGCAGCCGCTCCCGTGGCCCCACAGCCCGTGGGGCTGCGGGCTTTGCGGCGGCCGTCAGCCTGGGCGACACCGGCGCCCAGGTGGGGCAGCCGCGCCAGCCTGCGAAGCATTTTCCGGTAGGGCCGCGGCTTTGGCAACAGCTCCCACGCCCGAAGAGCCAGGAGGGAAAGCCGTGCCTCGTTGGAAAGCTCTTTGGCAGCCGCTCGCGTGGCCCCACAGCCCGTGGGGCTGCGGGATTTCCGGCGGCCGTCAGCCTGGGCGACACCGGCGCCCAGGTGGCGCCGCCGCGCCAGCCTGCGAAGGATTTTCCGGTAGGTCTGCGGCTCTGGCGACAGCTCCCACGCCCGAAGAGCCAGGAGGGAAAGCCGTGCCTCCTTGGAAAGCTCTTTGGCAGCCGCTCGCGTGGCCCCACAGCCCCTGGGGCTGCGGGCTTTCCGGCGGCCGTCAGCCTGGGCGCCATCGGCGCCCACGTGGTGCCGCCGCGCCAGCCTGCGAAGCATTTTCCGGTAGGGCTGCAGCTCTGGCAACAGCTCCCACGGACGAAGAGCCAGGAGGGAAAGCCGTGCCTCATTGGAAAGCTCTTTGGCAGCCGCTCGCGTGGCCCCACAGCCCGTGGGGCTGCGGGCTTTGCGGCGGCCGTCAGCCTGGGCGACACCGGCGCCCAGGTGGGGCAGCCGCGCCAGCCTGCGAAGCATTTTCCGGTAGGGCCGCGGCTTTGGCAACAGCTCCCACGGCCGAAGAGCCAGGAGGGAAAGCCGTGCCTCGTTGGAAAGCTCTTTGGCAGCCGCTCGCGTGGCCCCACAGCCCGTGGGGCTGCGGGTTTTCCGGCGGCCGTCAGCCTGGGCGACACCGGCCCCCATGTGGCGCCGCCGCGCCAGCCTGCGAAGGATTTTCTGGTAGGGCTGCAGCTCTGGCGACAGCTCCCACGCCCGAAGAGCCAGGAGGGAAAGCCGTGCCTCCTTGGAAAGCTCTTTGGCAGCCGCTCGCGTGGCCCCACAGCCCCTGGGGCTGCGGGCTTTGCGGCGGCCGTCAGCCTCGGCGCCACCGGTGCCCACGTGGCGCCGCCACGCCAGCCTGCGAAGCATTTTCCGGTAGGGCCGCGGCTCTGGCGACAGCTCCCACGCCCGAAGAGCCAGGAGGGAAAGCCGTGCCTCGTTGGAAAGCTCTTTGGCAGCCGCTCGCATGGCCCCACAGCCCGTGGGGCTGTGGGCTTTGTGGCGGCCGTCAGCCTCGGCGCCACTGCCGCCCACGTGGCGCCGCCGCGCCAGCCTGAGAAGCATTTTCCGGTAGGGCCGCGTCTCTGGCGACAGCTCCCACGCCCGAAGAGCCAGGAGGGAAAGCCATGCCTCGTTGGAAAGCTCTTTGGCAGCCGCTCGCGTGGCCCCACAGCCCGTGGGGCTGCGGGCTTTGCGGCGGCCGTCAGCCTCGGCGCCACCGGTGCCCACGTGGCGCCGCCACGCCAGCCTGCGAAGCATTTTCCGGTAGGGCCGCGTCTCTGGCGACAGCTCCCACGCCCGAAGAGCCAGGAGGGAAAGCCGTGCCTCGTTGGAAAGCTGTTTGGCAGCCGCTCGCGTGGCCCCACAGCCCGTGGGGCTGCGGGCTTTCCGGCGGCCTTCAGCCTCAGCGCCATCGGCGCCCACGTGGCGCCGCCGCGCCAGCCTGCGAAGCATTTTCCGGTAGGGCTGCAGCTCTGGCAACAGCTCCCACGGCCGAAGAGCCAGGAGGGAAAGCCGTGCCTCATTGGAAAGCTCTTTGGCAGCCGCTCGCGTGGCCCCACAGCCCGTGGGGCTGCGGGCTTTGCGGCGGCCGTCAGCCTGGGCGACACCGGCGCCCATGTGGCGTCACCGCGCCAGCCTGCGAAGGATTTTCCGGTAGGTCTGCGGCTCTGGCGACAGCTCCCACGCCCGAAGAGCCAGGAGGGAAAGCCGTGCCTCGTTGGAAAGCTCTTTGGCAGCCGCCCGCATGGCCCCTAAGCCCCTGGGGCTGCGGGCTTTGCGGCGGCCGTCAGCCTCGGCGCCACCGGTGCCCACGTGGCGCCGCCACGCCAGCCTGCGAAGCATTTTCCGGTAGGGCCGCGGCTCTGGCGACAGCTCCCACGCCCGAAGAGCCAGGAGGGAAAGCCGTGCCTCGTTGGAAAGCTCTTTGGCAGACGCTCGCATGGCCCCACAGCCCGGGGGGCTGCGGGCTTTCCGGCGGCCGTCAGCCTCAGCGCCATCGGCGCCCACGTGGCGCCGCCGCGCCAGCCTGCGAAGCATTTTCCGGTAGGGCCGCGGCTCTGGCGACAGCTCTCACGGCCGAAGAGCCAGCAGGGAAAGCCGTGCCTCGTTGGAAAGATCTTTGGCAGCCGCTCGCGTGGCCCCACAGCCCGTGGGGCTGTGGGCTTTGCGTCGGCCGTCAGCCTGGGCGCCACCGGCGCCCACGTGGTGCCGCCGCGCCAGCCTGCGAAGCATTTTCCGGTAGGGCTGCAGCTCTGGCGACAGCTCCCACGGCCGAAGAGCCAGGAGGGAAAGCCGTGCCTCATTGGAAAGCTCTTTGGCAGCCGCTCGCGTGGCCCCACAGCCCGTGGGGCTGCGGGCTTTGCGGCGGCCGTCAGCCTGGGCGACACCGGCGCCCATGTGGCGCCACCGCGCCAGCCTGCGAAGGATTTTCCGGTAGGTCTGCGGCTCTGGCGACAGCTCCCACGGCCGAAGAGCCAGGAGGGAAAGCCGTGCCTCGTTGGAAAGCTCTTTGGCAGCCGCTCGCGTGGCCCCACAGCCCGTGGGGCTGCGGGCTTTGCGGCGGCCTTCAGCCTCGGCGCCACCGGTGCCCACGTGGCGCCGCCACGCCAGCCTGCGAAGCATTTTCCGGTAGGGCCGCGTCTCTGGCGACAGCTCCCACGCCCGAAGAGCCAGGAGGGAAAGCCGTGCCTCGTTGGAAAGCTGTTTGGCAGCCGCTCGCATGGCCCCACAGCCCGGGGGGGTGCGGGCTTTCCGGCGGCCGTCAGCCTCAGCGCCATCGGCGCCCACGTGGCGCCGCCACGCCAGCCTGCGAAGCATTTTCCGGTAGGGCCGCGGCTCTGGCGACAGCTCTCACGGCCGAAGAGCCAGCAGGGAAAGCCGTGCCTCGTTGGAAAGATCTTTGGCAGCCGCTCGCGTGGCCCCACAGCCCGTGGGGCTGCGGGCTTTCCGGCGGCCGTCAGCCTCAGCGCCACCGCTGCCCACGTGGCGCCGCTGCGCCAGCCTGCGAAGCATTTTCCGGTAGGGCTGCAGCTCTGGCGACAGCTCCCACGCCCGAAGAGCCAGGAGGGAAAGCCGTGCCTCGTTGGAAAGCTCTTTGGCAGCCACTCGCGTGCCCCCACAGCCCGTGGGGCTGCGGGCTTTGCGGCGGCCGTCAGCCTCGGGGCCACCGGCGCCCACGTGGCGCCGCCGCGCCAGCCTGCGAAGCATTTTCTGGTAGGGCCGCGGCTCTGGCGACAGCTCCCACGCCCGAAGAGCCAGGAGGGAAAGCCGTGCCTCATTGGAAAGCTCTTTGGCAGCCGCTCGCGTGGCCCCACAGCCCGTGGGGCTGCGGGCTTTGCGGCGGCCGTCAGCCTAGGCGACACCGGCGCCCAGGTGGGGCAGCCGCGCCAGCCTGCGAAGCATTTTCCGGTAGGGCCGCGGCTCTGGCGACAGCTCCCACGCCCGAAGAGCCAGGAGGGAAAGCCGTGCCTCGTTGGAAAGCTCTTTGGCAGCCGCTCGCGTGGCCCCACAGCCCATGGGGCTGCGGGCTTTGCGGCGGCCGTCAGCCTGGGCGACACCGGCGCCCATGTGGGGCAGCCGCGCCAGCCTGCGAAGCATTTTCCGGTAGGGCCGCGTCTCTGGCGACAGCTCCCACGGCCGAAGAGCCAGGAGGGAAAGCCATGCCTCTTTGGAAAGCTCTTTGGCAGCCGCTCGCGTGGCCCCACAGCCCGTGGGGCTGCGGGCTTTGCGGCGGCCGTCAGCCTGGGCGACACCGGCGCCCACGTGGCGCCGCCGCGCCAGACTGCGAAGGATTTTCCGGTAGGGCTGCGGCTCTGGCGACAGCTCCCACGGCCGAAGAGCCAGGAGGGAAAGCCGTGCCTCGTTGGAAAGATCTTTGGCAGCCGCTCGCGTGGCCCCGCAGCCCGTGGGGCTGCGGGCTTTCCGGCGGCCGTCAGCCTCGGCGACACCGGTGCCCACGTGGCGCCGCCGCGCCAGCCTGCGAAGCATTTTCCGGTAGGGCTGCAGCTCTGGCGACAGCTCCCACGCCCGAAGAGCCAGGAGGGAAAGCCGTGCCTCGTTGGAAAGCTCTTTGGCAGCCGCTCGCGTGGCCCCACAGCCCGTGGGGCTGTGGGCTTTGTGGCGGCCGTCAGCCTCGGCGCCACTGCCGCCCACGTGGCGCCGCCGCGCCAGCCTGCGAAGCATTTTCCGGTAGGGCCGCGGCTCTGGCGACAGCTCCCACGCTCGAAGAGCCAGGAGGGAAAGCCATGCCTCGTTGGAAAGCTCTTTGGCAGCCGCTCGCGTGGCCCCACAGCCCGTGGGGCTGTGGGCTTTGCGTCGGCCGTCAGCCTGGGCGACACCGGCGCCCACGTGGTGCCGCCGCGCCAGCCTGCGAAGCATTTTCCGGTAGGGCTCCAGCTCTGGCGACACCTCCCACGCCCGAAGAGCCAGGAGGGAAAGCCGTGCCTCGTTGGAAAGCTCTTTGGCAGCCGCTCGCGTGGCCCCACAGCCCGTGGGGCTGTGGGCTTTGTGGCGGCCGTCAGCCTCGGCGCCACTGCCGCCCACGTGGCGCCGCCGCGCCAGCCTGAGAAGCATTTTCCGGTAGGGCCGCGGCTCTGGCGACAGCTCCCACGCTCGAAGAGCCAGGAGGGAAAGCCATGCCTCGTTGGAAAGCTCTTTGGCAGCCACTCGCGTGGCCCCACAGCCCGTGGGGCTGTGGGCTTTGCGTCGGCCGTCAGCCTGGGCGACACCGGCGCCCACGTGGTGCCGCCGCGCCAGCCTGCGAAGCATTTTCCGGTAGGGCTGCAGCTCTGGCGACAGCTCCCACGGCCGAAGAGCCAGGAGGGAAAGCCGTGCCTCATTGGAAAGCTCTTTGGCAGCCGCTCGCGTGGCCCCACAGCCCGTGGGGCTGCGGGCTTTGTGGCGGCCGTCAGCCTCGGCGACACCGGCGCCCAGGTGGGGCAGCCGCGCCAGCCTGCGAAGCATTTTCCGGTAGGGCCGCGGCTCTGGCGACAGCTCCCACGGCCGAAGAGCCAGGGGGGAAAGCCGTGCCTCGTTGGAAAGCTCTTTGGCAGCCGCTCGCGTGGCCCCACAGCCCATGGGGCTGCGGGCTTTGCGGCGGCCGTCAGCCTGGGCGACACCGGCGCCCATGTGGGGCAGCCGCGCCAGCCTGCGAAGCATTTTCCGGTAGGGCCGCGTCTCTGGCGACAGCTCCCACGCCCGAAGAGCCAGGAGGGAAAGCCATGCCTCTTTGGAAAGCTCTTTGGCAGCCGCTCGCGTGGCCCCACAGCCCGTGGGGCTGCGGGATTTCCGGCGGCCGTCAGCCTGGGCGACACCGGCGCCCACGTGGCGCCGCCGCGCCAGCCTGCGAAGGATTTTCCGGTAGGTCTGCGTCTCTGGCGACAGCTCCCACGGCCGAAGAGCCAGGAGGGAAAGCCGTGCCTCGTTGGAAAGCTCTTTGGCAGCCGCTCGCGTGGCCCCACAGCCCCTGGGGCTGCGGGCTTTGCGGCGGCCGTCAGCCTCGGCGCCACCGGTGCCCACGTGGCGCCGCCACACCAGCCTGCGAAGCATTTTCCGGTAGGGCCGCGGCTCTGGCGACAGCTCCCACGCCCGAAGAGCCAGGAGGGAAAGCCGTGCCTCGTTGGAAAGCTCTTTGGCAGCCGCTCGCATGGCCCCACAGCCCGTGGGGCTGCGGGCTTTCCGGCGGCCGTCAGCCTCAGCGCCATTGGCGCCCACGTGGCGCCGCCGCGCCAGCCTGCGAAGCATTTTCCGGTAGGGCCGCGGCTCTGGCGACAGCTCTCACGGCCGAAGAGCCAGGAGGGAAAGCCGTGCCTCGTTGGAAAGATCTTTGGCAGCCGCTCGCGTGGCCCCGCAGCCCGTGGGGCTGCGGGCTTTCCGGCGGCCGTCAGCCTCAGCGCCACCGGTGCCCACGTGGCGCCGCCGCGCCAGCCTGCGAAGCATTTTCCGGTAGGGCTGCAGCTCTGGCGACAGCTCCCACGCCCGAAGAGCCAGGAGGGAAAGCCGTGCCTCGTTGGAAAGCTCTTTGGCAGCCGCTCGCGTGGCCCCACAGCCCGTGGGGCTGTGGGCTTTGTGGCGGCCGTCAGCCTCGGCGCCACTGCCGCCCACGTGGCGCCGCCGCCCCAGCCTGCGAAGCATTTTCCGGTAGGGCCGCGTCTCTGGCGACAGCTCCCACGGCCGAAGAGCCAGGAGGGAAAGCCGTGCCTCATTGGAAAGCTCTTTGGCAGCCGCTCGCGTGGCCCCACAGCCCGTGGGGCTGCGGGCTTTGCGGCGGCCGTCAGCCTCGGCGACACCGGCGCCCAGGTGGGGCAGCCGCGCCAGCCTGCGAAGCATTTTCCGGTAGGGCCGTGGCTCTGGCGACAGCTCCCACGCCCGAAGAGCCAGGAGGGAAAGCCGTGCCTCGTTGGAAAGCTCTTTGGCAGCCGCTCGCGTGGCCCCACAGCCCGTGGGGCTGCGGGATTTCCGGCGGCCGTCAGCCTGGGCGACACCGGTGCCCATCTGGCGCCGCCGCGCCAGCCTGCGAAGCATTTTCCGGTAGGTCTGCGGCTCTGGCGACAGCTCCCACGCCCGAAGAGCCAGGAGGGAAAGCCGTGCCTCGTTGGAAAGATCTTTGGCAGCCGCTCGCATGGCCCCACAGCCCGGGGGGGTGCGGGCTTTCCGGCGGCCGTCAGCCTCAGCGCCATGGGCGCCCACGTGGCGCCGCCGCGCCAGCCTGCGAAGCATTTTCCGGTAGGGCCGCGGCTCTGGCGACAGCTCTCACGGCCGAAGAGCCAGGAGGGAAAGCCGTGCCTCGTTGGAAAGATCTTTGGCAGCCGCTCGCGTGGCCCCACAGCCCGTGGGGCTGCGGGCTTTGCGGCGGCCGTCAGCCTCGGGGCCACCGGCGCCCACGTGGCGCCGCCGCGCCAGCCTGCGAAGCATTTTCTGGTAGGCCCGCGGCTCTGGCGACAGCTCCCACGCCCGAAGAGCCAGGAGGGAAAGCCGTGCCTCGTTGGAAAGCTCTTTGGCAGCCGCTCGCGTGGCCCCACAGCCCGTGGGGCTGTGGGCTTTGTGGCGGCCGTCAGCCTCGGCGCCACTGCCGCCCACGTGGCGCCGCCGCGCCAGCCTGCGAAGCATTTTCCGGTAGGGCCGCGGCTCTGGCGACAGCTCCCACGGCCGAAGAGCCAGGAGGGAAAGCCGTGCCTCATTGGAAAGCTCTTTGGCAGCCGCTCGCGTGGCCCCACAGCCCGTGGGGCTGCGGGCTTTGCGGCGGCCGTCAGCCTGGGCGACACGGGCGCCCAGGTGGGGCAGCCGCGCCAGCCTGCGAAGCATTTTCCGGTAGGGCCGCGGCTCTGGCGACAGCTCCCACGCCCGAAGAGCCAGGAGGGAAAGCCGTGCCTCGTTGGAAAGCTCTTTGGCAGCCGCTCGCGTGGCCCCACAGCCCGTGGGGCTGCGGGCTTTGCGGCGGCCGTCAGCCTGGGCGACACCGGCGCCCATGTGGCGCCGCCGCGCCAGCCTGCGAAGGATTTTCTGGTAGGTCTGCGGCTCTGGCGACAGCTCCCACGGCCGAAGAGCCAGGAGGGAAAGCCGTGCCTCGTTGGAAAGCTCTTTGGCAGCCGCTCGCGTGGCCCCACAGCCCGTGGGGCTGCGGGCTTTGCGGCGGCCTTCAGCCTCGGCGCCACCGGTGCCCACGTGGCGCCGCCACGCCAGCCTGCGAAGCATTTTTCGGTAGGGCCGCGTCTCTGGCGACAGCTCCCACGCCCGAAGAGCCAGGAGGGAAAGCCGTGCCTCGTTGGAAAGCTGTTTGGCAGCCGCTCGCATGGCCCCACAGCCCGTGGGGCTGCGGGCTTTCCGGCGGCCGTCAGCCTCAGCGCCACCGCTGCCCACGTGGCGCCGCCGCGCCAGCCTGCGAAGCATTTTCCGGTAGGGCCGCGTCTCTGGCGACAGCTCCCACGCCCGAAGAGCCAGGAGGGAAAGCCGTGCCTCGTTGGAAAGCTCTTTGGCAGCCGCTCGCGTGGCCCCACAGCCCATGGGGCTGCGGGCTTTGCGGCGGCCGTCAGCCTGGGCGACACCGGCGCCCATGTGGGGCAGCCGCGCCAGCCTGCGAAGCATTTTCCGGTAGGGCCGCGGCTCTGGCGACAGCTCCCACGCCCGAAGAGCCAGGAGGGAAAGCCATGCCTCGTTGGAAAGCTCTTTGGCAGCCGCTCGCGTGGCCCCACAGCCCGTGGGGCTGCGGGCTTTCCGGCGGCCGTCAGCCTCGGCGCCACCGGCGCCCACGTGGCGCCGCCGCGCCAGCCTGCGAAGCATTTTCCGGTAGGGCTGCAGCTCTGGCGACAGCTCCCACGCCCGAAGAGCCAGGAGGGAAAGCCGTGCCTCCTTGGAAAGCTCTTTGGCAGCCGCTCGCGTGGCCCCACAGCCCGTGGGGCTGCGGGCTTTGCGGCGGCCGTCAGCCTCAGTGCCACCGGCGCCCAGGTGGGGCCGCCGCGCCAGCCTGCGAAGCATTTTCCGGAAGGGCCGCGGCTCTGGCGACAGCTCCCACGCCCGAAGAGCCATGAGGGAAAGCCCTGCGTCGTTGGAAAGCTCTTTGGCAGCCGCCCGCATGGCCCCACAGCCCCTGGGGCTGCGGGCTTTGCGGCGGCCGTCAGCCTGGGCGACACCGGCGCCCATGTGGCGCCGCCGCGCCAGCCTGCGAAGGATTTTCCGGTAGGTCTGCGGCTCTGGCGACAGCTCCCACGGCCGAAGAGCCAGGAGGGAAAGCCGTGCCTCGTTGGAAAGCTCTTTGGCAGCCGCTCGCGTGGCCCCACAGCCCCTGGGGCTGCGGGCTTTGCGGCGGCCGTCAGCCTCGGCGCCACCGGTGCCCACGTGGCGCCGCCACGCCAGCCTGCGAAGCATTTTCCGGTAGGGCCGCGGCTCTGGCGACAGCTCCCACGCCCGAAGAGCCAGGAGGGAAAGCCGTGCCTCATTGGAAAGCTGTTTGGCAGCCGCTCGCGTGGCCCCACAGCCCGTGGGGCTGTGGGCTTTGTGGCGGCCGTCAGCCTCGGCGCCACTGCCGCCCACGTGGCGCCGCCGCGCCAGCCTGCGAAGCATTTTCCGGTAGGGCCGCGGCTCTGGCGACAGCTCCCACGCCCGAAGAGCCAGGAGGGAAAGCCATGCCTCGTTGGAAAGCTCTTTGGCAGCCGCTCGCGTGGCCCCACAGCCCGTGGGGCTGTGGGCTTTGCGTCGGCCGTCAGCCTGGGCACCACCGGCGCCCACGTGGTGCCGCCGCGCCAGCCTGTGAAGCATTTTCCGGTAGGGCCGCGGCTCTGGCGACAGCTCCCACGGCCGAAGAGCCAGGAGGGAAAGCCGTGCCTCATTGGAAAGCTCTTTGGCAGCCGCTCGCGTGGCCCCACAGCCCGTGGGGCTGCGGGCTTTGCGGAGGCCATCAGCCTCGGCGACACCGGCGCCCAGGTGGGGCAGCCGCGCCAGCCTGCGAAGCATTTTCCGGTAGGGCCGCGGCTCTGGCGACAGCTCCCACGCCCAAAGAGCCAGGAGGGAAAGCCATGCCTCGTTGGAAAGCTCTTTGGCAGCCGCTCGCGTGGCCCCACAGCCCGTGGGGCTGCGGGCTTTGCGTCGGCCGTCAGCCTGGGCGCCACCGGCGCCCACGTCGGGCCGCCGCGCCAGCCTGCGAAGCATTTTCCGGTAGGGCCGCGGCTCTGGCGACAGCTCCCACGCCCGAAGAGCCAGGAGGGAAAGCCGTGCCTCATTGGAAAGCTCTTTGGCAGCCGCTCGCGTGGCCCCACAGCCCGTGGGGCTGCGGGCTTTGCGGCGGCCGTCAGCCTCGGCGACACCGGCGCCCAGGTGGGGCAGCCGCGCCAGCCTGCGAAGCATTTTCCGGTAGGGCCGCGGCTCTGGCGACAGCTCCCACGCCCGAAGAGCCAGGAGGGAAAGCCGTGCCTCGTTGGAAAGCTCTTTGGCAGCCGCTCGCGTGGCCCCACAGCCCGTGGGGCTGTGGGCTTTGTGGCGGCCGTCAGCCTCGGCGCCACTGCCGCCCACGTGGCGCCGCCGCGCCAGCCTGCGAAGCATTTTCCGGTAGGGCCGCGGCTCTGGCGACAGCTCCCACGCCCGAAGAGCCAGGAGGGAAAGCCATGCCTCGTTGGAAAGCTCTTTGGCAGCCGCTCGCGTGGCCCCACAGCCCGTGGGGCTGTGGGCTTTGCGTCGGCCGTCAGCCTGGGCGCCACCGGCGCCCACGTGGTGCCGCCGCGCCAGCCTGCGAAGCATTTTCCGGTAGGGCCGCGGCTCTGGCGACAGCTCCCACGGCCGAAGAGCCAGGAGGGAAAGCCGTGCCTCATTGGAAAGCTCTTTGGCAGCCGCTCGCGTGGCCCCACAGCCCGTGGGGCTGCGGGCTTTGCGGAGGCCGTCAGCCTCGGCGACACCGGCGCCCAGGTGGGGCAGCCGCGCCAGCCTGCGAAGCATTTTCCGGTAGGGCCGCGGCTCTGGCGACAGCTCCCACGCCCGAAGAGCCAGGAGGGAAAGCCGTGCCTCGTTGGAAAGCTCTTTGGCAGCCGCTCGCGTGGCCCCACAGCCCGTGGGGCTGTGGGCTTTGCGTCGGCCGTCAGCCTGGGCGCCACCGGCGCCCACGTGGTGCCGCCGCGCCAGCCTGCGAAGCATTTTCCGGAAGGGCCGCGTCTCTGGCGACAGCTCCCACGCCCGAAGAGCCAGGAGGGAAAGCCGTGCCTCGTTGGAAAGCTGTTTGGCAGCCGCTCGCGTGGCCCCACAGCCCGTGGGGCTGCGGGCTTTCCGGCGGCCGTCAGCCTCGGCGCCATCGGCGCCCACGTGGCGCCGCCGCGCCAGCCTGCAAAGCATTTTCCGGTAGGGCCGCGGCTCTGGTGACAACTCCCACGCCCGAAGAGCCAGGAGGGAAAGCCGTGCCTCGTTGGAAAGCTCTTTGGCAGCCGCTCACGTGGCCCCACAGCCCGTGGGGCTGCGGGCTCTGCGGCGGCCGTCAGCCTCGGCGCCATCGGCGCCCACGTCGGGCCACCGCGCCAGCCTGCGAAGCATTTTCCGGTAGGGCCGCGGCTCTGGCGACAGCTCCCACGCCCGAAGAGCCAGGAGGGAAAGCCGTGCCTCATTGGAAAGCTCTTTGGCAGCCGCTCGCGTGGCCCCACAGCCCGTGGGGCTGCGGGCTTTGCGGCGGCCGTCAGCCTCGGCGACACCGGCGCCCAGGTGGGGCAGCCGCGCCAGCCTGCGAAGCATTTTCCGGTAGGGCCGCGGCTCTGGCGACAGCTCCCACGCCCGAAGAGCCAGGAGGGAAAGCCGTGCCTCGTTGGAAAGCTCTTTGGCAGCCGCTCGCGTGGCCCCACAGCCCGTGGGGCTGTGGGCTTTGTGGCAGCCGTCAGCCTCGGCGCCACTGCCGCCCACGTGGCGCCGCCGCGCCAGCCTGCGAAGCATTTTCCGGTAGGGCCGCGGCTCTGGCGACAGCTCCCACGCCCGAAGAGCCAGGAGGGAAAGCCATGCCTCGTTGGAAAGCTCTTTGGCAGCCGCTCGCGTGGCCCCACAGCCCGTGGGGCTGTGGGCTTTGCGTCGGCCGTCAGCCTGGGCGACACCGGCGCCCACGTGGTGCCGCCGCGCCAGCCTGCGAAGCATTTTCCGGTAGGGCCGCGGCTCTGGCGACAGCTCCCACGGCCGAAGAGCCAGGAGGGAAAGCCGTGCCTCATTGGAAAGCTCTTTGGCAGCCGCTCGCGTGGCCCCACAGCCCGTGGGGCTGCGGGCTTTGCGGAGGCCGTCAGCCTCGGCGACACCGGCGCCCAGGTGGGGCAGCCGCGCCAGCCTGCGAAGCATTTTCCGGTAGGGCCGCGGCTCTGGCGACAGCTCCCACGCCCGAAGAGCCAGGAGGGAAAGCCGTGCCTCGTTGGAAAGCTCTTTGGCAGCCGCTCGCGTGGCCCCACAGCCCCTGGGGCTGCGGGCTTTGCGGCGGCCGTCAGCCTCGGCGCCACCGGCGCCCACATGGCGCCGCCGCGCCAGCCTGCGAAGCATTTTCCGGAAGGGCCGCGTCTCTGGCGACAGCTCCCACGCCCGAAGAGCCAGGAGGGAAAGCCGTGCCTCGTTGGAAAGCTGTTTGGCAGCCGCTCGCGTGGCCCCACAGCCCGTGGGGCTGCGGGCTTTCCGGCGGCCGTCAGCCTCGGCGCCATCGGCGCCCACGTGGCGCCGCCGCGCCAGCCTGCGAAGCATTTTCCGGTAGGGCCGCGGCTCTGGTGACAACTCCCACGCCCGAAGAGCCAGGAGGGAAAGCCGTGCCTCGTTGGAAAGCTCTTTGGCAGCCGCTCACGTGGCCCCACAGCCCGTGGGGCTGCGGGCTCTGCGGCGGCCGTCAGCCTCGGCGCCATCGGCGCCCACGTCGGGCCACCGCGCCAGCCTGCGAAGCATTTTCCGGTAGGGTCGCGGCTCTGGCGACAGCTCCCACGCCCGAAGAGCCAGGAGGGAAAGCCGTGCCTCGTTGGAAAGCTCTTTGGCAGCCACTCGCGTGGCCCCACAGCCCGTGGGGCTGCGGGCTTTGCGGCGGCCGTCAGCCTCGGCGCTACCGGCGACCAGGTGGGGCCGCCGCGCCAGCCTGCGAAGAATTTTCCGGTAGGGCTGCAGCTCTGGCGACAGCTCTCACGGCCGAAGAGCCAGCAGGGAAAGCCGTGCCTCATTGGAAAAATCTTTGGCAGCCGCTCGCGTGGCCCCACAGCCCGTGGGGCTGCGGGCGTTGAGGCGGCCGTCAGCCTCGGCGCCACTGCCGCCCACGTGGCGCCGCCGCGCCAGCCTGCGAAGCATTTTCCGGTAGGGCCGCGGCTCTGGCGACAGCTCCCACGCCCGAAGAGCCAGGAGGGAAAGCCATGCCTCGTTGGAAAGCTGTTTGGCAGCCGCTCGCGTGGCCCCACAGCCCGTGGGGCTGTGGGCTTTGCGTCGGCAATCAGCCTGGGCGCCACCGGCGCCCACGTGGTGCCGCCGCGCCAGCCTGCGAAGCATTTTCCGGTAGGGCTGCAGCTCTGGCGACAGCTCCCACGCCCGAAGAGCCAGGAGGGAAAGCCGTGCCTCATTGGAAAGCTCTTTGGCAGCCGCTCGCGTGGCCCCATAGCCCGTGGGGCTGCGGGCTTTGCGGCGGCCGTCAGCCTCGGCGACACCGGCGCCCATGTGGCGCCGCCGCGCCAGCCTGCGAAGGATTTTCCGGTAGGGCTGCAGCTCTGGCGACAGCTCCCACGGCCGAAGAGCCAGGAGGGAAAGCCGTGCCTCGTTGGAAAGCTCTTTGGCAGCCACTCGCGTGGCCCCACAGCCCGTGGGGCTGCGGGCTTTGCGGCGGCCGTCAGCCTCGGCGACACCGGCGCCCAGGTGGGGCAGCCGCGCCAGCCTGCGAAGCATTTTCCGGTAGGGCCGCGGCTCTGGCGACAGCTCCCACGCCCGAAGAGCCAGGAGGGAAAGCCGTGCCTCGTTGGAAAGCTCTTTGGCAGTCGCTCGCGTGGCCCCACAGCCCGTGGGGCTGCGGGCTTTCCGGCGGCCGTCAGCCTGGGCGACACCGGCGCCCATGTGGCGCCGCCGCGCCAGCCTGCGAAGGATTTTCCGGTAGGTCTGCGGCTCTGGCGACAGATCCCACGCCCGAAGAGCCAGGAGGGAAAGCCGTGCCTCGTTGGAAAGCTCTTTGGCAGCCGCTCGCGTGGCCCCACAGCCCGTGGGGCTGCGGGCTTTGCGGCGGCCGTCAGCCTCGGCGACACCGGTGCCCACGTGGCGCCGCCGCGCCAGCCTGCGAAGCATTTTCCGGTAGGGCCACAGCTCTGGCGACAGCTCCCACGCCCGAAGAGCCAGGAGGGAAAGCTGTGCCTCGTTGGAAAGCTCTTTGGCAGCCGCTCGCATGGCCCCACAGCCCGTGGGGCTGCGGGCTTTCCGGCGGCCATCAGCCTCGGCGCCATCGGCGCCCACTTTGCGCCGCCGCGCCAGCCTGCGAAGCATTTTCCGGTAGGGCCGCGGCTCTGGCGACAACTCCCACGCCCGAAGAGCCAGGAGGGAAAGCCGTGCCTCGTTGGAAAGCTCTTTGGCAGCCGCTCGCGTGGCCCCACAGCCCGTGGGGCTGCGGGCTTTCCGGCGGCCGTCAGCCTCGGCGCCATCGGCGCCCACGTCGGGCCGCCGCGCCAGCCTGCGAAGCATTTTCCGGTAGGGCCGCGTCTCTGGCGACAGCTCCCACGCCCGAAGAGCCAGGAGGGAAAGCCGTGCCTCGTTGGAAAGCTCTTTGGCAGCCGCTCGCGTGGCCCCACAGCCCGTGGGGCTGTGGGCTTTGTGGCAGCCGTCAGCCTCGGCGCCACTGCCGCCCACGTGGCGCCGCCGCGCCAGCCTGCGAAGCATTTTCCGGTAGGGCCGCGGCTCTGGCGACAGCTCCCACGCCCGAAGAGCCAGGAGGGAAAGCCATGCCTCGTTGGAAAGCTCTTTGGCAGCCGCTCGCGTGGCCCCACAGCCCGTGGGGCTGTGGGCTTTGCGTCGGCCGTCAGCCTGGGCGACACCGGCGCCCACGTGGTGCCGCCGCGCCAGCCTGCGAAGCATTTTCCGGTAGGGCCGCGGCTCTGGCGACAGCTCCCACGGCCGAAGAGCCAGGAGGGAAAGCCGTGCCTCATTGGAAAGCTCTTTGGCAGCCGCTCGCGTGGCCCCACAGCCCGTGGGGCTGCGGGCTTTGCGGAGGCCGTCAGCCTCGGCGACACCGGCGCCCAGGTGGGGCAGCCGCGCCAGCCTGCGAAGCATTTTCCGGTAGGGCCGCGGCTCTGGCGACAGCTCCCACGCCCGAAGAGCCAGGAGGGAAAGCCGTGCCTCGTTGGAAAGCTCTTTGGCAGCCGCTCGCGTGGCCCCACAGCCCCTGGGGCTGCGGGCTTTGCGGCGGCCGTCAGCCTCGGCGCCACCGGCGCCCACATGGCGCCGCCGCGCCAGCCTGCGAAGCATTTTCCGGAAGGGCCGCGTCTCTGGCGACAGCTCCCACGCCCGAAGAGCCAGGAGGGAAAGCCGTGCCTCGTTGGAAAGCTGTTTGGCAGCCGCTCGCGTGGCCCCACAGCCCGTGGGGCTGCGGGCTTTCCGGCGGCCGTCAGCCTCGGCGCCATCGGCGCCCACGTGGCGCCGCCGCGCCAGCCTGCGAAGCATTTTCCGGTAGGGCCGCGGCTCTGGTGACAACTCCCACGCCCGAAGAGCCAGGAGGGAAAGCCGTGCCTCGTTGGAAAGCTCTTTGGCAGCCGCTCACGTGGCCCCACAGCCCGTGGGGCTGCGGGCTCTGCGGCGGCCGTCAGCCTCGGCGCCATCGGCGCCCACGTCGGGCCACCGCGCCAGCCTGCGAAGCATTTTCCGGTAGGGCCGCGGCTCTGGCGACAGCTCCCACGCCCGAAGAGCCAGGAGGGAAAGCCGTGCCTCGTTGGAAAGCTCTTTGGCAGCCACTCGCGTGGCCCCACAGCCCGTGGGGCTGCGGGCTTTGCGGCGGCCGTCAGCCTCGGCGCTACCGGCGACCAGGTGGGGCCGCCGCGCCAGCCTGCGAAGAATTTTCCGGTAGGGCTGCAGCTCTGGCGACAGCTCTCACGGCCGAAGAGCCAGCAGGGAAAGCCGTGCCTCATTGGAAAAATCTTTGGCAGCCGCTCGCGTGGCCCCACAGCCCGTGGGGCTGCGGGCGTTGAGGCGGCCGTCAGCCTCGGCGCCACTGCCGCCCACGTGGCGCCGCCGCGCCAGCCTGCGAAGCATTTTCCGGTAGGGCCGCGGCTCTGGCGACAGCTCCCACGCCCGAAGAACCAGGAGGGAAAGCCATGCCTCGTTGGAAAGCTGTTTGGCAGCCGCTCGCGTGGCCCCACAGCCCGTGGGGCTGTGGGCTTTGCGTCGGCAATCAGCCTGGGCGCCACCGGCGCCCACGTGGTGCCGCCGCGCCAGCCTGCGAAGCATTTTCCGGTAGGGCTGCAGCTCTGGCGACAGCTCCCACGCCCGAAGAGCCAGGAGGGAAAGCCGTGCCTCATTGGAAAGCTCTTTGGCAGCCGCTCGCGTGGCCCCATAGCCCGTGGGGCTGCGGGCTTTGCGGCGGCCGTCAGCCTCGGCGACACCGGCGCCCATGTGGCGCCGCCGCGCCAGCCTGCGAAGGATTTTCCGGTAGGGCTGCAGCTCTGGCGACAGCTCCCACGGCCGAAGAGCCAGGAGGGAAAGCCGTGCCTCGTTGGAAAGCTCTTTGGCAGCCGCTCGCGTGGCCCCACAGCCCCTGGGGCTGCGGGCTTTGCAGCGGCCGTCAGCCTCGGCGACACCGGCGCCCAGGTGGGGCAGCCGCGCCAGCCTGCGAAGCATTTTCCGGTAGGGCCGCGGCTCTGGCGACAGCTCCCACGCCCGAAGAGCCAGGAGGGAAAGCCGTGCCTCGTTGGAAAGCTCTTTGGCAGTCGCTCGCGTGGCCCCACAGCCCGTGGGGCTGCGGGCTTTCCGGCGGCCGTCAGCCTGGGCGACACCGGCGCCCATGTGGCGCCGCCGCGCCAGCCTGCGAAGGATTTTCCGGTAGGTCTGCGGCTCTGGCGACAGATCCCACGCCCGAAGAGCCAGGAGGGAAAGCCGTGCCTCGTTGGAAAGCTCTTTGGCAGCCGCTCGCGTGGCCCCACAGCCCGTGGGGCTGCGGGCTTTGCGGCGGCCGTCAGCCTCGGCGACACCGGTGCCCACGTGGCGCCGCCGCGCCAGCCTGCGAAGCATTTTCCGGTAGGGCCACAGCTCTGGCGACAGCTCCCACGCCCGAAGAGCCAGGAGGGAAAGCTGTGCCTCGTTGGAAAGCTCTTTGGCAGCCGCTCGCATGGCCCCACAGCCCGTGGGGCTGCGGGCTTTCCGGCGGCCATCAGCCTCGGCGCCATCGGCGCCCACTTTGCGCCGCCGCGCCAGCCTGCGAAGCATTTTCCGGTAGGGCAGCGGCTCTGGCGACAACTCCCACGCCCGAAGAGCCAGGAGGGAAAGCCGTGCCTCGTTGGAAAGCTCTTTGGCAGCCGCTCGCGTGGCCCCACAGCCCGTGGGGCTGCGGGCTTTCCGGCGGCCGTCAGCCTCGGCGCCATCGGCGCCCACGTCGGGCCGCCGCGCCAGCCTGCGAAGCATTTTCCGGTAGGGCCGCGTCTCTGGCGACAGCTCCCACGCCCGAAGAGCCAGGAGGGAAAGCCGTGCCTCGTTGGAAAGCTCTTTGGCAGCCGCTCGCGTGGCCCCACAGCCCGTGGGGCTGCGGGCTTTGCGTCGGCCATCAGCCTCGGCGCCACTGGCGCCCACGTGGCGCCGCCGCGCCAGCCTGCGAAGCATTTTCCGGTAGGGCCGCAGCTCTGGCGACAACTCCCACGCCCGAAGAGCCAGGAGGGAAAGCCATGCCTCGTTGGAAAGCTCTTTGGCAGCCACTCGCGTGGCCCCACAGCCCGTGGGGCTGCGGGCTTTGCGGCGGCCGTCAGCCTCGGCGCCACAGGCGACCAGGTGGGGCCGCCGCGCCAGCCTGCGAAGAATTTTCCAGTAGGGCCGCAGCTCTGGCGACAGCTCTCACGGCCGAAGAGCCAGGAGGGAAAGCCGTGCCTCGTTGGAAAGATCTTTGGCAGCCGCTCGCGTGGCCCCACAGCCCGTGGGGCTGCGGGCTTTCCGGCGGCCGTCAGCCTCAGCGCCACCGGCGCCCACGTGGCGCCGCCGCGCCAGCCTGAGAAGCATTTTCCGGTAGGGCCACGGCTCTGGCGACAGCTCCCATGCCCGAAGAGCCAGGAGGGAAAGCCGTGCCTCGTTGGAAAGCTCTTTGGCAGCCGCTCGCGTGGACCCACAGGCCCTGGGGCTGCGGGCTTTGCGGCGGCCGTCAGACTCGGCGCCACCGGCGCCCACGTGGCGCCGCCGCGCCAGCCTGCGAAGCATTTTCCGGTAGGGCCGCGGCTCTGGCAACAGCTCCCACGGCCGAAGAGCCAGGAGGGAAAGCTGTGCCTCGTTGGAAAGCTCTTTAGCAGCCGCTCGCGTGGCCCCACAGCCCGTGGGGCAGCGGGCTTTGCGGCGGCCGTCAGCCTCGGAGCCATCGGCGCCCACGTCGGGCCGCCGCGCCAGCCTGCGAAGCATTTTCCGGTAGGGCCGCGGCTCTGGTGACAGCTCCCACGCCCGAAGAGCCAGGAGGGAAAGCCGTGCCTCGTTGGAAAGCTCTTTGGCAGCCGCTCGCGTGGCCCCACAGCCCGTGGGGCTGCGGGCTTTCCGGCGGCCGTCAGCCTCGGCGCCACCGGCGCCCAGGTGGGGCCGCCGCGCCAGCCTGCGAAGCATTTTCCGGTAGGGCCGCGTCTCTGGCGACAGCTCCCACGGCCGAAGAGCCAGGAGGGAAAGCCATGCCTCGTTGGAAAGCTCTTTGGCAGCCGCTCGCGTGGCCCCACAGCCCGTGGGGCTGCGGGCTTTGCGGCAGCCGTCAGCCTCGGCGCTAACGGCGACCAGGTGGGGTCGCCGCGCCAGCCTGCGAAGAATTTTCCAGTAGGGCCGCGGCTCTGGCGACAGCTCTCACGGCCGAAGAGCCAGGAGGGAAAGCCGTTCCTCGTTGGAAAGCTCTTTGGCAGCCGCTCGCGTGGCCCCACAGCCCGTGGGGCTGCGGGCTTTGCGGCGGCCGTCAGCCTGGGTGCCACTGGCGCCCACGTGGTGCCGCCGCGCCAGCCTGCGAAGCATTTTCCTGTAGGGCTGCAGCTCTGGCGACAGCTCCCACGGCCGAAGAGCCAGGAGGGAAAGCCGTGCCTCATTGGAAAGCTCTTTGGCAGCCGTACGCGTGGCCCCACAGCCCGTGGGGCTGCGGGCTTTGCGGCGGCCGTCAGCCTGGGCGACACCGGCGCCCAGGTGGGGCAGCCGCGCCAGCCTGCGAAGCATTTTCCGGTAGGGCCGCGGCTCTGGCGACAGCTCCCATGCCCGAAGAGCCAGGAGGGAAAGCCTTGCCTCGTTGGAAAGCTCTTTGGCAGTCGCTCATGTGGCCCCACAGCCCGTGGGGCTGCGGGCTTTGCGGCGGCCGTCAGCCTGGGCGACACCGGCGCCCACGTGGCGCCGCCGCGCCAGCCTGCGAAGGATTTTCCGGTTGGTCTGCAGCTCTGGCGACAGCTCCCACGCCCGAAGAGCCAGGAGGGAAAGCTGTGCCTCGTTGGAAAGCTCTTTGGCAGCCGCTCGCGTGGCCCCACAGCCCATGGGGCTGCGGGCTTTGCGGCGGCCGTCAGCCTTGGCGCCACCGGTGCCCACGTGGCGCCGCCGCGCCAGCCTGCGAAGCATTTTCCGGTAGGGCTGCAGCTCTGGCGACAGCTCCCACGGCCGAAGAGCCAGGAGGGAAAGCCGTGCCTCGTTGGAAAGCTCTTTGGCAGTCGCTCGCGTGGCCCCACAGCCCGTGGGGCTGCGGGCTTTGCGGCGGCCGTCAGCCTGGGCGACACCGGCGCCCATGTGGCGCCGCCGCGCCAGCCTGCGAAGCATTTTCCGGTTGGTCTGCAGCTCTGGCGACAGCTCCCACGCCCGAAGAGCCAGGAGGGAAAGCTGTGCCTCGTTGGAAAGCTCTTTGGCAGCCGCACGCGTGGCCCCACAGCCCCTGGGGCTGCGGGCTTTGCGGCGGCCGTCAGCCTTGGCGCCACCGGTGCCCACGTGGCGCCGCCGCGCCAGCCTGCGAAGCATTTTGCGGTAGGGCCGCATCTCTGGCGACAGCTCCCACGCCCGAAGAGCCAGGAGGGAAAGCCGTGCCTCGTTGGAAAGCTCTTTGGCAGCCGCTCGCATGGCCCCACAGCCCCTGGGGCTGCGGGCTTTCCGGCGGACGTCAGCCTCGGCGCCACCTGCGCCCAGGTGGGGCCGCTGCGCCAGCCTGCGAAGAATTTTCCAGTAGGGCCGCAGCTCTTGCGACAGCTCTCACGGCCGAAGAGCCAGGAGGGAAAGCCGTGCCTCGTTGGAAAGATCTTTGGCAGCCGCTCGCGTGGCCCCACAGCCCGTGGGGCTGCGGGCTTTCCGGCGGCCGTCAGCCTCAGCGCCACCGGCGCCCACGTGGCGCCGCCGCGCCAGCCTGAGAAGCATTTTCCGGTAGGGCCACGGCTCTGGCGACAGCTCCCATGCCCGAAGAGCCAGGAGGGAAAGCCGTGCCTCGTTGGAAAGCTCTTTGGCAGCCGCTCGCGTGGCCCCACAGCCCCTGGGGCTGCGGGCTTTGCGGCGGCCGTCAGCCTCGGCGCCACTGGCGCCCACGTGGCGCCGCCGCGCCAGCCTGCGAAGCATTTTCCGGTAGGGCCGCGGCTCTGGCGACAGCTCCCACGCCCGAAGAGCCAGGAGGGAAAGCCGTGCCTCGTTGGAAAGCTCTTTGGCAGCCACTCGCGTGGCCCCACAGCCCGTGGGGCTGCGGGCTTTCCGGCGGCCGTCAGCCTCGGCGCCACCGGCGCCCACGTGGGGCCGCCGCGCCAGCCTGCGAAGCATTTTCCGGTAGGGCCGCGGCTCTGGCAACAGCTCCCACGGCCGAAGAGCCAGGAGGGAAAGCCGTGCCTCGTTGGAAAGCTCTTTGGCAGCCGCTCGCGTGGCCCCACAGCCCCTGGGGCTGCGGGCTTTGCGGCGGCCGTCAGCCTGGGCGCCACTGGCGCCCACGTGGCGCCACCGCGCCAGCCTGAGAAGCATTTTCCAGTAGGGCCGCGGCTCTGGCGACAGCTCCCACGCCCGAAGAGCCAGGAGGGAAAGCCGTGCCTCGTTGGAAAGCTCTTTGGCAGCCGTACGCGTGGCCCCACAGCCCGTGGGGCTGCGGGCTTTGCGGCGGCCGTCAGCCTGGGCGACACCGGCGCCCAGGTGGGGCAGCCGCGCCAGCCTGCGAAGCATTTTCCGGTAGGGCCGCGGCTCTGGCGACAGCTCCCATGCCCGAAGAGCCAGGAGGGAAAGCCGTGCCTCGTTGGAAAGCTCTTTGGCAGTCGCTCATGTGGCCCCAAAGCCCGTGGGGCTGCGGGCTTTGCGGCGGCCGTCAGCCTGGGCGACACCGGCGCCCATGTGGCGCCGCCGCGCCAGCCTGCGAAGGATTTTCCGGTTGGTCTGCAGCTCTGGCGACAGCTCCCACGCCCGAAGAGCCAGGAGGGAAAGCTGTGCCTCGTTGGAAAGCTCTTTGGCAGCCGCTCGCGTGGCCCCACAGCCCGTGGGGCTGCGGGCTTTGCGGCGGCCGTCAGCCTCGGCGACACCGGTGCCCACGTGGCGCCGCCGCGCCAGCCTGCGAAGCATTTTCCGGTTGGTCTGCAGCTCTGGCGACAGCTCCCACGCCCGAAGAGCCAGGAGGGAAAGCTGTGCCTCGTTGGAAAGCTCTTTGGCAGCCGCTCGCATGGCCCCACAGCCCGTGGGGCTGCGGGCTTTCCGGCGGCCATCAGCCTCGGCGCCATCGGCGCCCACTTGGCGCCGCCGCGCCAGCCTGCGAAGCATTTTCCGGTAGGGCCGCGGCTCTGGCGACAGCTCCCACGGCCGAAGAGCCAGGAGGGAAAGCCGTGCCTCGTTGGAAAGCTCTTTGGCAGCCGCTCGCGTGGCCCCACAGCCCGTGGGGCTGCGGGCTTTGCGTCGGCCATCAGCCTCGGCGCCACTGGCGCCCACGTGGCGCCGCCGCGCCAGCCTGCGAAGCATTTTCCGGTAGGGCCGCAGCTCTGGCGACAGCTCCCACGGCCGAAGAGCCAGGAGGGAAAGCCATGCCTCGTTGGAAAGCTCTTTGGCAGCCACTCGCGTGGCCCCACAGCCCGTGGGGCTGCGGGCTTTGCGGCGGCCGTCAGCCTCGCCGCCACAGGCGACCAGGTGGGGCCGCCGCGCCAGCCTGCGAAGAATTTTCCAGTAGGGCCGCAGCTCTGGCGACAGCTCTCACGGCCGAAGAGCCAGGAGGGAAAGCCGTGCCTCGTTGGAAAGATCTTTGGCAGCCGCTCGCGTGGCCCCACAGCCCGTGGGGCTGCGGGCTTTCCGGCGGCCGTCATCCTCAGCGCCACCGGCGCCCACGTGGCGCCGCCGCGCCAGCCTGAGAAGCATTTTCCGGTAGGGCCACGGCTCTGGCGACAGCTCCCATGCCCGAAGAGCCAGGAGGGAAAGCCGTGCCTCGTTGGAAAGCTCTTTGGCAGCCGCTCGCGTGGACCCACAGGCCCTGGGGCTGCGGGCTTTGCGGCGGCCGTCAGACTCGGCGCCACCGGCGCCCACGTGGCGCCGCCGCGCCAGCCTGCGAAGCATTTTCCGGTAGGGCCGCGGCTCTGGCAACAGCTCCCACGGCCGAAGAGCCAGGAGGGAAAGCCGTGCCTCGTTGGAAAGCTCTTTAGCAGCCGCTCGCGTGGCCCCACAGCCCGTGGGGCAGCGGGCTTTGCGGCGGCCGTCAGCCTCGGAGCCATCGGCGCCCACGTCGGGCAGCCGCGCCAGCCTGCGAAGCATTTTCCGGTAGGGCCGCGGCTCTGGTGACAGCTCCCACGCCCGAAGAGCCAGGAGGGAAAGCCGTGCCTCGTTGGAAAGCTCTTTGGCAGCCGCTCGCGTGGCCCCACAGCCCGTGGGGCTGTGGGCTTTGCGTCGGCCGTCAGCCTGGGCGCCACCGGCGCCCACGTGGTGCCGCCGCGCCAGCCTGCGAAGCATTTTCCGGAAGGGCCGCGTCTCTGGCGACAGCTCCCACGCCCGAAGAGCCAGGAGGGAAAGCCGTGCCCCGTTGGAAAGCTGTTTGGCAGCCGCTCGCGTGGCCCCACAGCCCGTGGGGCTGCGGGCTTTCCGGCGGCCGTCAGCCTCGGCGCCATCGGCGCCCACGTGGCGCCGCCGCGCCAGCCTGCAAAGCATTTTCCGGTAGGGCCGCGGCTCTGGTGACAACTCCCACGCCCGAAGAGCCAGGAGGGAAAGCCGTGCCTCGTTGGAAAGCTCTTTGGCAGCCGCTCACGTGGCCCCACAGCCCGTGGGGCTGCGGGCTCTGCGGCGGCCGTCAGCCTCGGCGCCATCGGCGCCCACGTCGGGCCACCGCGCCAGCCTGCGAAGCATTTTCCGGTAGGGCCGCGGCTCTGGCGACAGCTCCCACGCCCGAAGAGCCAGGAGGGAAAGCCGTGCCTCATTGGAAAGCTCTTTGGCAGCCGCTCGCGTGGCCCCACAGCCCGTGGGGCTGCGGGCTTTGCGGCGGCCGTCAGCCTCGGCGACACCGGCGCCCAGGTGGGGCAGCCGCGCCAGCCTGCGAAGCATTTTCCGGTAGGGCCGCGGCTCTGGCGACAGCTCCCACGCCCGAAGAGCCAGGAGGGAAAGCCGTGCCTCGTTGGAAAGCTCTTTGGCAGCCGCTCGCGTGGCCCCACAGCCCGTGGGGCTGTGGGCTTTGTGGCGGCCGTCAGCCTCGGCGCCACTGCCGCCCACGTGGCGCCGCCGCGCCAGCCTGCGAAGCATTTTCCGGTAGGGCCGCGGCTCTGGCGACAGCTCCCACGCCCGAAGAGCCAGGAGGGAAAGCCATGCCTCGTTGGAAAGCTCTTTGGCAGCCGCTCGCGTGGCCCCACAGCCCGTGGGGCTGTGGGCTTTGCGTCGGCCGTCAGCCTGGGCGCCACCGGCGCCCAGGTGGGGCAGCCGCGCCAGCCTGCGAAGCATTTTCCGGTAGGGCCGCGGCTCTGGCGACAGCTCCCACGCCCGAAGAGCCAGGAGGGAAAGCCGTGCCTCGTTGGAAAGCTCTTTGGCAGCCGCTCGCGTGGCCCCACAGCCCGTGGGGCTGTGGGCTTTGCGTCGGCCGTCAGCCTGGGCGCCACCGGCGCCCACGTGGTGCCGCCGCGCCAGCCTGCGAAGCATTTTCCGGTAGGGCCGCGTCTCTGGCGACAGCTCCCACGCCCGAAGAGCCAGGAGGGAAAGCCATGCCTCTTTGGAAAGCTCTTTGGCAGCCGCTCGCGTGGCCCCACAGCCCCTGGGGCTGCGGGCTTTGCGGCGGCCGTCAGCCTCGGCGCCACCGGCGCCCACATGGCGCCGCCGCGCCAGCCTGCGAAGCATTTTCCGGAAGGGCCGCGTCTCTGGCGACAGCTCCCACGCCCGAAGAGCCAGGAGGGAAAGCCGTGCCTCGTTGGAAAGCTGTTTGGCAGCCGCTCGCGTGGCCCCACAGCCCGTGGGGCTGCGGGCTTTCCGGCGGCCGTCAGCCTCGGCGCCATCGGCGCCCACGTGGCGCCGCCGCGCCAGCCTGCGAAGCATTTTCCGGTAGGGCCGCGGCTCTGGTGACAACTCCCACGCCCGAAGAGCCAGGAGGGAAAGCCGTGCCTCGTTGGAAAGCTCTTTGGCAGCCGCTCACGTGGCCCCACAGCCCGTGGGGCTGCGGGCTCTGCGGCGGCCGTCAGCCTCGGCGCCATCGGCGCCCACGTCGGGCCACCGCGCCAGCCTGCGAAGCATTTTCCGGTAGGGCCGCGTCTCTGGCGACAGCTCCCACGCCCGAAGAGCCAGGAGGGAAAGCCGTGCCTCGTTGGAAAGCTCTTTGGCAGCCACTCGCGTGGCCCCACAGCCCGTGGGGCTGCGGGCTTTGCGGCGGCCGTCAGCCTCGGCGCTACCGGCGACCAGGTGGGGCCGCCGCGCCAGCCTGCGAAGAATTTTCCGGTAGGGCTGCAGCTCTGGCGACAGCTCTCACGGCCGAAGAGCCAGCAGGGAAAGCCGTGCCTCATTGGAAAAATCTTTGGCAGCCGCTCGCGTGTCCCCACAGCCCGTGGGGCTGCGGGCGTTGAGGCGGCCGTCAGCCTCGGCGCCACTGCCGCCCACGTGGCGCCGCCGCGCCAGCCTGCGAAGCATTTTCCGGTAGGGCCGCGGCTCTGGCGACAGCTCCCACGCCCGAAGAGCCAGGAGGGAAAGCCATGCCTCGTTGGAAAGCTGTTTGGCAGCCGCTCGCGTGGCCCCACAGCCCGTGGGGCTGTGGGCTTTGCGTCGGCAATCAGCCTGGGCGCCACCGGCGCCCACGTGGTGCCGCCGCGCCAGCCTGCGAAGCATTTTCCGGTAGGGCTGCAGCTCTGGCGACAGCTCCCACGCCCGAAGAGCCAGGAGGGAAAGCCGTGCCTCATTGGAAAGCTCTTTGGCAGCCGCTCGCGTGGCCCCATAGCCCGTGGGGCTGCGGGCTTTGCGGCGGCCGTCAGCCTCGGCGACACCGGCGCCCATGTGGCGCCGCCGCGCCAGCCTGCGAAGGATTTTCCGGTAGGGCTGCAGCTCTGGCGACAGCTCCCACGGCCGAAGAGCCAGGAGGGAAAGCCGTGCCTCGTTGGAAAGCTCTTTGGCAGCCGCTCGCGTGGCCCCACAGCCCCTGGGGCTGCGGGCTTTGCGGCGGCCGTCAGCCTCGGCGACACCGGCGCCCAGGTGGGGCAGCCGCGCCAGCCTGCGAAGCATTTTCCGGTAGGGCCGCGGCTCTGGCGACAGCTCCCACGCCCGAAGAGCCAGGAGGGAAAGCCGTGCCTCGTTGGAAAGCTCTTTGGCAGTCGCTCGCGTGGCCCCACAGCCCGTGGGGCTGCGGGCTTTCCGGCGGCCGTCAGCCTGGGCGACACCGGCGCCCATGTGGCGCCGCCGCGCCAGCCTGCGAAGGATTTTCCGGTAGGTCTGCGGCTCTGGCGACAGATCCCACGCCCGAAGAGCCAGGAGGGAAAGCCGTGCCTCGTTGGAAAGCTCTTTGGCAGCCGCTCGCGTGGCCCCACAGCCCGTGGGGCTGCGGGCTTTGCGGCGGCCGTCAGCCTCGGCGACACCGGTGCCCACGTGGCGCCGCCGCGCCAGCCTGCGAAGCATTTTCCGGTAGGGCCACGGCTCTGGCGACAGCTCCCACGCCCGAAGAGCCAGGAGGGAAAGCTGTGCCTCGTTGGAAAGCTCTTTGGCAGCCGCTCGCATGGCCCCACAGCCCGTGGGGCTGCGGGCTTTCCGGCGGCCATCAGCCTCGGCGCCATCGGCGCCCACTTTGCGCCGCCGCGCCAGCCTGCGAAGCATTTTCCGGTAGGGCCGCGGCTCTGGCGACAACTCCCACGCCCGAAGAGCCAGGAGGGAAAGCCGTGCCTCGTTGGAAAGCTCTTTGGCAGCCGCTCGCGTGGCCCCACAGCCCGTGGGGCTGCGGGCTTTCCGGCGGCCGTCAGCCTCGGCGCCATCGGCGACCACGTCGGGCCGCCGCGCCAGCCTGCGAAGCATTTTCCGGTAGGGCCGCGTCTCTGGCGACAGCTCCCACGCCCGAAGAGCCAGGAGGGAAAGCCGTGCCTCGTTGGAAAGCTCTTTGGCAGCCGCTCGCGTGGACCCACAGGCCCTGGGGCTGCGGGCTTTGCGGCGGCCGTCAGACTCGGCGCCACCGGCGCCCACGTGGCGCCGCCGCGCCAGCCTGCGAAGCATTTTCCGGTAGGGCCGCGGCTCTGGCAACAGCTCCCACGGCCGAAGAGCCAGGAGGGAAAGCCGTGCCTCGTTGGAAAGCTCTTTGGCAGCCGCTCGCGTGGCCCCACAGCCCGTGGGGCTGCGGGCTTTGCGGCGGCCGTCAGCCTCGGCGCCACTGGCTCCTACGTGGCGCCACCGCGCCAGCCTGCGAAGCATTTTCCGGTAGGGCCGCAGCTCTGGCGACAGCTCCCACGCCCGAAGAGCCAGGAGGGAAAGCCATGCCTCTTTGGAAAGCTCTTTGGCAGCCACTCGCGTGCCCCCACAGCCCGTGGGGCTGCGGGCTTTGCGGCGGCCGTCAGCCTCGGCGACACCGGCGCCCATGTGGCGCCGCCGCGCCAGCCTGCGAAGGATTTTCCGGTAGGGCTGCAGCTCTGGCGACAGCTCCCACGGCCGAAGAGCCAGGAGGGAAAGCCGTGCCTCGTTGGAAAGCTCTTTGGCAGCCGCTCGCGTGGCCCCACAGCCTGTGGGGCTGCGGGCTTTGCGGCGGCCGTCAGCCTCGGCGACACCGGCGCCCAGGTGGGGCAGCCGCGCCAGCCTGCGAAGCATTTTCCGGTAGGGCCGCGGCTCTGGCGACAGCTCCCACGCCCGAAGAGCCAGGAGGGAAAGCCGTGCCTCGTTGGAAAGCTCTTTGGCAGTCGCTCGCGTGGCCCCACAGCCCGTGGGGCTGCGGGCTTTGCGGCGGCCGTCAGCCTGGGCGACACCGGCGCCCATGTGGCGCCGCCGCGCCAGCCTGCGAAGGATTTTCCGGTAGGTCTGCGGCTCTGGCGGCAGATCCCACGCCCGAAGAGCCAGGAGGGAAAGCCGTGCCTCGTTGGAAAGCTCTTTGGCAGCCGCTCGCGTGGCCCCACAGCCCGTGGGGCTGCGGGCTTTGCGGCGGCCGTCAGCCTCGGCGACACCGGTGCCCACGTGGCGCCGCCGCGCCAGCCTGCGAAGCATTTTCCGGTTGGTCTGCAGCTCTGGCGACAGCTCCCACGCCCGAAGAGCCAGGAGGGAAAGCTGTGCCTCGTTGGAAAGCTCTTTGGCAGCCGCTCGCATGGCCCCACAGCCCGTGGGGCTGCGGGCTTTCCGGCGGCCATCAGCCTCGGCGCCATCGGCGCCCACTTGGCGCCGCCGCGCCAGCCTGCGAAGCATTTTCCGGTAGGGCCGCGGCTCTGGCGACAGCTCCCACGGCCGAAGAGCCAGGAGGGAAAGCCGTGCCTCGTTGGAAAGCTCTTTGGCAGCCGCTCGCGTGGCCCCACAGCCCGTGGGGCTGCGGGCTTTGCGGCGGCCGTCAGCCTCGGCGCCATCGGCGCCCACGTCGGGCCGCCGCGCCAGCCTGCGAAGCATTTTCCGGTAGGGCCGCGTCTCTGGCGACAGCTCCCACGGCCGAAGAGCCAGGAGGGAAAGCCGTGCCTCGTTGGAAAGCTCTTTGGCAGCCGCTCGCGTGGCCCCACAGCCCGTGGGGCTGCGGGCTTTGCGTCGGCCATCAGCCTCGGCGCCACTGGCGCCCACGTGGCGCCGCCGCGCCAGCCTGCGAAGCATTTTCCGGTAGGGCCGCAGCTCTGGCGACAGCTCCCACGCCCGAAGAGCCAGGAGGGAAAGCCATGCCTCGTTGGAAAGCTCTTTGGCAGCCACTCGCGTGGCCCCACAGCCCGTGGGGCTGCGGGCTTTGCGGCGGCCGTCAGCCTCGGCGCCACAGGCGACCAGGTGGGGCCGCCGCGCCAGCCTGCGAAGAATTTTCCAGTAGGGCCGCAGCTCTGGCGACAGCTCTCACGGCCGAAGAGCCAGGAGGGAAAGCCGTGCCTCGTTGGAAAGATCTTTGGCAGCCGCTCGCGTGGCCCCACAGCCCGTGGGGCTGCGGGCTTTCCGGCGGCCGTCAGCCTCAGCGCCACCGGCGCCCACGTGGCGCCGCCGCGCCAGCCTGAGAAGCATTTTCCGGTAGGGCCACGGCTCTGGCGACAGCTCCCATGCCCGAAGAGCCAGGAGGGAAAGCCGTGCCTCGTTGGAAAGCTCTTTGGCAGCCGCTCGCGTGGACCCACAGGCCCTGGGGCTGCGGGCTTTGCGGCGGCCGTCAGACTCGGCGCCACCGGCGCCCACGTGGCGCCGCCGCGCCAGCCTGCGAAGCATTTTCCGGTAGGGCCGCGGCTCTGGCGACAGCTCCCACGGCCGAAGAGCCAGGAGGGAAAGCCGTGCCTCGTTGGAAAGCTCTTTAGCAGCCGCTCGCGTGGCCCCACAGCCCGTGGGGCTGCGGGCTTTGCGGCGGCCGTCAGCCTCGGAGCCATCGGCGCCCACGTCGGGCCGCCGCGCCAGCCTGCGAAGCATTTTCCGGTAGGGCCGCGGCTCTGGTGACAGCTCCCACGCCCGAAGAGCCAGGAGGGAAAGCCGTGCCTCGTTGGAAAGCTCTTTGGCAGCCGCTCGCGTGGCCCCACAGCCCGTGGGGCTGCGGGCTTTCCGGCGGCCGTCAGCCTCGGCGCCACCGGCGCCCAGGTGGGGCCGCCGCGCCAGCCTGCGAAGCATTTTCCGGTAGGGCCGCGTCTCTGGCGACAGCTCCCACGGCCGAAGAGCCAGGAGGGAAAGCCATGCCTCGTTGGAAAGCTCTTTGGCAGCCGCTCGCGTGGCCCCACAGCCCGTGGGGCTGCGGGCTTTGCGGCGGCCGTCAGCCTCGGCGCTAACGGCGACCAGGTGGGGTCGCCGCGCCAGCCTGCGAAGAATTTTCCAGTAGGGCCGCGGCTCTGGCGACAGCTCTCACGGCCGAAGAGCCAGGAGGGAAAGCCGTTCCTCGTTGGAAAGCTCTTTGGCAGCCGCTCGCGTGGCCCCACAGCCCGTGGGGCTGCGGGCTTTGCGGCGGCCGTCAGCCTGGGTGCCACTGGCGCCCACGTGGTGCCTCCGCGCCAGCCTGCGAAGCATTTTCCTGTAGGGCTGCAGCTCTGGCGACAGCTCCCACGGCCGAAGAGCCAGGAGGGAAAGCCGTGCCTCATTGGAAAGCTCTTTGGCAGCCGTACGCGTGGCCCCACAGCCCGTGGGGCTGCGGGCTTTGCGGCGGCCGTCAGCCTTGGCGCCACCGGTGCCCACGTGGCGCCGCCGCGCCAGCCTGCGAAGCATTTTCCGGTAGGGCCGCGTCTCTGGCGACAGCTCCCACGCCCGAAGAGCCAGGAGGGAAAGCCGTGCCTCGTTGGAAAGCTCTTTGGCAGCCGCTCGCATGGCCCCACAGCCCGTGGGGCTGCGGGCTTTGCGGCGGCCGTCAGCCTGGGTGCCACCGGCGCCCACGTGGTGCCGCCGCGCCAGCCTGCGAAGCATTTTCCGGTAGGGCTGCAGCTCTGGCGACAGCTCCCACGGCCGAAGAGCCAGGAGGGAAAGCCGTGCCTCATTGGAAAGCTCTTTGGCAGCCGTACGCGTGGCCCCACAGCCCGTGGGGCTGCGGGCTTTGCGGCGGCCGTCAGCCTGGGCGACACCGGCGCCCAGGTGGGGCAGCCGCGCCAGCCTGCGAAGCATTTTCCGGTAGGGCCGCAGCTCTGGTGACAGCTCCCACGCCCGAAGAGCCAGGAGGGAAAGCCGTGCCTCGTTGGAAAGCTCTTTGGCAGCCGCTCGCGTGGCCCCACAGCCCGTGGGGCTGCGGGCTTTCCGGCGGCCGTCAGCCTCGGCGCCACCGGCGCCCAGGTGGGGCCGCCGCGCCAGCCTGCGAAGCATTTTCCGGTAGGGCCGCGTCTCTGGCGACAGCTCCCACGGCCGAAGAGCCAGGAGGGAAAGCCATGCCTCGTTGGAAAGCTCTTTGGCAGCCGCTCGCGTGGCCCCACAGCCCGTGGGGCTGCGGGCTTTGCGGCGGCCGTCAGCCTCGGCGCTAACGGCGACCAGGTGGGGTCGCCGCGCCAGCCTGCGAAGAATTTTCCAGTAGGGCCGCGGCTCTGGCGACAGCTCTCACGGCCGAAGAGCCAGGAGGGAAAGCCGTTCCTCGTTGGAAAGCTCTTTGGCAGCCGCTCGCGTGGCCCCACAGCCCGTGGGGCTGCGGGCTTTGCGGCGGCCGTCAGCCTGGGTGCCACTGGCGCCCACGTGGTGCCTCCGCGCCAGCCTGCGAAGCATTTTCCTGTAGGGCTGCAGCTCTGGCGACAGCTCCCACGGCCGAAGAGCCAGGAGGGAAAGCCGTGCCTCATTGGAAAGCTCTTTGGCAGCCGTACGCGTGGCCCCACAGCCCGTGGGGCTGCGGGCTTTGCGGCGGCCGTCAGCCTGGGCGACACCGGCGCCCAGGTGGGGCAGCCGCGCCAGCCTGCGAAGCATTTTCCGGTAGGGCCGCGGCTCTGGCGACAGCTCCCATGCCCGAAGAGCCAGGAGGGAAAGCCTTGCCTCGTTGGAAAGCTCTTTGGCAGTCGCTCATGTGGCACCACAGCCCGTGGGGCTGCGGGCTTTGCGGCGGCCGTCAGCCTGGGCGACACCGGCGCCCACGTGGCGCCGCCGCGCCAGCCTGCGAAGGATTTTCCGGTTGGTCTGCAGCTCTGGCGACAGCTCCCACGCCCGAAGAGCCAGGAGGGAAAGCTGTGCCTCGTTGGAAAGCTCTTTGGCAGCCGCTCGCGTGGCCCCACAGCCCATGGGGCTGCGGGCTTTGCGGCGGCCGTCAGCCTTGGCGCCACCGGTGCCCACGTGGCGCCGCCGCGCCAGCCTGCGAAGCATTTTCCGGTAGGGCCGCGTCTCTGGCGACAGCTCCCACGCCCGAAGAGCCAGGAGGGAAAGCCGTGCCTCGTTGGAAAGCTCTTTGGCAGCCGCTCGCATGGCCCCACAGGCCGTGGGGCTGCGGGCTTTGCGGCGGCCGTCAGCCTGGGTGCCACCGGCGCCCACGTGGTGCCGCCGCGCCAGCCTGCGAAGCATTTTCCGGTAGGGCTGCAGCTCTGGCGACAGCTCCCACGGCCGAAGAGCCAGGAGGGAAAGCCGTGCCTCATTGGAAAGCTCTTTGGCAGCCGTACGCGTGGCCCCACAGCCCGTGGGGCTGCGGGCTTTGCGGCGGCCGTCAGCCTGGGCGACACCGGCGCCCAGGTGGGGCAGCCGCGCCAGCCTGCGAAGCATTTTCCGGTAGGGCCGCAGCTCTGGCGACAGCTCCCATGCCCGAAGAGCCAGGAGGGAAAGCCGTGCCTCGTTGGAAAGCTCTTTGGCAGTCGCTCGCGTGGCCCCACAGCCCGTGGGGCTGCGGGCTTTGCGGCGGCCGTCAGCCTGGGTGACACCGGCGCCCATGTGGCGCCGCCGCGCCAGCCTGCGAAGCATTTTCCGGTTGGTCTGCAGCTCTGGCGACAGCTCCCACGCCCGAAGAGCCAGGAGGGAAAGCTGTGCCTCGTTGGAAAGCTCTTTGGCAGCCGCACGCGTGGCCCCACAGCCCCTGGGGCTGCGGGCTTTGCGGCGGCCGTCAGCCTTGGCGCCACCGGTGCCCACGTGGCGCCGCCGCGCCAGCCTGCGAAGCATTTTGCGGTAGGGCCGCATCTCTGGCGACAGCTCCCACGCCCGAAGAGCCAGGAGGGAAAGCCGTGCCTCGTTGGAAAGCTCTTTGGCAGCCGCTCGCATGGCCCCACAGCCCCTGGGGCTGCGGGCTTTCCGGCGGACGTCAGCCTCGGCGCCACCTGCGCCCAGGTGGGGCCGCTGCGCCAGCCTGCGAAGAATTTTCCAGTAGGGCCGCAGCTCTTGCGACAGCTCTCACGGCCGAAGAGCCAGGAGGGAAAGCCGTGCCTCGTTGGAAAGATCTTTGGCAGCCGCTCGCGTGGCCCCACAGCCCGTGGGGCTGCGGGCTTTCCGGCGGCCGTCAGCCTCAGCGTCACCGGCGCCCACGTGGCGCCGCCGCGCCAGCCTGAGAAGCATTTTCCGGTAGGGCCACGGCTCTGGCGACAGCTCCCATGCCCGAAGAGCCAGGAGGGAAAGCCGTGCCTCGTTGGAAAGCTCTTTGGCAGCCGCTCGCGTGGCCCCACAGCCCCTGGGGCTGCGGGCTTTGCGGCGGCCGTCAGCCTCGGCGCCACTGGCGCCCACGTGGCGCCGCCGCGCCAGCCTGCGAAGCATTTTCCGGTAGGGCCGCGGCTCTGGCGACAGCTCCCACGCCCGAAGAGCCAGGAGGGAAAGCCGTGCCTCGTTGGAAAGCTCTTTGGCAGCCACTCGCGTGGCCCCACAGCCCGTGGGGCTGCGGGCTTTCCGGCGGCCGTCAGCGTCGGCGCCACCGGCGCCCACGTGGGGCCGCCGCGCCAGCCTGCGAAGCATTTTCCGGTAGGGCCGCGGCTCTGGCAACAGCTCCCACGGCCGAAGAGCCAGGAGGGAAAGCCGTGCCTCGTTGGAAAGCTCTTTGGCAGCCGCTCGCGTGGCCCCACAGCCCCTGGGGCTGCGGGCTTTGCGGCGGCCGTCAGCCTGGGCGCCACTGGCGCCCACGTGGCGCCACCGCGCCAGCCTGAGAAGCATTTTCCAGTAGGGCCGCGGCTCTGGCGACAGCTCCCACGCCCGAAGAGCCAGGAGGGAAAGCCGTGCCTCATTGGAAAGCTCTTTGGCAGCCGTACGCGTGGCCCCACAGCCCGTGGGGCTGCGGGCTTTGCGGCGGCCGTCAGCCTGGGCGACACCGGCGCCCAGGTGGGGCAGCCGCGCCAGCCTGCGAAGCATTTTCCGGTAGGGCCGCGGCTCTGGCGACAGCTCCCATGCCCGAAGAGCCAGGAGGGAAAGCCGTGCCTCGTTGGAAAGCTCTTTGGCAGTCGCTCATGTGGCCCCACAGCCCGTGGGGCTGCGGGCTTTGCGGCGGCCGTCAGCCTGGGCGACACCGGCGCCCATGTGGCGCCGCCGCGCCAGCCTGCGAAGGATTTTCCGGTTGGTCTGCAGCTCTGGCGACAGCTCCCACGCCCGAAGAGCCAGGAGGGAAAGCTGTGCCTCGTTGGAAAGCTCTTTGGCAGCCGCTCGCGTGGCCCCACAGCCCGTGGGGCTGCGGGCTTTGCGGCGGCCGTCAGCCTCGGCGACACCGGTGCCCACGTGGCGCCGCCGCGCCAGCCTGCGAAGCATTTTCCGGTTGGTCTGCAGCTCTGGCGACAGCTCCCACGCCCGAAGAGCCAGGAGGGAAAGCTGTGCCTCGTTGGAAAGCTCTTTGGCAGCCGCTCGCATGGCCCCACAGCCCGTGGGGCTGCGGGCTTTCCGGCGGCCATCAGCCTCGGCGCCATCGGCGCCCACTTGGCGCCGCCGCGCCAGCCTGCGAAGCATTTTCCGGTAGGGCCGCAGCTCTGGCGACAGCTCCCACGCCCGAAGAGCCAGGAGGGAAAGCCGTGCCTCGTTGGAAAGCTCTTTGGCAGCCGCTCGCGTGGCCCCACAGCCCGTGGGGCTGCGGGCTTTGCGGCGGCCGTCAGCCTCGGCGCCATCGGCGCCCACGTCGGGCCGCCGCGCCAGCCTGCGAAGCATTTTCCGGTAGGGCCGCGTCTCTGGCGACAGCTCCCACGGCCGAAGAGCCAGGAGGGAAAGCCGTGCCTCGTTGGAAAGCTCTTTGGCAGCCGCTCGCGTGGCCCCAAAGCCCGTGGGGCTGCGGGCTTTGCGTCGGCCATCAGCCTCGGCGCCACTGGCGCCCACGTGGCGCCGCCGCGCCAGCCTGCGAAGCATTTTCCGGTAGGGCCGCAGCTCTGGCGACAGCTCCCACGCCCGAAGAGCCAGGAGGGAAAGCCATGCCTCGTTGGAAAGCTCTTTGGCAGCCACTCGCGTGGCCCCACAGCCCGTGGGGCTGCGGGCTTTGCGGCGGCCGTCAGCCTCGGCGCCACAGGCGACCAGGTGGGGCCGCCGCGCCAGCCTGCGAAGAATTTTCCAGTAGGGCCGCAGCTCTGGCGACAGCTCTCACGGCCGAAGAGCCAGGAGGGAAAGCCGTGCCTCGTTGGAAAGATCTTTGGCAGCCGCTCGCGTGGCCCCACAGCCCGTGGGGCTGCGGGCTTTGCGGCGGCCGTCAGCCTCAGCGCCACCGGCGCCCACGTGGCGCCGCCGCGCCAGCCTGAGAAGCATTTTCCGGTAGGGCCACGGCTCTGGCGACAGCTCCCATGCCCGAAGAGCCAGGAGGGAAAGCCGTGCCTCGTTGGAAAGCTCTTTGGCAGCCGCTCGCGTGGACCCACAGGCCCTGGGGCTGCGGGCTTTGCGGCGGCCGTCAGACTCGGCGCCACCGGCGCCCACGTGGCGCCGCCGCGCCAGCCTGCGAAGCATTTTCCGGTAGGGCCGCGGCTCTGGCAACAGCTCCCACGGCCGAAGAGCCAGGAGGGAAAGCCGTGCCTCGTTGGAAAGCTCTTTAGCAGCCGCTCGCGTGGCCCCACAGCCCGTGGGGCAGCGGGCTTTGCGGCGGCCGTCAGCCTCGGAGCCATCGGCGCCCACGTCGGGCAGCCGCGCCAGCCTGCGAAGCATTTTCCGGTAGGGCCGCGGCTCTGGTGACAGCTCCCACGCCCGAAGAGCCAGGAGGGAAAGCCGTGCCTCGTTGGAAAGCTCTTTGGCAGCCGCTCGCGTGGCCCCACAGCCCGTGGGGCTGCGGGCTTTCCGGCGGCCGTCAGCCTCGGCGCCACCGGCGCCCAGGTGGGGCCGCCGCGCCAGCCTGCGAAGCATTTTCCGGTAGGGCCGCGGCTCTGGCGACAGCTCCCACGCCCGAAGAGCCAGGAGGGAAAGCCATGCCTCGTTGGAAAGCTCTTTGGCAGCCGCTCGCGTGGCCCCACAGCCCGTGGGGCTGCGGGCTTTGCGGCGGCCGTCAGCCTCGGCGCTAACGGCGACCAGGTGGGGTCGCCGCGCCAGCCTGCGAAGAATTTTCCAGTAGGGCCGCGGCTCTGGCGACAGCTCTCACGGCCGAAGAGCCAGGAGGGAAAGCCGTTCCTCGTTGGAAAGCTCTTTGGCAGCCGCTCGCGTGGCCCCACAGCCCCTGGGGCTGCGGGCTTTGCGGCGGCCGTCAGACTGGGTGCCACTGGCGCCCACGTGGTGCCGCCGCGCCAGCCTGCGAAGCATTTTCCTGTAGGGCTGCAGCTCTGGCGACAGCTCCCACGGCCGAAGAGCCAGGAGGGAAAGCCGTGCCTCATTGGAAAGCTCTTTGGCAGCCGTACGCGTGGCCCCACAGCCCGTGGGGCTGCGGGCTTTGCGGCGGCCGTCAGCCTGGGCGACACCGGCGCCCAGGTGGGGCAGCCGCGCCAGCCTGCGAAGCATTTTCCGGTAGGGCCGCGGCTCTGGCGACAGCTCCCATGCCCGAAGAGCCAGGAGGGAAAGCCTTGCCTCGTTGGAAAGCTCTTTGGCAGTCGCTCATGTGGCCCCACAGCCCGTGGGGCTGCGGGCTTTGCGGCGGCCGTCAGCCTGGGCGACACCGGCGCCCACGTGGCGCCGCCGCGCCAGCCTGCGAAGGATTTTCCGGTTGGTCTGCAGCTCTGGCGACAGCTCCCACGCCCGAAGAGCCAGGAGGGAAAGCTGTGCCTCGTTGGAAAGCTCTTTGGCAGCCGCTCGCGTGGCCCCACAGCCCATGGGGCTGCGGGCTTTGCGGCGGCCGTCAGCCTTGGCGCCACCGGTGCCCACGTGGCGCCGCCGCGCCAGCCTGCGAAGCATTTTCCGGTAGGGCCGCGTCTCTGGCGACAGCTCCCACGCCCGAAGAGCCAGGAGGGAAAGCCGTGCCTCGTTGGAAAGCTCTTTGGCAGACGCTCGCATGGCCCCACAGCCCGTGGGGCTGCGGGCTTTGCGGCGGCCGTCAGCCTGGGTGCCACCGGCGCCCACGTGGTGCCGCCGCGCCAGCCTGCGAAGCATTTTCCGGTAGGGCTGCAGCTCTGGCGACAGCTCCCACGCCCGAAGAGCCAGGAGGGAAAGCTGTGCCTCGTTGGAAAGCTCTTTGGCAGCCGCACGCGTGGCCCCACAGCCCGTGGGGCTGCGGGCTTTGCGGCGGCCGTCAGCCTTGGCGCCACCGGTGCCCACGTGGCGCCGCCGCGCCAGCCTGCGAAGCATTTTGCGGTAGGGCCGCATCTCTGGCGACAGCTCCCACGCCCGAAGAGCCAGGAGGGAAAGCCGTGCCTCGTTGGAAAGCTCTTTGGCAGCCGCTCGCATGGCCCCACAGCCCCTGGGGCTGCGGGCTTTCCGGCGGACGTCAGCCTCGGCGCCACCTGCGCCCAGGTGGGGCCGCTGCGCCAGCCTGCGAAGAATTTTCCAGTAGGGCCGCAGCTCTTGCGACAGCTCTCACGGCCGAAGAGCCAGGAGGGAAAGCCGTGCCTCGTTGGAAAGATCTTTGGCAGCCGCTCGCGTGGCCCCACAGCCCGTGGGGCTGCGGGCTTTCCGGCGGCCTTCAGCCTCAGCACCACCGGCGCCCACGTGGCGCCGCCGCGCCAGCCTGAGAAGCATTTTCCGGTAGGGCCACGGCTCTGGCGACAGCTCCCATGCCCGAAGAGCCAGGAGGGAAAGCCGTGCCTCGTTGGAAAGCTCTTTGGCAGCCGCTCGCGTGGCCCCACAGCCCCTGGGGCTGCGGGCTTTGCGGCGGCCGTCAGCTTCGGCGCCACTGGCGCCCACGTGGCGCCGCCGCGCCAGCCTGGGAAGCATTTTCCGGTAGGGCCGCGGCTCTGGCGACAGCTCCCACGCCCGAAGAGCCAGGAGGGAAAGCCGTGCCTCGTTGGAAAGCTCTTTGGCAGCCACTCGCGTGGCCCCACAGCCCGTGGGGCTGCGGGCTTTCCGGCGGCCGTCAGCCTCGGCGCCACCGGCGCCCACGTGGGGCCGCCGCGCCAGCCTGCGAAGCATTTTCTGGTAGGGCCGCGGCTCTGGCAACAGCTCCCACGGCCGAAGAGCCAGGAGGGAAAGCCGTGCCTCGTTGGAAAGCTCTTTGGCAGCCGCTCGCGTGGCCCCACAGCCCCTGGGGCTGCGGGCTTTGCGGCGGCCGTCAGCCTGGGCGCCACTGGCGCCCACGTGGCGCCACCGCGCCAGCCTGAGAAGCATTTTCCAGTAGGGCCGCGGCTCTGGCGACAGCTCCCACGCCCGAAGAGCCAGGAGGGAAAGCCGTGCCTCATTGGAAAGCTCTTTGGCAGCCGCTCGCGTGGCCCCACAGCCCGTGGGGCTGCGGGCTTTGCGGCGGCCGTCAGCCTGGGCGACACCGGCGCCCAGGTGGGGCAGCCGCGCCAGCCTGCGAAGCATTTTCCGGTAGGGCCGCGGCTCTGGCGACAGCTCCCATGCCCGAAGAGCCAGGAGGGAAAGCCGTGCCTCGTTGGAAAGCTCTTTGGCAGTCGCTCATGTGGCCCCACAGCCCGTGGGGCTGCGGGCTTTGCGGCGGCCGTCAGCCTGGGCGACACCGGCGCCCATGTGGCGCCGCCGCGCCAGCCTGCGAAGGATTTTCCGGTTGGTCTGCAGCTCTGGCGACAGCTCCCACGCCCGAAGAGCCAGGAGGGAAAGCTGTGCCTCGTTGGAAAGCTCTTTGGCAGCCGCTCGCGTGGCCCCACAGCCCCTGGGGCTGCGGGCTTTGCGGCGGCCGTCAGCCTTGGCGCCACCGGTGCCCACGTGGCGCCGCCGCGCCAGCCTGCGAAGCATTTTCCGGTAGGGCCGCGGCTCTGGCGACAGCTCCCATGCCCGAAGAGCCAGGAGGGAAAGCCGTGCCTCGTTGGAAAGCTCTTTGGCAGTCGCTCGCGTGGCCCCACAGCCCGTGGGGCTGCGGGCTTTGCGGCGGCCGTCAGCCTGGGCGACACCGGCGCCCATGTGGCGCCACCGCGCCAGCCTGCGAAGCATTTTCCGGTTGGTCTGCAGCTCTGGCGACAGCTCCCACGCCCGAAGAGCCAGGAGGGAAAGCTGTGCCTCGTTGGAAAGCTCTTTGGCAGCCGCACGCGTGGCCCCACAGCCCCTGGGGCTGCGGGCTTTGCGGCGGCCGTCAGCCTTGGCGCCACCGGTGCCCACGTGGCGCCGCCGCGCCAGCCTGCGAAGCATTTTGCGGTAGGGCCGCATCTCTGGCGACAGCTCCCACGCCCGAAGAGCCAGGAGGGAAAGCCGTGCCTCGTTGGAAAGCTCTTTGGCAGCCGCTCGCATGGCCCCACAGCCCCTGGGGCTGCGGGCTTTGCGGCGGACGTCAGCCTCGGCGCCACCTGCGCCCAGGTGGGGCCGCCGCGCCAGCCTGCGAAGAATTTTCCAGTAGGGCCGCAGCTCTTGCGACAGCTCTCACGGCCGAAGAGCCAGGAGGGAAAGCCGTGCCTCGTTGGAAAGATCTTTGGCAGCCGCTCGCGTGGCCCCACAGCCCGTGGGGCTGCGGGCTTTCCGGCGGCCGTCAGCCTCAGCGCCACCGGCGCCCACGTGGCGCCGCCGCGCCAGCCTGAGAAGCATTTTCCGGTAGGGCCACGGCTCTGGCGACAGCTCCCATGCCCGAAGAGCCAGGAGGGAAAGCCGTGCCTCGTTGGAAAGCTCTTTGGCAGCCGCTCGCGTGGCCCCACAGCCTGTGGGGCTGCGGGCTTTGCGGCGGCCGTCAGCCTCGGCGCCACTGGCGCCCACGTGGCGCCGCCGCGCCAGCCTGCGAAGCATTTTCCGGTAGGGCCGCGGCTCTGGCGACAGCTCCCACGCCCGAAGAGCCAGGAGGGAAAGCCGTGCCTCGTTGGAAAGCTCTTTGGCAGCCACTCGCGTGGCCCCACAGCCCGTGGGGCTGCGGGCTTTCCGGCGGCCGTCAGCCTCGGCGCCACCGGCGCCCACGTGGCGCCGCCGCGCCAGCCTGCGAAGCATTTTCCGGTAGGGCCGCGGCTCTGGCAACAGCTCCCACGGCCGAAGAGCCAGGAGGGAAAGCCGTGCCTCGTTGGAAAGCTCTTTGGCAGCCGCTCGCGTGGCCCCACAGCCCCTGGGGCTGCGGGCTTTGCGGCGGCCGTCAGCCTGGGCGCCACTGGCGCCAACGTGGCGCCACCGCGCCAGCCTGAGAAGCATTTTCCGGTAGGGCCGCGGCTCTGGCGACAGCTCCCACGCCCGAAGAGCCAGGAGGGAAAGCCGTGCCTCTTTGGAAAGCTCTTTGGCAGCCGCTCGCGTGGCCCCACAGCCCGTGGGGCTGCGGGCTTTGCGGCGGCCGTCAGCCTGGGTGCCACCGGCGCCCACGTGGTGCCGCCGCGCCAGCCTGCGAAGCATTTTCCTGTAGGGCTGCAGCTCTGGCGACACCTCCCAAGGCCGAAGAGCCAGGAGGGAAAGCCGTGCCTCGTTGGAAAGCTCTTTGGCAGCCGCTCGCATGGCCCCACAGCCCGTGGGGCTGCGGGCTTTCCGGCGGCCGTCAGCCTCGGCGCTACCTGCGCCCAGGTGGGGCCGCCGCGCCAGCCTGCGAAGCATTTTCCGGTAGGGCCGCGGCTCTGGCGGCAGCTCCCACGGCCGAAGAGCCAGGAGGGAAAGCCATGCCTCGTTGGAAAGCTCTTTGGCAGCCGCTCGCGTGGCCCCACAGCCCGTGGGGCTGTGGGCTTTGCGGCAGCCGTCAGCCTCGGCGCTAACGGCGACCAGGTGGGGTCGCCGCGCCAGCCTGCGAAGAATTTTGCAGTAGGGCCGCAGCTCTGGCGACAGCTCTCACGGCCGAAGAGCCAGGAGGGAAAGCCGTTCCTCGTTGGAAAGCTCTTTGGCAACCACTCGCGTGGCCCCACAGCCCGTGGGGCTGCGGGCTTTGCGGCGGGCGTCAGCCTGGGCGCCACCGGCGCCCACGTGGCGCCGCCGCGCCAGCCTGCGAAGCATTTTCCGGTAGGGCCGCGGCTCTGGCAACAGCTCCCACGGCCGAAGAGCCAGGAGGGAAAGCCGTGCCTCGTTGGAAAGCTCTTTGGCAGCCGCTCGCGTGGCCCCACAGCCCGTGGGGCTGCGGGCTTTGCGGCGGCCGTCAGCCTGGGCGACACCGGCGCCCAGGTGGGGCAGCCGCGCCAGCCTGCGAAGCATTTTCCGGTAGGGCCGCGTCTCTGGCGACAGCTCCCACGCCTGAAGAGCCAGGAGGGAAAGCCGTGCCTCGTTGGAAAGCTCTTTGGCAGCCGCTCGCATGGCCCCACAGCCCGTGGGGCTGCGGGCTTTCCGGCGGCCGTCAGCCTGGGCGACACCGGCGCCCAGGTGGGGCAGCCGCGCCAGCCTGCGAAGCATTTTCCGGTAGGGCTGCAGCTCTGGCGACAGCTCCCACGCCCGAAGAGCCAGGAGGGAAAGCCGTGCCTCGTTGGAAAGCTCTTTGGCAGCCACTCGCGTGGCCCCACAGCCCCTGGGGCTGCGGGCTTTGCGGCGGCCATCAGCCTCGGTGCCACCGTTGCCCACATGGCGCTGCTGCACCAGCCTGCGAAGCATTTTCCGGTAGGGCTGCAGCTCTGGCGACAGCTCCCACGCCCGAAGAGCCAGGAGGGAAAGCCGTGCCTCGTTGGAAAGCTCTTTGGCAGCCGCTCGCGTGGCCCCACAGCCCGTGGGGCTGCGGGCTTTGCGGTGCCCGTCAGCCTCGGCGCCATCGGCGCCCATGTGGCGCCGCCGCGCCAGCCTGCGAAGCATTTTCCGGTAGGGCTGCAGCTCTGGCGACAGCTCCCACACCCGAAGAGCCATGAGGGAAAGCCGTGCCTCGTTGGAAAGCTCTTTGGCAGCCGCTCGCATGGCCCCACAGCCCGTGGGGCTGCGGGCTTTCCGGCGGCCGTCAGCCTCGGCGCCATCGGCGCCCACGTCGGGCTGCCGCGCCAGCCTGCGAAGCATTTTCCGGTAGGTCTGCGGCTCTGGCGACAGCTCCCACGCCCGAAGAGCCAGGAGGGAAAGCCGTGCCTCGTTGGAAAGCTCTTTGGCAGCCGCTCGCGTGGCCCCACAGCCCCTGGGGCTGCGGGATTTCCGGCGGCCGTCAGCCTCGGCGCCACCTGCGCCCAGGTGGCGCCGCCGCGCCAGCCTGCGAAGCATTTTCCGGTAGGGCCGCATCTCTGGCGACAGCTCCCACGCCCGAAGAGCCAGGAGGGAAAGCCGTGCCTCGTTGGAAAGCTCTTTGGCAGCCGCTCGCATGGCCCCACAGCCCATGGGGCTGCGGGCTTTCCGGCGGCCGTCAGCCTCGGCGCCATCGGCGCCCACGTTGCGCCGCCGCGCCAGACTGCGAAGCATTTCCCGGTAGGGCCGCGGCTCTGGCGACAACTCCCACGCCCGAAGAGCCAGGAGGGAAAGCCGTGCCTCGTTGGAAAGCTCTTTGGCAGCCGCTCATGTGGCCCCACAGCCCCTGGGGCTGCGGGCTTTGCGGCGGCCATCAGCCTCGGCCCCACCGGCGCCCACATGGCGCTGCTGCACCAGCCTGCGAAGCATTTTCCGGTAGGGCCGTGGCTCTGGCGACAGCTCCCACGCCCGAACAGCCAGGAGGGAAAGCCGTGCCTCGTTGGAAAGCTCTTTGGCAGCCGCTCGCATGGCCCCACAGTCCGTGGGGCTGCGGGCTTTGCGGTGGCCATCAGCCTCGGCTCCACCGGCGCCCACGTGGCGCCGCCGCGCCAGCCTGCGAAGCATTTTCCGGTAGGGCTGCAGCTCTGGCGACAGCTCCCACGCCCGAAGAGCCAGGAGGGAAAGCCGTGCCTCGTTGGAAAGCTCTTTGGCAGCCGCTCGCGTGGCCCCACAGCCCCTGGGGCTGCAGGCTTTGCGGCAGCCATCAGCCTCGGTGCCACCGTCGCCCACATGGCGCTGCTGCACCAGCCTGCGAAGCATTTTCCGGTAGGGCTGCAGCTCTGGCGACAGCTCCCACGCCCGAAGAGCCAGGAGGGAAAGCCGTGCCTCGTTGGAAAGCTCTTTGGCAGCCGCTCGCATGGCCCCACAGCCCGTGGGGCTGCGGGCTTTCCGGCGGCCGTCAGCCTCGGCGCCATCGGCGCCCACGTTGCGCCGCCGCGCCAGCCTGCGAAGCATTTTCCGGTAGGGCCGCGGCTCTGGCGACAGCTCCCACGGCTGAAGAGCCAGGAGGGAAAGCCGTGCCTCGTTGGAAAGCTCTTTGGCAGCCGCTCGCGTGGCCCCACAGCCCGTTGGACTGCGGGCTTTGCGGCGGCCGTCAGCCTCGGCGCCACCGGCGCCCACGTGGCGCTGCCGTGCCAGCCTGCGAAGCATTTTCCGGTAGGGCCGCTTCTCTGGCGACAGCTCCCACACCCGAACAGCCAGGAGGGAAAGCCGTGCCTCGTTGGAAAGCTCTTTGGCAGCCGCTCGCATGGCCCCACAACCCGTGGGGCTGCGGGCTTTCCGGCGGCCGTCAGCCTGGGCGACACCGGCGCCCATGTGGGGCAGCCGCGCCAGCCTGTGAAGCATTTTCCGGTAGGTCTGCGTCTCTGGTGACAGCTCCCATGCCCGAAGAGCCAGGAGGGAAAGCCATGCCTCTTTGGAAAGCTCTTTGGCAGCCGCTCACGTGGCCCCACAGCCCGTGGGACTGCGGGCTTTGCGGCGGCCGTCAGCCTGGGCGACACCGGCGCCCAGGTGGGGCAGCCGCGCCAGCCTGAGAAGCATTTTCCGGTAGGGCCGCGGCTCTGGCGACAGCTCCCATGCCCGAAGAGCCAGGAGGGAAAGCCGTGCCTCGTTGGAAAGCTCTTTGGCAGTCGATCGCGTGGCCCCAGAGCCCGTGGGGCTGCGGGCTTTGCGGCGGCCGTCAGCCTGGGCGACACCGGCGCCCAGGTGGCGCCGCCACGCCAGCCTGCGAAGGATTTTCCGGTAGGTCTGCAGCTCTGGCGACAGCTCCCACGCCCGAAGAGCCAGGAGGGAAAGCTGTGCCTCGTTGGAAAGCTCTTTGGCAGCCGCTCGCGTGGCCCCACAGCCCCTGGGGCTGCGGGCTTTGCGGCGGCCGTCAGCCTTGGCGCCACCGGTGCCCACGTGGCGCCGCCGCGCCAGCCTGCGAAGCATTTTCCGGTAGGGCCGCGGCTCTGGCGACAGCTCCCACGCCCGAAGAGCCAGGAGGGAAAGCCGTGCCTCGTTGGAAAGCTCTTTGGCAGCTGCTCGCATGGCCCCACAGTCCGTGGGGCTGCGGGCTTTGCGGCGGCCGTCAGCCTCGGCGCCATCGGCGCCCAGGTGGCGCCGCCGCGCCAGCCTGCGAAGCATTTTCCGGTAGGGCCGCGGCTCTGGCGACAGCTCCCACGCCCGAAGAGCCAGGAGGGAAAGCCGTGCCTCGTTGGAAAGCTCTTTGGCAGCCACTCGCGTGGCCCCACAGCCCGTGGGGCTGCGGGCTTTGCGGCGGCCATCAGCCTCGGCGCCACCGTCGCCCACATGGCGCTGCTGCATCAGCCTGCGAAGCATTTTCCAGTAGGGCCGCGGCTCTGGCGACAGCTCCCACACCCGAAGAGCCAGGAGGGAAAGCTGTGCCTCGTTGGAAAGCTCTTTGGCAGCCGCTCGCGTGGCCCCACAGCCCGTGGGGCTGCGGGCTTTGCGGCGGCCGTCAGCCTCGGCGCCACCGGCGCCCACGTGGCGCCGCCGCGCCAGCCTGCGAAGCATTTTCCGGTAGGGCCGCGTCTCTGGCGACAGCTCCCACACCCGAAGAGCCAGGAGGGAAAGCCTTGCCTCCTTGGAAAGCTCTTTGGCAGCCACTCGCGTGGCCCCACAGCCCGTGGGGCTGCGGGCTTTGCGGCGGCCCTCTGCCTAGGCGCCACCGGCGCCCACGTTGCGCCGCCGCGGCAGCCTGCGAAGCATTTTCCGGTAGGTCTGCGGCTCTGGCGACAGCTCCCACGCCCGAAGAGCCAGGAGGGAAAGCCGTGCCTCATTGGAAAGCTCTTTGGCAGCCGCTCGCGTGGCCCCACAGCCCGTGGGGCTGCGGGCTTTGCGGCGGCCATTAGCCTCGGCTCCACCGGCGCCCACGTGGTGCCGCCGCGCCAGCCTGCGAAGCATTTTCCAGTAGGGCTGCAGCTCTGGCGACAGCTCCCACGCCCGAAGAGCCAGGAGGGAAAGCCGTGCCTCATTGGAAAGCTCTTTGGCAGCCGCTCGCGTGGCCCCACAGCCCGTGGGGCTGCGGGCTTTGCGGCGGCCGTCAGCCTGGGCGACACCGGCGCCCAGGTGGGGCAGCCGCGCCAGCCTGCGAAGCATTTTCCGGTAGGGCCGCGTCTCTGGCGACAGCTCCCACGCCTGAAGAGCCAGGAGGGAAAGCCGTGCCTCGTTGGAAAGCTCTTTGGCAGCCGCTCGCATGGCCCCACAGCCCGTGGGGCTGCGGGCTTTCCGGCGGCCGTCAGCCTGGGCGACACCGGCGCCCAGGTGGGGCAGCCGCGCCAGCCTGCGAAGCATTTTCCGGTAGGGCTGCAGCTCTGGCGACAGCTCCCACGCCCGAAGAGCCAGGAGGGAAAGCCGTGCCTCGTTGGAAAGCTCTTTGGCAGCCACTCGCGTGGCCCCACAGCCCCTGGGGCTGCGGGCTTTGCGGCGGCCATCAGCCTCGGTGCCACCGTTGCCCACATGGCGCTGCTGCACCAGCCTGCGAAGCATTTTCCGGTAGGGCTGCAGCTCTGGCGACAGCTCCCACGCCCGAAGAGCCAGGAGGGAAAGCCGTGCCTCGTTGGAAAGCTCTTTGGCAGCCGCTCGCGTGGCCCCACAGCCCGTGGGGCTGCGGGCTTTGCGGTGCCCGTCAGCCTCGGCGCCATCGGCGCCCATGTGGCGCCGCCGCGCCAGCCTGCGAAGCATTTTCCGGTAGGGCTGCAGCTCTGGCGACAGCTCCCACACCCGAAGAGCCATGAGGGAAAGCCGTGCCTCGTTGGAAAGCTCTTTGGCAGCCGCTCGCATGGCCCCACAGCCCGTGGGGCTGCGGGCTTTCCGGCGGCCGTCAGCCTCGGCGCCATCGGCGCCCACGTCGGGCTGCCGCGCCAGCCTGCGAAGCATTTTCCGGTAGGTCTGCGGCTCTGGCGACAGCTCCCACGCCCGAAGAGCCAGGAGGGAAAGCCGTGCCTCGTTGGAAAGCTCTTTGGCAGCCGCTCGCGTGGCCCCACAGCCCCTGGGGCTGCGGGATTTCCGGCGGCCGTCAGCCTCGGCGCCACCTGCGCCCAGGTGGCGCCGCCGCGCCAGCCTGCGAAGCATTTTCCGGTAGGGCCGCATCTCTGGCGACAGCTCCCACGCCCGAAGAGCCAGGAGGGAAAGCCGTGCCTCGTTGGAAAGCTCTTTGGCAGCCGCTCGCATGGCCCCACAGCCCATGGGGCTGCGGGCTTTCCGGCGGCCGTCAGCCTCGGCGCCATCGGCGCCCACGTTGCGCCGCCGCGCCAGACTGCGAAGCATTTCCCGGTAGGGCCGCGGCTCTGGCGACAACTCCCACGCCCGAAGAGCCAGGAGGGAAAGCCGTGCCTCGTTGGAAAGCTCTTTGGCAGCCGCTCATGTGGCCCCACAGCCCCTGGGGCTGCGGGCTTTGCGGCGGCCATCAGCCTCGGCCCCACCGGCGCCCACATGGCGCTGCTGCACCAGCCTGCGAAGCATTTTCCGGTAGGGCCGTGGCTCTGGCGACAGCTCCCACGCCCGAACAGCCAGGAGGGAAAGCCGTGCCTCGTTGGAAAGCTCTTTGGCAGCCGCTCGCATGGCCCCACAGTCCGTGGGGCTGCGGGCTTTGCGGTGGCCATCAGCCTCGGCTCCACCGGCGCCCACGTGGCGCCGCCGCGCCAGCCTGCGAAGCATTTTCCGGTAGGGCTGCAGCTCTGGCGACAGCTCCCACGCCCGAAGAGCCAGGAGGGAAAGCCGTGCCTCGTTGGAAAGCTCTTTGGCAGCCGCTCGCGTGGCCCCACAGCCCGTGGGGCTGCGGGCTTTGCGGCAGCCATCAGCCTCGGTGCCACCGTCGCCCACATGGCGCTGCTGCACCAGCCTGCGAAGCATTTTCCGGTAGGGCTGCAGCTCTGGCGACAGCTCCCACGCCCGAAGAGCCAGGAGGGAAAGCCGTGCCTCGTTGGAAAGCTCTTTGGCAGCCGCTCGCATGGCCCCACAGCCCGTGGGGCTGCGGGCTTTCCGGCGGCCGTCAGCCTCGGCGCCATCGGCGCCCACGTTGCGCCGCCGCGCCAGCCTGCGAAGCATTTTCCGGTAGGGCCGCGGCTCTGGCGACAGCTCCCACGGCTGAAGAGCCAGGAGGGAAAGCCGTGCCTCGTTGGAAAGCTCTTTGGCAGCCGCTCGCGTGGCCCCACAGCCCGTTGGACTGCGGGCTTTGCGGCGGCCGTCAGCCTCGGCGCCACCGGCGCCCACGTGGCGCTGCCGTGCCAGCCTGCGAAGCATTTTCCGGTAGGGCCGCTTCTCTGGCGACAGCTCCCACACCCGAACAGCCAGGAGGGAAAGCCGTGCCTCGTTGGAAAGCTCTTTGGCAGCCGCTCGCATGGCCCCACAACCCGTGGGGCTGCGGGCTTTCCGGCGGCCGTCAGCCTGGGCGACACCGGCGCCCATGTGGGGCAGCCGCGCCAGCCTGTGAAGCATTTTCCGGTAGGTCTGCGTCTCTGGTGACAGCTCCCATGCCCGAAGAGCCAGGAGGGAAAGCCATGCCTCTTTGGAAAGCTCTTTGGCAGCCGCTCACGTGGCCCCACAGCCCGTGGGACTGCGGGCTTTGCGGCGGCCGTCAGCCTGGGCGACACCGGCGCCCAGGTGGGGCAGCCGCGCCAGCCTGAGAAGCATTTTCCGGTAGGGCCGCGGCTCTGGCGACAGCTCCCATGCCCGAAGAGCCAGGAGGGAAAGCCGTGCCTCGTTGGAAAGCTCTTTGGCAGTCGATCGCGTGGCCCCAGAGCCCGTGGGGCTGCGGGCTTTGCGGCGGCCGTCAGCCTGGGCGACACCGGCGCCCAGGTGGCGCCGCCACGCCAGCCTGCGAAGGATTTTCCGGTAGGTCTGCAGCTCTGGCGACAGCTCCCACGCCCGAAGAGCCAGGAGGGAAAGCTGTGCCTCGTTGGAAAGCTCTTTGGCAGCCGCTCGCGTGGCCCCACAGCCCCTGGGGCTGCGGGCTTTGCGGCGGCCGTCAGCCTTGGCGCCACCGGTGCCCACGTGGCGCCGCCGCGCCAGCCTGCGAAGCATTTTCCGGTAGGGCCGCGGCTCTGGCGACAGCTCCCACGCCCGAAGAGCCAGGAGGGAAAGCCGTGCCTCGTTGGAAAGCTCTTTGGCAGCTGCTCGCATGGCCCCACAGTCCGTGGGGCTGCGGGCTTTGCGGCGGCCGTCAGCCTCGGCGCCATCGGCGCCCAGGTGGCGCCGCCGCGCCAGCCTGCGAAGCATTTTCCGGTAGGGCCGCGGCTCTGGCGACAGCTCCCACGCCCGAAGAGCCAGGAGGGAAAGCCGTGCCTCGTTGGAAAGCTCTTTGGCAGCCACTCGCGTGGCCCCACAGCCCGTGGGGCTGCGGGCTTTGCGGCGGCCATCAGCCTCGGCGCCACCGTCGCCCACATGGCGCTGCTGCATCAGCCTGCGAAGCATTTTCCAGTAGGGCCGCGGCTCTGGCGACAGCTCCCACACCCGAAGAGCCAGGAGGGAAAGCTGTGCCTCGTTGGAAAGCTCTTTGGCAGCCGCTCGCGTGGCCCCACAGCCCGTGGGGCTGCGGGCTTTGCGGCGGCCGTCAGCCTCGGCGCCACCGGCGCCCACGTGGCGCCGCCGCGCCAGCCTGCGAAGCATTTTCCGGTAGGGCCGCGTCTCTGGCGACAGCTCCCACACCCGAAGAGCCAGGAGGGAAAGCCTTGCCTCCTTGGAAAGCTCTTTGGCAGCCACTCGCGTGGCCCCACAGCCCGTGGGGCTGCGGGCTTTGCGGCGGCCCTCTGCCTAGGCGCCACCGGCGCCCACGTTGCGCCGCCGCGGCAGCCTGCGAAGCATTTTCCGGTAGGTCTGCGGCTCTGGCGACAGCTCCCACGCCCGAAGAGCCAGGAGGGAAAGCCGTGCCTCATTGGAAAGCTCTTTGGCAGCCGCTCGCGTGGCCCCACAGCCCGTGGGGCTGCGGGCTTTGCGGCGGCCATTAGCCTCGGCTCCACCGGCGCCCACGTGGTGCCGCCGCGCCAGCCTGCGAAGCATTTTCCAGTAGGGCTGCAGCTCTGGCGACAGCTCCCACGCCCGAAGAGCCAGGAGGGAAAGCCGTGCCTCATTGGAAAGCTCTTTGGCAGCCGCTCGCGTGGCCCCACAGCCCGTGGGGCTGCGGGCTTTGCGGCGGCCGTCAGCCTGGGCGACACCGGCGCCCAGGTGGGGCAGCCGCGCCAGCCTGCGAAGCATTTTCCGGTAGGGCCGCGTCTCTGGCGACAGCTCCCACGCCTGAAGAGCCAGGAGGGAAAGCCGTGCCTCGTTGGAAAGCTCTTTGGCAGCCGCTCGCATGGCCCCACAGCCCGTGGGGCTGCGGGCTTTCCGGCGGCCGTCAGCCTGGGCGACACCGGCGCCCAGGTGGGGCAGCCGCGCCAGCCTGCGAAGCATTTTCCGGTAGGGCTGCAGCTCTGGCGACAGCTCCCACGCCCGAAGAGCCAGGAGGGAAAGCCGTGCCTCGTTGGAAAGCTCTTTGGCAGCCACTCGCGTGGCCCCACAGCCCCTGGGGCTGCGGGCTTTGCGGCGGCCATCAGCCTCGGTGCCACCGTTGCCCACATGGCGCTGCTGCACCAGCCTGCGAAGCATTTTCCGGTAGGGCTGCAGCTCTGGCGACAGCTCCCACGCCCGAAGAGCCAGGAGGGAAAGCCGTGCCTCGTTGGAAAGCTCTTTGGCAGCCGCTCGCGTGGCCCCACAGCCCGTGGGGCTGCGGGCTTTGCGGTGCCCGTCAGCCTCGGCGCCATCGGCGCCCATGTGGCGCCGCCGCGCCAGCCTGCGAAGCATTTTCCGGTAGGGCTGCAGCTCTGGCGACAGCTCCCACACCCGAAGAGCCATGAGGGAAAGCCGTGCCTCGTTGGAAAGCTCTTTGGCAGCCGCTCGCATGGCCCCACAGCCCGTGGGGCTGCGGGCTTTCCGGCGGCCGTCAGCCTCGGCGCCATCGGCGCCCACGTCGGGCTGCCGCGCCAGCCTGCGAAGCATTTTCCGGTAGGTCTGCGGCTCTGGCGACAGCTCCCACGCCCGAAGAGCCAGGAGGGAAAGCCGTGCCTCGTTGGAAAGCTCTTTGGCAGCCGCTCGCGTGGCCCCACAGCCCCTGGGGCTGCGGGATTTCCGGCGGCCGTCAGCCTCGGCGCCACCTGCGCCCAGGTGGCGCCGCCGCGCCAGCCTGCGAAGCATTTTCCGGTAGGGCCGCATCTCTGGCGACAGCTCCCACGCCCGAAGAGCCAGGAGGGAAAGCCGTGCCTCGTTGGAAAGCTCTTTGGCAGCCGCTCGCATGGCCCCACAGCCCATGGGGCTGCGGGCTTTCCGGCGGCCGTCAGCCTCGGCGCCATCGGCGCCCACGTTGCGCCGCCGCGCCAGACTGCGAAGCATTTCCCGGTAGGGCCGCGGCTCTGGCGACAACTCCCACGCCCGAAGAGCCAGGAGGGAAAGCCGTGCCTCGTTGGAAAGCTCTTTGGCAGCCGCTCATGTGGCCCCACAGCCCCTGGGGCTGCGGGCTTTGCGGCGGCCATCAGCCTCGGCCCCACCGGCGCCCACATGGCGCTGCTGCACCAGCCTGCGAAGCATTTTCCGGTAGGGCCGTGGCTCTGGCGACAGCTCCCACGCCCGAACAGCCAGGAGGGAAAGCCGTGCCTCGTTGGAAAGCTCTTTGGCAGCCGCTCGCATGGCCCCACAGTCCGTGGGGCTGCGGGCTTTGCGGTGGCCATCAGCCTCGGCTCCACCGGCGCCCACGTGGCGCCGCCGCGCCAGCCTGCGAAGCATTTTCCGGTAGGGCTGCAGCTCTGGCGACAGCTCCCACGCCCGAAGAGCCAGGAGGGAAAGCCGTGCCTCGTTGGAAAGCTCTTTGGCAGCCGCTCGCGTGGCCCCACAGCCCCTGGGGCTGCGGGCTTTGCGGCAGCCATCAGCCTCGGTGCCACCGTCGCCCACATGGCGCTGCTGCACCAGCCTGCGAAGCATTTTCCGGTAGGGCTGCAGCTCTGGCGACAGCTCCCACGCCCGAAGAGCCAGGAGGGAAAGCCGTGCCTCGTTGGAAAGCTCTTTGGCAGCCGCTCGCATGGCCCCACAGCCCGTGGGGCTGCGGGCTTTCCGGCGGCCGTCAGCCTCGGCGCCATCGGCGCCCACGTTGCGCCGCCGCGCCAGCCTGCGAAGCATTTTCCGGTAGGGCCGCGGCTCTGGCGACAGCTCCCACGGCTGAAGAGCCAGGAGGGAAAGCCGTGCCTCGTTGGAAAGCTCTTTGGCAGCCGCTCGCGTGGCCCCACAGCCCGTTGGACTGCGGGCTTTGCGGCGGCCGTCAGCCTCGGCGCCACCGGCGCCCACGTGGCGCTGCCGTGCCAGCCTGCGAAGCATTTTCCGGTAGGGCCGCTTCTCTGGCGACAGCTCCCACACCCGAAGAGCCAGGAGGGAAAGCCGTGCCTCGTTGGAAAGCTCTTTGGCAGCCGCTCGCGTGGCCCCACAGCCCATGGGGCTGCGGGCTTTCCGGCGGCCGTCAGCCTGGGCGACACCGGCTCCCAGGTGGGGCAGCCGCGCCAGCTGCGAAGCATTTTCCGGTAGGGCCGCGTCTCTGGCGACAGCTCCCACGCCCGAAGAGCCAGGAGGGAAAGCCGTGCCTCGTTGGAAAGCTCTTTGGCAGCCGCTCGCGTGGCCCCACAGCCCGTGGGGCTGTGGGCTTTGCGGCGGCTGTCAGCCTCGGCGCCACCAGCGCCCAGGTGGGGCTGCCGCGCCAGCCTGCGACGCATTTTCCGGTAGGGCCGCGTCTCTGGCGACAGCTCCCACGCCCGAAGAGCCAGGAGGGAAAGCCGTGCCTCGTTGGAAAGCTCTTTGGCAGCCGCTCGCGTGGCCCCACAGCCCGTGGGGCTGCGGGCTTTGTGGCGGCCGTCAGCCTCGGCGCCACCGGCGCCCACGTTGCGCTGCCGCGCCAGCCTGCGAAGCATTTTCCGGTAGGGCCGCGGCTCTGGCGACAGCTCCCACGGCCGAAGAGCCAGGAGGGAAAGCCGTGCCTCGTTGGAAAGCTCTTTGGCAGCCGCTCGCATGGCCCCACAGCCCGTGGGGCTGCGGGCTTTGCGGCGGCCGTCAGCCACGGCGCCACCAGCGCCCACGTGGCGCCGCCACGCCAGCCTGCGAAGCATTTTCCGGTAGGGCTGCAGCTCTGGCGACAGCTCCCACGCCGGAAGAGCGAGGAGGGAAAGCCGTGCCTCGTTGGAAAGCTCTTTGGCAGCCGCTCGCATGGCCCCACAGCCCGTGGGGCTGCGGGCTTTGCGGCAGGCGTCCGCCTCGGCGCCACTGGCACGCACTTGGGGCCGCTGCGCCAGCCTGCGAAGCCTTTTCCGGTAGGGCCGCGGCTCTGGCGACAGCTCCCACGGCCGAAGAGCCAGGAGGGAAAGCCGTGCCTCGTTGGAAAGCTCTTTGGCAGCCACTCGCGTGGCCCCACAGCCCGTGGGTCTGTGGGCTTTCCGGCGGCCGTCAGCCTCGGCGCCACCGGCGCCCACGTGGCGCCGCCGCGCCAGCCTGCGAAGCATTTTCCGGTAGGGCCGCGGCTCTGGCGACAGCTCCCACACCCGAAGAGCCAGGAGGGAAAGCTGTGCCTCGTTGGAAAGCTCTTTGGCAGCCGCTCGCGTGGCCCCACAGCCCGTGGGGCTGCGGGCTTTGCGGCGGCCGTCAGCCTCGGCGCCACCGGCGCCCACGTTGCGCCGCCGCGCCAGCCTGCGAAGGATTTTCCGGTAGGGCCGCGGCTCTGGCGACAGCTCCCACGCCCGAAGAGCCAGGAGGGAAAGCCGTGCCTCGTTGGAAAGCTCTTTGGCAGCCGCTCGCGTGGACCCACAGCCCGTGGGGCTGCGGGCTTTGCGGCGGCCGTCAGCCTCGGCGCCACCAGCGCCCACGTGGCGCCGCCACGCCAGCCTGCGAAGCATTTTCCGGTAGGGCTGCAGCTCTGGCGACAGCTCCCACGCCGGAAGAGCCAGGAGGGAAAGCCGTGCCTCGTTGGAAAGCTCTTTGGCAGCCGCTCGCATGGCCCCACAGCCCGTGGGGCTGCGGGCTTTGCGGCGGCCGTCTGCCTCTGTGCCACTGGCGCCCACGTGGTGCCGCCGCGCCAGCCTGGGAAGCATTTTCCGGTAGGGCTGCAGCTCTGGCGACAGCTCCCACGCCCGAAGAGCCAGGAGGGAAAGCCGTGCCTCGTTGGAAAGCTCTTTGGCAGCCGCTCGCGTGGCCCCACAGCCCCTGGGGCTGCGGGATTTCCGGCGGCCGTCAGCCTCGGCGCCACCTGCGCCCAGGTGGCGCCGCCGCGCCAGCCTGCGAAGCATTTTCCGGTAGGGCCGCATCTCTGGCGACAGCTCCCACGCCCGAAGAGCCAGGAGGGAAAGCCGTGCCTCGTTGGAAAGCTCTTTGGCAGCCGCTCGCATGGCCCCACAGCCCATGGGGCTGCGGGCTTTCCGGCGGCCGTCAGCCTCGGCGCCATCGGCGCCCACGTTGCGCCGCCGCGCCAGACTGCGAAGCATTTCCCGGTAGGGCCGCGGCTCTGGCGACAACTCCCACGCCCGAAGAGCCAGGAGGGAAAGCCGTGCCTCGTTGGAAAGCTCTTTGGCAGCCGCTCATGTGGCCCCACAGCCCCTGGGGCTGCGGGCTTTGCGGCGGCCATCAGCCTCGGCCCCACCGGCGCCCACATGGCGCTGCTGCACCAGCCTGCGAAGCATTTTCCGGTAGGGCCGTGGCTCTGGCGACAGCTCCCACGCCCGAAGAGCCAGGAGGGAAAGCCGTGCCTCGTTGGAAAGCTCTTTGGCAGCCGCTCGCATGGCCCCACAGTCCGTGGGGCTGCGGGCTTTGCGGTGGCCATCAGCCTCGGCGCCATCGGCGCCCACGTTGCGCCGCCGCGCCAGACTGCGAAGCATTTCCCGGTAGGGCCGCGGCTCTGGCGACAACTCCCACGCCCGAAGAGCCAGGAGGGAAAGCCGTGCCTCGTTGGAAAGCTCTTTGGCAGCCGCTCATGTGGCCCCACAGCCTGTGGGGCTGCGGGCTTTGCGGCGGCCATCAGCCTCGGCCCCACCGGCGCCCACATGGCGCTGCTGCACCAGCCTGCGAAGCATTTTCCGGTAGGGCCGTGGCTCTGGCGACAGCTCCCACGCCCGAACAGCCAGGAGGGAAAGCCGTGCCTCGTTGGAAAGCTCTTTGGCAGCCGCTCGCATGGCCCCACAGTCCGTGGGGCTGCGGGCTTTGCGGTGGCCATCAGCCTCGGCTCCACCGGCGCCCACGTGGCGCCGCCGCGCCAGCCTGCGAAGCATTTTCCGGTAGGGCTGCAGCTCTGGCGACAGCTCCCACGCCCGAAGAGCCAGGAGGGAAAGCCGTGCCTCGTTGGAAAGCTCTTTGGCAGCCGCTCGCGTGGCCCCACAGCCCCTGGGGCTGCGGGCTTTGCGGCAGCCATCAGCCTCGGTGCCACCGTCGCCCACATGGCGCTGCTGCACCAGCCTGCGAAGCATTTTCCGGTAGGGCTGCAGCTCTGGCGACAGCTCCCACGCCCGAAGAGCCAGGAGGGAAAGCCGTGCCTCGTTGGAAAGCTCTTTGGCAGCCGCTCGCATGGCCCCACAGCCCGTGGGGCTGCGGGCTTTCCGGCGGCCGTCAGCCTCGGCGCCATCGGCGCCCACGTTGCGCCGCCGCGCCAGCCTGCGAAGCATTTTCCGGTAGGGCCGCGGCTCTGGCGACAGCTCCCACGGCTGAAGAGCCAGGAGGGAAAGCCGTGCCTCGTTGGAAAGCTCTTTGGCAGCCGCTCGCGTGGCCCCACAGCCCGTTGGACTGCGGGCTTTGCGGCGGCCGTCAGCCTCGGCGCCACCGGCGCCCACGTGGCGCTGCCGTGCCAGCCTGCGAAGCATTTTCCGGTAGGGCCGCTTCTCTGGCGACAGCTCCCACACCCGAAGAGCCAGGAGGGAAAGCCGTGCCTCGTTGGAAAGCTCTTTGGCAGCCGCTCGCGTGGCCCCACAGCCCATGGGGCTGCGGGCTTTCCGGCGGCCGTCAGCCTGGGCGACACCGGCTCCCAGGTGGGGCAGCCGCGCCAGCTGCGAAGCATTTTCCGGTAGGGCCGCGTCTCTGGCGACAGCTCCCACGCCCGAAGAGCCAGGAGGGAAAGCCGTGCCTCGTTGGAAAGCTCTTTGGCAGCCGCTCGCGTGGCCCCACAGCCCGTGGGGCTGTGGGCTTTGCGGCGGCTGTCAGCCTCGGCGCCACCAGCGCCCAGGTGGGGCTGCCGCGCCAGCCTGCGACGCATTTTCCGGTAGGGCCGCGTCTCTGGCGACAGCTCCCACGCCCGAAGAGCCAGGAGGGAAAGCCGTGCCTCGTTGGAAAGCTCTTTGGCAGCCGCTCGCGTGGCCCCACAGCCCGTGGGGCTGCGGGCTTTGTGGCGGCCGTCAGCCTCGGCGCCACCGGCGCCCACGTTGCGCTGCCGCGCCAGCCTGCGAAGCATTTTCCGGTAGGGCCGCGGCTCTGGCGACAGCTCCCACGGCCGAAGAGCCAGGAGGGAAAGCCGTGCCTCGTTGGAAAGCTCTTTGGCAGCCGCTCGCATGGCCCCACAGCCCGTGGGGCTGCGGGCTTTGCGGCGGCCGTCAGCCACGGCGCCACCAGCGCCCACGTGGCGCCGCCACGCCAGCCTGCGAAGCATTTTCCGGTAGGGCTGCAGCTCTGGCGACAGCTCCCACGCCGGAAGAGCGAGGAGGGAAAGCCGTGCCTCGTTGGAAAGCTCTTTGGCAGCCGCTCGCATGGCCCCACAGCCCGTGGGGCTGCGGGCTTTGCGGCAGGCGTCCGCCTCGGCGCCACTGGCACGCACTTGGGGCCGCTGCGCCAGCCTGCGAAGCCTTTTCCGGTAGGGCCGCGGCTCTGGCGACAGCTCCCACGGCCGAAGAGCCAGGAGGGAAAGCCGTGCCTCGTTGGAAAGCTCTTTGGCAGCCACTCGCGTGGCCCCACAGCCCGTGGGTCTGTGGGCTTTCCGGCGGCCGTCAGCCTCGGCGCCACCGGCGCCCACGTGGCGCCGCCGCGCCAGCCTGCGAAGCATTTTCCGGTAGGGCCGCGGCTCTGGCGACAGCTCCCACACCCGAAGAGCCAGGAGGGAAAGCTGTGCCTCGTTGGAAAGCTCTTTGGCAGCCGCTCGCGTGGCCCCACAGCCCGTGGGGCTGTGGGCTTTGCGGCGGCCGTCAGCCTCGGCGCCACCGGCGCCCACGTTGCGCCGCCGCGCCAGCCTGCGAAGGATTTTCCGGTAGGGCCGCGGCTCTGGCGACAGCTCCCACGCCCGAAGAGCCAGGAGGGAAAGCCGTGCCTCGTTGGAAAGCTCTTTGGCAGCCGCTCGCGTGGACCCACAGCCCGTGGGGCTGCGGGCTTTGCGGCGGCCGTCAGCCTCGGCGCCACCAGCGCCCACGTGGCGCCGCCACGCCAGCCTGCGAAGCATTTTCCGGTAGGGCTGCAGCTCTGGCGACAGCTCCCACGCCGGAAGAGCCAGGAGGGAAAGCCGTGCCTCGTTGGAAAGCTCTTTGGCAGCCGCTCGCATGGCCCCACAGCCCGTGGGGCTGCGGGCTTTGCGGCGGCCGTCTGCCTCTGTGCCACTGGCGCCCACGTGGTGCCGCCGCGCCAGCCTGGGAAGCATTTTCCGGTAGGGCTGCAGCTCTGGCGACAGCTCCCACGCCCGAAGAGCCAGGAGGGAAAGCCGTGCCTCGTTGGAAAGCTCTTTGGCAGCCGCTCGCGTGGCCCCACAGCCCCTGGGGCTGCGGGATTTCCGGCGGCCGTCAGCCTCGGCGCCACCTGCGCCCAGGTGGCGCCGCCGCGCCAGCCTGCGAAGCATTTTCCGGTAGGGCCGCATCTCTGGCGACAGCTCCCACGCCCGAAGAGCCAGGAGGGAAAGCCGTGCCTCGTTGGAAAGCTCTTTGGCAGCCGCTCGCATGGCCCCACAGCCCATGGGGCTGCGGGCTTTCCGGCGGCCGTCAGCCTCGGCGCCATCGGCGCCCACGTGGCGCCGCCGCGCCAGACTGCGAAGCATTTCCCGGTAGGGCCGCGGCTCTGGCGACAACTCCCACGCCCGAAGAGCCAGGAGGGAAAGCCGTGCCTCGTTGGAAAGCTCTTTGGCAGCCGCTCATGTGGCCCCACAGCCCCTGGGGCTGCGGGCTTTGCGGCGGCCATCAGCCTCGGCCCCACCGGCGCCCACATGGCGCTGCTGCACCAGCCTGCGAAGCATTTTCCGGTAGGGCCGTGGCTCTGGCGACAGCTCCCACGCCCGAAGAGCCAGGAGGGAAAGCCGTGCCTCGTTGGAAAGCTCTTTGGCAGCCGCTCGCATGGCCCCACAGTCCGTGGGGCTGCGGGCTTTGCGGTGGCCATCAGCCTCGGCTCCACCGGCGCCCACGTGGCGCCGCCGCGCCAGCCTGCGAAGCATTTTCCGGTAGGGCTGCAGCTCTGGCGACAGCTCCCACGCCCGAAGAGCCAGGAGGGAAAGCCGTGCCTCGTTGGAAAGCTCTTTGGCAGCCGCTCGCGTGGCCCCACAGCCCCTGGGGCTGCGGGCTTTGCGGCAGCCATCAGCCTCGGTGCCACCGTCGCCCACATGGCGCTGCTGCACCAGCCTGCGAAGCATTTTCCGGTAGGGCTGCAGCTCTGGCGACAGCTCCCACGCCCGAAGAGCCAGGAGGGAAAGCCGTGCCTCGTTGGAAAGCTCTTTGGCAGCCGCTCGCATGGCCCCACAGCCCGTGGGGCTGCGGGCTTTCCGGCGGCCGTCAGCCTCGGCGCCATCGGTGCCCACGTTGCGCCGCCGCGCCAGCCTGCGAAGCATTTTCCGGTAGGGCCGCGGCTCTGGCGACAGCTCCCACGCCCGAAGAGCCAGGAGGGAAAGCCGTGCCTCGTTGGAAAGCTCTTTGGCAGCCGCTCGCGTGGCCCCACAGCCCGTTGGACTGCGGGCTTTGCGGCGGCCGTCAGCCTCGGCGCCACCGGCGCCCACGTGGCGCTGCCGTGCCAGCCTGCGAAGCATTTTCCGGTAGGGCCGCTTCTCTGGCGACAGCTCCCACACCCGAAGAGCCAGGAGGGAAAGCCGTGCCTCGTTGGAAAGCTCTTTGGCAGCCGCTCGCGTGGCCCCACAGCCCATGGGGCTGCGGGCTTTCCGGCGGCCGTCAGCCTGGGCAACACCGGCTCCCAGGTGGGGCAGCCGCGCCAGCTGCGAAGCATTTTCCGGTAGGGCCGCGTCTCTGGCGACAGCTCCCACGCCCGAAGAGCCAGGAGGGAAAGCCGTGCCTCGTTGGAAAGCTCTTTGGCAGCCGCTCGCGTGGCCCCACAGCCCGTGGGGCTGTGGGCTTTGCGGCGGCTGTCAGCCTCGGCGCCACCAGCGCCCAGGTGGGGCTGCCGCGCCAGCCTGCGAAGCATTTTCCGGTAGGGCCGCATCTCTGGCGACAGCTCCCACGCCCGAAGAGCCAGGAGGGAAAGCCGTGCCTCGTTGGAAAGCTCTTTGGCAGCCGCTCGCGTGGCCCCACAGCCCGTGGGGCTGCGGGCTTTGTGGCGGCCGTCAGCCTCGGCGCCACCGGCGCCCACGTTGCGCTGCCGCGCCAGCCTGCGAAGCATTTTCCGGTAGGGCCGCGGCTCTGGCGACAGCTCCCACGGCCGAAGAGCCAGGAGGGAAAGCCGTGCCTCGTTGGAAAGCTCTTTGGCAGCCGCTCGCATGGCCCCACAGCCCGTGGGGCTGCGGGCTTTGCGGCGGCCGTCAGCCACGGCGCCACCAGCGCCCACGTGGCGCCGCCACGCCAGCCTGCGAAGCATTTTCCGGTAGGGCTGCAGCTCTGGCGACAGCTCCCACGCCGGAAGAGCGAGGAGGGAAAGCCGTGCCTCGTTGGAAAGCTCTTTGGCAGCCGCTCGCATGGCCCCACAGCCCGTGGGGCTGCGGGCTTTGCGGCAGGCGTCCGCCTCGGCGCCACTGGCACGCACTTGGGGCCGCTGCGCCAGCCTGCGAAGCCTTTTCCGGTAGGGCCGCGGCTCTGGCGACAGCTCCCACGGCCGAAGAGCCAGGAGGGAAAGCCGTGCCTCGTTGGAAAGCTCTTTGGCAGCCACTCGCGTGGCCCCACAGCCCGTGGGTCTGTGGGCTTTCCGGCGGCCGTCAGCCTCGGCGCCACCGGCGCCCACGTGGCGCCGCCGCGCCAGCCTGCGAAGCATTTTCCGGTAGGGCCGCGGCTCTGGCGACAGCTCCCACACCCGAAGAGCCAGGAGGGAAAGCTGTGCCTCGTTGGAAAGCTCTTTGGCAGCCGCTCGCGCGGCCCCACAGCCCGTGGGGCTGCGGGCTTTGCGGCGGCCGTCAGCCTCGGCGCCACCGGCGCCCACGTTGCGCCGCCGCGCCAGCCTGCGAAGGATTTTCCGGTAGGGCCGCGGCTCTGGCGACAGCTCCCACGCCCGAAGAGCCAGGAGGGAAAGCCGTGCCTCGTTGGAAAGCTCTTTGGCAGCCGCTCGCGTGGCCCCACAGCCCGTGGGGCTGCGGGCTTTGCGGCGGCCGTCAGCCTCGGCGCCACCAGCGCCCACGTGGCGCCGCCACGCCAGCCTGCGAAGCATTTTCCGGTAGGGCTGCAGCTCTGGCGACAGCTCCCACGCCGGAAGAGCCAGGAGGGAAAGCCGTGCCTCGTTGGAAAGCTCTTTGGCAGCCGCTCGCATGGCCCCACAGCCCGTGGGGCTGCGGGCTTTGCGGCGGCCGTCTGCCTCTGTGCCACTGGCGCCCACGTGGTGCCGCCGCGCCAGCCTGGGAAGCATTTTCCGGTAGGGCTGCAGCTCTGGCGACAGCTCCCACGCCCGAAGAGCCAGGAGGGAAAGCCGTGCCTCATTGGAAAGCTCTTTGGCAGCCGCTCGCGTGGCCCCACAGCCCGTGGGGCTGCGGGCTTTCCGGCGGCCGTCAGCCTGGGCGACACCGGCGCCCAGGTGGGGCAGCCGCGCCAGCCTGCGAAGCATTTTCCGGTAGGGCAGCGTCTCTGGCGACAGCTCCCACGCCCGAAGAGCCAGGAGGGAAAGCCGTGCCTCGTTGGAAAGCTCTTTGGCAGCCGCTCACGTGGCCCCACAGCCCGTGGGGCTGCGGGCTTTGCGGCGGCCGTCAGCCTGGGCGACACCGGCGCCCATGTGGAGCCGCCGCGCCAGCCTGCGAAGCATTTTCCGGTAGGGCTGCAGCTCTGGCGACAGCTCCCACGCCCGAAGAGCCAGGAGGGAAAGCCGTGCCTCGTTGGAAAGCTCTTTGGCAGCCACTCGCGTGGCCCCACAGCCCCTGGGGCTGCGGGCTTTGCGGCGGCCATCAGCCTCGGTGCCACCGTCGCCCACATGGCGCTGCTGCACCAGCCTGCGAAGCATTTTCCGGTAGGGCTGCAGCTCTGGCGACAGCTCCCACGGCCGAAGAGCCAGGAGGGAAAGCCGTGCCTCGTTGGAAAGCTCTTTGGCAGCCACTCGCGTGGCCCCACAGCCCGTGGGGCTGCGGGCTTTGCGGCGGCCGTCAGCCTCGGCGCCACCGGCGCCCACGTTGCGCCGCCGCGGCAGCCTGCGAAGCATTTTCCGGTAGGTCTGCGGCTCTGGCGACAGCTCCCACGCCCGAAGAGCCAGGAGGGAAAGCCGTGCCTCGTTGGAAAGCTCTTTGGCAGCCGCTCGCGTGGCCCCACAGCCCATGGGGCTGCGGGCTTTGCGGCGGCCGTCAGCCTGGGCGACACCGGCGCCCATGTGGTGCCGCCGCGCCAGCCTGCGAAGCATTTTCCGTTAGGGCCGCGTCTCTGGCGACAGCTCCCACGCCCGAAGAGCCAGGAGGGAAAGCCGTGCCTCGTTGGAAAGCTCTTTGGCAGCCGCTCGCGTGGCCCCACAGCCTGTGGGGCTGCGGGCTTTGCGGCGGCCGTCAGCCTCGGCGCCACCGGCGCCCACGTTGCGCCGCCGCGCCAGCCTGCGAAGCATTTTCCGGTAGGGCCGCGGCTCTGGCGACAGCTCCCACGGCCGAAGAGCCAGGAGGGAAAGCCGTGCCTCGTTGGAAAGCTCTTTGGCAGCCGCTCGCATGGCCCCACAGCCCGTGGGGCTGCGGGCTTTGCGGCGGCCGTCAGCCTCGGCGCCACCAGCGCCCACGTGGCGCCGCCGCGCCAGCCTGCGAAGCATTTTCCGGTAGGGCTGCAGCTCTGGCGACAGCTCCCACGCCCGAAGAGCCAGGAGGGAAAGCCGTGCCTCGTTGGAAAGCTCTTTGGCAGCCGCTCGCATGGCCCCACAGCCCGTGGGGCTGCGGGCTTTGCGGCGGCCGTCTGCCTAGGCGCCACCGGCGCCCACGTTGCGCCGCCGCGGCAGCCTGCGAAGCATTTTCCGGTAGGTCTGCGGCTCTGGCGACAGCTCCCACGCCCGAAGAGCCAGGAGGGAAAGCCGTGCATCGTTGGAAAGCTCTTTGGCAGCCGCTCACGTGGCCCCACAGCCCATGGGGCTGCGGGCTTTGCGGCGGCCGTCAGCCTGGGCGACACCGGCGCCCATGTGGAGCCGCCGCGCCAGCCTGGGAAGCATTTTCCGGTAGGGCTGCAGCTCTGGCGACAGCTCCCACGCCCGAAGAGCCAGGAGGGAAAGCCGTGCCTCGTTGGAAAGCTCTTTGGCAGCCACTCGCGTGGCCCCACAGCCCCTGGGGCTGCGGGCTTTGCGGCGGACATCAGCCTCGGTGCCACCGTCGCCCACATGGCGCTGCTGCACCAGCCTGCGAAGCATTTTCCGGTAGGGCTGCAGCTCTGGCGACAGCTCCCACGGCCGAAGAGCCAGGAGGGAAAGCCGTGCCTCGTTGGAAAGCTCTTTGGCAGCCGCTCGCGTGGCCCCACAGCCCGTGGGGCTGCGGGCTTTGCGGTGGCCGTCAGCCTCGGCGCCATCGGCGCCCATGTGGCGCCGCTGCGCCAGCCTGCGAAGCATTTTCCGGTAGGGCTGCAGCTCTGGCGACAGCTCCCACGCCCGAAGAGCCAGGAGGGAAAGCCGTGCCTCGTTGGAAAGCTCTTTGGCAGCCGCTCGCATGGCCCCACAGCCCGTGGGGCTGCGGGCTTTGCAGCGGCTGTCAGCCTAGGCGCCATCGGAGCACACGTTGCGCCGCCGCGCCAGACTGCGAAGCATTTTCCGGTAGGGCCGCGGCTCTGGCGACAGCTCCCACGGCCGAAGAGCCAGGAGGGAAAGCCGTGCCTCGTTGGAAAGCTCTTTGGCAGCCACTCATGTGGCCCCACAGCCAGTGGGGCTGCGGCCTTTCCGGTGGCCATCAGCCTCGGCGCCATCGGCGCCCACGTCGGGCCGCCGCTCCAGCCTGCGAAGCATTTTCCGGTAGGGCCGCGTCTCTGGCGACAGCTCCCACGCCCGAAGAGCCAGGAGGGAAAGCCATGCCTCTTTGGAAAGCTCTTTGGCAGCCACTCGCGTGGCCCCACAGCCCGTGGGGCTGCGGGCTTTGTGGCGGCCGTCAGCCTGGGCGCCACCGGCGACCACGTGGCGCCGCCACGCCAGCCTGCGAAGCATTTTCCGTTAGGGCTGCAGCTCTGGCGACAGCTCCCACGCCGGAAGAGCCAGGAGGGAAAGCCGTGCCTCGTTGGAAAGCTCTTTGGCAGCCGCTCGCGTGGCCCCACAGCCCATGGGGCTGCGGGCTTTGCGGCGGCCATCAGCCTCGGCGCCACCGGCGCCCACGTGGCGCCGCCGCGCCAGCCTGCGAAGCATTTTCCGGTAGGGCTGCAGCTCTGGCGACAGCTCCCACGCCCGAAGAGCCAGGAGGGAAAGCCGTGCCTCGTTGGAAAGCTCTTTGGCAGCCGCTCGCGTGGCCCCACAGCCCGTGGGGCTGCGGGCTTTCCGGCGGCCGTCAGCCTGGGCGACACCGGCGCACAGGTGGGGCCGCCGCGCCAGCCTGCGAAGCATTTTCCGGAAGGGCCGCGGCTCTGGCGACAGCTCCCACGCCCGATGAGCCAGGAGGGAAAGCCGTGCCTCGTTGGAAAGCTCTTTGGCAGCCGCTCGCGTGGCCCCACAGCCCGTGGGGCTGCGGGCTTTGCGGCGGCCGTCTGCCTAGGCGCCACCGGCGCCCACGTGGCGCCGCCGCGCCAGCCTGCGAAGCATTTTCCGGTAGGGCTGCAGCTCTGGCGACAGCTCCCACGCCCGAAGAGCCAGGAGGGAAAGCCGTGCCTCCTTGGAAAGCTCTTTTGCAGCCGCTCACGTGGCCCCACAGCCCGTGGGGCTGCGGGCTTTCCGGCGGCCGTCAGCCTCGGCGTCACCGGCGCCCATGTGGAGCCGCCGCGCCAGCCTGCGAAGGATTTTCCGGTAGGGCCGCGGCTCTGGCGACAGCTCCCACGGCCGAAGAGCCAGGAGGGAAAGCCGTGCCTCGTTGGAAAGCTCTTTGGCAGCCGCTCGCGTGGCCCCACAGCCCGTGGGGCTGCGGGCTTTCCGGCGGCCGTCAGCCTGGGCGACACCGGCGCACAGGTGGGGCCGCCGCGCCAGCCTGCGAAGCATTTTCCGGTAGGGCCGCGGCTCTGGCGACAGCTCCCACGCCCGAAGAGCCAGGAGGGAAAGCCGTGCCTCGTTGGAAAGCTCTTTGGCAGCCGCTCGCGTGGCCCCACAGCCCGTGGGGCTGCGGGCTTTGCGGCGGCCGTCTGCCTAGGCGCCACCGGCTCCCACGTGGCGCCGCCGCGCCAGCCTGCGAAGCATTTTCCGGTAGGTCTGCGGCTCTGGCGACAGCTCCCACGCCCGAAGAGCCAGGAGGGAAAGCCATGCCTCGTTGGAAAGCTCTTTGGCAGCCGCTCGCGTGGCCCCACAGCCCGTGGGGCTGCGGGCTTTGCGGCGGCCGTCTGCCTAGGCGCCAATGGCGCCCACGTGGTGCCGCCGCGCCAGCCTGCGAAGCATTTTCCGGTAGGGCTGCGGCTCTGGCGACAGCTCCCACGCCCGAAGAGCCAGGAGGGAAAGCCGTGCCTCGTTGGAAAGCTCTTTGGCAGCCGCTCACGTGGCCCCACAGCCCATGGGGCTGCGGGCTTTGCGGCGGCCGTCAGCCTCGGCGTCACCGGCGCCCATGTGGAGCCGCCGCGCCAGCCTGCGAAGCATTTTCCGGTAGGGCTGCAGCTCTGGCGACAGCTCCCACGCCCGAAGAGCCAGGAGGGAAAGCCGTGCATCGTTGGAAAGCTCTTTGGCAGCCGCTCACGTGGCCCCACAGCCTCTGGGGCTGCGGGATTTCCGGCGGCCGTCAGCCTCGGCGCCACCTGCGCCCACGTGGCGCCGCCGCGCCAGCCTGCGAAGCATTTTCCGGTAGGGCCGCGTCTCTGGCGACAGCTCCCACGCCCGAAGAGCCAGGAGGGAAAGCCGTGCCTCGTTGGAAAGCTCTTTGGCAGCCGCTCGCATGGCCCCACAGCCCGTGGGGCTGCGGGCATTCCGGCGGCCGTCAGCCTGGGCGCCATCGGCGCCCACGTTGCGCCGCCGCGCCAGACTGCGAAGCATTTTCCGGTAGGGCCGCGGCTCTGGCGACAACTCCCACGGCCGAAGAGCCAGAAGGGAAAGCCGTGCCTCGTTGGAAAGCTCTTTGGCAGCCGCTCATGTGGCCCCACAGCCCGTGGTGCTGCGGGCTTTCCAGCGGCCGTCAGCCTCGGCGCCACCGGCGCCCACGTGGGGCCGCCGCGCCAGCCTGCGAAGCATTTTCCGGTAGGGCCACGGATCTGGCGACAGCTCCCACGCCCGAAGAGCCAGGAGGGAAAGCCGTGCCTCGTTGGAAAGCTCTTTGGCAGCCGCTCACGTGGCCCCACAGCCCATGGGGCTGCGGGCTTTGCGGCGGCCGTCAGCCTCGGCGTCACCGGCGCCCATGTGGAGCCGCCGCGCCAGCCTGCGAAGCATTTTCAGGTAGGGCTGCAGCTCTGGCGACAGCTCCCACGCCCGAAGAGCCAGGAGGGAAAGCCGTGCATCGTTGGAAAGCTCTTTGGCAGCCGCTCACGTGGCCCCACAGCCCCTGGGGCTGCGGGATTTCCGGCGGCCGTCAGCCTCGGTGCCACCTGCGCCCACGTGGCGCCGCCGCGCCAGCCTGCGAAGCATTTTCCGGTAGGGCCGCGTCTCTGGCGACAGCTCCCACGCCCGAAGAGCCAGGAGGGAAAGCCGTGCCTCGTTGGAAAGCTCTTTGGCAGCCGCTCGCATGGCCCCACAGCCCGTGGGGCTGCGGGCTTTCCGGCGGCCGTCAGCCTCGGCGCCATCGGCGCCCACGTTGCGCCGCCGCGCCAGACTGCGAAGCATTTTCCGGTAGGGCCGCGGCTCTGGCGACAACTCCCACGGCCGAAGAGCCAGAAGGGAAAGCCGTGCCTCGTTGGAAAGCTCTTTGGCAGCCGCTCATGTGGCCCCACAGCCCGTGGTGCTGCGGGCTTTCCAGCGGCCGTCAGCCTCGGCGCCATCGGCGCCCACGTCGGGCCGCCGCGCCAGCCTGCGAAGCATTTTCCGTTAGGGCTGCAGCTCTGGCGACAGCTCCCACGCCGGAAGAGCCAGGAGGGAAAGCCGTGCCTCGTTGGAAAGCTCTTTGGCAGCCGCTCGCGTGGCCCCACAGCCCGTGGGGCTGCGGGCTTTGCGGCGGCCGTCAGCCTGGGCGACACCGGCGCACAGGTGGGGCCGCCGCGCCAGCCTGCGAAGCATTTTCCGGTAGGGCCGCGGCTCTGGCGACAGCTCCCACGCCCGAAGAGCCAGGAGGGAAAGCCGTGCCTCGTTGGAAAGCTCTTTGGCAGCCGCTCGCGTGGCCCCACAGCCCGTGGGGCTGCGGGCTTTGCGGCGGCCGTCTGCCTAGGCGCCACCGGCTCCCACGTGGCGCCGCCGCGCCAGCCTGCGAAGCATTTTCCGGTAGGTCTGCGGCTCTGGCAACAGCTCCCACGCCCGAAGAGCCAGGAGGGAAAGCCATGCCTCCTTGGAAAGCTCTTTGGCAGCCGCTCGCGTGGCCCCACAGCCCGTGGGGCTGCGGGCTTTGCGGCGGCCGTCTGCCTCGGCGCCAATGGCGCCCACGTGGTGCCGCCGCGCCAGCCTGCGAAGCATTTTCCGGTAGGGCTGCGGCTCTGGCGACAGCTCCCACGCCCGAAGAGCCAGGAGGGAAAGCCGTGCCTCGTTGGAAAGCTCTTTGGCAGCCGCTCACGTGGCCCCACAGCCCATGGGGCTGCGGGCTTTGCGGCGGCCGTCAGCCTCGGCGTCACCGGCGCCCATGTGGAGCCGCCGCGCCAGCCTGCGAAGCATTTTCCGGTAGGGCTGCAGCTCTGGCGACAGCTCCCACGCCCGAAGAGCCAGGAGGGAAAGCCGTGCATCGTTGGAAAGCTCTTTGGCAGCCGCTCACGTGGCCCCACAGCCTCTGGGGCTGCGGGATTTCCGGCGGCCGTCAGCCTCGGCGCCACCTGCGCCCACGTGGCGCCGCCGCGCCAGCCTGCGAAGCATTTTCCGGTAGGGCCGCGTCTCTGGCGACAGCTCCCACGCCCGAAGAGCCAGGAGGGAAAGCCGTGCCTCGTTGGAAAGCTCTTTGGCAGCCGCTCGCATGGCCCCACAGCCCGTGGGGCTGCGGGCTTTCCAGCGGCCGTCAGCCTCGGCGCCACCGGCGCCCACGTGGGGCCGCCGCGCCAGCCTGCGAAGCATTTTCCGGTAGGGCCACGGATCTGGCGACAGCTCCCACGCCCGAAGAGCCAGGAGGGAAAGCCGTGCCTCGTTGGAAAGCTCTTTGGCAGCCGCTCACGTGGCCCCACAGCCCATGGGGCTGCGGGCTTTGCGGCGGCCGTCAGCCTCGGCGTCACCGGCGCCCATGTGGAGCCGCCGCGCCAGCCTGCGAAGCATTTTAAGGTAGGGCTGCAGCTCTGGCGACAGCTCCCACGCCCGAAGAGCCAGGAGGGAAAGCCGTGCATCGTTGGAAAGCTCTTTGGCAGCCGCTCACGTGGCCCCACAGCCCCTGGGGCTGCGGGCTTTCCAGCGGCCGTCAGCCTCGGCGCCATCGGCGCCCACGTCGGGCCGCCGCGCCAGCCTGCGAAGCATTTTCCGTTAGGGCTGCAGCTCTGGCGACAGCTCCCACGCCGGAAGAGCCAGGAGGGAAAGCCGTGCCTCGTTGGAAAGCTCTTTGGCAGCCGCTCGCGTGGCCCCACAGCCCGTGGGGCTGCGGGATTTGTGGCGGCCGTCAGCCTCGGCGCCACCGGCGCCCACGTGGGGCCGCCGCGCCAGCCTGCGAAGCATTTTCCGGTAGGGCCACGGATCTGGCGACAGCTCCCACGCCCGAACAGCCAGGAGGGAAAGCCGTGCCTCGTTGGAAAGCTCTTTGGCAGCCGCTCGCGTGGCCCCACAGCCCGTGGGGCTGCGGGCTATCCGGCAGGTGTCAGCCTCGGCGCCACTGGCACGCACGTCGGGCCGCCGCGCCAGCCTGCGAAGCATTTTCCGGTAGGGCTGCAGCTCTGGCGACAGCTCCCACTGCCGAAGAGCCAGGAGGGAAAGCCGTGCCTCGTTGGAAAGCTCTTTGGCAGCCGCTCGCGTGGCCCCACAGCCCGTGGGGCTGCGGGCTTTGCGGCGGCCGTCAGCCTCGGCGCCACCAGCGCCCACGTGGGGCCGCCACGCCAGCCTGCGAAGCATTTTCCGGTAGGGCTGCAGCTCTGGCGACAGCTCCCACGGCCGAAGAGCCAGGAGGGAAAGCCGTGCCTCGTTGGAAAGCTCTTTGGCAGCCACTCGCATGGCCCCACAGCCCGTGGGGCTGCGGGCTTTGCGGCGGCCGTCAGCCTGGGCGCCACCGGCGCCCACGTCGGGCCGCCGCGCCAGCCTGCGAAGCATTTTCCGGTAGGGCCGCGGCTCTGACGACAGCTCCCACGCCCAAAGAGCCAGGAGGGAAAGCCGTGCCTCGTTGGAAAGCTCTTTGGCAGCCGCTCGCATGGCCCCACAGCCCGTGGGGCTGCGGGCTTTGCGGTGGCCGTCAGCCTCGGCTCCACTGGCACCCACGTGGGGCCGCTGCGCCAGCCTGCAAAGCATTTTCCGGTAGGGCCGCGGCTCTGGCGACAGCTCCCACGCCTGAAGAGCCAGGAGGGAAAGCCGTGCCTCGTTGGAAATCTCTTTGGCAGCCGCTCGCGTGGCCCCACAGCCCGTGGGGCTGCGAGCTTTGCAGCGGCCGTCAGCCTCGGCGCCAGCGGCGCCCACGTGGCGTCGCCGCGCCAGCCTGCGAAGCATTTTCCGGTAGGGCCGCGGCTCTGGCGACAGCTCCCATGACCGAAGAGCCAGGAGGGAAAGCCGTGCCTCGTTGGAAAGCTCTTTGGCAGCCGCTCGCGTGGCCCCACAGCCCATGGGGCTACGGGCTTTGCGGCGGCCGTCAGCCTCGGCGCCAGCGGCGCCCACGTGGCGCCGCAGCGCCAGCCTGCGAAGCATTTTCCGGTATGGCTGCAGCTCTGGCGACAGCTCCCACGCCCGAAGAGCCAGGAGGGAAAGCCGTGCCTCGTTGGAAAGCTCTTTGGCAGCCGCTCGTGTGGCCCCACAGCCTGTGGGGCTGCGGGCTTTCCGGCGGACGTCCGCCTGGGCGACACCAGCGCCCACGTCGGGCCGCCGCGCCAGCCTGCAAAGCATTTTCCGGTAGGGCCGCGGCTCTGGCGAGAGCTCCCACGCCCGAAGAGCCACGAGGAAAAGCCGTGCCTCGTTGGAAAGCTCTTTGGCAGCCACTTGCATGGCCCCACAGCCCATGGGGCTGCGGGCTTTGCGGCGGCCGTCAGCCTCGGCGTCGTAGGCACCCACGTTGGGCCGCCGCGCCAGCCTGCGAAGCATTTTCCGGTAGGGTCGCGTCTCTGGCGACAGCTCCCACGCCCGAAGAGTCAGGAGGGAAAGCCATGCCTCGTTGGAAAGCTCTTTGGCAGCCGCTCGCGTGGCCCCACAGCCCGTGGGGCTGCGGGCTTTGCGGCGGCCGTCAGCCTCGGCGCCACCGGTGTCCACGTCGGGCCGCTGCGCTAACCTGCGAAGCATTTTCCGGTAGGGCCGCGGCTCTGGCGACAGCTCCCATGCCCGAAGAGCCAGGAGGGAAAGCCGTGCCTCGTTGGAAAGCTCTTTGGCAGCCGCTCGCGTGGCCCCACAGCCCGTGGGGCTGCGGGCTTTCCGGCGGCCGTCAGCCTCAGCGCCTCCGGCACCCACGTTGGGCCGCCGCGCCAGCCTGCGAAGCATTTTCCGGTAGGGCCGCGGCTCTGGCGACAGCTCCCATGCCCGAAGAGCCAGGAGGGAAAGTCGTGCCTCGTTGGAAAGCGCTTTGGCAGCCGCTCGCGTGGCCCCACAGCCCGTGGGGCTGCGGGCTTTGCGGCAGCCGTCCGCCTGGGCGACACCAGCGCCCACGTCGGGCCGCCGCGCCAGCCTGCAAAGCATTTTCCGGTAGGGCCGCGGCTCTGGCGACAGCTCCCACGCCCGAAGAGCCACGAGGAAAAGCCATGCCTCGTTGGAAAGCTTTTTGGCAGCCGCTCGCGTGGCCCCACAGCCCGTGGGGCTGCGGGCTTTCCGGCGGCCGTCACCCTGGGCGACACCGGCGCCCACGTCGGGCCGCTGCGCCAGCCTGCAAAGCATTTTCCGGTAGGGCCGCGGCTCTGGCGACAGCTCCCACGCCCGAAGAGTCAGGAGGGAAAGCCATGCCTCGTTGGAAAGCTCTTTGGCAGCCGCTCGCGTGGCCCCACAGCCCGTGGGGCTGCAGGCTTTGCGGCGGCCGTCAGCCTGGGCGCCACCGGCGCCCATGTCGGGCCGCCGCGCCAGATTGCGAAATATTTTCCGGTAGGGCCGCGTCTCTGGCGACAGCTCCCACGCCCGAAGAGCCAGGAGGGAAAGCCGTGCCTCGTTGGAAAGCTCTTTGGCAGCCGCTAGCGTGGCCCCACAGCCCGTGGGGCTGCGGGCTTTGCGGCAGCCGTCAGCCCCGGCGCCACTGGCACCCACATGGGGCCGCCGCGCTAGCCTGCGAAGCATTTTCCGGTAGGGCCGCGTCTCTGGCGACAGCTCCCACGCCCGAAGAGCCAGGAGGGAAAGCCGTGCCTCGTTGGAAAGCTCTTTGGCAGCCACTCGCGTGGCCCCACAGCCCGTAGGGCTGCGGGCTTTGCGGCGGCCGTCAGCCTCGGCCCCACCGGCGCCCACGTGGCACCGCTGCGCCAGCCTGCGAAGCATTTTCCGGTAGGGCCGCGTCTCTGGCGACAGCTCCCACGCCCGAAGAGCCAGGAGGGAAAGCCGTGCCTCGTTGGAAAGCTCTTTGGCAGCCGCTCGCGTGGCCCCACAGCCCGTGGGGCTGCGGGCTTCGCGCCAGCCGTCAGCCTCGGCGCCACTGGCACCCACGTGGGGCCGCTGCGCCAGCCTGCGAAGCATTTTCCGGTAGGGCCGCGGCTCTGGCCACAGCTCCCACGGCCGAAGAGCCAGGAGGGAAAGCCGTGCCTCGTTGGAAAGCTCTTTGGCAGCCGCTCGCGTGGCCCCACAGCCCGTGGGGCTGCGGGCTTTGCGGCGGCCGTCAGCCTGGGCGCCACCGGCGCCCACGTTGCGCTACTGCGCCAGCCTGCGAAGCATTTTCCGGTAGGGCTGCAGCTCTGGCTACAGCTCCCACGCCCGAAGAGCCAGGAGGGAAAGCCGTGGCTCATTGGAAATCTCTTTGGCAGCCGCTCGCGTGGCCCCACATCACATGGGGCTGCGGGCTTTGCGGCGGCCGTCAGCCTGGGCGCAACCGGCGCCCATGTTGCGCCGCTGCGCTAGCCTGCGAAGCATTTTCCGGTAGGGCCACGGCTCTGGCGACAGCTTCCATGCCCGAAGAGCCAGGAGGGAAAGCCGTGCCTCGTTGGAAAGATCTTTGGCAGCCGCTCGCATGGCCCCACAGCCCGTGGGGCTGCGGGCTTTGCGGCAGCCGTCAGCCTCGGCGCCACTGGCACCCACGTGGGGCCGCTGCGCCAGCCTGCGAAGCATTTTCCCGTAGGGCCGCTTCTCTGGCTACAGCTCCCACGCCCGAAGAGCCAGGAGGGAAAGCCATGCCTCGTTGGAAAGCTCTTTGGCAGCCGCTCGCATGGCCCCACAGCCCCTGGGGCTGCGGGCTTTGCGGCGGCCGTCAGCCTCGGCCTCACCGGCGCCCACGTCGGGCCGCCGCGCCAGCCTGAGAAGCATTTTCCGGTAGGGCCGCGGCTCTGGCGACAGCTCCCACGCCCGAAGATCCAGGAGGGAAAGCTGTGCCTCGTTGGAAAGCACTTTGGCAGCCACTCGCGTGGCCCCACAGCCCGTGGGGCTGCGGGCTTTGCGGCAGCCGTCAGCCCCGGCGCCACTGGCACCCACGTGGGGACGCCGCGCCAGCCTGCGAAGCATTTTCCGGTAGGGCAGCGTCTCTGGCGACAGCTCCCACGGCCGAAGAGCCAGGAGGGAAAGCCGTGCCTCGTTGGAAAGCTCTTTGGCAGCCACTTGCATGGCCCCACAGCCCATGGGGCTGCGGGCTTTGCGGCGGCCGTCAGCCTCGGCACCACCAGCGCCCACGTTGCACCGCTGCGCCAGCCTGCGAAGCATTTTCCGGTAGGGCCGCGGCTCTGGCGACAGCTCCCACGCCCGAAGAGCCAGGAGGGAAAGCCGTGCCTCATTGGAAATCTCTTTGGCAGCCGCTCGCGTGGCCCCACAGCCCATGGGGCTGCGGGCTTTGCGGCGGCCGTCAGCCTGGGCGCCACCGGCGCCCACGTGGCGCCGCTGCGCCAGCCTGCGAAGCATTTTCCGGTAGGGCCGCGGCTCTGGCGACAGCTCCCACACCCGAAGAGCCAGGAGGGAAAGCTGTGCCTCGTTGGAAAGCTCTTTGGCAGCCGCTCGCGTGGCCCCACAGCCCGTGGGGCTGCGGGCTTTGCGGCGGCCGTCAGCCTCGGCGCCACCGACGCCCACGTGGGGTCGCTGCGCCAGCCAGAGAAGCATTTTCCGGTAGGGCCGCGTCTCTGGCGACAGCTCCCACGCCCGAAGAGCCAGGAGGGAAAGACGTGCCTCGTTGGAAAGCTCTTTGGCAGCCGCTCGCGTGGCCCCACAGCCCATGGGGCTACGGGCTTTGCGGCGGCCGTCAGCCTGGGCGCCACCGGCGCCCACGTTGCGCCACTGCGCCAGCCTGCGAAGCATTTTCCGGTAGGGCTGCAGCTCTGGCTACAGCTCCCACGGCCGAAGAGCCAGGAGGGAAAGCCGTGCCTCATTGGAAATCTCTTTGGCAGCCGCTCGCGTGGCCCCACAGCCCATGGGGCTACGGGCTTTGCGGCGGCCGTCAGCCTGGGCGCCACCGGCGCCCACGTTGCGCCACTGCGCCAGCCTGCGAAGCATTTTCCGGTAGGGCTGCAGCTCTGGCTACAGCTCCCACGGCCGAAGAGCCAGGAGGGAAAGCCGTGCCTCATTGGAAATCTCTTTGGCAGCCGCTCGCGTGGCCCCACAGCACATGGGGCTGCGGGCTTTGCGGCGGCCGTCAGCCTGGGCGCCACCGGCGCCCATCTTGCGCCGCTGCGCTAGCCTGCGAAGCATTTTCCGGTAGGGCCGCGGCTCTGGCGACAGCTCCCACGCCCGAAGAGTCAGGAGGGAAAGCCATGCCTCGTTGGAAAGCTCTTTGGCAGCCGCTCGTGTGGCCCCACAGCCCGTGGGGCTGCGGGCTTTGCAGCGGCCGTCAGCCTCGGCGCCACCGGCGACCACGTCGGGCCGCCGCGCCAACCTGCGAAGCATTTTCCGGTAGGGCCGCGGCTCTGGCGACAGCTCCCACGCCCGAAGAGCCAGGAGGGAAAGCCGTGCCTCGTTGGAAAGCTCTTTGGCAGCCGCTCGCGTGGCCCCACATCCCGTGGGGCTGCGGGCTTTGCGGCGGCCGTCAGCCTCGGCGCCAGCGGCGCTCACGTGGCGCCGCCGCACCAGCCTGCGAAGCATTTTCCGGTAGCGCCGCGGCTCTGGCGATAGCTCCCATAAGCGAAGAGCCAGGAGGGAAAGACGTGCCTCGTTGGAAAACGCTTTGGCAGCCGATCGCGTGGCCCCACAGCCCGTGGGGCTGCGGGCATTGCGGCAGCCGTCAGCCTCGGCGCCACCTGCGCCCACGTGGCGGCGCCGCGCCAGCCTGCGAAGCATTTTCCGGTAGGGCCGCAGCTCTGGCGACAGCTCCCACGCCCGAAGAGCCAGGAGGGAAAGCCGTGCCTCGTTGGAAAGCTCTTTGGCAGCCCCTCGCGTGGCCCCACAGCCCGTGGGGCTGCGGGCTTTCCGGCGGACGTCCGCCTGGGCGACACCAGCGCCCACGTCGGGCCGCCGCGCCAGCCTGCAAAGCATTTTCCGGTAGGGCCGCGGCTCTGGCGACAGCTCCCACGCCCGAAGAGCCACGAGGAAAAGCCATGCCTCGTTGGAAAGCTTTTTGGCAGCCGCTCGCGTGGCCCCACAGCCCGTGGGGCTGCGGGCTTTGCGGCGGCCGTCAGCCTCGGCGCCACCGGTGTCCACGTCGGGCCGCTGCGCCAGCCTGCGAAGCATTTTCCGGTAGGGCCGCGTCTCTGGCGACAGCTCCCACGCCCGAAGAGCCAGGAGGGAAAGCCGTGCCTCGTTGGAAAGCTCTTTGGCAGCCGCTCGCGTGGCCCCACAGCCCGTGGGGCTGCGGGCTTCGCGCCAGCCGTCAGCCTCGGCGCCACTGGCACCCACGTGGGGCCGCTGCGCCAGCCTGCGAAGCATTTTCCGGTAGGGCTGCAGCTCTGGCTACAGCTCCCACGCCCGAAGAGCCAGGAGGGAAAGCCGTGCCTCATTGGAAAGCTCTTTGGCAGCCGCTCGCGTGGCCCCACAGCACATGGGGCTGCGGGCTTTGCGGCGGCCGTCAGCCTGGGCGCAACCGGCGCCCACGTTGCGCCGCTGCGCTAGCCTGCGAAGCATTTTCCGGTAGGGCCACGGCTCTGGCGACAGCTCCCATGCCCGAAGAGCCAGGAGGGAAAGCCGTGCCTCGTTGGAAAGCTCTTTGGCAGCCGCTCGCATGGCCCCACAGCCCGTGGGGCTGCGGGCTTTGCGGCGGCCGTCAGCCTCGGCGTCGTAGGCACCCACGTTGTGCCGCCGCGCCAGCCTGCGAAGCATTTTCCGGTAGGGCCGCGTCTCTGGCGACAGCTCCCACGGCCGAAGAGCCAGGAGGGAAAGCCGTGCCTCGTTGGAAAGCTCTTTGGCAGCCACTCGCGTGGCCCCACAGCCCGTGGGGCTGCGGGCTTTGCGGCAGCCGTCAGCCCCGGCGCCACTGGCACCCACGTGGGGCCGCCGCGCCAGCCTGCGAAGCATTTTCCGGTAGGGCCGCGTCTCTGGCGACAGCTCCCATGCCCGAAGAGCCAGGAGGGAAAGCCGTGCCTCGTTGGAAATCTCTTTAGCAGCCGCTCGCGTGGCCCCACAGCCCATGGGGCTGCGGGCTTTGCGGCGGCCGTCAGCCTCAGCGCCACCGGCGCCCACGTGGCGCCGCTGCGCCAGCCTGCGAAGCATTTTCCGGTAGGGCTGCAGCTCTGGCGACAGCTCCCACGCCCGAAGAGCCAGGAGGGAAAGCCGTGCCTCGTTGGAAAGCTCTTTGGCAGCCGCTCGCGTGGCCCCACAGCACATGGGGCTGCGGGCTTTGCGGCGGCCGTCAGCCTGGGCGACACCGGTGCCCACGTTGCGCCGCTGCGCCAGCCTGCGAAGCATTTTCCGGTAGGGCTGCAGCTCTGGCGACAGCTCCCACGCCCGAAGAGCTAGGAGGGAAAGCCGTGCCTCATTGGAAATCTCTTTGGCAGCCGCTCGCGTGGCCCCACAGCCCATGGGGCTGCGGGGTTTCCGGCGGCTGTCACCCTGGGCGACACCGGCGCCCACGTCGGGCCGCTGCGCCAGCCTGCAAAGCATTTTCCGGTAGGGCCGCGGCTCTGGCGACAGCTCCCACGCCCGAAGAGCCAGGAGGGAAAGCCATGCCTCGTTGGAAAGCTCTTTGGCAGCCGCTCACGTGGCCCCTCAGCCCGTGGGGCTGCGGGCTTTGCGGCGGCCGTCAGCCTGGGCGCCACCGGCGCCCACGTTGTGCAGCTGCGCCAGCCTGCGAAGCATTTTCCGGTAGGGCCGCGGCTCTGGCCACAGCTCCCGCGCCCGAAGAGTCAGGAGGGAAAGCCATGCCTCGTTGGAAAGCTCTTTGGCAGCCGCTCGCGTGGCCCCACAGCCCGTGGGGCTGCGGGCTTTGCGGCGGCCGTCAGCCTCGGCGCCACCGACGCCCACGTGGGGTCGCTGCGCCAGCCAGAGAAGCATTTTCCGGTAGGGCCGCGTCTCTGGCGACAGCTCCCACGCCCGAAGAGCCAGGAGGGAAAGCCGTGCCTCGTTGGAAAGCTCTTTGGCAGCCGCTCGCATGGCCCCACAGCCCAGGGGGCTACGGGCTTGGCGGCGGCCGTCAGCCTCGGCGTCATAGGCACCCACGTTGGGCCGCCGCGCCAGCCTGCGAAGCATTTTCCGGTAGGGCCGCGGCTCTGGCGACAGCTCCCACGCCCGAAGAGCCAGGAGGGAAAGCCGTGCCTCGTTGGAAAGCTCTTTGGCAGCCGCTCGCGTGGCCCCACAGCCCGTGGGGCTGCGGGCTTTGTGGCGGCCGTCAGCCTGGGCGCCACCGGCGCCCAGGTGGCGCAACCACGCCAGCCTGCGAAGCATTTTCCGGTAGGGCCGCGTCTCTGGCGACAGCTCCCACGGCCGAAGAGCCAGGAGGGAAAGCCATGCCTCATTGGAAAGCTCTTTGGCAGTCGCTCGCGTGGCCCCACAGCCCGTGGGGCTGCGGGCTTTCCGGCGGCCGTCAGCCTGGGCGACACCGGCGCCCACGTTGCGCCGCCTCGCCAGCAGCGAAGCATTTTCCGGTAGGGCCGCGGCTCTGGCGACAGCTCCCACGGCTGAAGAGCCAGGAGGGAAAGCCGTGCCTCGTTGGAAAGCTCTTTGGCAGCCACTCGCGTGGCCCCACAGCCCGTGGGGCTGCGGGCTTTGCGGCGGCCGTCAGCCTCGGCGTCGTAGGCACCCACGTTGTGCCGCCGCGCCAGCCTGCGAAGCATTTTCCGGTAGGGCCGCGTCTCTGGCGACAGCTCCCACGCCCGAAGAGCCAGGAGGGAAAGCCGTGCCTCGTTGGAAAGCTCTTTGGCAGCCACTCGCGTGGCCCCACAGCCCGTGGGCCTGCGGGCTTTGCGGCAGCCATCAGCCCCGGCGCCACTGGCACCCACGTGGCGCCGCCGCACCAGCCTGCGAAGCATTTTCCGGTAGGGCCGCGTCTCTGGCGACAGCTCCCACGCCCGAAGAGCCAGGAGGGAAAGCCGTGCCTCGTTGGAAATCTCTTTGGCAGCCGCTCGCGTGGCCCCACAGCCCATGGGGCTGCGGGCTTTCCGGCGGCCGTCAGTCTGGGCGCCACCGGCGCCCACGTGGCGCCGCTGCGCCAGCCTGCGAAGGATTTTCCGGTAGGGCCGCGGCTCTGGCGACAGCTCCCACGCCCGAAGAGCCAGGAGGGAAAGCCGTGCCTCGTTGGAAAGCTCTTTGGCAGCCGCTCGCGTGGCCCCACAGCACATGGGGCTGCGGGCTTTGCGGCGGCCGTCAGCCTGGGCGCCACCGGTGCCCACGTTGCGCCGCTGCGCCAGCCTGCGAAGCATTTTCCGGTAGGGCTGCAGCTCTGGCGACAGCTCCCACGCCCGAAGAGCCAGGAGGGAAAGCCGTGCCTCATTGGAAATCTCTTTGGCAGCCGCTCGCGTGGCCCCACAGCCCATGGGGCTGCGGGCTTTCCGGCGGCCGTCACCCTGGGCGACACCGGCGCCCACGTCGGGCCGCTGCGCCAGCCTGCAAAGCATTTTCCGGTAGGGCCGCGGCTCTGGCGACAGCTCCCACGCCCGAAGAGTCAGGAGGGAAAGCCATGCCTCGTTGGAAAGCTCTTTGGCAGCCGCTCGCGTGGCCCCACTGCCCGTGGGGCTGCGGGCTTTGCGGCGGCCGTCAGCCTGGGCGCCACCGGCGCCCACGTTGTGCAGCTGCGCCAGCCTGCGAAGCATTTTCCGGTAGGGCCGCGGCTCTGGCCACAGCTCCCGCGCCCGACGAGTCAGGAGGGAAAGCCATGCCTCGTTGGAAAGCTCTTTGGCAGCCGCTCGCGTGGCCCCACAGCCCGTGGGGCTGCGGGCTTTGCGACGGCCGTCAGCCTCGGCGCCACCGACGCCGACGTGGGGTCGCTGCGCCAGCCAGAGAAGCATTTTCCGGTAGGGCCGCGGCTCTGGCGACAGCTCCCACGCCCGAAGAGCCAGGAGGGAAAGCCGTGCCTCGTTGGAAAGCTCTTTGGCAGCCGCTCGCGTGGCCCCACAGCCCATGGGGCTACGGGCTTGGCGGCGGCCGTCAGCCTCGGCGTCATAGGCACCCACGTTGGGCCGCCGCGCCAGCCTGCGAAGCATTTTCCGGTAGGGCCGCGGCTCTGGCGACAGCTCCCACGGCCGAAGAGCCAGGAGGGAAAGCTGTGCCTCGTTGGAAAGCTCTTTGGCAGCCACTCGCATGGCCCCACAGCCCGTGGGGCTGCGGGCTTTGCGGCAGCCGTCAGCCCGGGCCCCACTGGCACCCACGTGGCGCCGCCGCGCCAGCCTGCGAAGCATTTTCCGGTAGGGCCGCGTCTCTGGCGACAGCTCCCACGCCCGAAGAGCCAGGAGGGAAAGCCGTGCCTCGTTGGAAAGCTCTTTGGCAGCCGCTCGCGTGGCCCCACAGCCCGTGGGGCTGCGGGCTTTGTGGCGGCCGTCAGCCTGGGCGCCACCGGCGCCCAGGTGGCGCAACCACGCCAGCCTGCGAAGCATTTTCCGGTAGGGCCGCGTCTCTGGCGACAGCTCCCACGGCCGAAGAGCCAGGAGGGAAAGCCGTGCCTCGTTGGAAAGCTCTTTGGCAGCCGCTTGCGTGGCCCCACAGCCCGTGGGGCTGCGGGCTTTGCGGTGGCCGTCAGCCTCGGCGCCACCGACGCCCACGTGGGGCCGCTGCGCCAGCCAGAGAAGCATTTTCCGGTAGGGCCGCGGCTCTGGCGACAGCTCCCACGCCCGAAGAGCCAGGAGGGAAAGCCGTGCCTCATTGGAAAGCTCTTTGGCAGTCGCTCGTGTGGCCCCACAGCCCGTGGGGCTACGGGCTTTCCGGCGGCCGTCAGCCTGGGCGACACCGGCGCCCACGTCGGGCCGCTGCGCCAGCCTGCAAAGCATTTTCCGGTAGGGCCGCGGCTCTGGCGACAGCTCCCACGCCCGAAGAGCCAGGAGGGAAAGCCGTGCCTCGTTGGAAAGCTCTTTGGCAGCCGCTCGCGTGGCCCCACAGCCCATGGGGCTGCGGGCTTTGCGGCGGCCGTCAGCCTGGGCGCCACCGGCGCCCACGTTGGGCCGCTGCGCCAGCCTGCGAAGCATTTTCCGGTAGGGCTGCAGCTCTGGCGACAGCTCCCACGCCCGAAGAGCCAGGAGGGAAAGCCGTGCCTCATTGGAAATCTCTTTGGCAGCCGCTTGCGCGGCCCCACAGCCCATGGGGCTGCGGGTTTGCGGCGGCCGTCAGCCTCGGCGCCACCGACGCCCACGTGGGGCTGCTGCGCCAGCCTGCGAAGCATTTTCCGGTAGGGCCGCGGCTCTGGCGACAGCTCCCACGCCCGAAGAGCCAGGAGGGAAAGCCGTGCCGCGTTGGAAAGCTCTTTGGCAGCCGCTCGCGTGGCCCCACAGCCCGTGGGGCTGCGGGCTTTGCGGCGGCCGTCAGCCTCGGCGCCACCGGCGCCCACGTGGCGCCGCCGCGCCAGGCTGCGAAGCATTTTCCGGTAGGGCTGCAGCTCTGGCAACAGCTCCCACGGCCGAAGAGCCAGGAGGGAAAGCCGTGCCTCGTTGGAAAGCTCTTTGGCAGCCGCTCGCGTGGCCCCACAGCCCGTGGGGCTGCGGGTTTTCCGGCGGCCGTCAGCCTGGGCGACACCGGCGCCCACGTTGCGCCGCCTCGCCAGCCTGCGAAGCATTTTCCGGTAGGGCCGCGGCTCTGGCGACAGCTCCCACGCCCGAAGAGCCAGGAGGGAAAGCCGTGCCTCGTTGGAAAGATCTTTGGCAGTCGCTCGCGTGGCCCCACAGCCCGTGGGGCTGCGGGCTTTGCGGCGGCCGTCAGCCTCGGCGCCACCGGAGCCCAGGTGGCGCAACCACGCCAGCCTGCGAAGCATTTTCCGGTAGGGCCGCGTCTCTGGCGACAGCTCCCACGGCCGAAGAGCCAGGAGGGAAAGCTGTGCCTCGTTGGAAAGCTCTTTGGCAGCCGCTTGCGTGGCCCCACAGCCCGTGGGGCTGCGGGCTTTGCAGCAGCCGTCAGCCTCGGCGCCACCGACGCCCACGTGGGGCCGCTGCGCCAGCCAGAGAAGCATTTTCCGGTAGGGCCGCGGCTCTGGCGACAGCTCCCACGCCCGAACAGTCAGGAGGGAAAGCCGTGCCTCATTGGAAAGCTCTTTGGCAGTCGCTCGTGTGGCCCCAGAGCCCGTGGGGCTGCGGGCTTTCCGGCGGCCGTCACCCTGGGCGACACCGGCGCCCACGTCGGGCCGCTGCGCCAGCCTGCGAAGCATTTTCCGGTAGGGCTGCAGCTCTGGCGACAGCTCCCACGGCCGAAGAGCCAGGAGGGAAAGCCGTGCCTCGTTGGAAAGCTCTTTGGCAGCCGCTCGCGTGGCCCCACAGCCCGTGGGGCTGCGGGTTTTCCAGCGGCCGTCAGCCTGGGCGACACCGGCGCCCAGGTGGGGCGGCCGCGCTAGCCTGCGAAGCATTTTCCGGTAGGGCCGCGGCTCTGGCGACAGCTCCCACGCCCGAAGAGCCAGGAGGGAAAGCCTTGCCTCGTTGGAAAGCTCTTTGGCAGCCGCTTGCGTGGCCCCACAGCCCGTGGGGCTGCGGGCTTTGCGGCGGCCGTCAGCCTCGGCGCCACCGACGCCCACGTGGGGCCGCTGCGCCAGCCAGAGAAGCATTTTCCGGTAGGGTCGCGGCTCTGGCGACAGCTCCCACGCCCGAAGAGCCAGGAGGGAAAGCCGTGCCTCGTTGGAAAGCTCTTTGGCAGCCACTCGCATGGCCCCACAGCCCGTGGGGCTACGGGCTTTGCGGCGGCCGTCAGCCTCGGCGTCATAGGCACCCACGTTGGGCCGCCGCGCCAGCCTGCGAAGCATTTTCCGGTAGGGCCGCGTCTCTGGCGACAGCTCCCACGCCCGAAGAGCCAGGAGGGAAAGCCGTGCCTCGTTGGAAAGCTCTTTGGCAGCCACTCGCATGGCCCCACAGCCCGTGGGGCTGCGGGCTTTGCGGCGGCCGTCAGCCCCGGCGCCACTGGCACGCACGTGGGGCCGCCGCGCCAGCCTTCGAAGCATTTTCCGGTAGGGCCGCCTCTCTGGCGACAGCTCCCACGGCCGAAGAGCCAGGAGGGAAAGCCGTGCCTCGTTGGAAAGCTCTTTGGCAGCCGCTCGCATGGCCACACAGCCCGTGGGGCGCAGCCTTTGTGACGGACGTCAGCCTGGGCGCCACCGGCGCCCAGGTGGCGCAACCACGCCAGCCTGCGAAGCATTTTCTGGTAGGGCCGCGGCTCTGGCGATAGCTCCCACGCCCGAAGAGCCAGGAGGGAAAGCCATGCCTCGTTGGAAAGCTCTTTGGCAGCCGGTCGCGTGGCCCCACAGCCCGTGGGGCTGCGGGCTTTGCGGCAGCCGGCAGCCCCGGCGCCACTGGCACCCACGTGGGGCAGCTGCGCCAGCCTGCGAAGCATTTTCCGGTAGGGCCGCGTCTCTGGCGACAGCTCCCACGCCCGAAGAGCCAGGAGGGAAAGCCGTGCCTCATTGGAAAGCTCTTTGACAGCCGCTCGCGTGGCCCCACAGCCCGTGGGGCTGCGGGCTTTGCGGCGGCCGTCACCCTGGGCGACACCGGCGCCCACGTCGGGCCGCTGCGCCAGCCTGCAAAGCATTTTCCGGTAGGGCTGCAGCTCTGGCGACAGCTCCCACGGCCGAAGAGCCAGGAGGGAAAGCCGTGCCTCATTGGAAAGCTCTTTGGCAGCCGCTTGCGTGGCCCCACAACCCATGGGGCTGCGGGCTTTGCAGCGGCCGTCAGCCTCGGCGCCACCGACGCCCACGTGGGGCCACTGCGCCAGCCTGCGAAGATTTTTCCGGTAGGGCCGCGTCTCTGGCGACAGCTGCCACGCCCGAAGAGCCAGGAGGGAAAGCCGTGCCGCGTTGGAATGCTCTTTGGCAGCCGCTCGCGTGGCCCCACAGCCCGTGGGGCTGCAGGCTTTGCGGCGGCCGTCAGCCTGGGCGCCACCGGCCCCACGTTGCGCCACTGCGCCAGCCTGCGAAGCATTTTCCGGTAGGGCCGCGGCTCTGGCGACAGCTCCCACGCCCGAAGAGCCAGGAGGGAAAGCCGTGCCTCGTTGGAAAGCTCTTTGGCAGTCGCTCGCGTGGCCCCACAGCCCGTGGGGCTGCGGGCTTTGCGGCGGCCGTCAGCCTGGGCGCCACCGGAGCCCAGGTGGCGCAACCAAGCCAGCCTGCGAAGCATTTTCCGGTAGGGCCGCGGCTCTGGCGACAGCTCCCACGCCCGAACAGCCAGGAGGGAAAGCCGTGCCTCATTGGAAAGCTCTTTGGCAGTCGCTCGTGTGGCCCCAGAGCCCGTGGGGTTGCGGGCTTTCCGGCGGCCGTCACCTTGGGCGACACCGGCGCCCACGTCGGGCCGCTGCGCCAGCCTGCGAAGCATTTTCCGGTAGGGCCACAGCTCTGGCGACAGCTCCCATGCCCGAAGAGCCAGGAGGGAAAGCCGTGCCTCGTTGGAAAGCTCTTTGGCAGCCGCTCGCGTGGCCCCACAGCCCATGGGGCTGCGGGCTTTCCGGCGGCCGTCAGCCTGGGCGCCACCGGCGCCCACATGGCGCCGCCGCGCCAGCCTGCGACGCATTTTCCGGTAGGGCTGCAGCTCTGGCGACAGCTCCCACGCCCGAAGAGCCAGGAGGGAAAGCCGTGCCTCATTGGAAATCTCTTTGGCAGCCGCTCGCGTGGCCCCACAGCCCATGGGGCTGCGGGCTTTCCGGCGGCCGTCAGCCTCGGCGACACCGGCGCCCAGGTGAGGCCGCCGCGACAGCCTGCAAAGAATTTTCCGGTAGGGCCGCGGCTCTGGCGACAGCTCCCACGCCCGAAGAGCCAGGAGGGAAATTCGTGCCTCATTGGTAGCTCTTTGGCAGTCGCTCGTGTGGCCCCACAGCCCGTGGGGCTGTGGGCTTTCCGGCGCCCGTCAGCCTCGGCGCAACCGGCGCCCATGTCGGGCCGCCGCGCCAGACTGCGAAGCATTTTCCGGTAGGGCCGCGGCTCTGGCGACAGCTCCCACGGCCGAAGAGCCAGGAGGGAAAGCCATGCCTCGTTGGAAAGAGCTTTGGCAGCCACTCGCATGGCCCTAAAGCCCGTGGGGCTGCGGGCTTTGTGGCGGCCGTCAGCCTCGGTGCCATCGGCGCCCAGGTGGGGCCGCCGCGCCAGCCTGCGAAGCATTTTCCGGTAGGGCCGCGTCTCTGGCGACAGCTCCCACGCCCGAAGAGCCAGGAGGGAAAGCCGTGCCTCGTTGGAAAGCTCTTTGGAAGCCGCTCGCGTGGCCCCACAGGCCGTGGGGCTGCGGGATTTCCAGCGGCCGTCAGCCTCGGCGCCACCGGCGCCCACGTTGCGCCGCCGCGCCAGCCTGCGAAGCATTTTCCGGTAGCGCCGCGGCTCTGGCGACAGCTCCCACGCCCGAAGAGCCAGGAGGGAAAGCCGTGCCTCGTTGGAAAGCTCTTTGGCAGCCGCTTGCGTGGCCCCACAGCCCGTGGGGCTGCGGGCTTTGCGGCGGCCGTCAGCCTCGGCGCCACCGACGCCCACGTGGGGCCGCTGCGCCAGCCAGAGAAGCATTTTCCGGTAGGGCCGCGTCTCTGGAGACAGCTCCCACGCCCGAACAGCCAGGAGGGAAAGCCGTGCCTCATTGGAAAGGTCTTTGGCAGTCGCTCGTGTGGCCCCACAGCCCGTGGGGTTGCGGGCTTTCCGGCGGCCGTCACCCTGGGCGACACCGGCGCCCACGTCGGGCCGCTGCGCCAGCCTGCAAAGCATTTTCCGGTAGGGCCGCGGCTCTGGCGACAGCTCCCACGCCCGAAGAGCCAGGAGGGAAAGCCGTGCCTCGTTGGAAAGCTCTTTGGCAGCCGCTCGCGTGGCCCCACAGCCCATGGGGCTGCGGGCTTTCCGGCGGCCGTCAGCCTGGGCGCCACCGGCGCCCACATGGCGCCGCCGCGCCAGCCTGCGAAGCATTTTCCGGTAGGGCCGCGTCTCTGGCGACAGCTCCCACGCCCGAAGAGCCAGGAGGGAAAGCCGTGCCTCGTTGGAAAGCTCTTTGGCAGCCGCTCGCGTGGCCCCACAGCCCGTGGGGCTGCGGGCTTTCCGGCGGCCGTCAGCCTCGGCGCCACCGGCGCCCACGTCGGGCCGCCGCACCAGCCTGCGAAGCATTTTCCGGTAGGTCTGCGGCTCTGGCGACAGCTCCCTTGCCCGAAGAGCCAGGAGGGAAAGCCGTGCCTCGTTGGAAAGCTCTTTGGCAGCCGCTCGCGTGGCCCCACAGCCCGTGGGGCTGCGGGCTTTGCGGCGGCTGTCAGCCTCGGCGACACCGGCGCCCACGTGGCGCCGCCGCGCCAGCCTGCGAAGCATTTTCCGGTAGGGCCGCGGCTCTGGCGACAGCTCCCACGCCCGAAGAGCCAGGAGGGAAAGCCGTGCCTCGTTGGAAAGCTCTTTGGCAGCCGCTCGCGTGGCCCCACAGCCCGTGGGGCTGCGGGCTTTGCGGCGGCCGTCAGCCTCGGCGCCACCGGCGCCCACGTTGCGCCGCCGCGCCAGCCTGCGAAGCATTTTCCGGTAGGGCCGCGGCTCTGGCGACAGCTCCCACGCCCGAAGAGCCAGGAGGGAAAGCCTTGCCTCATTGGAAAGCTCTTTGGCAGTCGCTCGCGTGGCCCCACAGCCCGTGGGGCTGCGGGCTTTGCGGTGGCCGTCAGCCTCGGCGCCACCGGCGCCCACTTTGCGACGCCACGCCAGCCTGCGAAGCATTTTCCGGTAGGGCCGCGGCTCTGGCGACAGCTCCCTTGCCCGAAGAGCCAGGAGGGAAAGCCGTGCCTCGTTGGAAAGCTCTTTGGCAGCCGCTCGCGTGGCCCCACAGCCCGTGGGGCTGCGGGCTTTGCGGCGGCCGTCAGCCTCGGCGCCACCGGCGCCCACGTTGCGCCGCCGCGCCAGCCTGCGAAGCATTTTCCGGTAGGGCTGCGGCTCTGGCGACAGCTCCCACGCCCGAAGAGCCAGGAGGGAAAGCCGTGCCTCGTTGGAAAGCTCTTTGGCAGCCGCTCGCGTGGTCCCACAGCCCGTGGGGCTGCGGGCTTTGTGGCGGCTGTCAGCCTCAGCGCCACCGGCGCCCACGTGGCGCCGCCGCGCCAGCCTGCGAAGCATTTTCCGGTAGGGCCGCGGCTCTGGCGACAGCTCCCACGCCCGAAGAGCCAGGAGGGAAAGCCGTGCCTCGTTGGAAAGCTCTTTGGCAGCCGCTCGCGTGGCCCCACAGCCCGTGGGGCTGCGGGCTTGCCGGGGGCCATCAGCCTCGGCGCCACCGGCGCCCACGTGGCGCCGCCGCACCAGCCTGCGAAGCATGTTCCGGTAGGGCCGCGTCTCTGGCGACAGCTCCCACGGCCGAAGAGCCAGGAGGGAAAGCCGTGCCTCGTTGGAAAGCTCTTTGGCAGCCGCTCGCGTGGCCTCACAGCCCGTGGGGCTGCGGGCTTTCCGGTGGCCGTCAGCCTCGGCTCCACCGGCGCCCACGTTGCGCCGCCGCGCCAGCCTGCGAAGCATTTTCCGGTAGGGCCGCGGCTCTGGCAACAGCTCCCACGCCCGAAGAGCCAGGAGGGAAAGCCGTGCCTCGTTGGAAAGCTCTTTGGCAGCCGCTCGCGTGGCCCCACAGCCCGTGGGGCTGCGGGCTTTCCGGCGTCCGTCAGCCTGGGCGACACCGGCACCCAGGTGGGGCCGCCGCGCCAGCCTGCGAAGCATTTTCCGGTAGGGCCGCGTCTCTGGCGACAGCTCCCACGCCCGAAGAGCCAGGAGGGAAAGCCGTGCCTCATTGGAAAGCTCTTTGGCAGCCGCTCGCGTGGCCCCACAGCCCGTGGGGCTGCGGGCTTTCCGGCGGCCGTCAGCCTGGGCGAAACCGGCGCCCAGGTGGGGCCGCCGCGCCAGCCTGCGAAGCATTTTCCGGTAGGGCCGCGGCTCTGGCGACAGCTCCCTTGCCCGAAGAGCCAGGAGGGAAAGCCGTGCCTCGTTGGAAAGCTCTTTGGCAGCCGCTCGCGTGGCCCCACAGCCCGTGGGGCTGCGGGTTTTCCAGCGGCCGTCAGCCTGGGCTACACCGGCGCACAGGTGGGGCGGCCGTGCTAGCCTGCGAAGCATTTTCCGGTAGGGCCGCCTCTCTGGCGACAGCTCCCACGCCCGAAGAGCCAGGAGGGAAAGCCGTGCCTCGTTGGAAAGCTCTTTGGCAGCCGCTCGCGTGGCCCCACAGCCCCTGGGGCGCGGCCTTTGTGACGGACGTCAGCTTGGGCGCCACCGGCGCCCAGGTGGCGCAACCACGCCAGCCTGCGAAGCATTTTCTGGTAGGTCTGCGGCTCTGGCGACAGCTCCCACGCCCGAAGAGCCAGGAGGGAAAGCCATGCCTCGTTGGAAAGCTCTTTGGCAGCCGGTCGCGTGGCCCCACAGCCCGTGGGGCTGCGGGCTTTGCGGCAGCCGGCAGCCCCGGCGCCACTGGCACCCACGTGGGGCAGCTGCGCCAGCCTGCGAAGCATTTTCCGGTAGGGCCGCGTCTCTGGCGACAGCTCCCACGCCCGAAGAGCCAGGAGGGAAAGCCGTGCCTCATTGGAAAGCTCTTTGGCAGTCGTTCGTGTGGCCCCAGAGCCCGTGGGGCTGCGGGCTTTGCGGCGGCCGTCACCCTGGGCGACACCGGCGCCCACGTCGGGCCGCTGCGCCAGCCTGGAAAGCATTTTCCGGTAGGGCCGCGTCTCTGGCGACAGCTCCCACGCCCGAAGAGCCAGGAGGGTAAGCCGTGCCTCGTTGGAAAGCTCTTTGGCAGCCGCTCGCGTGGCCCCACAGCCCATGGGGCTGCAGGCTTTGCGGCGGCCGTCAGCCTGGGCGCCACCGGCCCCACGTTGCGCCGCTGCGCCAGCCTGCGAAGCATTTTCCGGTAGGGCTGCAGCTCTGGCGACAGCTCCCACGGCCGAAGAGCCAGGAGGGAAAGCCATGCCTCATTGGAAAGCTCTTTGGCAGCCGCTTGCGTGGCCCCACAACCCATGGGGCTGCGGGCTTTGCAGCGGCCGTCAGCCTCGGCGCCACCGACGCCCACGTGGGGCCACTGCGCCAGCCTGCGAAGATTTTTCCGGTAGGGCCGCGGCTCTGGCTACAGCTGCCACGCCCGAAGAGCCAGGAGGGAAAGCCGTGCCGCGTTGGAATGCTCTTTGGCAGCCGCTCGCGTGGCCCCACAGCCCATGGGGCTGCAGGCTTTGCGACGGCCGTCAGCCTGGGCGCCACCGGCCCCACGTTGAGCCGCTGCGCCAGCCTGCGAAGCATGTTCCGGTAGGGCCGCGGCTCTAGCGACAGCTCCCACGCCCGAAGAGCCAGGAGGGAAAGCCGTGCCTCGTTGGAAAGCTCTTTGGCAGTCGCTCGCGTGGCCCCACAGCCCGTGGGGCTGCGGGCTTTGCGGCGGCCGTCAGCCTGGGCGCCACCGGAGCCCAGGTGGCGCAACCACGCCAGCCTGCGAAGCATTTTCCGGTAGGGCCGCGGCTCTGGCGACAGCTCCCACGCCCGAAGAGCCAGGAGGGAAAGCCGTGCCTCATTGGAAAGCTCTTTGGCAGCCGCTCGCGTGAACGCCACAGCCCGTGGGGCTGCGGGCTTTGCGGCGGCCGTCAGGCTGGGCGACACCGGCGCCCACGTTGCGCCGCCTCGCCAGCCTGCGAAGCATTTTCCGGTAGGGCCGCGGCTCTGGCGACAGCTCCCTTGCCCGAAGAGCCAGGAGGGAAAGCCGTGCCTCGTTGGAAAGCTCTTTGGCAGCCGCTTGCGTGGCCCCACAGCCCGTGGGGCTGCGGGCTTTGCGGCGGCCGTCAGCCTCGGCGCCACCGACGCCCACGTGGGGCCGCTGCGCCAGCCTGCGAAGCATTTTCCGGTAGGGCCGCGTCTCTGGAGACAGCTCCCACGCCCGAACAGCCAGGAGGGAAAGCCGTGCCTCATTGGAAAGGTCTTTGGCAGTCGCCCGTGTGGCCCCACAGCCCGTGGGGTTGCGGGCTTTCCGGCGGCCGTCACCCTGGGCGACACCGGCGCCCACGTCGGGCCGCTGCGCCAGCCTGCAAAGCATTTTCCGGTAGGGCCGCAGCTCTGGCGACAGCTCCCATGCCCGAAGAGCCAGGAGGGAAAGCCGTGCCTCGTTGGAAAGCTCTTTGGCAGCCGCTCGCGTGGCCCCACAGCCCATGGGGCTGCGGGCTTTCCGGCGGCCGTCAGCCTGGGCGCCACCGGCGCCCACATGGCGCCGCTGCGCCAGCCTGCGAAGCATTTTCCGGTAGGGCTGCAGGTCTGGCGACAGCTCCCACGCCCGAAGAGCCAGGAGGGAAAGCCGTGCCTCATTGGAAAGCTCTTTGGCAGCCGCTCGCGTGGCCCCACAGCCCATGGGGCTGCGGGCTTTCCGGCGGCCGTCAGCCTCGGCGACACCGGCGCCCAGGTGAGGCCGCCGCGCCAGCCTGCAAAGAATTTTCCGGTAGGGCTGCGGCTCTGGCGACAGCTCCCACGCCCGAAGAGCCAGGAGCGAAATTCGTGCCTCATTGGAAAGCTCTTTGGCAGTCGCTCGTGTGGCCCCACAGCCCGTGGGGCTGCGGGCTTTCCGGCGGCCGTCAGCCTGGGCTACACCGGCGCCCACGTGGCGCCGCCGCGCCAGCCTGCGAAGCATTTTCCGGTAGGGCTGCGGCTCTGGCGACAGCTCCCACGCCCGAAGAGCCAGGAGGGAAAGCCGTGCCTCCTTGGAAAGCTCTTTGGCAGCCGCTCGCATGGCCCCACAGCCCGTGGGGCTGCGGGCTTTCCGGCGGCCGTCAGCCTGGGCGACACCTGTGCACACTGTGGGCCGCCGCTCAGCCTGCGAAGCATTTTCCGGTAGGTCCGCGTCTCTGGCAACAGCTCCCACGCCCGAAGAGGCAGAAGGGAAAGCCGTGCCTCGTTGGAAAGCTCTTTGGCAGCCGCTCGCATGGCCCCACAGCCCGTAGGGCTGCGGGATTTGCGGCGGCCGTCAGCCTCGTCGCCACCGGCGCCCACGTGGCGCCGCTGCGCCAGCCTGCGAAGCATTTTCCGGTAGGGCCGCGGCTCTGGCGACAGCTCCCACGGCCGAAGAGCCAGGAGGGAAAGCCGTGCCTCGTTGGAAAGCTCTTTGGCAGCCGCTCGCATGGCCCCACAGCCCGTGGGGCTGCGGGCTTTCCGGAGGCCGTCAGCCTCGGCGCCACCGGCGCCCACGTGGCGCCGCCGCGCCAGTCTGCGAAGCATTTTCCGGTAGGGCCGCGGCTCTGGCGACAGCTCCCACGGCCGAAGAGCCAGGAGGGAAAGCCGTGCCTCGTTGGAAAGCTCTTTAGCAGCCGCTCGCGTGGCCCCACAGCCCGTGGGGCTGCGGGCTTTGCTGCGGCTGTCAGCCTCGGCGCCACCGGCGCCCACGTGGCGCCGCCGCGCCAGCCTGCGAAGCATTTTCCGGTAGGGCCGCGGCTCTGGCGACAGCTCCCACGCCCGAAGAGCCAGGAGGGAAAGCCATGCCTCGTTGGAAAGCTCTTTGGCAGCCGCTCGCGTGGCCCCACAGCCCGTGGGGTTCCGGGCTTTGCGGCGGCTGTCAGCCTCAGCGCCACCGGCGTCCACATTGCGCCGCCGCGCCAGCCTGCGAAGCATTTTCCGGTAGGGCCGCGGCTCTGGCGACAGCTCCCACGCCTGAAGAGCCAGGAGGGAAAGCCGTGCCTCGTTGGAAAGCTCTTTGGCAGCCACTCGCGTGGCCCCACAGCCCGTGGGGCTGCGGGCTTTCCGGCAGCCGTCAGCCTCGGCGCCACCGGCGCCCACGTGGCGCCGCTGCGCCAGCCTGCGAAACATTTTCCAGTAGGGCCACAGCTCTGGCGACAGCTCCCACGCCCGAAGAGCCAGGAGGGAAAGCCGTGCCTCGTTGGAAAGCTCTTTGGCAGCCACTCGCGTGGCCCCACAGCCCGTGGGGCTGCGGGCTTTCCGACGGCCGTCAGCCTCAGCTCCTCCGGCGCCCAGGTGGGGCCGCCGCGCCAGCCTGCGAAGCATTTTCCGGTAGGGCCGCGGCTCTGGCGACAGCTCCCACGCCCGAAGAGCCAGGAGGGAAAGCCATGCCTCGTTGGAAAGTTCTTTGGCAGCCGCTCGCGTGGCCTCACAGCCCGTGGGACTGCGGGCTTTGCGGCGGCCGTCAGCCTCGGCTCCACCGGCGCCCACGTTGCGCCGCCGCGGCAGCCTGGGCAGCATTTTCTGGTAGGGCCGCGGCTCTGGCAACAGCTCCCACGCCCGAAGAGCCAGGAGGGAAAGCCGTGCCTCGTTGGAAAGCTCTTTGGCAGCCGCTCGCGTGGCCCCACAGCCCGTGGGGCTGCGGGCTTTGCGGCGGCCGTCAGCCTGGGCGCCACCGGCGCCCAGGTGGGGCCGCCGCACGAGCCTGCGAAGCATTTTCCGGTAGGGCCGCGTCTCTGGCAACAGCTCCCACGCCCGAAGAGCCAGGAGGGAAAGCCGTGCCTCGTTGGAAAGCTCTTTGGCAGCCGCTCGCGTGGCCCCACAGCCCGTGGGGCTGCGGGCTTTGCGGCGGCCGTCAGCCTGGGCGCCACCGGCGCCCAGGTGGGGCCGCCGCACGAGCCTGCGAAGCATTTTCCGGTAGGGCCGCGTCTCTGGCAACAGCTCCCACGCCCGAAGAGCCAGGAGGGAAAGCCGTGCCTCATTGGAAAGCTCTTTGGCAGTCGCTCGCGGGGCCCCACAGCCCGTTGGGCTGCGGGCTTTCCGGCGGCCGTCAGCCCCGGCGCCACCGGCGCCAACGAGGCGCGACCGCGCCAGCCTGCAAAGCATTTTCCGGTAGGTCTGCGGCTCTGGCGACAGCTCCCACGGCCGAAGAGCCAGGAGGGAAAGCCGTGCCTCGTTGGAAAGCTCTTTGGCAGCCGCTCGCGTGGCCCCACAGCCCACGGGGCTGCGGGCTTTCCGGCGGCCGTCAGCCTCGGCGCCACTGGCGCCCACGTCGGGCCGCCGCGCCAGCCTGCGAAGCATTTTCCGGTAGGGCCGCGTCTCTGGCGACAGCTCCCATGCCCGAAGAGCCAGGAGGGAAAGCCGTGCCTCGTTGGAAAGCTCTTTGGCAGCCGCTCGCGTGGCCCCACAGCCCGTGGGGCTGCGGGCTTTGCGGCGGCCGTCAGCCTTGGAGACACCGGCGCCCAGGTGGGGCCGCCGCGCCAGCCTGCGAAGCATTTTCCGGTAGGGCCGCGGCTCTGGCGACAGCTCCCACGCCCGAAGAGCCAGGAGGGAAAGCCGTGCCTCGTTGGAAAGCTCTTTGGCAGCCGGTCGCGTGGCCCCACAGCCCCTGGGGCTGCGGGCTTTGCGGCAGCCGTCAACCTGGGCGACACCGGCGCCCACGTGGGGCCGCCGCGCCAGCCTGCAAAGAATTTTCCGGTAGGGCCGCGGCTCTGGCGACAGCTCCCACGCCCGAAGAGCCAGGAGGGAAAGCCGTGCCTCGTTGGAAAGCTCTTTGGCAGCCGCTCGCGTGGCCCCACAGCCCGTGGGGCTGCGGGCTTTCCGGCGGCCGTCAGCCTGGGCGACACCTGTGCACACTGTGGGCCGCCGCTCAGCCTGCGAAGCATTTTCCGGTAGGTCCGCGTCTCTGGCGACAGCTCCCACGCCCGAAGAGCCAGAAGGGAAAGCCGTGCCTCGTTGGAAAGCTCTTTGGCAGCCGCTCGCGTTCCCCACAGCCCGTGGGGCTGCGGGCTTTGCGGCGGCCGTCAGCCTCGGCGCCACCGGCGCCCACATTGCGCCGCTGCGCCAGCCTGCGAAGCATTTTCCGGTAGGGCCGCGGCTCTGGCGACAGCTCCCACGGCCGAAGAGCCAGGAGGGAAAGCCGTGCCTCGTTGGAAAGCTCTTTGGCAGCCGTTCGCGTGGTCCCACAGCCCGTGGGGCTGCGGGCTTTCCGGCGGCCGTCAGCCTGGGCGACACCGGCGCCCACGTTGCGCCGCCGCGCCAGCCTGCGAAGCATTTTCCGGAAGGGCCGCGGCTCTGGCGACAGCTCCCACGCCCGAAGAGCCAGGAGGGAAAGCCGTGCCTCGTTGGAAAGCTCTTTGGCAGCCGATCGCGTGGCCCCACAGCCCGTGGGGATGCGGGCTTTGCGGCGGGCGTCAGCCTCGTCGCCACCAGCGCCCACGTGGGGCCGCCGCGCCAGCCTGCGAAGCATTTTCCGGTAGGGCCGCGGCTCTGGCGACAGCTCCCACGCCCGAAGATCCAGGAGGGAAAGCCGTGCCTCGTTGGAAAGATCTTTGGCAGCCGCTCGCGTGGCCCCACAGCCCGTGGGGCTGCGGGCTTTGCGGCGGCCGTCAGCCTCGGGGCCACCGGCGCCCACGTGGCGCCGCCGCGCTAGCCTGTGAAGAATTTTCCAGTAGGGCCGCAGCTCTGGCGACAGCTCCCACACCCAAAAAGCCAGGAGGGAAAGCCGTGCCTCGTTGGAAAGCTCTTTGGCAGGCGCTCGCGTGGCCCCACAGCCCGTGGGGCTGCGGGCTTTCCGGCGGCCATCAGCCTCAACGCCACCGGCTCCCACGTGTGGCCGCTGCGCCAGCCTGCGAAGCATTTTCCGGTAGGGCCGCGGCTCTGGCGACAGCTCCCACGCCCGAAGAGCCAGGAGGGAAAGCCGTGCCTCGTTGGAAAGCTCTTTGGCAGCCACTCGTGTGGCCCCACAGCCCGTGGGGCTGCGGGCTTTGCGGCGGCCGTCAGCCTCGGCGACACCGGCGCTCACGTGGCGCCGCCGCGCCAGCCTGTGAAGCATTTTCCGGTAGGTCTGCGGCTCTGGCGACAGCTCCCACGCCCGAAGAGCCAGGAGGGAAAGCCGTGCCTCGTTGGAAAGCTCTTTGGCAGCCGTTCGCGTGGCCCCACAGCCCGTGGGGCTGCGGGCTTTCAGGCGGCCGTCAGCCACGGCGCCACCGGCGCCCACGTGGCGCCGCCGCGCCAGCATGTGACGCATTTTCCGGTAGGGCCGCGGCTCTGGCGACAGCTTCCACGGGCTAAGAGCCAGGAGGGAAAGCCGTGCCTCGTTGGAAAGCTCTTTGGCAGCCGCTCGCGTGGCCCCACAGCCCGTGGGGCTGCGGGCTTTCCGGCGGCCGTCAGCCTTGGCGACACCGGCGCCCAGGTGGGGCCGCCGCGCCAGCCTGCGAAGCATTTTCCGGTAGGGCCGCGTCTCTGGCGACAGCTCCCACGCCCGAAGAGCCAGGAGGGAAAGCCGTGCCTCGTTGGAAAGCTCTTTGGCAGCCGCTCGCGTGGCCCCACAGCCCGTGGGGCTGCGTGCTTTGCGGCGGCTGTCAGCCTCGGCGCCACCGGCGCCCATTTGGCGCCGCCGCGCTAGCCTGCGAAGAATTTTCCGGTAGGGCCACAGCTCTGGCGACAGCTCCCACGCCCGAAGAGCCAGGAGGGTAAGCCGTGCCTCGTTGGAAAGATCTTTGGCAGCCGCTCGCGTGGCCCCACAGCCCGTGGGGCTGCGGGCTTTCCGGCGGCCGTCAGCCTCAGTGCCACCGGCGGCCAGGTGGGGCCGCTGTGCCAGCCTGCGAAGCATTTTCCGGTAGGGCCGCGGCTCTGGCGACAGCTCCCACGCCCGAAGAGCCAGGAGGGAAAGCCGTGCCTCGTTGGAAAGCTCTTTGGCAGCCGCTCACGTGGCCCCACAGCCCCTGGGGCTGCGGGCTTTGCGGCATCCGTCAACCTGGGCGACACCGGCGCCCAGGTGGGGCCGCCGCGCCAGCCTGCAAAGAATTTTCCGGTAGGGCCGCGGCTCTGGCGACAGCTCCCACGCCCGAAGAGCCAGGAGGGAAAGCCGTGCCTCGTTGGAAAGCTCTTTGGCAGCCGCTCGCGTGGCCCCACAGCCCGTGGGGCTGCGTGCTTTCCGGCGGCCCTCAGCCTGGGCGACACCTGTGCACACTGGGGGCCGCCGCTCAGCCTGCGAAGCATTTTCCGGTAGGGCCGCGTCTCTGGCGACAGCTCCCACGCCCGAAGAGCCAGAAGGGAAAGCCGTGCCTCGTTGGAAAGCTCTTTGGCAGCCGCTCGCGTGGCCCCACAGCCCGTGGGGCTGCGGGCTTTGCGGCGGCCGTCAGCCTCGGCGCCACCGGCGCCCACATTGCGCCGCCGCGCCAGCCTGCGAAGCATTTTCCGGTAGGGCCGCGGCTCTGGCGACAGCTCCCACGGCCGAAGAGCCAGGAGGGAAAGCCGTGCCTCGTTGGAAAGCTCTTTGGCAGTCGTTCGCGTGGTCCCACAGCCCGTAGGGCTGCGGGCTTTCAGGCGGCCGTCAGCCTGGGCGACACCGGCGCCCACCTTGCGCCGCCGCGCCAGCCTGCGAAGCATTTTCCGGAAGGGCCGCGGCTCTGGCGACAGCTCCCACGCCCGAAGAGCCAGGAGGGAAAGCCGTGCCTCGTTGGAAAGCTCTTTGGCAGCCGATCGCGTGGCCCCACAGCCCGTGGGGATGCGGGCTTTGCGGCGGGCGTCAGCCTCGTCGCCACCAGCGCCCACGTGGGGCCGCCGCGCCAGCCTGCGAAGCATTTTCCGGTAGGGCCGCGGCTCTGGCGACAGCTCCCACGCCCGAAGAGCCAGGAGGGAAAGCCGTGCCTCGTTGGAAAGCTCTTTGGCAGTCGCTCACGTGGCCCCACAGCCTGTGGGGCTGCGGGCTTTGCGGCGGCCGTCAGCCTCGGCACCGTCGGCGCCCACGTCGGGCCGCCGCGCCAGCCTGCGAAGCATTTTCCGGTAGGGCCGCGGCTCTGGCGACAGCTCCCACGCCCGAAGAGCCAGGAGGGAAAGCCGTGCCTCGTTGGAAAGCTCTTTGGCAGCCGCTCGCGTGGCCCCACAGCCCGTGGGGCTGCGGGCTTTGCGGCGGCCGTCAGCCTCAGCGCCACCGGCGCCCACTTTGCCCCACCGCGCCAGCGTGCGAAGCATTTTCCGGTAAAGCTGCGGCTCGGGCGACAGCTCCCACGCCCGAAGAGCCAGGAGGGAAAGCCGTGCCTCGTTGCAAAGCTCTTTGGCAGACGCTTGCGTGGCCCCACAGCCCACGGGGCTGCGGGCTTTGCGGCGACCGTCAGCCTCGGCGCCACCGGGGCCCACTTTGCTCCACCGCGCCAGCCTGTGAAGCATTTTCCGGTAGGGCCGCGTCTCTGGCGACAGCTCCCACGTCCGAAGAGCCAGGAGGGAAAGCCGTGCCTCGTTGGAAAGCTCTTTGGCAGCCACTCGCGTGGCCCCACAGCCCGTGGGGCTGCGGGCTTTCCGGCGGCCGTCAGCCTCGGCGCCACCGGAGCCCACGTCGCGCCGCCGCGCCAGCCTGCGAAGCACTTTCCGGTAGGGCTGCAGCTCTGGCGACAGCTCCCACGCCCGAAGAGCCAGGAGGGAAAGCCGTGCCTCGTTGGAAAGCTCTTTGGCAGCCGCTCGCGTGGCCCCACAGCCCGTGGGGCTGCGGGCTTTGCGGCGGCCGTCAGCCTCGGCGCCACCGGCGCCCACGTGGGGCCGCCGCGCCAGCCTGCGAAGCATTTTCCGGTAGGGCCGCGGCTCTGGCGACAGCTCCCACACCCGAAGAGCCAGGAGGGAAAGCCGTGCCTCGTTGGAAAGCTCTTTGGCAGCCGCTCGCGTGGCCCCACAGCCCGTGGGGCTGCGGGCTTTGCGGCGGCCGTCAGCCTCGGCGCCACCGGCGCCCACATTGCGCCGCCACGCCAGCCTGCGAAGCATTTTCCGGTAGGGCCGCGGCTCTGGCGACAGCTCCCACGCCCGAAGAGCCAGGAGGGAAAGCCGTGCCTCGTTGGAAAGCTCTTTGGCAGCCGATCGCGTGGCCCCACAGCCCGTGGGGATGCGGGCTTTGCGGCGGGCGTCAGCCTCGTCGCCACCAGCGCCCACGTGGGGCCGCCGCGCCAGCCTGCGAAGCATTTTCCGGTAGGGCCGCGGCTCTGGCGACAGCTCCCACGCCCGAAGAGCCAGGAGGGAAAGCCGTGCCTCGTTGGAAAGCTCTTTGGCAGTCGCTCACGTGGCCCCACAGCCTGTGGGGCTGCGGGCTTTGCGGCGGCCGTCAGCCTCGGCACCGTCGGCGCCCACGTCGGGCCGCCGCGCCAGCCTGCGAAGCATTTTCCGGTAGGGCCGCGGCTCTGGCGACAGCTCCCACGCCCGAAGAGCCAGGAGGGAAAGCCGTGCCTCGTTGGAAAGCTCTTTGGCAGCCGCTCGCGTGGCCCCACAGCCCGTGGGGCTGCGGGCTTTGCGGCGGCCGTCAGCCTCAGCGCCACCGGCGCCGACTTTGCCCCACCGCGCCAGCGTGCGAAGCATTTTCCGGTAAAGCTGCGGCTCGGGCGACAGCTCCCACGCCCGAAGAGCCAGGAGGGAAAGCCGTGCCTCGTTGCAAAGCTCTTTGGCAGACGCTCGCGTGGCCCCACAGCCCACGGGGCTGCGGGCTTTGCGGCGACCGTCAGCCTCGGCGCCACCGGCGCCCACTTTGCTCCACCGCGCCAGCCTGCGAAGCATTTTCCGGTAGGGCCGCGTCTCTGGCGACAGCTCCCACGCCCGAAGAGCCAGGAGGGAAAGCCGTGCCTCGTTGGAAAGCTCTTTGGCAGCCACTCGCGTGGCCCCACAGCCCGTGGGGCTGCGGGCTTTGCGGCGGCCGTCAGCCTCGGCGCCACCGGCGCCCACGTGGCGCCGCCGCGCCAGCCTGCGAAGCACTTTCCGGTAGGGCTGCAGCTCTGGCGACAGCTCCCACCCCCGAAGAGCCAGGAGGGAAAGCTGTGCCTCGTTGGAAAGCTCTTTGGCAGCCGCTCGCGTGGCCCCACAGCCCGTGGGGCTGCGGGCTTTGCGGCGGCCGTCAGCCTCGGCGCCACCGGCGCCCACGTGGGGCCGCCGCGCCAGCCTGCGAAGCATTTTCCGGTAGGGCCGCGGCTCTGGCGACAGCTCCCACGCCCGAAGAGCCAGGAGGGAAAGCCGTGCCTCGTTGGAAAGCTCTTTGGCAGCCGCTCGCGTGGCCCCACAGCCCATGGGGCTGCGGGCTTTGCGGCGGCCGTAAGCCTCAGTGCCACCGGCGCCCACGTTGCGCCGCCGCGCCAGCCTGCGAAGCATTTTCCGGTAGGGCCGCGGCTCTGGCGACAGCTCCCACGCCCGAAGAGCCAGGAGGGAAAGCCGTGCCTCGTTGGAAAGCTCTTTGGCAGCCGCTCGCGTGGCCCCACAGCCCGTGGGGCTGCGGGCTTTGCGGCAGCCGGCAGCCTCGGCACCACTGGCACCCACGTGGGGCCGCTGCGCCAGCCTGCAAAGCATTTTCCGGTAGGGCCGCGGCTCTAGCGACTGCTCCCACGCCCGAAGAGCCAGGAGGGAAAGCCGTGCCTCGTTGGAAAGCTCTTTGGCAGCCACTCGCGTGGCCCCACAGCCCGTGGGGCTGCGTGCTTTGCGGCGGCTGTCAGCCTCGGCGCCACCGGCGCCCACGTGGCGCGACCGCGCCAGCCTGCAAAGAATTTTCCGGTAGGGCCGCGGCTCTGGCGACAGCTCCCACACCAGAAGAGCCAGGAGGGAAAGCCATGCCTCGTTGGAAAGCTCTTTGGCAGCCGCTCGCGTGGCCCCACAGCCCGTGGGGCTGCGGGCTTTCCGGCGGCCGTCAGCCGCGGCGCCACCGGCGCCCACGTGGCGCCGCCGCGCCAGCCTGCGAAGCATTTTCCGGTAGGGCCGCGTCTCGGGTGACAGCTCCCACGCCCGAAGAGCCAGGAGGGAAAGCCGTGCCTCGTTGGAAAGCTCTTTGGCAGCCGCTCGCGTGGCCCCACAGCCCATGGGGCTGCGGGCTTTGCGGCGGCCGTAAGCCTCAGTGCCACCGGCGCCCACGTTGCGCCGCCGCGCCAGCCTGCGAAGCATTTTCCGGTAGGGCCGCGGCTCTGAGGACAGCTCCCACGGCCGAAGAGCCAGGAGGGAAAGCCGTGCCTCGTTGGAAAGCTCTTTGGCAGGCGCTCGCCTGGCCCCACAGCCCGTGGGGCTGCGGGCTTTGCGGCAGCCGGCAGCCTCGGCGACACCGGCGCCCACGTGGCGCCGCCGCACCAGCCTGCGAAGCATTTTCCGGTAGGGCCGCAGCTCTGGCGACAGCTCCCACGCCCGAAGAGCCAGGAGGGAAAGCCGTGCCTCGTTGGAAAGCTCTTTGGCAGCCGCTCGCGTGGCCCCACAGCCCATGGGGCTGCGGGCTTTGCGGCGGCCGTAAGCCTCAGTGCCACCGGCGCCCACGTTGCGCCGCCGCGCCAGCCTGCGAAGAATTTTCCGGTAGGGCCGCGGCTCTGGGGACAGCTCCCACGCCCGAAGAGCCAGGAGGGAAAGCCATTCCTCGTTGGAAAGCTCTTTGGCAGCCGCTCGCGTGGCCCCACAGCCCGTGGGGCTGCGGGCTTTGCGGCGGCCGTCAGCCACGGCGCCATCGGCGCCCACGTCGGGCTGCCGCGCCAGCCTGCGAAGCATTTTCCGGTAGGGCCGCGGCTCTGGCGACAGCTCCCACGCCCGAAGAGCCAGGAGGGAAAGCCGTGCCTCGTTGGAAAGCTCTTTGGCAGCCGCTCGCGTGGCCCCACAGCCCGTGGGGCTGCGGGCTTTGCGGCGGCCGTCAGGCTCGGCTCCACCGGCGCCCACGTTGCGCCGCCGCGCCAGCCTGCGAAGCATTTTCCGGTAGGGCCGCGTCTCTGGCAACAGCTCCCACGCCCGAAGAGCCAGGAGGGAAAGCCGTGCCTCATTGGAAAGCTCTTTGGCAGTCGCTCGCGGGGCCCCACAGCCCGTGGGGCTGCGGGCTTTCCGGCGGCCGTCAGCCTCGGCGCCACCGGCGCCAACGAGGCGCGACCGCGCCAGCCTGCAAAGCATTTTCCGGTAGGTCTGCGGCTCTGGCGACAGCTCCCACGCCCGAAGAGCCAGGAGGGAAAGCCGTGCCTCGTTGGAAAGCTCTTTGGCAGCCGCTCGCGTGGCCCCACAGCCCGTGGGGCTGCGGGCTTTGCGGCGGCCGTCAGCCTCGGCGCCACTGGCGCCCACGTCGGGCCGCCGCGCCAGCCTGCGAAGCATTTTCCGGTAGGGCCGCGTCTCTGGCGACAGCTCCCATGCCCGAAGAGCCAGGAGGGAAAGCCGTACCTCGTTGGAAAGCTCTTTGGCAGTCGCTCGCGTGGCCCCACAGCCCGTGGGGCTGCGGGCTTTGCGGCGGCCGTCAGCCTTGGAGACACCGGCGCCCAGGTGGGGCCGCCGCGCCAGCCTGCGAAGCATTTTCCGGTAGGGCCGCGTCTCTGGCGACAGCTCCCACGGCCAAAGAGCCAGGAGGGAAAGCTGTGCCTCGTTGGAAAGCTCTTTGGCAGCCGGTCGCGTGGCCCCACAGCCCGTGGGGCTGCGGGCTTTGCGGCAGCCGTCAACCTGGGCGACACCGGCGCTCAGGTGGGGCCGCCGCGCCAGCCTGCAAAGAATTTTCCGGTAGGTCCGCGGCTCTGGCGACAGCTCCCACGGCCGAAGAGCCAGGAGGGAAATCCGTGCCTCGTTGGAAAGCTCTTTGGCAGCCGCTCGCGTGGCCCCACAGCCCGTGGGGCTGCGGGCTTTCCGGCGGCCATCAGCCTCAGCGCCACCGGCGCCCACGTTGCGCCGCCGCGCCAGCCTGCGAAGCATTTTCCGGTAGGGCCGCGGCTCTGGCGACAGCTCCCACGCCCGAAGAGCCAGGAGGGAAAGCCGTGCCTCGTTGGAAAGCTCTTTGGCAGTCGCTCGCATGGCCCCACAGCCCGTGGGGCTGCGGGCTTTACGGCGGCCGTCATTCTGGGCGACACCGGCGCCCACGTGGCGCCGCAGCGCCATCCTGCAAAGAATTTTCCGGTAGGGCCGCGTCTCTGGCGACAGCTCCCACGCCCGAAGAGCCAGGAGGGAAAGCCGTGTCTCGTTAGATAGCTCTGTGGCAGCCGCTCGCGTGGCCCCACAGCCCGTGGTGCTGCGGGCTTTGCGGCGGCCGTCAGCCTCGGCGCCATCGGCGCCCATGTCGGGCCGCCGCGCCAGCCTGCGAAGCATTTTCCGGTAGGGCCGCGTCTCTGGCGTCAGCTCCCACGGCCGAAGAGCCAGGAGGGAAAGCCGTGCCTCGTTGGAAAGCTCTTTGGCAGCCGCTCGCGTGGCCCCACAGCCCGTGGGGCTGCGGGCTTTGTGGCGGACGTCAGCCTGGGCGCCACCTGCGCCCACGTGGCGCCACCGCGCCAGCCTGCGATGCATTTTCCGGTAGGGCCACTGCTGTGGCGACAGCTCCCACGCCCGAAGAGCCAGGACGGAAAGCCGTGCCTCGTTGGAAAGCTCTTTGGCAGTCGCTCGTGTGGCCCCACAGCCCGTGGGGCTGCGGGCTTTCCGACGGCCGTCACCCTGGGCGACACCGGCGCCCACGTCGGGCCGCTGCGCCAGCCTGCAAAGCATTTTCCGGTAGGGCCGCGTCTCTGGCGACAGCTCGCACGCCCGAAGAGCCAGGAGGGAAAGCCGTGCCTCGTTGGAAAGCTCTTTGGCAGCCGCTCGCATGGCCCCACAGCCCGTGGGGCTGCGGGCTTTGCGGCGGCCGTCAGCCTCGGCGCCACCGGCGCCCACTTGGCGCCTCGCGCCAGCCTGCAAAGCATTTTCCGGTAGGGCTGCAGCTCTGGCGACAGCTCCCACGCCCGAAGAGCCAGGAGGGAAAGCCGTGCCTCGTTGGAAAGCTCTTTGGCAGCCGCTCGCGTGGCCCCACAGCCCGTGGGGCTGCGGGCTTTGCGGCGGCCGTCAGCCTCGGCGCCACCGGCGCCCACTTGGCGCCTCGCGCCAGCCTGCAAAGCATTTTCCGGTAGGGCCGTGGCTCTGGCGACAGCTCCCACGCCCGAAGAGCCAGGAGGGAAAGCCGTGCCTCGTTGGAAAGCTCTTTGGCAGCCGCTCGCGTGGCCCCACAGCCCATGGGGCTGCGGGCTTTGCGGCGGCCGTAAGCCTCAGTGCCACCGGCGCCCACGTTGCGCCGCCGCGCCAGCCTGCGAAGAATTTTCCGGTAGGGCCGCGGCTCTGGGGACAGCTCCCACGCCCGAAGAGCCAGGAGGGAAAGCCATTCCTCGTTGGAAAGCTCTTTGGCAGCCGCTCGCGTGGCCCCACAGCCCGTGGGGCTGCGGGCTTTGCGGCGGCCGTCAGCCACGGCGCCATCGGCGCCCACGTCGGGCTGCCGCGCCAGCCTGCGAAGCATTTTCCGGTAGGGCCGCGGCTCTGGCGACAGCTCCCACGCCCGAAGAGCCAGGAGGGAAAGCCGTGCCTCGTTGGAAAGCTCTTTGGCAGCCGCTCGCGTGGCCCCACAGCCCGTGGGGCTGCGGGCTTTGCGGCGGCCGTCAGGCTCGGCTCCACCGGCGCCCACGTTGCGCCGCCGCGCCAGCCTGCGAAGCATTTTCCGGTAGGGCCGCGTCTCTGGCAACAGCTCCCACGCCCGAAGAGCCAGGAGGGAAAGCCGTGCCTCATTGGAAAGCTCTTTGGCAGTCGCTCGCGGGGCCCCACAGCCCGTGGGGCTGCGGGCTTTCCGGCGGCCGTCAGCCTCGGCGCCACCGGCGCCAACGAGGCGCGACCGCGCCAGCCTGCAAAGCATTTTCCGGTAGGTCTGCGGCTCTGGCGACAGCTCCCACGCCCGAAGAGCCAGGAGGGAAAGCCGTGCCTCGTTGGAAAGCTCTTTGGCAGCCGCTCGCGTGGCCCCACAGCCCGTGGGGCTGCGGGCTTTGCGGCGGCCGTCAGCCTCGGCGCCACTGGCGCCCACGTCGGGCCGCCGCGCCAGCCTGCGAAGCATTTTCCGGTAGGGCCGCGTCTCTGGCGACAGCTCCCATGCCCGAAGAGCCAGGAGGGAAAGCCGTACCTCGTTGGAAAGCTCTTTGGCAGTCGCTCGCGTGGCCCCACAGCCCGTGGGGCTGCGGGCTTTGCGGCGGCCGTCAGCCTTGGAGACACCGGCGCCCAGGTGGGGCCGCCGCGCCAGCCTGCGAAGCATTTTCCGGTAGGGCCGCGTCTCTGGCGACAGCTCCCACGGCCAAAGAGCCAGGAGGGAAAGCTGTGCCTCGTTGGAAAGCTCTTTGGCAGCCGGTCGCGTGGCCCCACAGCCCGTGGGGCTGCGGGCTTTGCGGCAGCCGTCAACCTGGGCGACACCGGCGCTCAGGTGGGGCCGCCGCGCCAGCCTGCAAAGAATTTTCCGGTAGGTCCGCGGCTCTGGCGACAGCTCCCACGGCCGAAGAGCCAGGAGGGAAATCCGTGCCTCGTTGGAAAGCTCTTTGGCAGCCGCTCGCGTGGCCCCACAGCCCGTGGGGCTGCGGGCTTTCCGGCGGCCATCAGCCTCAGCGCCACCGGCGCCCACGTTGCGCCGCCGCGCCAGCCTGCGAAGCATTTTCCGGTAGGGCCGCGGCTCTGGCGACAGCTCCCACGCCCGAAGAGCCAGGAGGGAAAGCCGTGCCTCGTTGGAAAGCTCTTTGGCAGTCGCTCGCATGGCCCCACAGCCCGTGGGGCTGCGGGCTTTACGGCGGCCGTCATTCTGGGCGACACCGGCGCCCACGTGGCGCCGCAGCGCCATCCTGCAAAGAATTTTCCGGTAGGGCCGCGTCTCTGGCGACAGCTCCCACGCCCGAAGAGCCAGGAGGGAAAGCCGTGTCTCGTTAGATAGCTCTGTGGCAGCCGCTCGCGTGGCCCCACAGCCCGTGGTGCTGCGGGCTTTGCGGCGGCCGTCAGCCTCGGCGCCATCGGCGCCCATGTCGGGCCGCCGCGCCAGCCTGCGAAGCATTTTCCGGTAGGGCCGCGTCTCTGGCGTCAGCTCCCACGGCCGAAGAGCCAGGAGGGAAAGCCGTGCCTCGTTGGAAAGCTCTTTGGCAGCCGCTCGCGTGGCCCCACAGCCCGTGGGGCTGCGGGCTTTGTGGCGGACGTCAGCCTGGGCGCCACCTGCGCCCACGTGGCGCCACCGCGCCAGCCTGCGATGCATTTTCCGGTAGGGCCACTGCTGTGGCGACAGCTCCCACGCCCGAAGAGCCAGGACGGAAAGCCGTGCCTCGTTGGAAAGCTCTTTGGCAGTCGCTCGTGTGGCCCCACAGCCCGTGGGGCTGCGGGCTTTCCGACGGCCGTCACCCTGGGCGACACCGGCGCCCACGTCGGGCCGCTGCGCCAGCCTGCAAAGCATTTTCCGGTAGGGCCGCGTCTCTGGCGACAGCTCGCACGCCCGAAGAGCCAGGAGGGAAAGCCGTGCCTCGTTGGAAAGCTCTTTGGCAGTCGCTCGCATGGCCCCACAGCCCGTGGGGCTGCGGGCTTTACGGCGGCCGTCATTCTGGGCGACACCGGCGCCCACGTGGCGCCGCAGCGCCATCCTGCAAAGAATTTTCCGGTAGGGCCGCGTCTCTGGCGACAGCTCCCACGCCCGAAGAGCCAGGAGGGAAAGCCGTGTCTCGTTAGATAGCTCTGTGGCAGCCGCTCGCGTGGCCCCACAGCCCGTGGTGCTGCGGGCTTTGCGGCGGCCGTCAGCCTCGGCGCCATCGGCGCCCATGTCGGGCCGCCGCGCCAGCCTGCGAAGCATTTTCCGGTAGGGCCGCGTCTCTGGCGTCAGCTCCCACGGCCGAAGAGCCAGGAGGGAAAGCCGTGCCTCGTTGGAAAGCTCTTTGGCAGCCGCTCGCGTGGCCCCACAGCCCGTGGGGCTGCGGGCTTTGTGGCGGACGTCAGCCTGGGCGCCACCTGCGCCCACGTGGCGCCACCGCGCCAGCCTGCGATGCATTTTCCGGTAGGGCCACTGCTGTGGCGACAGCTCCCACGCCCGAAGAGCCAGGACGGAAAGCCGTGCCTCGTTGGAAAGCTCTTTGGCAGTCGCTCGTGTGGCCCCACAGCCCGTGGGGCTGCGGGCTTTCCGACGGCCGTCACCCTGGGCGACACCGGCGCCCACGTCGGGCCGCTGCGCCAGCCTGCAAAGCATTTTCCGGTAGGGCCGCGTCTCTGGCGACAGCTCGCACGCCCGAAGAGCCAGGAGGGAAAGCCGTGCCTCGTTGGAAAGCTCTTTGGCAGCCGCTCGCATGGCCCCACAGCCCGTGGGGCTGCGGGCTTTGCGGCGGCCGTCAGCCTCGGCGCCACCGGCGCCCACTTGGCGCCTCGCGCCAGCCTGCAAAGCATTTTCCGGTAGGGCTGCAGCTCTGGCGACAGCTCCCACGCCCGAAGAGCCAGGAGGGAAAGCCGTGCCTCGTTGGAAAGCTCTTTGGCAGCCGCTCGCGTGGCCCCACAGCCCGTGGGGCTGCGGGCTTTGCGGCGGCCGTCAGCCTCGGCGCCACCGGCGCCCACTTGGCGCCTCGCGCCAGCCTGCAAAGCATTTTCCGGTAGGGCCGTGGCTCTGGCGACAGCTCCCACGCCCGAAGAGCCAGGAGGGAAAGCCGTGCCTCGTTGGAAAGCTCTTTGGCAGCCGCTCGCGTGGCCCCACAGCCCGTGGGGCTGCGGGCTTTGCGGCGGCCGTTAGCCTCGGCGCCACCGGCGCCTACGTTGCGCCGCCGCGCCAGCCTGCGAAGCATTTTACGGTAGGGCCGCGGCTCTGGCGACAGCTCCCACGCCCGAAGAGCCAGGAGGAAAAGCCGTGCCTCGTTGGAAAGCTCTTTGGCAGCCGCTCGCGTGGCCCCACAGCCCGTGGGGCTGCGGGCTTTCCGGAGGCCGTTAGCCTCGGCGCCACCGGCGCCCACGTGGCGCCGCCGCGCTAGCCTGCGAAGCATTTTACGGTAGGGCCGCGGCTCTGGCGACAGCTCCCACGCCCGAAGAGCCAGGAGGAAAAGCCGTGCCTCGTTGGAAAGCTCTTTGGCAGCCGCTCGCGTGGCCCCACAGCCCGTGGGGCTGCGGGCTTTCCGGCGGCCGTCAGCCTCGGCGCCACCGGCGCCCACGTGGCGCCGCCGCGCTAGCCTGTGAAGAATTTTCCAGTAGGGCCGCAGCTCTGGCGACAGCTCCCACACCCAAAGAGTCAGGAGGGAAAGCCGTGCTTCGTTGGAAAGCTCTTTGGCAGCCGCTCGCGTGGCCCCACAGCCCGTGGGGCTGCGGGCTTTCCGGCGGCCGTCAGCCTCAGCGCCACCGGCTCCCACGTGTGGCCGCTGCGCCAGCCAGCGAAGCATTTTCCGGTAGGGCCGCGGCTCTGGCGACAGCTCCCACGCCCGAAGAGCCAGGAGGGAAAGCCGTGCCTTGTTGGAAAGCTCTTTGGCAGCCACTCGCGTGGCCCCACAGCCCGTGGGGCTGCGGGCTTTGCGGCGGCCGTCAGCCTCGGCGCCACCGGCGCTCACGTGGCGCCTCGCGCCAGCCTGCAAAGCATTTTCCGGTAGGGCTGCAGCTCTGGCGACAGCTCCCACGCCTGAAGAGCCAGGAGGGAAAGCCGTGCCTCGTTGGAAAGATATTTGGCAGCCGCTCGCGTGGCCCCACAGCCCGTGGGGCTGCGGGCTTTGCGGCGGCCGTCAGCCTCAGCGCCTCCGGCGCCCACGTGGCGCCGCTGCGCCAGCCTGCAAAGCATTTTCCGGTAGGGCCGTGGCTCTGGCGACAGCTCCCACGCCCGAAGAGCCAGGAGGGAAAGCCGTGCCTCGTTGGAAAGCTCTTTGGCAGCCGCTCGCATGGCCCCACAGCCCGTGGGGCTGCGAGCTTTCCGGCGGCCGTCAGCCTCGGGGCCACCGGCGCCCAGGTGGGGCCGCCGCGCCAGCCTGTGAAGCATTTTCCGGTAGGTCTGCGGCTCTGGCGACAGCTCCCACGCCCGAAGAGCCAGGAGGGAAAGACGTACCTCGTTGGAAAGCTCTTTGGCAGCCACTCGCGTGGCCCCACAGCCCGTGGGGCTGCGGGCTTTCCGGCGGCCGTCATCCTCGGCGCCACCGGCGCCCACGTTGCGCCGCCGCGCCAGCCTGCGAAGCATTTTCCGGTAGGGCCGCGGCTCTGACGACAGCTCCCACGGCCGAAGAGCCAGGAGGGAAAGCCGTGCCTCGTTGGAAAGCTCTTTGGCAGCCGCTCGCGTGGCCCCACAGCCCGTGGGGCTGCGGGCTTTGCGGCGGCCGTCAGCCTCGGCTCCACCAGCGCCCACGTGGGGCCGCCGCGCCAGCCTGCGAAGCATTTTCCGGTAGGGCCGCGTCTCTGGCGACAGCTCCCACGCCCGAAGAGCCAGGAGGGAAAGCCGTGCCTCGTTGGAAAGCTCTTTGGCAGCCGCTCGCGTGGCCCCACAGCCCGTGGGGCTGCGGGCTTTGCGGCGGCCGTCTGCCTCGGCGCCACCGTCGCCCACATGGCGCCGCCGCGCCAGCCTGCGAAGCATTTTCCGGTAGGGCTGCAGCTCTGGCGACAGCTCCCACGCCCGAAGAGCCAGGAGGGAAAGCCGTGCCTCGTTGGAAAGCTCTTTGGCAGCCGCTCACGTGGCCCCACAGCCCGTGGGGCTGCGGGCTTTGCGGCGGCCGTCAGCCTCGGTGCCATCGGCGCCCAGGTGGCGCCGCCGCGCCAGCCTGCGAAGCATTTTCCGGTAGGGCTGCAGCTCTGGTGACAGCTCCCACGCCCGAAGAGCCAGGAGGGAAAGCCGTGCCTCGTTGGAAAGCTCTTTGGCAGCCGCTCGCGTGGCCCCACAGCCTGTGGGGCTGCGGGCTTTCCGGCGGCCGTCAGCCTGCGCGCCACCGGCGCCCACGTTGCGCCGCTGCGCCAGCCTGCAAAGCATTTTCCGGTAGGGCCGCGGCTCTGGCGACAGCTCCCACGCCCGAAGAGTCAGGAGGGAAAGCCATGCCTCGTTGGAAAGCTCTTTGGCAGCCGCTCGCGTGGCCCCACAGCCCGTGGGGCTGCGGGCTTTGCGGCGGCCGTTAGCCTCGGCGCCACCGGCGTCCACGTCGGGCCGCCGCGCCAACCTGCAAAGCATTTTCCGGTAGGGCCGCGGCTCTGGCGACAGCTCCCACGCCCGAAGAGCCAGGAGGGAAAGCCGTGCCTCGTTGGAAAGCTCTTTGGCAGCCGCTCGCGTGGCCCCACAGCCCGTGGGGCTGCGGGCTTTGCGGCGGCCGTCAGCCTCAGCGCCACCGGCGCCCACGTGGCGCCACCGCGCCAGCCTGCGAAGCATTTTCCGGTAGGGCCGCGTCTCTGGCGACAGCTCCCATGCCCGAAGAGCCAGGAGGGAAAGCCGTGCCTCGTTGGAAAGCTCTTTGGCAGCCGCTCGCATGGCCCCACAGCCCGTGGGTCTGCGGGCTTTGCGGCAGCCGTCAGCCTCGGCGCCACTGGCACCCACGTGGGGCCGCTGCGCCAGCCTGCGAAGCATTTTCCGGTAGGGCCGCAGCTCTGGCTACAGCTCCCACGCCGGAAGAGCCAGGAGGGAAAGCCGTGCCTCGTTGGAAAGCTCTTTGGCAGCCGCTCGCATGGCCCCACAGCCCGTGTGGCTGCGGGCTTTGCGGCGGCCGTCAGACTCGGCCCCACCGGCGCCCACGTGGCGCAGCCGCGCTAGCCTGTGAAGAATTTTCCAGTAGGGCGGCAGCTCTGGCGACAGCTCCCACGCCCGAAGAGCCAGGAGGGAAAGCCGTGCCTCGTTGGAAAGCTCTTTGGCAGCCGCTCGCGTGGCCCCACAGCCCGTGGGGCTGCGGGCTTTCCGGCGGCCGTCAGCCTCAGCGCCACCGGCTCCCACGTGTGGCCGCTGCGCCAGCCTGCGAAGCATTTTCCGGTAGGGCCGCGTCTCTGGCGACAGCTCCCACGCCCGAAGAGCCAGGAGGGAAAGCCATGCCTCGTTGGAAAGCTCTTTGGCAGCCACTCGCATGGCCCCACAGCCCGTGGGGCTGTGGGCTTTCCGGCGGCCGTCAGCCTGGGCGCCACCGGCGCTCACGTGGCGCCGCCGCGCCAGCCTGCGAAGCATTTTCCGGTAGGTCTGCGGCTCTGGCGACAGCTCCCACGCCCGAAGAGCCAGGAGGGAAAGCCGTGCCTCGTTGGAAAGCTCTTTGGCAGCCGCTCGCATGGCCCCACAGCCCGTGGGGCTGCGGGCTTTCCGGCGGCCGTCAGCCTCGGCCCCACCGGCGCCCACGTGGCTCCGCCGCGCCAGCCTGCGAAGCATTTTCCGGTAGGGCCGCGGCTCTGACGACAGCTCCCACGCCCGAAGAGCCAGGAGGGAAAGCCGTGCCTTGTTGGAAAGCTCTTTGGCAGCCCCTCGCATGGCCCCACAGCCCGTGGTGCTGCGGGCTTTCAGGCGGCCGTCAGCCACGGCGCCACCGGCGCCCACGTGGCGCCGCCGCGCCAGCCTGCGACGCATTTTCCGGTAGGGCCGCGGCTCTGGCGACAGCTCCCACGCCCGAAGAGCCAGGAGGGAAAGCCGTGCCTCGTTGGAAAGATCTTTAGCAGCCACTGGCGTGGCCCCACAGCCCGTAGGGCTGCGGACTTTGCGGCGGCCGTCAGCCTGCGCGCCACCGTCGACCACGTGGCGCCGCCGCGCCAGCCTGCAAAGCATTTTCCGTTAGGGCTGCAGCTCTGGCGACAGCTCCCACGCCGGAAGAGCCAGGAGGGAAAGCCGTGCCTCGTTGGAAAGCTCTTTGGCAGCCGCTCGCGTGGCCGCACAGCCCGTGGGGCTGCAGGCTTTGCGGCGGCCATCACCCTCGGCGCCACCGGCGCCCACATGGCGCTGCTGCACCAGGCTGCGAAGCATTTTCCGGTAGGGCCGCGTCTCTGGCGACAGCTCCCACGCCCGAAGAGCCAGGAGGGAAAGCCGTGCCTCGTTGGAAAGCTCTTTGGCAGCCGCTCGCGTGGCCCCACAGCCCATGGGGCTGCGGGCTTTCCGGCGGCCGTCAGCCTGGGTGCCACTGGCACCCACGTGGGGCCGCTGCGCCAGCCTGCGAAGCATTTTCCGGTAGGGCCGCAGCTCTGGCTACAGCTCCCACGCCCGAAGAGCCAGGAGGGAAAGCCGTGCCTCGTTGGAAAGCTCTTTGGCAGCCGCTCGCATGGCCCCACAGCCCGTGGGGCTGCGGGCTTTGCGGCGGCTGTCAGCCTCGGCCCCACCGGCGCCCACGTGGCGCCGCCGCGCCAGCCTGCGAAGCATTTTCCGGTAGGGCCGCGGCTCTGGCGACAGCTCCCACGCCCGAAGAGCCAGGAGGGAAAGCCGTGCCTCGTTGGAAAGCTCTTTGGCAGCCGCTCGCATGGCCCCACAGCCCGTGGGGCTGCGGGTTTTGCGGCGGCCGTCTGCCTCGGCGCCACCGTCGCCCACATGGCGCCGCCGCGCCAGCCTGCGAAGCATTTTCCGGTAGGGCTGCAGCTCTGGCGACAGCTCCCACGCCCGAAGAGCCAGGAGGGAAAGCCGTGCCTCGTTGGAAAGCTCTTTGGCAGCCGCTCACGTGGCCCCACAGCCCGTGGGGCTGCGGGCTTTGCGGCGGCCGTCAGCCTCGGTGCCATCGGCGCCCAGGTGGCGCCGCCGCGCCAGCCTGCGAAGCATTTTCCGGTAGGGCAGCGGCTCTGGCGACAGCTTCCACGCCCGAAGAGCCAGGAGGGAAAGCCGTGCCTCGTTGGAAAGCTCTTTGGCAGCCGCTCACGTGGCCCCACAGCCTGTGGGGCTGCGGGCTTTCCGGCGGCCGTCAGCCTGCGCGCCACCGGCGCCCACGTTGCGCCGCTGCGCCAGCCTGCGAAGCATTTTCCGGTAGGGCCGCGGCTCTGGCGACAGCTCCCACGCCTGAAGAGTCAGGAGGGAAAGCCATGCCTCGTTGGAAAGCTCTTTGGCAGCCGCTCGCGTGGCCCCACAGCCCGTGGGGCTGCGGGCTTTGCGGCGGCCGTCTGCCTCGGCGCCACCGTCGCCCACATGGCGCCGCCGCGCCAGCCTGCGAAGCATTTTCCGGTAGGGCTGCAGCTCTGGCGACAGCTCCCACGCCCGAAGAGCCAGGAGGGAAAGCCGTGCCTCGTTGGAAAGCTCTTTGGCAGCCGCTCGCGTGGCCCCACAGCCCGTGGGGCTGCGGGCTTTGCGGCGGCCGTTAGCCTCGGCGCCGCCGGCGTCCACGTCGGGCCGCCGCGCCAACCTGCAAAGCATTTTCCGGTAGGGCCGCGGCTCTGGCGACAGCTCCCACGCCCGAAGAGCCAGGAGGGAAAGCCGTGCCTCGTTGGACAGCTCTTTGGCAGCCGCTCGCGTGGCCCCACAGCCCGTGGGGCTGCGGGCTTTCCGGCGGCCGTCAGCCTCAGCGCCACCGGCGCCCACGTGGCGCCACCGCGCCAGCCTGCGAAGCATTTTCCGGTAGGGCCGCGTCTCTGGCGACAGCTCCCATGCCCGAAGAGCCAGGAGGGAAAGCCGTGCCTCGTTGGAAAGCTCTTTGGCAGCCGCTCGCATGGCCCCACAGCCCGTGGGGCTGCGGGCTTTGCGGCGGCCGTCAGCCTCGGCCCCACCGGCGCCCACGTGGCGCAGCCGCGCTAGCCTGTGAAGAATTTTCCAGTAGGGCGGCAGCTCTGGCGACAGCTCCCACGCCCGAAGAGCCAGGAGGGAAAGCCGTGCCTCGTTGGAAAGCTCTTTGGCAGCCGCTCGCGTGGCCCCACAGCCCGTGGGGCTGCGGGCTTTCCGGCGGCCGTCAGCCTCAGCGCCACCGGCTCCCACGTGTGGCCGCTGCGCCAGCCTGCGAAGCATTTTCCGGTAGGGCCGCGTCTCTGGCGACAGCTCCCACGCCCGAAGAGCCAGGAGGGAAAGCCATGCCTCGTTGGAAAGCTCTTTGGCAGCCGCTCACGTGGCCCCACAGCCCGTGGGGCTGCGGGGTTTGCGGCGGCCGTCAGCCTCGGTGCCATCGGCGCCCAGGTGGGGCCGCCGCGCCAGCCTGCGAAGCATTTTCCGGTAGGGCCGCGTCTCTGGCGACAGCTCCCACGCCCGAAGAGCCAGGAGGGAAAGCCGTGCCTCGTTGGAAAGCTCTTTGGCAGCCACTCGCATGGCCCCACAGCCCGTGGGGCTGTGGGCTTTCCGGCGGCCGTCAGCCTGGGCGCCACCGGCGCTCACGTGGCGCCGCCGCGCCAGCCTGCGAAGCATTTTCCGGTAGGTCTGCGGCTCTGGCGACAGCTCCCACGCCCGAAGAGCCAGGAGGGAAAGCCGTGCCTCGTTGGAAAGCTCTTTGGCAGCCGCTCGCGTGGCCCCACAGCCCGTGGGGCTGCGGGCTTTCCGGCGGCCGTCAGCCTCGGCGCCACCGGCGCCCACGTGGCTCCGCCGCGCCAGCCTGCAAAGCATTTTCCGGTAGGGCCGCGGCTCTGACGACAGCTCCCACGGCCGAAGAGCCAGGAGGGAAAGCCGTGCCTTGTTGGAAAGCTCTTTGGCAGCCGCTCGCATGGCCCCACAGCCCGTGGGGCTGCGGGCTTTCAGGCCGCCGTCAGCCACGGCGCCACCGGCGCCCACGTGGCGCCGCCGCGCCAGCCTGCGAAGCATTTTCCGGTAGGGCCGCGGCTCTGGCGACAGCTCCCACGCCCGAAGAGCCAGGAGGGAAAGCCGTGCCTCGTTGGAAAGCTCTTTGGCAGCCGCTCGCGTGGCCCCACAGCCCATGGGGCTGCGGGCTTTCCGGCGGCCGTCAGCCTGGGCGACACCGGCGCCTAGGTGGGGCCGCCGCGCCAGCCTGCGAAGCATTTTCCGGTAGGGCCGCGGCTCTGGCGACAGCTCCCACGCCCGAAGAGCCAGGAGGGAAAGCCGTGCCTTGTTGGAAAGCTCTTTGGCAGCCGCTCGCGTTGCCCCACAGCCCGTGGGGCTGCGGGCTTTGCGGCGGCCGTCTGCCTCGGCGCCACCGTCGCCCACATGGCGCCGCCGCGCCAGCCTGCGAAGCATTTTCCGGTAGGGCTGCAGCTCTGGCGACAGCTCCCACGCCCGAAGAGCCAGGAGGGAAAGCCGTGCCTCGTTGGAAAGCTCTTTGGCAGCCGCTCACGTGGCCCCACAGCCCGTGGGGCTGCGGGCTTTGCGGCGGCCGTCAGCCTCGGTGCCATCGGCGCCCACGTTGCGCCGCCGCGCCAGCCTGCGAAGCATTTTCCGGTAGGGCCGCGGCTCTGGCGACAGCTCCCACGCCCGAAGAGCCAGGAGGGAAAGCCGTGCCTCGTTGGAAAGCTCTTTGGCAGCCGCTCACGTGGCCCCACAGCCTGTGGGGCTGCGGGCTTTCCGGCGGCCGTCAGCCTCGGCGCCACCGTCGCCCACATGGCGCCGCCGCGCCAGCCTGCGAAGCATTTTCCGGTAGGGCTGCAGCTCTGGCGACAGCTCCCACGCCCGAAGAGCCAGGAGGGAAAGCCGTGCCTCGTTGGAAAGCTCTTTGGCAGCCGCTCACGTGGCCCCACAGCCCGTGGGGCTGCGGGCTTTGCGGCGGCCGTCAGCCTCGGTGCCATCGGCGCCCAGGTGGCGCCGCCGCGCCAGCCTGCGAAGCATTTTCCGGTAGGGCCGCGTCTCTGGCGACAGCTCCCACGCCCGAAGAGCCAGGAGGGAAAGCCGTGCCTCGTTGGAAAGCTCTTTGGCAGCCGCTCGCGTGGCCCCACAGCCTGTGGGGCTGCGGGCTTTCCGGCGGCCGTCAGCCTGCGCGCCACCGGCGCCCACGTTGCGCCGCCGCGCCAGCCTGCGAAGCATTTTCCGGTAGGGCCGCGGCTCTGGCGACAGCTCCCACGCCCGAAGAGTCAGGAGGGAAAGCCATGCCTCGTTGGAAAGCTCTTTGGCAGCCGCTCGCGTGGCCCCACAGCCCGTGGGGCTGCGGGCTTTGCGGCGGCCGTTAGCCTCGGCGCCACCGGCGTCCACGTCGGGCCGCCGCGCCAACCTGCAAAGCATTTTCCGGTAGGGCCGCGGCTCTGGCGACAGCTCCCACGCCCGAAGAGCCAGGAGGGAAAGCCGTGCCTCGTTGGAAAGCTCTTTGGCAGCCGCTCGCGTGGCCCCACAGCCCGTGGGGCTGCGGGCTTTCCGGCGGCCGTCAGCCTCAGCGCCACCGGCGCCCACGTGGCGCCACCGCGCCAGCCTGCGAAGCATTTTCCGGTAGGGCCGCGTCTCTGGCGACAGCTCCCATGCCCGAAGAGCCAGGAGGGAAAGCCGTGCCTCGTTGGAAAGCTCTTTGGCAGCCGCTCGCATGGCCCCACAGCCCGTGGGTCTGCGGGCTTTGCGGCAGCCGTCAGCCTCGGCGCCACTGGCACCCACGTGGGGCCGCTGCGCCAGCCTGCGAAGCATTTTCCGGTAGGGCCGCAGCTCTGGCTACAGCTCCCACGCCCGAAGAGCCAGGAGGGAAAGCCGTGCCTCGTTGGAAAGCTCTTTGGCAGCCGCTCGCATGGCCCCACAGCCCGTGGGGCTGCGGGCTTTGCGGCGGCCGTCAGCCTCGGCCCCACCGGCGCCCACGTGGCGCAGCCGCGCTAGCCTGTGAAGAATTTTCCAGTAGGGCGGCAGCTCTGGCGACAGCTCCCACGCCCGAAGAGCCAGGAGGGAAAGCCGTGCCTCGTTGGAAAGCTCTTTGGCAGCCGCTCGCGTGGCCCCACAGCCCGTGGGGCTGCGGGCTTTCCGGCGGCCGTCAGCCTCAGCGCCACCGGCTCACACGTGTGGCCGCTGCGCCAGCCTGCGAAGCATTTTCCGGTAGGGCCGCGTCTCTGGCGACAGCTCCCACGCCCGAAGAGCCAGGAGGGAAAGCCATGCCTCGTTGGAAAGCTCTTTGGCAGCCGCTCACGTGGCCCCACAGCCCGTGGGGCTGCGGGCTTTCCGGCGGCCGTCAGCCTCGGCGCCACCGGCGCCCACGTGGCGCCGCCGCGCCAGCCTGCGAAGCATTTTCCGGTAGGGCCGCGGCTCTGACGACAGCTCCCACGGCCGAAGAGCCAGGAGGGAAAGCCGTGCCTTGTTGGAAAGCTCTTTGGCAGCCGCTCGCATGGCCCCACAGCCCGTGGGGCTGCGGGCTTTCAGGCGGCCGTCAGCCACGGCGCCACCGGCGCCCACGTGGCGCCGCCGCGCCAGCCTGCGACGCATTTTCCGGTAGGGCCGCGGCTCTGGCGACAGCTCCCACGCCCGAAGAGCCAGGAGGGAAAGCCGTGCCTCGTTGGAAAGATCTTTGGCAGCCACTGGCGTGGCCCCACAGCCCGTAGGGCTGCGGGCTTTGCGGCGGCCGTCAGCCTGCGCGCCACCGTCGACCACGTGGCGCCGCCGCGCCAGCCTGCAAAGCATTTTCCGTTAGGGCTGCAGCTCTGGCGACAGCTCCCACGCCGGAAGAGCCAGGAGGGAAAGCCGTGCCTCGTTGGAAAGCTCTTTGGCAGCCGCTCGCGTGGCCCCACAGCCCATGGGGCTGCAGGCTTTGCGGCGGCCATCACCCTCGGCGCCACCGGCGCCCACATGGCGCTGCTGCACCAGGCTGCGAAGCATTTTCCGGTAGGGCCGCGTCTCTGGCGACAGCTCCCACGCCCGAAGAGCCAGGAGGGAAAGCCGTGCCTCGTTGGAAAGCTCTTTGGCAGCCGCTCGCGTGGCCCCACAGCCCATGGGGCTGCGGGCTTTGCGGCGGCCGTCAGCCTGGGCGCCACTGGCACCCACGTGGGGCCGCTGCGCCAGCCTGCGAAGCATTTTCCGGTAGGGCCGCAGCTCTGGCTACAGCTCCCACGCCCGAAGAGCCAGGAGGGAAAGCCGTGCCTCGTTGGAAAGCTCTTTGGCAGCCGCTCGCATGGCCCCACAGCCCGTGGGGCTGCGGGCTTTGCGGCGGCTGTCATGCTCGGCACCACCGGCGCCCACGTGGCGCCGCCGCGCCAGCCTGCGAAGCATTTTCCGGTAGGGCCGCGGCTCTGGCGACAGCTCCCACGCCCGAAGAGCCAGGAGGGAAAGCCGTGCCTCGTTGGAAAGCTCTTTGGCAGCCGCTCGCGTGGCCCCACAGCCCATGGGGCTGCGGGATTTCTGGCGGCCGTCAGCCTCGGCGACACCGGCGCCTAGGTGGGGCCGCCGCGCCAGCCTGCGAAGCATTTTCCGGTAGGGCCGCGGCTCTGGCGACAGCTCCCACGCCCGAAGAGCCAGGAGGGAAAGCCGTGCCTCGTTGGAAAGCTCTTTGGCAGCCGCTCGCGTGGCCCCACAGCCCGTGGGGCTGCGGGCTTTGCGGCGGCCGTCTGCCTCGGCGCCACCGTCGCCCACATGGCGCCGCCGCGCCAGCCTGCGAAGCATTTTCCGGTAGGGCTGCAGCTCTGGCGACAGCTCCCACGCCCGAAGAGCCAGGAGGGAAAGCCGTGCCTCGTTGGAAAGCTCTTTGGCAGCCGCTCGCGTGGCCCCACAGCCCGTGGGGCTGCGGGCTTTCCGGCGGCCGTCAGCCTCGGGGCCATCGGCGCCCAGGTGGGGCAGCCGCGCCAGCCTGCGAAGCATTTTCCGGTAGGGCCGCGTCTCTGGCGACAGCTCCCACGCCCGAAGAGCCAGGAGGGAAAGCCGTGCCTCGTTGGAAAGCTCTTTGGCAGCCACTCGCATGGCCCCACAGCCCGTGGGGCTGCGGGCTTTGCGGCGGCCGTCAGCCTCGGCGCCACCGGCGCCCACGTGGCGCCGCTGCGCCAGCCTGCGAAACATTTTCCGGTAGGGCCGCGGCTCTGGCGACAGCTCCCACGCCCGAAGAGCCAGGAGGGAAAGCCGTGCCTCGTTGGAAAGCTCTTTGACAGCCGCTCGCGTGGCCCCACAGCCCGTGGAGCTGCGGGCTTTCCGGAGGACTTCAGCCTAGGCGCCACCGGCGCCCACGTGGCGCCGCCGCGCTAGCCTGTGAAGAATTTTCCAGTTGGGCGGCAGCTCTGGCGACAGCTCCCACGCCCGAAGAGCCAGGAGGGAAAGCCGTGCCTCGTTGGAAAGCTCTTTGGCAGCCGCTCGCGTGGCCGCACAACCCGTGGGGCTGCGGGCTTTCCGGCGGACGTCAGCCTCAGCGCCACCGGCTCCCACGTGTGGCCGCTGCGCCAGCCTGCGAAGCATTTTCCGGTAGGGCCGCGGCTCTGGCGACAGCTCCCACGCCCGAAGAGTCAGGAGGGAAAGCCATGCCTCGTTGGAAAGCTCTTTGGCAGCCGCTCACGTGGCCCCACAGCCCGTGGGGCTGCGGGGTTTGTGGCGGCCATCAGCCTCGGTGCCATCGGCGCCCAGGTGGGGCCGCCGCGCCAGCCTGCGAAGCATTTTCCGGTAGGGCCGCGTCTCTGGCGACAGCTCCCACGGCCGAAGAGCCAGGAGGGAAAGCCGTGCCTCGTTGGAAAGCTCTTTGGCAGCCGCTCGCGTGGCCCCACAGCCCGTGGGGCTGCGGGCTTTCCGGCGGCCGTCAGCCTCGGCGCCACCGGCGCCCACGTTGCGCCGCCGCGCCAGCCTGCGAAGCATTTTCCGGTAGGGCCGCGGCTCTGACGACAGCTCCCACGCCCGAAGAGCCAGGAGGGAAAGCCGTGCCTTGTTGGAAAGCTCTTTGGCAGCCGCTCGCATGGCCCCACAGCCCGTGGGGCTGCGGGATTTGCGGCAGCCGTCAGCCACGGCGCCACCGGCGCCCACGTGGCGCCGCCGCGCCAGGCTGCGACGCATTTTTCGGTAGGGCCGCGGCTCTGGCGACAGCTCCCACGGCCGAAGAGCCAGGAGGGAAAGCCGTGCCTCGTTGGAAAGCTCTTTGGCAGCCGCTCGCGTGGCCCCACAGCCCGTGGGGCTGCGGGCTTTCCGGCGGCTGTCAGCCTCGGCGGCACCGGCGCCCATTTGGCGCCGCCGTGCCAGCCTGCGACGCATTTTCCGGTAGGGCCGCGGCTCTGGCGACAGCTCCCACGCCCGAAGAGCCAGGAGGGAAAGCCGTGCCTCGTTGGAAAGCTCTTTGGCAGCCGCTCGCGTGGCCCCACAGCAATTTGGGCTGCGGGATTTCCAGCGGCCATCAGCCTCGGCGCCACCGTCGCCCACATGGCGCTGCTGCACCAGGCTGCGAAGCATTTTCCGGTAGGGCCGCGGCTCTGGCCACAGCTCCCACGCCCGAAGAGCCAGGAGGGAAAGCCGTGCCTCGTTGGAAAGCTCTTTGGCAGCCACTCGCGTGGCCCCACAGCCCGTGGGTCTGCGGGCTTTGCGGCGGCCGTCAGCCTGGGCGCCACCGGCGTCCACGTCGGGCCGCCGCGCCAACCTGCGAAGCATTTTCCGGTAGGGCCGCGGCTCTGGCGACAGCTCCCACGCCCGAAGAGCCAGGAGGGAAAGCCGTGCCTCGTTGGAAAGCTCTTTGGCAGCCGCTCGCGTGGCCCCACAGCCCGTGGGGCTGCGGGCTTTGCGGCGGCCGTCAGCCTGGGCGACACCGGCGCCCAGGTGGGGCAGCCGCGCCAGCCTGCGAAGCATTTTCCGGTAGGGCCGCGGCTCTGGCTACAGCTCCCACGCCCGAAGAGCCAGGAGGGAAAGCCGTGCCTCGTTGGAAAGCTCTTTGGCAGCCACTCGCGTGGCCCCACAGCCCCTGGGGCTGCGGGCTTTGCGGCGGCCGTCAGCCTCGGCGCCATCGGCGCCCACGTGGCGCCGCCGCGCCAGCCTGCGAAGCATTTTCCGGTAGGGCCGCGTCTCTGGCGACAGCTCCCACGGCCGAAGAGCCAGGAGGGAAAGCCGTGCCTCGTCGGAAAGCTCTTTGGCAGCCACTCGCGTGGCCCCACAGCCCCTGGGGCTGCGGGCTTTCCGGCGGCCGTCAGCCTCGGGGCCACCGGCGCCCACGTGGCGCCGCCGCGCCAGCCTGCGAAGCATTTTCCGGTAGGGCCGCGGCTCTGGCGACAGCTCCCACGCCCGAAGAGCCAGGAGGGAAAGCCGTGCCTCGTTGGAAAGCTCTTTGGCAGCCACTCGCGTGGCCCCACAGCCCGTGGGGCTGCGGGCTTTCCGGCGGCCGTCAGCCTGGGCGACACCGGCGCCCAGGTGGGGCAGCCGCGCCAGCCTGCGAAGCATTTTCCGGTAGGGCCGCGTCTCTGGCGACAGCTCCCACGCCCGAAGAGCCAGGAGGGAAAGCCGTGCCTCGTTGGAAAACTCTTTGGCAGCCGCTCGCGTGGCCCCACAGCCCATGGGGCTGTGGGCTTTGCGGCGGCCATCAGCCTCGGCGCCACCGTCACCCACATGGCGCTGCTGCACCAGCCTGCAAAGCATTTTCCGGTAGGTCTGCGGCTCTGGCGACAGTTCCCACGCCCGAAGAGCCAGGAGGGAAAGCCGTGCCTCGTTGGAAAGCTCTTTGGCAGCCGCTCGCGTGGCCCCACAGCCCACGGGGCTGCGGGCTTTGCGGCGGCCGTCAGCCTCGGCGCCACCGGCGCCCACGTGGCGCCGCAGCGCCAGCCTGCGAAGCATGTTCCGGTAGGGCCGCGTCTCTGGCGACAGCTCCCACGCCCGAAGATCCAGGACGGAAAGCCGTGCCTCGTTGGAAAGCTCTTTGGCAGCCGCTCGCATGGCCCCACAGCCCGTGGGGCTGCGGGCTTTGCGGCGGCCGTCAGCCTCGGCGCCACCGGCGCCCACGTGGCGCCGCCGCGCCAGCCTGCGAAGCATTTTCCGGTAGGGCTGCAGCTCTGGCAACACCTCCCACGGCCGAAGAGCCAGGAGGGAAAGCCATGCCTCATTGGAAATCTCTTTGGCAGCCGCTCGCGTGGCCACACAGCCCGTGGGGCTGCGGGCTTTGCGGCGGCCGTCAGCCTGGGCGACACCGGCGCCCAGGTGGGGCAGCCGCGCCAGCCTGCGAAGCATTTTCCGGTAGGGCCGCGGCTTTGGTAACAGCTCCCACGCCCGAAGAGCCAGGAGGGAAAGCCGTGCCTCGTTGGAAAGCTCTTTGGCAGCCGCTCGCATGGCCCCACAGCCCGTGGGGCTGCGGGATTTCCGGCGGCCGTCAGCCTGGGTGACACCGGCGCCCATGTGGCACCGCCGCGCCAGCCTGCGAAGGATTTTCCGGTAGGTCTGCGGCTCTGGCGACAGCTCCCACGGCCGAAGAGCCAGGAGGGAAAGCCGTGCCTCGTTGGAAAGCTCTTTGGCAGCCGCTCGCGTGGCCCCACAGCCCCTGGGGCTGCGGGCTTTGCGGCGGCCGTCAGCCTGGGCGCCACCATTGCCCACGTGGCGCTGCCACGCCAGCCTGCGAAGCATTTTCCGGTAGGGCCGCGTCTCTGGCGACAGCTCCCACGCCCGAAGAGCCAGGAGGGAAAGCCGTGCCTCGTTGGAAAGCTGTTTGGCAGCCGCTCGCATGGCCCCACAGCCCGTGGGGCTGCGGGCTTTCTGGCGGCCGTCAGCCTGGGCGACACCGGCGCCCAGGTGGGGTAGCCGCGCCAGCCTGCGAAGCATTTTCCGGTCGGGCCGCGGCTCTGGCTACAGCTCCCACGCCCGAAGAGCCAGGAGGGAAAGCCGTGCCTTGTTGGAAAGTTCTTTGGCAGCCGCTCGCGTGGCCCCACAGCCCATGGGGCTGCGGGCTTTGCGGGGGCCATCAGCCTCGGCGCCACCATCACCCACATGCCGCTGCTGCACCAGCCTGCGAAGCATTTTCCGGTAGGGCTGCAGCTCTGGCGACAGCTCCCACGCCCGAAGAGCCAGGAGGGAAAGCCGTGCCTCATTGGAAAGCTCTTTGGCAGCCGCTCGCGTGGCCCCACAGCCCCTGGGGCTGCAGGCTTTGCGGCGGCCGTCAGCCTCGGCGACACCGGCGCCCAGGTGGGGCAGCCGCGCCAGCCTGCGAAGCATTTTCCGGTAGGGCTGCGGCTCAGGCGACAGCTCCCACGCCCGAAGAGCCAGGAGGGAAAGCCGTGCCTCGTTGGAAAGCTCTTTGGCAGCCACTCGCGTGGCCCCACAGCCCATGGGGCTGCGGGCTTTGCGGCGGCCGTCAGCCTGGGCGACTCCGGCGTCCATGTGGCGCCGCCGCGCCAGCCTGCGAAGCATTTTCCGGTAGGTCTGCGGCTCTGGCGACAGCTCCCACGGCCGAAGAGCCAGGAGGGAAAGCCGTGCCTCGTTGGAAAGCTCTTTGGCAGCCGCTCGCGTGGCCCCACAGCCCCTGGGGCTGCGGGCTTTGCGGCGGCCGTCAGCCTCAGCGCCACCGGCGCCCACGTGGCGCCGCCGCGCCAGCCTGCGAAGCATTTTCCGGTAGGGCCGCGGCTCTGGCGACAGCTCCCACGCCCGAAGAGCCAGGAGGGAAAGCCGTGCCTCATTGGAAAGCTCTTTGGCAGCCGCTCGCGTGGCCCCACAGCCCGTGGGGCTGCGGGCTTTCCGGCGGCCGTCAGCCTCGGCGCCACCGGCGCCCACGTGGCGCTGCTGCACCAGCCTGCGAAGCATTTTCCGGTAGGGCTGCGGCTCTGGCGACAGCTCCCACGCCCGAACAGGCAGGAGGGAAAGCCGTGCCTCGTTGGAAAGCTCTTTGGCAGCCGCTCGCATGGCCCCACAGCCCGTGGGGCTGCGGGCTTTGCGGCGGCCGTCAGCCTCGGCGCCACCGGCGCCCACGTGGCGCCGCCGCGCCAGCCTGCGAAGCATTTTCCGGTAGGGCTGCAGCTCTGGCAACACCTCCCACGGCCGAAGAGCCAGGAGGGAAAGCCATGCCTCATTGGAAATCTCTTTGGCAGCCGCTCGCGTGGCCACACAGCCCGTGGGGTTGCGGGCTTTGCGGCGGCCGTCAGCCTGGGCGACACCGGCGCCCAGGTGGGGCAGCCGCGCCAGCCTGCGAAGCATTTTCCGGTAGGGCCGCGGCTTTGGTAACAGCTCCCACGCCCGAAGAGCCAGGAGGGAAAGCCGTGCCTCGTTGGAAAGCTCTTTGGCAGCCGCTCGCGTGGCCCCACAGCCCGTGGGGCTGCGGGATTTCCGGCGGCCGTCAGCCTGGGTGACACCGGCGCCCATGTGGCACCGCCGCGCCAGCCTGCGAAGGATTTTCCGGTAGGTCTGCGGCTCTGGCGACAGCTCCCACGGCCGAAGAGCCAGGAGGGAAAGCCGTGCCTCGTTGGAAAGCTCTTTGGCAGCCGCTCGCGTGGCCCCACAGCCCCTGGGGCTGCGGGCTTTGCGGCGGCCGTCAGCCTGGGCGCCACCATTGCCCACGTGGCGCTGCCACGCCAGCCTGCGAAGCATTTTCCGGTAGGGCCGCGTCTCTGGCGACAGCTCCCACGCCCGAAGAGCCAGGAGGGAAAGCCGTGCCTCGTTGGAAAGCTGTTTGGCAGCCGCTCGCATGGCCCCACAGCCCGTGGGGCTGCGGGCTTTCTGGCGGCCGTCAGCCTGGGCGACACCGGCGCCCAGGTGGGGTAGCCGCGCCAGCCTGCGAAGCATTTTCCGGTCGGGCCGCGGCTCTGGCTACAGCTCCCACGCCCGAAGAGCCAGGAGGGAAAGCCGTGCCTTGTTGGAAAGTTCTTTGGCAGCCGCTCGCGTGGCCCCACAGCCCATGGGGCTGCGGGCTTTGCGGGGGCCATCAGCCTCGGCGCCACCATCACCCACATGCCGCTGCTGCACCAGCCTGCGAAGCATTTTCCGGTAGGGCTGCAGCTCTGGCGACAGCTCCCACGCCCGAAGAGCCAGGAGGGAAAGCCGTGCCTCATTGGAAAGCTCTTTGGCAGCCGCTCGCGTGGCCCCACAGCCCCTGGGGCTGCAGGCTTTGCGGCGGCCGTCAGCCTCGGCGACACCGGCGCCCAGGTGGGGCAGCCGCGCCAGCCTGCGAAGCATTTTCCGGTAGGGCTGCGGCTCAGGCGACAGCTCCCACGCCCGAAGAGCCAGGAGGGAAAGCCGTGCCTCGTTGGAAAGCTCTTTGGCAGCCACTCGCGTGGCCCCACAGCCCATGGGGCTGCGGGCTTTGCGGCGGCCGTCAGCCTGGGCGACTCCGGCGTCCATGTGGCGCCGCCGCGCCAGCCTGCGAAGCATTTTCCGGTAGGTCTGCGGCTCTGGCGACAGCTCCCACGGCCGAAGAGCCAGGAGGGAAAGCCGTGCCTCGTTGGAAAGCTCTTTGGCAGCCGCTCGCGTGGCCCCACAGCCCCTGGGGCTGCGGGCTTTGCGGCGGCCGTCAGCCTCAGCGCCACCGGCGCCCACGTGGCGCCGCCGCGCCAGCCTGCGAAGCATTTTCCGGTAGGGCCGCGGCTCTGGCGACAGCTCCCACGCCCGAAGAGCCAGGAGGGAAAGCCGTGCCTCATTGGAAAGCTCTTTGGCAGCCGCTCGCGTGGCCCCACAGCCCGTGGGGCTGCGGGCTTTCCGGCGGCCGTCAGCCTCGGCGCCACCGGCGCCCACGTGGCGCTGCTGCACCAGCCTGCGAAGCATTTTCCGGTAGGGCTGCGGCTCTGGCGACAGCTCCCACGCCCGAACAGGCAGGAGGGAAAGCCGTGCCTCGTTGGAAAGCTCTTTGGCAGCCGCTCGCGTGGCCCCACAGCCCGTGGGGCTGTGGGCTTTGTGGCGGCCGTCAGCCTCGGCGCCACTGCCGCCCACGTGGCGCCGCCGCGCCAGCCTGCGAAGCATTTTCCGGTAGGGCCGCGGCTCTGGCGACAGCTCCCACGCCCGAAGAGCCAGGAGGGAAAGCCGTGCCTCGTTGGAAAGCTCTTTGGCAGCCGATCGCGTGGCCCCACAGCCCGTGGGGCTGCGGGCTTTGCGGCGGCCGTCTGCCTAGGCGCCACGGGCGCCCAGGTGGGGCTGCCGCGCCAGCCTGCGAAGCATTTTCCGGAAGGGCCGCGGCTCTGGCGACAGCTCCCACGCCCGAAGAGCCAGGAGGGAAAGCCGTGCCTCGTTGGAAAGCTCTTTGGCAGCCGCCCGCATGGCCCCACAGCCCGTGGGGCTGCGGGCTTTCCGGCGGCCGTCAGCCTCAGCGCCACCGGCGCCCATGTGGGGCAGCCGCGCCAGCCTGCGAAGCATTTTCCGGTAGGGCCGCGGCTCTGGCGACAGCTCCCACGCCCGAAGAGCCAGGAGGGAAAGCCATGCCTCTTTGGAAAGCTCTTTGGCAGCCGCTCGCGTGGCCCCACAGCCCCTGGGGCTGCGGGCTTTGCGGCGGCCGTCAGCCTCGGCGCCACCGGGGCCCACGTGGCGCCGCCGCGCCAGCCTGCGAAGCATTTTCCGGTAGTGTCGCGTCTCTGGCGACAGCTCCCACGCCCGAAGAGCCAGGAGGGAAAGCCGTGCCTCGTTGGAAAGCTCTTTGGCAGCCGCTCACGTGGCCCCACAGCCCGTGGGGCTGCGGGCTTAGCGGCGGCCATCAGCCTCGGCGCCACCGTCACCCACATGGCGCTGCTGCACCAGCCTGCGAAGCATTTTCCGGTAGGGCTGCAGCTCTGGCGACAGCTCCCACGCCCGAAGAGCCAGGAGGGAAAGCCGTGCCTCGTTGGAAAGCTCTTTGGCAGCCGCTCGCGTGGCCCCACAGCCCGTGGGGCTGCGGGCTTTGCGGCAGCCGTCAGCCTGGGCGACACCGGCGCCCATGTGGGGCAGCCACGCCAGCCTGCGAAGCATTTTCCGGTAGGTCTGCAGCTCTGGCGACAGCTCCCACGCCCGAAGAGCCAGGAGGGAAAGCCGTGCCTCATTGGAAAGCTCTTTGGCAGCCGCTCGCGTGGCCCCACAGCCCGTGGGGCTGCGGGCTTTGCGGCGGCCATCAGCCTCGGCGCCACCGTCGCCCACATGGCGCTGCTGCACAGGCCTGCGAAGCATTTTCCGGTAGGGTCGCGTCTCTGGCGACAGCTCCCTTGCCCGAAGAGCCAGGAGGGAAAGCCGTGCCTCGTTGGAAAGCTCTTTGGCAGCCGCTCGCGTGGCCCCACAGCCCGTGGGGCTGCGGGCTTTGCGGTGGCCGTCAGCCTCGGCGCCACCGGCGCCCACGTGGCGCCGCCGCGCCGGCCTGCAAAGTATTTTCTGGTAGGGCCGCGGCTCTGGCGACAGCTCCCACGGCCGAAGAGCCAGGAGGGAAAGCCGTGCCTCGTTGGAAAGCTCTTTGGCAGCCGCTCGCGTGGCCCCACAGCCCGTGGGGCTGCGGGCTTTGCGGCGGCCGTCTGCCTAGGCGCCACCGGCGCCCACGTTGCGCCGCCGCGCCAGCCTGCGAAGCATTTTCCGGTAGGGCTGCAGCTCTGGCGACAGCTCCCACGCCCGAAGAGCCAGGAGGGAAAGCCGTGCCTCGTTGGAAAGCTCTTTGGCAGCCGCTCGCGTGGCCCCACAGCCCCTGGGGCTGCGGGCTTTCCGGCGGCCGTCAGCCTGGGCGACACCGGCGCCAATGTGGATCCGCCGCGCCAGCCTGCGAAGCATTTTCCGGTAGGGCTGCAGCTCTGGCGACAGCTCCCACGCCCGAAGAGCCAGGAGGGAAAGCCGCGCCTCGTTGGAAAGCTCTTTGGCAGCCGCTCGCGTGGCCCCACAGCCTGTGGGGCTGCGGGCTTTGCGGCGGCCGTCAGCCTCAGCGCCACCGGCGCCCAGGTGGGGCCGCCGCGCCAGCCTGCGAAGCATTTTCCGGTAGGGCCGCGTCTCTGGCGACAGCTCCCACGCCCGAAGAGCCAGGAGGGAAAGCCGTGCCTCGTTGGAAAGCTCTTTGGCAGTCGCTCGCGTGGCCCCACAGCCCGTGGGGCTGCGGGCTTTGCGGCGGCGGTCAGCCTGGGCGACACCGGCGCCCATGTGGCGCCGCCGAGCCAGCCTGCGAAGGATTTTCCGGTAGGTCTGCGGCTCTGGCCACAGCTCCCACGCCCAAAGAGCCAGGAGGGAAAGCCGTGCCTCGTTGGAAAGCTCTTTGGCAGCCGCTCGCGTGGCCCCACAGCCCCTGGGGCTGCGGGCTTTGCGGCGGCCGTCAGTCTTGGCTACACCGGTGCCCATTTGGCGCCGCCGCGCCAGCCTGCGAAGCATTTTCCGGTAGGGCCGCGGCTCTGGCGACAGCTCCCACGCCCGAAGAGCCAGGAGGGAAAGCCGTGCCTCGTTGGAAAGCTCTTTGGCAGCCGCTCGCATGGCCCCACAGTCCGTGGGGCTGCGGGCTTTGCAGCGGCCGTCAGCCTCGGCGCCATCGGTGCCCACGTGGCGCCGCCGAACCAGCCTGCGAAGCATTTTCCGGTAGGGCCGCGTCTCTGGCGACAGCTCCCACGCCCGAAGAGCCAGGAGGGAAAGCCGTGCCTCGTTGGAAAGCTCTTTGGCAGCCGCTCGCGTGGGCCCACAGCCCGTGGGGCTGCGGGCTTTGCGGAGGCCATCAGCCTCGGCTCCACCGACGCCCACGTGGTGCCACCGCGCCAGCCTGCGAAGCATTTTCCGGTAGGGCTGCAGCTCTGGCGACAGCTCCCACGCCCGAAGAGCCAGGAGGGAAAGCCGTGCCTCGTTGGAAAGCTCTTTGGCAGCCACTCGCGTGGCCCCACAGCCCGTGGGGCTGCGGGCTTTCCGGCGGCCGTCAGCCTCGGCGCCACCGGCGCCCACGTTGCGCCGCCGCGCCAGCCTGCGAAGCATTTTCCGGTAGGGCCGCGGCTCTGACGACAGCTCCCACGCCCGAAGAGCCAGGAGGGAAAGCCGTGCCTTGTTGGAAAGCTCTTTGGCAGCCGCTCGCATGGCCCCACAGCCCGTGGGGCTGCGGGATTTGCGGCAGCCGTCAGCCACGGCGCCACCGGCGCCCACGTGGCGCCGCCGCGCCAGGCTGCGACGCATTTTTCGGTAGGGCCGCGGCTCTGGCGACAGCTCCCACGGCCGAAGAGCCAGGAGGGAAAGCCGTGCCTCGTTGGAAAGCTCTTTGGCAGCCGCTCGCGTGGCCCCACAGCCCGTGGGGCTGCGGGCTTTCCGGCGGCTGTCAGCCTCGGCGGCACCGGCGCCCATTTGGCGCCGCCGTGCCAGCCTGCGACGCATTTTCCGGTAGGGCCGCGGCTCTGGCGACAGCTCCCACGCCCGAAGAGCCAGGAGGGAAAGCCGTGCCTCGTTGGAAAGCTCTTTGGCAGCCGCTCGCGTGGCCCCACAGCAATTTGGGCTGCGGGATTTCCAGCGGCCATCAGCCTCGGCGCCACCGTCGCCCACATGGCGCTGCTGCACCAGGCTGCGAAGCATTTTCCGGTAGGGCCGCGGCTCTGGCCACAGCTCCCACGCCCGAAGAGCCAGGAGGGAAAGCCGTGCCTCGTTGGAAAGCTCTTTGGCAGCCACTCGCGTGGCCCCACAGCCCGTGGGTCTGCGGGCTTTGCGGCGGCCGTCAGCCTGGGCGCCACCGGCGTCCACGTCGGGCCGCCGCGCCAACCTGCGAAGCATTTTCCGGTAGGGCCGCGGCTCTGGCGACAGCTCCCACGCCCGAAGAGCCAGGAGGGAAAGCCGTGCCTCGTTGGAAAGCTCTTTGGCAGCCGCTCGCGTGGCCCCACAGCCCGTGGGGCTGCGGGCTTTGCGGCGGCCGTCAGCCTGGGCGACACCGGCGCCCAGGTGGGGCAGCCGCGCCAGCCTGCGAAGCATTTTCCGGTAGGGCCGCGGCTCTGGCTACAGCTCCCACGCCCGAAGAGCCAGGAGGGAAAGCCGTGCCTCGTTGGAAAGCTCTTTGGCAGCCACTCGCGTGGCCCCACAGCCCCTGGGGCTGCGGGCTTTGCGGCGGCCGTCAGCCTCGGCGCCATCGGCGCCCACGTGGCGCCGCCGCGCCAGCCTGCGAAGCATTTTCCGGTAGGGCCGCGTCTCTGGCGACAGCTCCCACGGCCGAAGAGCCAGGAGGGAAAGCCGTGCCTCGTCGGAAAGCTCTTTGGCAGCCACTCGCGTGGCCCCACAGCCCCTGGGGCTGCGGGCTTTCCGGCGGCCGTCAGCCTCGGGGCCACCGGCGCCCACGTGGCGCCGCCGCGCCAGCCTGCGAAGCATTTTCCGGTAGGGCCGCGGCTCTGGCGACAGCTCCCACGCCCGAAGAGCCAGGAGGGAAAGCCGTGCCTCGTTGGAAAGCTCTTTGGCAGCCACTCGCGTGGCCCCACAGCCCGTGGGGCTGCGGGCTTTCCGGCGGCCGTCAGCCTGGGCGACACCGGCGCCCAGGTGGGGCAGCCGCGCCAGCCTGCGAAGCATTTTCCGGTAGGGCCGCGTCTCTGGCGACAGCTCCCACGCCCGAAGAGCCAGGAGGGAAAGCCGTGCCTCGTTGGAAAACTCTTTGGCAGCCGCTCGCGTGGCCCCACAGCCCATGGGGCTGTGGGCTTTGCGGCGGCCATCAGCCTCGGCGCCACCGTCACCCACATGGCGCTGCTGCACCAGCCTGCAAAGCATTTTAAGGTAGGGCTGCAGCTCTGGCGACAGCTCCCACGCCCGAAGAGCCAGGAGGGAAAGCCGTGCCTCATTGGAAAGCTCTTTGGCAGCCGCTCGCGTGGCCCCACAGCCCGTGGGGCTGCGGGCTTTTCAGTGGCCGTCAGCCTCGGCGCCATCGGCGCCCACGTGGCGCCGCCGCGCCAGCCTGCGAACCTTTTTCCGGTAGGGTCGCGTCTCTGGCGACAGCTCCCACGCCTGAAGAGCCAGGAGGGAAAGCCGTGCCTCGTTGGAAAGCTCTTTGGCAGCCGCTCGCGTGGCCCCACAGCCCGTGGGGATGCGGACTTTGCGGCGGCCGTCAGCCTGGGCGACACCGGCGCCCAGGTGGGGCAGCCGCGCCAGCCTGCGAAGCATTTTCCGGTAGGGCCGCGGCTCTGGCGACAGCTCCCACGCCCGAAGAGCCAGGAGGGAAAGCCGTGCCTCGTTGGAAAGCTCTTTGGCAGCCGCTCGCGTGGCCCCACAGCCCGTGGGGCTGCGGGCTTTGCGGCGGCCGTCAGCCTGGGCGACTCCGGCGTCCATGTGGAGCCGCCGCGCCAGCCTGCGAAGCATTTTCCGGTAGGTCTGCGGCTCTGGCGACAGTTCCCACGCCCGAAGAGCCAGGAGGGAAAGCCGTGCCTCGTTGGAAAGCTCTTTGGCAGCCGCTCGCGTGGCCCCACAGCCCACGGGGCTGCGGGCTTTGCGGCGGCCGTCAGCCTCGGCGCCACCGGCGCCCACGTGGCGCCGCAGCGCCAGCCTGCGAAGCATGTTCCGGTAGGGCCGCGTCTCTGGCGACAGCTCCCACGCCCGAAGATCCAGGACGGAAAGCCGTGCCTCGTTGGAAAGCTCTTTGGCAGCCGCTCGCATGGCCCCACAGCCCGTGGGGCTGCGGGCTTTGCGGCGGCCGTCAGCCTCGGCGCCACCGGCGCCCACGTGGCGCCGCCGCGCCAGCCTGCGAAGCATTTTCCGGTAGGGCTGCAGCTCTGGCAACACCTCCCACGGCCGAAGAGCCAGGAGGGAAAGCCATGCCTCATTGGAAATCTCTTTGGCAGCCGCTCGCGTGGCCACACAGCCCGTGGGGTTGCGGGCTTTGCGGCGGCCGTCAGCCTGGGCGACACCGGCGCCCAGGTGGGGCAGCCGCGCCAGCCTGCGAAGCATTTTCCGGTAGGGCCGCGGCTTTGGTAACAGCTCCCACGCCCGAAGAGCCAGGAGGGAAAGCCGTGCCTCGTTGGAAAGCTCTTTGGCAGCCGCTCGCGTGGCCCCACAGCCCGTGGGGCTGCGGGATTTCCGGCGGCCGTCAGCCTGGGTGACACCGGCGCCCATGTGGCACCGCCGCGCCAGCCTGCGAAGGATTTTCCGGTAGGTCTGCGGCTCTGGCGACAGCTCCCACGGCCGAAGAGCCAGGAGGGAAAGCCGTGCCTCGTTGGAAAGCTCTTTGGCAGCCGCTCGCGTGGCCCCACAGCCCCTGGGGCTGCGGGCTTTGCGGCGGCCGTCAGCCTGGGCGCCACCATTGCCCACGTGGCGCTGCCACGCCAGCCTGCGAAGCATTTTCCGGTAGGGCCGCGTCTCTGGCGACAGCTCCCACGCCCGAAGAGCCAGGAGGGAAAGCCGTGCCTCGTTGGAAAGCTGTTTGGCAGCCGCTCGCATGGCCCCACAGCCCGTGGGGCTGCGGGCTTTCTGGCGGCCGTCAGCCTGGGCGACACCGGCGCCCAGGTGGGGTAGCCGCGCCAGCCTGCGAAGCATTTTCCGGTCGGGCCGCGGCTCTGGCTACAGCTCCCACGCCCGAAGAGCCAGGAGGGAAAGCCGTGCCTTGTTGGAAAGTTCTTTGGCAGCCGCTCGCGTGGCCCCACAGCCCATGGGGCTGCGGGCTTTGCGGGGGCCATCAGCCTCGGCGCCACCATCACCCACATGCCGCTGCTGCACCAGCCTGCGAAGCATTTTCCGGTAGGGCTGCAGCTCTGGCGACAGCTCCCACGCCCGAAGAGCCAGGAGGGAAAGCCGTGCCTCATTGGAAAGCTCTTTGGCAGCCGCTCGCGTGGCCCCACAGCCCCTGGGGCTGCAGGCTTTGCGGCGGCCGTCAGCCTCGGCGACACCGGCGCCCAGGTGGGGCAGCCGCGCCAGCCTGCGAAGCATTTTCCGGTAGGGCTGCGGCTCAGGCGACAGCTCCCACGCCCGAAGAGCCAGGAGGGAAAGCCGTGCCTCGTTGGAAAGCTCTTTGGCAGCCACTCGCGTGGCCCCACAGCCCATGGGGCTGCGGGCTTTGCGGCGGCCGTCAGCCTGGGCGACTCCGGCGTCCATGTGGCGCCGCCGCGCCAGCCTGCGAAGCATTTTCCGGTAGGTCTGCGGCTCTGGCGACAGCTCCCACGGCCGAAGAGCCAGGAGGGAAAGCCGTGCCTCGTTGGAAAGCTCTTTGGCAGCCGCTCGCGTGGCCCCACAGCCCCTGGGGCTGCGGGCTTTGCGGCGGCCGTCAGCCTCAGCGCCACCGGCGCCCACGTGGCGCCGCCGCGCCAGCCTGCGAAGCATTTTCCGGTAGGGCCGCGGCTCTGGCGACAGCTCCCACGCCCGAAGAGCCAGGAGGGAAAGCCGTGCCTCATTGGAAAGCTCTTTGGCAGCCGCTCGCGTGGCCCCACAGCCCGTGGGGCTGCGGGCTTTCCGGCGGCCGTCAGCCTCGGCGCCACCGGCGCCCACGTGGCGCTGCTGCACCAGCCTGCGAAGCATTTTCCGGTAGGGCTGCGGCTCTGGCGACAGCTCCCACGCCCGAACAGGCAGGAGGGAAAGCCGTGCCTCGTTGGAAAGCTCTTTGGCAGCCGCTCGCGTGGCCCCACAGCCCGTGGGGCTGTGGGCTTTGTGGCGGCCGTCAGCCTCGGCGCCACTGCCGCCCACGTGGCGCCGCCGCGCCAGCCTGCGAAGCATTTTCCGGTAGGGCCGCGGCTCTGGCGACAGCTCCCACGCCCGAAGAGCCAGGAGGGAAAGCCGTGCCTCGTTGGAAAGCTCTTTGGCAGCCGATCGCGTGGCCCCACAGCCCGTGGGGCTGCGGGCTTTGCGGCGGCCGTCTGCCTAGGCGCCACGGGCGCCCAGGTGGGGCTGCCGCGCCAGCCTGCGAAGCATTTTCCGGAAGGGCCGCGGCTCTGGCGACAGCTCCCACGCCCGAAGAGCCAGGAGGGAAAGCCGTGCCTCGTTGGAAAGCTCTTTGGCAGCCGCCCGCATGGCCCCACAGCCCGTGGGGCTGCGGGCTTTCCGGCGGCCGTCAGCCTCAGCGCCACCGGCGCCCATGTGGGGCAGCCGCGCCAGCCTGCGAAGCATTTTCCGGTAGGGCCGCGGCTCTGGCGACAGCTCCCACGCCCGAAGAGCCAGGAGGGAAAGCCATGCCTCTTTGGAAAGCTCTTTGGCAGCCGCTCGCGTGGCCCCACAGCCCCTGGGGCTGCGGGCTTTGCGGCGGCCGTCAGCCTCGGCGCCACCGGGGCCCACGTGGCGCCGCCGCGCCAGCCTGCGAAGCATTTTCCGGTAGTGTCGCGTCTCTGGCGACAGCTCCCACGCCCGAAGAGCCAGGAGGGAAAGCCGTGCCTCGTTGGAAAGCTCTTTGGCAGCCGCTCACGTGGCCCCACAGCCCGTGGGGCTGCGGGCTTAGCGGCGGCCATCAGCCTCGGCGCCACCGTCACCCACATGGCGCTGCTGCACCAGCCTGCGAAGCATTTTCCGGTAGGGCTGCAGCTCTGGCGACAGCTCCCACGCCCGAAGAGCCAGGAGGGAAAGCCGTGCCTCGTTGGAAAGCTCTTTGGCAGCCGCTCGCGTGGCCCCACAGCCCGTGGGGCTGCGGGCTTTGCGGCAGCCGTCAGCCTGGGCGACACCGGCGCCCATGTGGGGCAGCCACGCCAGCCTGCGAAGCATTTTCCGGTAGGTCTGCAGCTCTGGCGACAGCTCCCACGCCCGAAGAGCCAGGAGGGAAAGCCGTGCCTCATTGGAAAGCTCTTTGGCAGCCGCTCGCGTGGCCCCACAGCCCGTGGGGCTGCGGGCTTTGCGGCGGCCATCAGCCTCGGCGCCACCGTCGCCCACATGGCGCTGCTGCACAGGCCTGCGAAGCATTTTCCGGTAGGGTCGCGTCTCTGGCGACAGCTCCCTTGCCCGAAGAGCCAGGAGGGAAAGCCGTGCCTCGTTGGAAAGCTCTTTGGCAGCCGCTCGCGTGGCCCCACAGCCCGTGGGGCTGCGGGCTTTGCGGTGGCCGTCAGCCTCGGCGCCACCGGCGCCCACGTGGCGCCGCCGCGCCGGCCTGCAAAGTATTTTCTGGTAGGGCCGCGGCTCTGGCGACAGCTCCCACGGCCGAAGAGCCAGGAGGGAAAGCCGTGCCTCGTTGGAAAGCTCTTTGGCAGCCGCTCGCGTGGCCCCACAGCCCGTGGGGCTGCGGGCTTTGCGGCGGCCGTCTGCCTAGGCGCCACCAGCGCCCACGTTGCGCCGCCGCGCCAGCCTGCGAAGCATTTTCCGGTAGGGCTGCAGCTCTGGCGACAGCTCCCACGCCCGAAGAGCCAGGAGGGAAAGCCGTGCCTCGTTGGAAAGCTCTTTGGCAGCCGCTCGCGTGGCCCCACAGCCCCTGGGGCTGCGGGCTTTCCGGCGGCCGTCAGCCTGGGCGACACCGGCGCCAATGTGGATCCGCCGCGCCAGCCTGCGAAGCATTTTCCGGTAGGGCTGCAGCTCTGGCGACAGCTCCCACGCCCGAAGAGCCAGGAGGGAAAGCCGCGCCTCGTTGGAAAGCTCTTTGGCAGCCGCTCGCGTGGCCCCACAGCCTGTGGGGCTGCGGGCTTTGCGGCGGCCGTCAGCCTCAGCGCCACCGGCGCCCAGGTGGGGCCGCCGCGCCAGCCTGCGAAGCATTTTCCGGTAGGGCCGCGTCTCTGGCGACAGCTCCCACGCCCGAAGAGCCAGGAGGGAAAGCCGTGCCTCGTTGGAAAGCTCTTTGGCAGTCGCTCGCGTGGCCCCACAGCCCGTGGGGCTGCGGGCTTTGCGGCGGCGGTCAGCCTGGGCGACACCGGCGCCCATGTGGCGCCGCCGAGCCAGCCTGCGAAGGATTTTCCGGTAGGTCTGCGGCTCTGGCCACAGCTCCCACGCCCAAAGAGCCAGGAGGGAAAGCCGTGCCTCGTTGGAAAGCTCTTTGGCAGCCGCTCGCGTGGCCCCACAGCCCCTGGGGCTGCGGGCTTTGCGGCGGCCGTCAGTCTTGGCTACACCGGTGCCCATTTGGCGCCGCCGCGCCAGCCTGCGAAGCATTTTCCGGTAGGGCCGCGGCTCTGGCGACAGCTCCCACGCCCGAAGAGCCAGGAGGGAAAGCCGTGCCTCGTTGGAAAGCTCTTTGGCAGCCGCTCGCATGGCCCCACAGTCCGTGGGGCTGCGGGCTTTGCAGCGGCCGTCAGCCTCGGCGCCATCGGTGCCCACGTGGCGCCGCCGAACCAGCCTGCGAAGCATTTTCCGGTAGGGCCGCGTCTCTGGCGACAGCTCCCACGCCCGAAGAGCCAGGAGGGAAAGCCGTGCCTCGTTGGAAAGCTCTTTGGCAGCCGCTCGCGTGGGCCCACAGCCCGTGGGGCTGCGGGCTTTGCGGAGGCCATCAGCCTCGGCTCCACCGACGCCCACGTGGTGCCACCGCGCCAGCCTGCGAAGCATTTTCCGGTAGGGCTGCAGCTCTGGCGACAGCTCCCACGCCCGAAGAGCCAGGAGGGAAAGCCGTGCCTCGTTGGAAAGCTCTTTGGCAGCCACTCGCGTGGCCCCACAGCCCGTGGGGCTGCGGGCTTTCCGGCGGCCGTCAGCCTCGGGGAACCGGCGCCCACGTGGCGCCGCCGCGCCAGCCTGCGAAGCATTTTCCGGTAGGGCCGCGTCTCTGGCGACAGCTCCCACGCCCGAAGAGCCAGGAGGGAAAGCCGTGCCTCGTTGGAAAGCTCTTTGGCAGACGCTCGCGTGGCCCCACAGCCCGTGGGGCTGCGGGCTTTGCGTCGGCCGTCAGCCTGGGTGCCAACGGCGCCCACGGGGTGCCGCCGCGCCAGCCTGCGAAGCATTTTCCTGTAGGGCTGCAGCTCTGGCGACAGCTCCCACGGCCGAAGAGCCAGGAGGGAAAGCTGTGCCTCATTGGAAAGCTCTTTGGCAGCCGCTCGCGTGGCCCCACAGCCCGTGGGGCTGCGGGCTTTGCGGCGGCCGTCAGCCTGGGCGACACCGGCGCCCAGGTGGGGCAGCCGCACCAGCCTGCGAAGCATTTTCCGGTAGGGCCGCGTCTCTGGCGACAGCTCCCACGGCCGAAGAGCCAGGAGGGAAAGCCGTGCCTCGTTGGAAAGCTCTTTGGCAGCCGCTCGCGTGGCCCCACAGCCCATGGGGCTGCGGGCTTTGCGGCGGCCGTCAGCCTGGGCGACACCGGCGCCCATGTGGGGCAGCCACGCCAGCCTGCGAAGCATTTTCCGGTAGGTCTGCAGCTCTGGTGACAGCTCCCACGCCCGAAGAGCCAGGAGGGAAAGCCGTGCCTCATTGGAAAGCTCTTTGGCAGCCGCTCGCGTGGCCCCACAGCCCCTGGGGCTGCGGGCTTTGCGGCGGCCATCAGCCTCGGCGCCACCGTCGCCCACATGGCGCTGCTGCACAGGCCTGCGAAGCATTTTCCGGTAGGGCTGCAGCTCTGGCGACAGCTCCCACGCCCGAAGAGCCAGGAGGGAAAGCCGTGCCTCGTTGGAAAGCTCTTTGGCAGCCGCTCGCGTGGCCCCACAGCCCGTGGGGCTGCGGGCTTTGCGGTGGCCGTCAGCCTCGGCGCCACCGGCGCCCACGTGGCGCCGCCGCGCCAGCCTGCAAAGCATTTTCTGGTAGGGCCGCGTCTCTGGCGACAGCTCCCACGGCCGAAGAGCCAGGAGGGAAAGCCGTGCCTCGTTGGCAAGCTCTTTGGCAGCCGCTCGCGTGGCCCCACAGCCCGTGGGGCTGCGGGCTTTGCGGCGGCCGTCTGCCTAGGCGCCACCGGCGCCCACGTTGCGCCGCCGCGCCAGCCTGCGAAGCATTTTCCGGTAGGGCTGCAGCTCTGGCGACAGCTCCCACGCCCGAAGAGCCAGGAGGGAAAGCCGTGCCTCGTTGGAAAGCTCTTTGGCAGCCGCTCGCGTGGCCCCACAGCCCCTGGGGCTGCGGGCTTTACGGCGGCCGTCAGCCTGGGTGACACCGGCGCCCATGTGGAGCCGCCGCGCCAGCCTGCGAAGCATTTTCCGGTAGGGCTGCAGCTCTGGCGACAGCTCCCACGCCCGAAGAGCCAGGAGGGAAAGCCATGCCTCGTTGGAAAGCTCTTTGGCAGCCGCTCGCGTGGCCCCACAGCCTGTGGGGCTGCGGGCTTTGCGGCGGCCGTCAGCCTCAGCGCCACCGGCGCCCAGGTGGGGCCGCCGCGCCAGCCTGCGAAGCATTTTCCGGTAGGGCCGCGGCTCTGGCGACAGCTCCCACGGCCGAAGAGCCAGGAGGGAAAGCCGTGCCTCGTTGGAAAGCTCTTTGGCAGCCGCTCGCGTGGCCCCACAGCCCATGGGGCTGCGGGCTTTCCGGCGGCCGTCAGCCTGGGCGACACCGGCGCCCATGTGGGGCAGCCGCGCCAGCCTGCGAAGCATTTTCCGGTAGGTCTGCGGCTCTGGCGACAGCTCCCACGCCCGAAGAGCCAGGAGGGAAAGCCATGCCTCGTTGGAAAGCTCTTTGGCAGCCGCTCGCGTGGCCCCACAGCCCCTGGGGCTGCGGGCTTTGCGGCGGCCGTCAGCCTCGGCGACACCGGCGCCCACGTGGTGCCGCCACGCCAGCCTGCGAAGCATTTTCCGGTAGGGCTGCGGCTCTGGCGACAGCTCCCACGGCCGAAGAGCCAGGAGGGAAAGCCGTGCCTCATTGGAAAGCTCTTTGGCAGCCGCTCGCATGGCCCCACAGCCCGTGGGGCTGCGGGCTTTGCGGCGGCCGTCAGCCTCGGCGCCATCGGCGCCCATGTGGCGCCGCCGCGCCAGCCTGCGAAGCATTTTCCGGTAGGGCCGCGGCTCTGGCGACAGCTCCCACGCCCGAAGAGCCAGGAGGGAAAGCCGTGCCTCGTTGGAAAGCTCTTTGGCAGCCGCTCGCATGGCCCCACAGCCCATGGGGCTGCGGGCTTTCCGGCGGCCGTCAGCCTCGGCGCCACCGGCGCCCACGTGGCGCCGCCGGGCCAGCCTGCGAAGGATTTTCCGGTAGGGCCGCGGCTCTGGCAACAGCTCCCACGCCCGAAGAGCCAGGAGGGAAAGCCATGCCTCGTTGGAAAGCTCTTTGGCAGCCGCTCGCGTGGCCCCACAGCCCGTGGGGCTGCGGGCTTTGCGTCGGCCGTCAGCCTGGGTGCCACCGGCGCCCACGTGGTGCCGCCGCGCCAGCCTGCGAAGCATTTTCCTGTAGGGCTGCAGCTCTGGCGACAGCTCCCACGGCCGAAGAGCCAGGAGGGAAAGCCGTGCCTCATTGGAAAGCTCTTTGGCAGCCGCTCGCGTGGCCCCACAGCCCGTGGGGCTGCGGGCTTTGCGGCGGCCGTCAGCCTCGGCGACACCGGCGCCCAGGTGGGGCAGCCGCGCCAGCCTGCGAAGCATTTTCCGGTAGGGCCGCGGCTCTGGCGACAGCTCCCACGCCCGAAGAGCCAGGAGGGAAAGCCGTGCCTCGTTGGAAAGCTCTTTGGCAGTCGCTCGCGTGGCCCCACAGCCCGTGGGGCTGCGGGCTTTGCGACGGCCGTCAGCCTGGGCGACACCGGCGCCCAGTTGGGGCAGCCGCACCAGCCTGCGAAGCATTTTCCGGTAGGGCCGCGTCTCTGGCGACAGCTCCCACAGCCGAAGAGCCAGGAGGGAAAGCCGTGCCTCGTTGGAAAGCTCTTTGGCAGCCGCTCGCGTGGCCCCACAGCCCATGGGGCTGCGGGCTTTGCGGCGGCCGTCAGCCTGGGCGACACCGGCGCCCATGTGGGGCAGCCACGCCAGCCTGCGAAGCATTTTCCGGTAGGTCTGCAGCTCTGGCGACAGCTCCCACGCCCGAAGAGCCAGGAGGGAAAGCCGTGCCTCATTGGAAAGCTCTTTGGCAGCCGCTCGCGTGGCCCCACAGCCCCTGGGGCTGCGGGCTTTGCGGCGGCCATCAGCCTCGGCGCCACCGTCGCCCACATGGCGCTGCTGCACAGGCCTGCGAAGCATTTTCCGGTAGGGCTGCAGCTCTGGCGACAGCTCCCACGCCCGAAGAGCCAGGAGGGAAAGCCGTGCCTCGTTGGAAAGCTCTTTGGCAGCCGCTCGCGTGGCCCCACAGCCCGTGGGGCTGCGGGCTTTGCGGTGGCCGTCAGCCTCGGCGCCACCGGCGCCCACGTGGCGCCGCCGCGCCAGCCTGCAAAGCATTTTCTGGTAGGGCCGCGTCTCTGGCGACAGCTCCCACGGCCGAAGAGCCAGGAGGGAAAGCCGTGCCTCGTTGGAAAGCTCTTTGGCAGCCGCTCGCGTGGCCCCACAGCCCGTGGGGCTGCGGGCTTTGCGGCGGCCGTCTGCCTAGGCGCCACCGGCGCCCACGTTGCGCCGCCGCGCCAGCCTGCGAAGCATTTTCCGGTAGGGCTGCAGCTCTGGCGACAGCTCCCACGCCCGAAGAGCCAGGAGGGAAAGCCGTGCCTCGTTGGAAAGCTCTTTGGCAGCCGCTCGCGTGGCCCCACAGCCCCTGGGGCTGCGGGCTTTACGGCGGCCGTCAGCCTGGGTGACACCGGCGCCCATGTGGAGCCGCCGCGCCAGCCTGCGAAGCATTTTCCGGTAGGGCTGCAGCTCTGGCGACAGCTCCCACGCCCGAAGAGCCAGGAGGGAAAGCCATGCCTCGTTGGAAAGCTCTTTGGCAGCCGCTCGCGTGGCCCCACAGCCCCTGGGGCTGCGGGCTTTGCGGCGGCCGTCAGCCTCAGCGCCACCGGCGCCCAGGTGGGGCCGCCGCGCCAGCCTGCGAAGCATTTTCCGGTAGGGCCGCGGCTCTGGCGACAGCTCCCACGCCCGAACAGCCAGGAGGGAAAGCCGTGCCTCGTTGGAAAGCTCTTTGGCAGCCGCTCGCGTGGCCCCACAGCCCATGGGGCTGCGGGCTTTACGGCGGCCGTCAGCCTGGGCGACACCGGCGCCCATGTGGGGCAGCCGCGCCAGCCTGCGAAGCATTTTCCGGTAGGTCTGCGGCTCTGGCGACAGCTCCCACGCCCGAAGAGCCAGGAGGGAAAGCCATGCCTCGTTGGAAAGCTCTTTGGCAGCCGCTCGCGTGGCCCCACAGCCCCTGGGGCTGCGGGCTTTGCGGCGGCCGTCAGCCTCGGCGACACCGGCGCCCACGTGGCGCCGCCACGCCAGCCTGCGAAGCATTTTCCGGTAGGGCCGCGGCTCTGGCGACAGCTCCCACGGCCGAAGAGCCAGGAGGGAAAGCCGTGCCTCATTGGAAAGCTCTTTGGCAGCCGCTCGCATGGCCCCACAGCCCGTGGGGCTGCGGGCTTTGCGGCGGCCGTCAGCCTGGGTGCCACCGGCGCCCATGTGGCGCCGCCGCGCCAGCCTGCGAAGCATTTTCCGGTAGGGCCGCGGCTCTGGCGACAGCTCCCACGCCCGAACAGCCAGGAGGGAAAGCCGTGCCTCGTTGGAAAGCTCTTTGGCAGCCGCTCGCGTGGCCCCACAGGCCCTGGGGCTGCGGGCTTTGCGGCGGCCGTCAGCCTCGGCGACACCGGTGCCCAGGTGGCGCCGCCGCGCCAGCCTGCGAAGCATTTTCCGGTAGGGCCGCGGCTCTGGCGACAGCTCCCACGCCCGAAGAGCCAGGAGGGAAAGCCGTGCCTCGTTGGAAAGCTCTTTGGCAGCCGCTCGCATGGCCCCACAGCCCGTGGGGCTGCGGGCTTTGCGGCGGCCGTCAGCCTCGGCGCCACCGGCGCCCACGTGGCGCCGCCGGGCCAGCCTGCGAAGGATTTTCCGGTAGGGCCGCGGCTCTGGCAACAGCTCCCACGCCCGAAGAGCCAGGAGGGAAAGCCATGCCTCGTTGGAAAGCTCTTTGGCAGCCGCTCGCGTGGCCCCACAGCCCGTGGGGCTGCGGGCTTTGCGTCGGCCGTCAGCCTGGGTGCCACCGGCGCCCACGTGGTGCCGCCGCGCCAGCCTGCGAAGCATTTTCCTGTAGGGCTGCAGCTCTGGCGACAGCTCCCACGCCCGAAGAGCCAGGAGGGAAAGCCGTGCCTCATTGGAAAGCTCTTTGGCAGCCGCTCGCGTGGCCCCACAGCCCGTGGGGCTGCGGGCTTTGCGGCGGCCGTCAGCCTCGGCGACACCGGCGCCCAGGTGGGGCAGCCGCGCCAGACTGCGAAGCATTTTCCGGTAGGGCCGCGGCTCTGGCGACAGCTCCCACGCCCGAAGAGCCAGGAGGGAAAGCCGTGCCTCGTTGGAAAGCTCTTTGGCAGTCGCTCGCGTGGCCCCACAGCCCGTGGGGCTGCGGGCTTTGCGGCGGCCGTCAGCCTGGGCGACACCGGCGCCCATGTGGCGCCGCCGCGCCAGCCTGCGAAGGATTTTCCGGTAGGTCTGCGGCTCTGGCGACAGCTCCCACGCCCAAAGAGCCAGGAGGGAAAGCCGTGCCTCGTTGGAAAGCTCTTTGGCAGCCGCTCGCGTGGCCCCACAGCCCCTGGGGCTGCGGGCTTTGCGGCGGCCGTCAGTCTTGGCGACACCGGTGCCCATTTGGCGCCGCCGCGCCAGCCTGCGAAGCATTTTCCGGTAGGGCCGCGTCTCTGGCGACAGCTCCCACGCCCGAAGAGCCAGGAGGGAAAGCCGTGCCTCGTTGGAAAGCTCTTTGGCAGCCGCTCGCATGGCCCCACAGTCCGTGGGGCTGCGGGCTTTCCGGCGGCCGTCAGCCTGGGCGAAACCGGCGCCCAGGTGGGGCAGCCGCGCCAGCCTGCGAAGCATTTTCCGGTAGGGCCGCGGCTCTGGCGACAGCTCCCACGCCCGAAGAGCCAGGAGGGAAAGCCGTGCCTCGTTGGAAAGCTCTTTGGCAGACGCTCGCGTGGCCCCACAGCCCGTGGGGCTGCGGGCTTTACGGCGGCCGTCAGCCTGGGCGAAACCGGCGCCCAGGTGGGGCAGCCGCGCCAGCCTGCGAAGCATTTTCCGGTAGGGCCGCGGCTCTGGCGACAGCTCCCACGCCCGAAGAGCCAGGAGGGAAAGCCGTGCCTCGTTGGAAAGCTCTTTGGCAGACGCTCGCGTGGCCCCACAGTCCATGGGGCTGCGGGCTTTACGGCGGCCGTCAGCCTGGGCGACACCGGCGCCCATGTGCAGCCGCCGCGCCAGCCTGCGAAGCATTTTCCGGTAGGGCTGCAGCTCTGGTGACAGCTCCCACACCCGAAGAGCCAGGAGGGAAAGCCGTGCCTCGTTGGAAAGCTCTTTGGCAGCCGCTCGCGTGGCCCCACAGCCCCTTGGGCTGCGGGCTTTCCGGCGGCCGTCAGCCTGGGCGACACCGGCGCCCAGGTGCGGCCGCCGCGCCAGCCTGCGAAGCATTTTCCGGAAGGGCCGCGTCTCTGGCGACAGCTCCCACGCCCGAAGAGCCAGGAGGGAAAGCCGTGCCTCCTTGGAAAGCTCTTTGGCAGCCGCTCGCATGGCCCCACAGCCCCTGGGGCTGCGGGCTTTGCGGCGGCCGTCTGCCTAGGCGACACCGGCGCCCACGTTGCGCCGCCGCGCCAGCCTGCGAAGCATTTTCCGGTAGGGCTGCAGCTCTGGCGACAGCTCCCATGCCCGAAGAGCCAGGAGGGAAAGCCATGCCTCATTGGAAAGCTCTTTGGCAGCCGCTCGCGTGGCCCCACAGCCCGTGGGGCTGCGGGCTTTCCGGCGGCCGTCAACCTCGGCGCCACCAGCGCCCAGGTGGGGCCGCCGCACCAGCCTGCGAAGCATTTTCCGGTAGGGCTGCAGCTCTGGCGACAGCTCCCACGCCGGAAGAGCCAGGAGGGAAAGCCGTGCCTCGTTGGAAAGCTCTTTGGCAGCCACTCGCGTGGCCCCACAGCCCGTGGGGCTGTGGGCTTTGCGGCGGCCGTCAGCCTCGGCGCCACCGGCGCCCACGTCGGGCCGCCGCGCCAGCCTGCGAAGTATTTTCCGGTAGGGCCGCGGCTCTAGCGACAGCTCCCACGCCCAAAGAGCCAGGAGGGAAAGCCGTGCCTCGTTGGAAAGCTCTTTGGCAGCCGCTCGCATGGCCCCACAGCCCGTGGGGCTGCGGGCTTTGCGGCAGGCGTCCGCCTCGGCGCCACTGGCACGCACTTGGGGCCGCTGCGCCAGCCTGCGAAGCCTTTTCCGGTAGGGCCGCGGCTCTGGCGACAGCTCCCACGTCCGAAGAGCCAGGAGGGAAAGCCGTGCCTCGTTGGAAAGCTCTTTGGCAGCCACTCGCGTGGCCCCACAGCCCGTGGGTCTGTGGGCTTTCCGGCGGCCGTCAGCCTCGGCGCCACCGGCGCCCACGTGGCGCCGCCGCGCCAGCCTGCGAAGCATTTTCCGGTAGGGCCGCGGCTCTGGCGACAGCTCCCACACCCGAAGAGCCAGGAGGGAAAGCTGTGCCTCGTTGGAAAGCTCTTTGGCAGCCGCTCGCGTGGCCCCACAACCCCTGGGGCTGCGGGCTTTACGGCGGCCGTCAGCCTGGGCGACACCGGTGCCCACGTTACGCCGCCGCGCCAGCCTGCGAAGCATTTTCCGGTAGGGCCGCGGCTCTGGCGACAGCTCCCACGCCCGAAGAGCCAGGAGGGAAAGCCGTGCCTCGTTGGAAAGCTCTTTGGCAGACGCTCGCGTGGCCCCACAGTCCATGGGGCTGCGGGCTTTACGGCGGCCGTCAGCCTGGGCGACACCGGCGCCCATGTGCAGCCGCCGCGCCAGCCTGCGAAGCATTTTCCGGTAGGGCTGCAGCTCTGGTGACAGCTCCCATGCCCGAAGAGCCAGGAGGGAAAGCCGTGCCTCGTTGGAAAGCTCTTTGGCAGCCGCTCGCGTGGCCCCACAGCCCGTGGGGCTGCGGGCTTTCCGGCGGCCGTCAGCCTCGGCGCCACCGGCGCCCAGGTAGGGCAGCCGCGCCAGCCTGCGAAGCATTTTCCGGTAGGGCCGCGGCTCTGGCGACAGCTCCCATGCCCGAAGAGCCAGGAGGGAAAGCCGTGCCTCGTTGGAAAGCTCTTTGGCAGACGCTCGCGTGGCCCCACAGCCCCTGGGGCTGCGGGCTTTGCGGTGGCCGTCAGCCTCGGCTCCACCGGCGCCCACGTTGCGCCGCCGCGCCAGCCTGCGAAGCATTTTCCGGTAGGGCCGCGGCTCTGGCGACAGCTCCCACGCCCGAAGAGCCAGGAGGGAAAGCCGTGCCTCGTTGGAAAGCTCTTTGGCAGCCGCTCGCGTGGCCCCACAGCCCGTGGGGCTGCGGGCTTTGCGGCGGCCGTCAGCCTCTGCGCCACCGGCGCCCACGTGGTGCCGCCGCGCCAGCCTGCGAAGCATTTTCCAGTAGGGCTGCATCTCTGGCGACAGCTCCCACGCCCGAAGAGCCAGGAGGGAAAGCCGTGCCTCATTGGAAAGCTCTTTGGCAGCCGCTCGCGTGGCCCCACAGCCCGTGGGGCTGCGGGCTTTACGGCGGCCGTCAGCCTCGGCGAAACCGGCGCCCAGGTGGGGCAGCCGCGCCAGCCTGCGAAGCATTTTCCGGTAGGGCCGCGTCTCTGGCGACAGCTCCCACGCCCGAAGAGCCAGGAGGGAAAGCCGTGCCTCGTTGGAAAGCTCTTTGGCAGACGCTCGCGTGGCCCCACAGTCCATGGGGCTGCGGGCTTTACGGCGGCCGTCAGCCTGGGCGACACCGGCGCCCACGTGGTGCCGCCGCGCCAGCCTGCGAAGCATTTTCCGGTAGGGCTGCAGCTCTGGCGACAGCTCCCACACCCGAAGAGCCAGGAGGGAAAGCCGTGCCTCGTTGGAAAGCTCTTTGGCAGCCGCTCGCGTGGCCCCACAGCCCCTTGGGCTGCGGGCTTTCCGGCGGCCGTCAGCCTGGGCGACACCGGCGCCCAGGTGCGGCCGCCGCGCCAGCCTGCGAACCATTTTCCGGTAGGGCCGCGGCTCTGGCGACAGCTCCCACGCCCGAAGAGCCAGGAGGGAAAGCCGTGCCTCCTTGGAAAGCTCTTTGGCAGCCGCTCGCGTGGCCCCACAGCCCGTGGGGCTGCGGGCTTTGCGGCGGCCGTCTGCCTAGGCGCCACCGGCGCCCACGTTGCGCCGCCGCGCCAGCCTGCGAAGCATTTTCCGGTAGGGCTGCAGCTCTGGCGACAGCTCCCATGCCCGAAGAGCCAGGAGGGAAAGCCATGCCTCATTGGAAAGCTCTTTGGCAGCCGCTCGCGTGGCCCCACAGCCCGTGGGGCTGCGGGCTTTCCGGCGGCCGTCAGCCTCGGCGCCACCAGCGCCCAGGTGGGGCCGCCGCACCAGCCTGCGAAGCATTTTCCGGTAGGGCTGCAGCTCTGGCGACAGCTCCCACGCCGGGAGAGCCAGGAGGGAAAGCCGTGCCTCGTTGGAAAGCTCTTTGGCAGCCACTCGCGTGGCCCCACAGCCCGTGGGGCTGTGGGCTTTGCGGCGGCCGTCAGCCTCGGCGCCACCGGCGCCCACGTGGCGCCGCCGCGCCAGCCTGCGAAGTATTTTCCGGTAGGGCCGCGGCTCTGGCGACAGCTCCCACGCCCGAAGAGCCAGGAGGGAAAGCCGTGCCTCGTTGGAAAGCTCTTTGGCAGCCGCTCGCATGGCCCCACAGCCCGTGGGGCTGCGGGCTTTGCGGCAGGCGTCCGCCTCGGCGCCACTGGCACGCACTTGGGGCCGCTGCGCCAGCCTGCGAAGCCTTTTCCGGTAGGGCCGCGGCTCTGGCGACAGCTCCCACGTCCGAAGAGCCAGGAGGGAAAGCCGTGCCTCGTTGGAAAGCTCTTTGGCAGCCACTCGCGTGGCCCCAGAGGCCGTGGGTCTGTGGGCTTTCCGGCGGCCGTCAGCCTCGGCGCCACCGGCGCCCAGGTGGGGCCGCCGCGCCAGCCTGCGAAGCATTTTCCGGTAGGGCCGCGGCTCTGGCGACAGATCCCACACCCGAAGAGCCAGGAGGGAAAGCTGTGCCTCGTTGGAAAGCTCTTTGGCAGCCGCTCGCATGGCCCCACAGCCCGTGGGGCTGCGGGCTTTCCGGCGGCCGTCAGCCTCGGCGCCACCGGCGCCCAGGTGGGGCCGCCGCGCCAGCCTGCGAAGCATTTTCCGGTAGGGCCGCGTCTCTGGCGACAGCTCCCACGCCCGAAGAGCCAGGAGGGAAAGCCGTGCCTCGTTGGAAAGCTCTTTGGCAGCCGCTCGCATGGCCCCACAGTCCGTGGGGCTGCGGGCTTTCCGGCGGCCGTCAGCCTCGGCGCCATCGGCGCCCACGTGGCGCCGCCGAACCAGCCTGCGAAGAATTTTCCGGTAGGGCCGCGTCTCTGGCGACAGCTCCCACGCCCGAAGAGCCAGGAGGGAAAGCCATGCCTCGTTGGAAAGCTCTTTGGCAGCCGCTCGCGTGGGCCCACAGCCCGTGGGGCTGCGGGCTTTGCGGAGGCCATCAGCCTCGGCGCCACCGGCGCCTACGTGGTGCCGCCGCGCCAGCCTGCAAAGCATTTTCCGGTAGGGCTGCAGCTCTGGCGACAGCTCCCACGCCCGAAGAGCCAGGAGGGAAAGCCGTGCCTCGTTGGAAAGCTCTTTGGCAGCCACTCGCGTGGCCCCACAGCCCGTGGGGCTGCGGGCTTTCCGGCGGCCGTCAGCCTCGGGGAACCGGCGCCCACGTTGCGCCGCCGTGCCAGCCTGCGAAGCATTTTCCGGTAGGGCCGCGGCTCTGGCGACAGCTCCCACGGCCGAAGAGCCAGGAGGGAAAGCCGTGCCTCGTTGGAAAGCTCTTTGGCAGACGCTCGCGTGGCCCCACAGCCCGTGGGGCTGCGGAATTTGCGGCGGCCGTCAGCCTGGGTGCCACCGGCGCCCACGGGGTGCCGCCGCGCCAGCCTGCGAAGCATTTTCCTGTAGGGCTGCAGCTCTGGCGACAGCTCCCACGGCCGAAGAGCCAGGAGGGAAAGCTGTGCCTCATTGGAAAGCTCTTTGGCAGCCGCTCGCGTGGCCCCACAGCCCGTGGGGATGCGGGCTTTGCGGCGGCCGTCAGCCTGGGCGACACCGGCGCCCAGGTGGGGCAGCCGCACCAGCCTGCGAAGCATTTTCCGGTAGGTCTGCGGCTCTGGCGACAGCTCCCACGGCCGAAGAGCCAGGAGGGAAAGCCGTGCCTCGTTGGAAAGCTCTTTGGCAGCCGCTCGCGTGGCCCCACAGCCCATGGGGCTGCGGGCTTTGCGGCGGCCGTCAGCCTGGGCGACACCGGCGCCCATGTGGGGCAGCCACGCCAGCCTGCGAAGCATTTTCCGGTAGGTCTGCAGCTCTGGCGACAGCTCCCACGCCCGAAGAGCCAGGAGGGAAAGCCGTGCCTCATTGGAAAGCTCTTTGGCAGCCGCTCGCGTGGCCCCACAGCCCCTGGGGCTGCGGGCTATGCGGCGGCCATCAGCCTGGGCGCCACCGTCGCCCACATGGCGCTGCTGCACAGGCCTGCGAAGCATTTTCCGGTAGGGCTGCAGCTCTGGCGACAGCTCCCACGCCCGAAGAGCCAGGAGGGAAAGCCGTGCCTCGTTGGAAAGCTCTTTGGCAGCCGCTCGCGTGGCCCCACAGCCCGTGGGGCTGCGGGCTTTGCGGTGGCCGATAGCCTCGGCGCCACCGGCGCCCACGTGGCGCCGCCGCGCCAGCCTGCAAAGCATTTTCTGGTAGGGCCGCGTCTCTGGCGACAGCTCCCACGGCCGAAGAGCCAGGAGGGAAAGCCGTGCCTCGTTGGAAAGCTCTTTGGCAGCCGCTCGCGTGGCCCCACAGCCCGTGGGGCTGCGGGCTTTGCGGCGGCCGTCTGCCTAGGCGCCACCGGCGCCCACGTTGCGCCGCTGCGCCAGCCTGCGAAGCATTTTCCGGTAGGGCTGCAGCTCTGGCGACAGCTCCCACGCCCGAAGAGCCAGGAGGGAAAGCCGTGCCTCGTTGGAAAGCTCTTTGGCAGCCGCTCGCGTGGCCCCACAGCCCCTGGGGCTGCGGGCTTTACGGCGGCCGTCAGCCTGGGCGACACCGGCGCCCACGTTACGCCGCCGCGCCAGCCTGCGAAGCATTTTCCGGTAGGGCCGCGGCTCTGGCGACAGCTCCCACGCCCGAAGAGCCAGGAGGGAAAGCCGTGCCTCGTTGGAAAGCTCTTTGGCAGCCGCTCGCGTGGCCCCACAGCCTGTGGGGCTGCGGGCTTTGCGGCGGCCGTCAGCCTCAGCGCCACCGGCGCCCAGGTGGGGCCGCCGCGCCAGCCTGCGAAGCATTTTCCGGTAGGGCCGCGGCTCTGGCGACAGCTCCCACGCCCGAAGAGCCAGGAGGGAAAGCCGTGCCTCGTTGGAAAGCTCTTTGGCAGCCGCTCGCGTGGCCCCACAGCCCATGGGGCTGCGGGCTTTCCGGCGGCCGTCAGCCTGGGCGACACCGGCGCCCATGTGGGGCAGCCGCGCCAGTCTGCGAAGCATTTTCCGGTAGGTCTGCGGCTCTGGCGACAGCTCCCACGCCCGAAGAGCCAGGAGGGAAAGCCGTGCCTCATTGGAAAGCTCTTTGGCAGCCGCTCGCGTGGCCCCACAGCCCGTGGGGCTGCGGGCTTTACGGCGGCCGTCAGCCTCGGCGAAAGCGGCGCCCAGGTGGGGCAGCCGCGCCAGCCTGCGAAGCATTTTCCGGTAGGGCCGCGGCTCTGGCGACAGCTCCCACGGCCGAAGAGCCAGGAGGGAAAGCCGTGCCTCGTTGGAAAGCTCTTTGGCAGACGCTCGCGTGGCCCCACAGTCCATGGGGCTGCGGGCTTTACGGCGGCCGTCAGCCTGGGCGACACCGGCGCCCACGTTGCGCCGCCGCGCCAGCCTGCGAAGCATTTTCCGGTAGGGCCGCGGCTCTGGCGACAGCTCCCACGCCCGAAGAGCCAGGAGGGAAAGCCGTGCCTCGTTGGAAAGCTCTTTGGCAGCCGCTCGCGTGGCCCCACAGCCCATGGGGCTGCGGGCTTTACGGCGGCCGTCAGCCTGGGCAACAGCGGCGCCCATGTGGAGCTGCCGCGCCAGCCTGCGAAGCATTTTCCGGTAGGGCTGCAGCTCTGGCGACAGCTCCCACGCCCGAAGAGCCAGGAGGGAAAGCCGTGCCTCGTTGGAAAGCTCTTTGGCAGCCGCTCGCGTGGCCCCACAGCCCGTGGGGCTGCGGGCTTTGCGGCGGCCGTCAGCCTCTGCGCCACCGGCGCCCACGTGGTGCCGCCGCGCCAGCCTGCGAAGCATTTTCCAGTAGGGCTGCATCTCTGGCGACAGCTCCCACGCCCGAAGAGCCAGGAGGGAAAGCCGTGCCTCATTGGAAAGCTCTTTGGCAGCCGCTCGCGTGGCCCCACAGCCCGTGGGGCTGCGGGCTTTACGGCGGCCGTCAGCCTCGGCGAAAGTGGCGCCCAGGTGGGGCAGCCGCGCCAGCCTGCGAAGCATTTTCCGGTAGGGCCGCGGCTCTGGCGACAGCTCCCACGGCCGAAGAGCCAGGAGGGAAAGCCGTGCCTCGTTGGAAAGCTCTTTGGCAGACGCTCGCGTGGCCCCACAGTCCATGGGGCTGCGGGCTTTCCGGCGGCCGTCAGCCTGGGCGACACCGGCGCCCATGTGCAGCCGCCGCGCCAGCCTGCGAAGCATTTTCCGGTAGGGCTGCAGCTCTGGCGACAGCTCCCACACCCGAAGAGCCAGGAGGGAAAGCCGTGCCTCATTGGAAAGCTCTTTGGCAGCCGGTAGCGTGGCCCCACAGCCCCTTGGGCTGCGGGCTTTCCGGCGGCCGTCAGCCTGGGCGACACCGGCGCCCAGGTGCGGCCGCCGCGCCAGCCTGCGAAGCATTTTCCGGTAGGGCCGCGGCTCTGGCGACAGCTCCCACGCCCGAAGAGCCAGGAGGGAAAGCCGTGCCTCGTTGGAAAGCTCTTTGGCAGCCGCTCGCATGGCCCCACAGTCCGTGGGGCTGCGGGCTTTGCGGCGGCCGTCTGCCTAGGCGCCACCGGCGCCCACGTTGCGCCGCCGCGCCAGCCTGCGAAGCATTTTCCGGTAGGGCTGCAGCTCTGGCGACAGCTCCCATGCCCGAAGAGCCAGGAGGGAAAGCCATGCCTCATTGGAAAGCTCTTTGGCAGCCGCTCGCGTGGCCCCACAGCCCGTGGGGCTGCGGGCTTTCCGGCGGCCGTCAGCCTCGGCGCCACCAGCGCCCAGGTGGGGCCGCCGCACCAGCCTGCGAAGCATTTTCCGGTAGGGCTGCAGCTCTGGCGACAGCTCCCACGCCGGAAGAGCCAGGAGGGAAAGCCGTGCCTCGTTGGAAAGCTCTTTGGCAGCCGCTCGCATGGCCCCACAGTCCGTGGGGCTGCGGGCTTTGCGGCGGCCGTCTGCCTAGGCGCCACCGGCGCCCACGTTGCGCCGCCGCGCCAGCCTGCGAAGCATTTTCCGGTAGGGCTGCAGCTCTGGCGACAGCTCCCATGCCCGAAGAGCCAGGAGGGAAAGCCGTGCCTCATTGGAAAGCTCTTTGGCAGCCGCTCGCGTGGCCCCACAGCCCGTGGGGCTGCGGGCTTTCCGGCGGCCGTCAGCCTCGGCGCCACCAGCGCCCAGGTGGGGCCGCCGCACCAGCCTGCGAAGCATTTTCCGGTAGGGCTGCAGCTCTGGCGACAGCTCCCACGCCGGAAGAGCCAGGAGGGAAAGCCGTGCCTCGTTGGAAAGCTCTTTGGCAGCCGCTCGCATGGCCCCACAGCCCGTGGGGCTGCGGGCTTTGCGGCAGGCGTCCGCCTCGGCGCCACTGCCACGCACTTGGGGCCGCTGCGCCAGCCTGCGAAGCCTTTTCCGGTAGGGCCGCGGCTCTGGCGACAGCTCCCACGTCCGAAGAGCCAGGAGGGAAAGCCGTGCCTCGTTGGAAAGCTCTTTGGCAGCCACTCGCGTGGCCCCACAGCCCGTGGGTCTGTGGGCTTTCCGGCGGCCGTCAGCCTCGGCGCCACCGGCGCCCACGTGGCGCCGCCGCGCCAGCCTGCGAAGCATTTTCCGGTAGGGCCGCGGCTCTGGCGACAGCTCCCACACCCGAAGAGCCAGGAGGGAAAGCTGTGCCTCGTTGGAAAGCTCTTTGGCAGCCGCTCGCATGCCCCCACAGCCCGTGGGGCTGCGGGCTTTGCGGCGGCCGTCAGCCTCGGCGCCACCGGCGCCCAGGTGGGGCCGCCGCGCCAGCCTGCGAAGCATTTTCCGGTAGGGCCGCGTCTCTGGCGACAGCTCCCACGGCCGAAGAGCCAGGAGGGAAAGCCGTGCCTCGTTGGAAAGCTCTTTGGCAGCCACTCGCGTGGCCCCACAGCCCGTGGGGCTGCGGGCTTTGCGGCGGCCGTCTGCCTAGGCGCCACCGGCGCCCACGTTGCGCTACCGCGGCAGCCTGCGAAGCATTTTCCGGTAGGTCTGCGGCTCTGGCGACAGCTCCCACGCCCGAAGAGCCAGGAGGGAAAGCCGTGCCTCGTTGGAAAGCTCTTTGGCAGTCGCTCGCGTGGCCCCACAGCCCGTGGGGCTGCGAGCTTTGCGGCGGCCATCAGCCTCGGCTCCACCGGCGCCCACGTGCTGCCGCCGCGCCAGCCTGCGAAGCATTTTCCAGTAGGGCCGCGGCTCTGGCGACAGCTCCCACGCCCGAAGAGCCAGGAGGGAAAGCCGTGCCTCATTGGAAAGCTCTTTGGCAGCCGCTCGCGTGGCCCCACAGCCCGTGGGGCTGCGGGCTTTCCGGCGGCCGTCAGCCTGGGCGACACCGGCGCCCAGGTGGGGCAGCCGCGCCAGCCTGCGAAGCATTTTCCGGTAGGGCAGCGGCTCTGGCGACAGCTCCCACGCCCGAAGAGCCAGGAGGGAAAGCCGTGCCTCCTTGGAAAGCTCTTTGGAAGCCGCTCGCGTGGCCCCACAGCCCGTGGGGCTGCGGGCTTTGCGGCGGCCGTCAGCCTCGGCGCCACCGGCGCCCACGTGGCGCCGCCGCGCCAGCCTGCGAAGCATTTTCCGGTAGGGCTGCAGCTCTGGCGACAGCTCCCATGCCCGAAGAGCCAGGAGGGAAAGCCGTGCCTCGTTGGAAAACTCTTTGGCAGCCGCTCGCGTGGCCCCACAGCCCGTGGGGCTGCGGGCTTTCCGGCGGCCGTCTGCCTCAGCGCCAATGGCGCCCACGTGGTGCCGACGCGCCGGCCTGCGAAGCATTTTCCGTTAGGGCTGCAACTCTGGCGACAGCTCCCATGCCGGAAGAGCCAGGAGGGAAAGCCGTGCCTCATTGGAAAGCTCTTTGGCAGCCGCTCGCGTGGCCCCACAGCCCGTGGGGCTGCGGGCTTTCCGGCGGCCGTCAGCCTCGGCGTCACCGGCGCCCACATGGCGCTGCTGCACCAGCCTGGGAAGCATTTTCCGGTAGGGCCGCGTCTCTGGCGCCAGCTCCCACGCCCGAAGAGCCAGGAGGGAAAGCCGTGCCTCGTTGGAAAGCTCTTTGGCAACCGCTCGCATGGCCCCACAGTCCGTGGGGCTACGGGCTTTGCGGTGGCCATCAGCCTCGGCTGCACCGGCGCCCACGTGGCGCCGCCGCGCCAGCCTGCGAATCATTTTCCGGTAGTGCTGCAGCTCTGGCGACAGCTCCCACGCCCGAAGAGCCAGGAGGGAAAGCCGTGCCTCGTTGGAAAGATCTTTGGCAGCCGCTCACGTGGCCCCACAGCCCATGGGGCTGCGGGCTTTGCGGCGGCCGTCAGCCTGGGCGACACCGGCGCCCATGTGGAGCCGCCGCGCCAGCCTGCAAAGCATTTTCCGGTAGGTCTGCGGCTCTGGCGACAGCTCCCTTGCCCGAAGAGCCAGGACGGAAAGCCGTGCCTCGTTGGAAAGCTCTTTGGCAGCCGCTCGCGTGGCCCCACAGCCCCTGGGGCTGCGGGCTTTGCGGCGACCATCAGCCTCGGCGCCACCGTCGCCCACATGGCGCTGCTGCACCAGCCTGCGAAGCATTTTCCGGTAGGTCTGCAGCTCTGGCGACAGCTCCCATGCCCGAAGAGCCAGGAGGGAAAGCCGTGCCTCATTGGAAAGCTCTTTGGCAGCCGCTCGCGTGGCCCCACAGCCCGTGGGGCTGCGGGCTTTCCGGCGGCCGTCAGCCTGGGCGACACCGGCGCCCAGGTGGGGCAGCCGCGCCAGCCTGCGAAGCATTTTCCGGTAGGGCAGCGGCTCTGGCGACAGCTCCCACGCCCGAAGAGCCAGGAGGGAAAGCCGTGCCTCGTTGGAAAGCTCTTTGGCAGCCGCTCGCGTGGCCCCACAGCCCGTGGGGCTGCGGGCTTTGCGGCGGCCGTCAGCCTCTGCGCCACCGGCGCCCACGTGGTGCCGCCGCGCCAGCCTGCGAAGCATTTTCCAGTAGGGCTGCAGCTCTGGCGACAGCTCCCACGCCCGAAGAGCCAGGAGGGAAAGCCGTGCCTCATTGGAAAGCTCTTTGGCAGCCGCTCGCGTGGCCCCACAGCCCGTGGGGCTGCGGGCTTTGCGGCGGCCGTCAGCCTGGGCGACACCGGCGCCCAGGTGGGGCAGCCGCACCAGCCTGCGAAGCATTTTCCGGTAGGGCCGCGGCTCTGGCGACAGCTCCCACGGCCGAAGAGCCAGGAGGGAAAGCCGTGCCTCGTTGGAAAGCTCTTTGGCAGACGCTCGCGTGGCCCCACAGTCCATGGGGCTGCGGGCTTTACGGCGGCCGTCAGCCTGGGCGACACCGGCGCCCACGTTGCGCCGCCGCGCCAGCCTGCGAAGCATTTTCCGGTAGGGCCGCGGCTCTGGCGACAGCTCCCACGCCCGAAGAGCCAGGAGGGAAAGCCGTGCCTCGTTGGAAAGCTCTTTGGCAGCCGCTCGCGTGGCCCCACAGCCCATGGGGCTGCGGGCTTTACGGCGGCCGTCAGCCTGGGCAACAGCGGCGCCCATGTGGAGCTGCCGCGCCAGCCTGCGAAGCATTTTCCGGTAGGGCTGCAGCTCTGGCGACAGCTCCCACGCCCGAAGAGCCAGGAGGGAAAGCCGTGCCTCGTTGGAAAGCTCTTTGGCAGCCGCTCGCGTGGCCCCACAGCACGTGGGGCTGCGGGCTTTGCGGCGGCCGTCAGCCTCTGCGCCACCGGCGCCCACGTGGTGCCGCCGCGCCAGCCTGCGAAGCATTTTCCAGTAGGGCTGCATCTCTGGCGACAGCTCCCACGCCCGAAGAGCCAGGAGGGAAAGCCGTGCCTCATTGGAAAGCTCTTTGGCAGCCGCTCGCGTGGCCCCACAGCCCGTGGGGCTGCGGGCTTTACGGCGGCCGTCAGCCTCGGCGAAAGTGGCGCCCAGGTGGGGCAGCCGCGCCAGCCTGCGAAGCATTTTCCGGTAGGGCCGCGGCTCTGGCGACAGCTCCCACGGCCGAAGAGCCAGGAGGGAAAGCCGTGCCTCGTTGGAAAGCTCTTTGGCAGACGCTCGCGTGGCCCCACAGTCCATGGGGCTGCGGGCTTTCCGGCGGCCGTCAGCCTGGGCGACACCGGCGCCCATGTGCAGCCGCCGCGCCAGCCTGCGAAGCATTTTCCGGTAGGGCTGCAGCTCTGGCGACAGCTCCCACACCCGAAGAGCCAGGAGGGAAAGCCGTGCCTCATTGGAAAGCTCTTTGGCAGCCGGTAGCGTGGCCCCACAGCCCCTTGGGCTGCGGGCTTTCCGGCGGCCGTCAGCCTGGGCGACACCGGCGCCCAGGTGCGGCCGCCGCGCCAGCCTGCGAAGCATTTTCCGATAGGGCCGCGGCTCTGGCGACAGCTCCCACGCCCGAAGAGCCAGGAGGGAAAGCCGTGCCTCGTTGGAAAGCTCTTTGGCAGCCGCTCGCATGGCCCCACAGTCCGTGGGGCTGCGGGCTTTGCGGCGGCCGTCTGCCTAGGCGCCACCGGCGCCCACGTTGCGCCGCCGCGCCAGCCTGCGAAGCATTTTCCGGTAGGGCTGCAGCTCTGGCGACAGCTCCCATGCCCGAAGAGCCAGGAGGGAAAGCCATGCCTCATTGGAAAGCTCTTTGGCAGCCGCTCGCGTGGCCCCACAGCCCGTGGGGCTGCGGGCTTTCCGGCGGCCGTCAGCCTCGGCGCCACCAGCGCCCAGGTGGGGCCGCCGCACCAGCCTGCGAAGCATTTTCCGGTAGGGCTGCAGCTCTGGCGACAGCTCCCACGCCGGAAGAGCCAGGAGGGAAAGCCGTGCCTCGTTGGAAAGCTCTTTGGCAGCCGCTCGCATGGCCCCACAGCCCGTGGGGCTGCGGGCTTTGCGGCAGGCGTCCGCCTCGGCGCCACTGCCACGCACTTGGGGCCGCTGCGCCAGCCTGCGAAGCCTTTTCCGGTAGGGCCGCGGCTCTGGCGACAGCTCCCACGGCCGAAGAGCCAGGAGGGAAAGCCGTGCCTCGTTGGAAAGCTCTTTGGCAGCCACTCGCGTGGCCCCACAGCCCGTGGGTCTGTGGGCTTTCCGGCGGCCGTCAGCCTCGGCGCCACCGGCGCCCACGTGGCGCCGCCGCGCCAGCCTGCGAAGCATTTTCCGGTAGGGCCGCGGCTCTGGCGACAGCTCCCACACCCGAAGAGCCAGGAGGGAAAGCTGTGCCTCGTTGGAAAGCTCTTTGGCAGCCGCTCGCATGCCCCCACAGCCCGTGGGGCTGCGGGCTTTGCGGCGGCCGTCAGCCTCGGCGCCACCGGCGCCCAGGTGGGGCCGCCGCGCCAGCCTGCGAAGCATTTTCCGGTAGGGCCGCGTCTCTGGCGACAGCTCCCACGGCCGAAGAGCCAGGAGGGAAAGCCGTGCCTCGTTGGAAAGCTCTTTGGCAGCCACTCGCGTGGCCCCACAGCCCGTGGGGCTGCGGGCTTTGCGGCGGCCGTCTGCCTAGGCGCCACCGGCGCCCACGTTGCGCTACCGCGGCAGCCTGCGAAGCATTTTCCGGTAGGTCTGCGGCTCTGGCGACAGCTCCCACGCCCGAAGAGCCAGGAGGGAAAGCCGTGCCTCGTTGGAAAGCTCTTTGGCAGCCGCTCGCGTGGCCCCACAGCCCGTGGGGCTGCGGGCTTTGCGGCGGCCGTCTGCCTCAGCGCCACTGGCGCCCACGTGGTGCCGCCGCGCCAGCCTGCGAAGCATTTTCCGGTAGGTCTGCAGCTCTGGCGACAGCTCCCACGGCCGAAGAGCCAGGAGGGAAAGCCGTGCCTCATTGGAAAGCTCTTTGGCAGCCGCTCGCGTGGCCCCACAGCCCGTGGGGCTGCGGGCTTTCCGGCGGCCGTCAGCCTGGGCGACACCGGCGCCCAGGTGGGGCAGCCGCGCCAGCCTGCGAAGCATTTTCCGGTAGGGCCGCGGCTCTGGCGACAGCTCCCACGCCCGAAGAGCCAGGAGGGAAAGCCGTGCCTCGTTGGAAAGCTCTTTGGCAGTCGCTCGCGTGGCCCCACAGCCCGTGGGGCTGCGAGCTTTGCGGCGGCCATCAGCCTCGGCTCCACCGGCGCCCACGTGCTGCCGCCGCGCCAGCCTGCGAAGCATTTTCCAGTAGGGCCGCGGCTCTGGCGACAGCTCCCACGCCCGAAGAGCCAGGAGGGAAAGCCGTGCCTCATTGGAAAGCTCTTTGGCAGCCACTCGCGTGGCCCCACAGCCCGTGGGGCTGCGGGCTTTCCGGCGGCCGTCAGCCTGGGCGACACCGGCGCCCAGGTGGGGCAGCCGCGCCAGCCTGCGAAGCATTTTCCGGTAGGGCAGCGGCTCTGGCGACAGCTCCCACGCCCGAAGAGCCAGGAGGGAAAGCCGTGCCTCCTTGGAAAGCTCTTTGGAAGCCGCTCGCGTGGCCCCACAGCCCGTGGGGCTGCGGGCTTTGCGGCGGCCGTCAGCCTCGGCGCCACCGGCGCCCACGTGGCGCCGCCGCGCCAGCCTGCGAAGCATTTTCCGGTAGGGCTGCAGCTCTGGCGACAGCTCCCATGCCCGAAGAGCCAGGAGGGAAAGCCGTGCCTCGTTGGAAAACTCTTTGGCAGCCGCTCGCGTGGCCCCACAGCCCGTGGGGCTGCGGGCTTTCCGGCGGCCGTCTGCCTCAGCGCCAATTGCGCCCACGTGGTGCCGACGCGCCGGCCTGCGAAGCATTTTCCGTTAGGGCTGCAACTCTGGCGACAGCTCCCATGCCGGAAGAGCCAGGAGGGAAAGCCGTGCCTCGTTGGAAAGCTCTTTGGCAGCCGCTCGCGTGGCCCCACAGCCCATGGGGCTGCGGGCTTTGCGGCGGCCGTCAGCCTCGGCGTCACCGGCGCCCACATGGCGCTGCTGCACCAGCCTGGGAAGCATTTTCCGGTAGGGCCGCGTCTCTGGCGCCAGCTCCCACGCCCGAAGAGCCAGGAGGGAAAGCCGTGCCTCGTTGGAAAGCTCTTTGGCAACCGCTCGCATGGCCCCACAGTCCGTGGGGCTACGGGCTTTGCGGTGGCCATCAGCCTCGGCTGCACCGGCGCCCACGTGGCGCCGCCGCGCCAGCCTGCGAATCATTTTCCGGTAGTGCTGCAGCTCTGGCGACAGCTCCCACGCCCGAAGAGCCAGGAGGGAAAGCCGTGCCTCGTTGGAAAGATCTTTGGCAGCCGCTCACGTGGCCCCACAGCCCATGGGGCTGCGGGCTTTGCGGCGGCCGTCAGCCTGGGCGACACCGGCGCCCATGTGGAGCCGCCGCGCCAGCCTGCAAAGCATTTTCCGGTAGGTCTGCGGCTCTGGCGACAGCTCCCTTGCCCGAAGAGCCAGGACGGAAAGCCGTGCCTCGTTGGAAAGCTCTTTGGCAGCCGCTCGCGTGGCCCCACAGCCCCTGGGGCTGCGGGCTTTGCGGCGACCATCAGCCTCGGCGCCACCGTCGCCCACATGGCGCTGCTGCACCAGCCTGCGAAGCATTTTCCGGTAGGTCTGCAGCTCTGGCGACAGCTCCCATGCCCGAAGAGCCAGGAGGGAAAGCCGTGCCTCATTGGAAAGCTCTTTGGCAGCCGCTCGCGTGGCCCCACAGCCCGTGGGGCTGCGGGCTTTGCGGCGGCCATCAGCCTCGGCGCCACCGTCGCCCACATGGCGCTGCTGCACCAGCCTGCGAAGCATTTTCCGGTAGGTCTGCAGCTCTGGCGACAGCTCCCATGCCCGAAGAGCCAGGAGGGAAAGCCGTGCCTCGTTGGAAAGCTCTTTGGCAGTCGCTCGCGTGGCCCCACAGCCCGTGGGGCTGCGGGCTTTGCGGCGGCCATCAGCCTCGGCTCCACCGGCGCCCACGTGGTGCCGCCGCGCCAGCCTGCGAAGCATTTTCCAGTAGGGCTGCAGCTCTGGCGACAGCTCCCACGCCCGAAGAGCCAGGAGGGAAAGCCGTGCCTCATTGGAAAGCTCTTTGGCAGCCGCTCGCGTGGCCCCACAGCCCGTGGGGCTGCGGGCTTTGCGGCGGCCGTCAGCCTGGGCGACACCGGCGCCCAGGTGGGGCAGCCGCACCAGCCTGCGAAGCATTTTCCGGTAGGGCCGCGGCTCTGGCGACAGCTCCCACGCCCGAAGAGCCAGGAGGGAAAGCCGTGCCTCGTTGGAAAGCTCTTTGGCAGCCGCTCGCGTGGCCCCACAGCCCGTGGGGCTGCGGGCTTTGCGGCGGCCGTCTGCCTCAGCGCCACTGGCGCCCACGTGGTGCCGCCGCGCCAGCCTGCGAAGCATTTTCCGGTAGGTCTGCAGCTCTGGCGACAGCTCCCACGCCCGAAGAGCCAGGAGGGAAAGCCGTGCCTCATTGGAAAGCTCTTTGGCAGCTGCTCGCGTGGCCCCACAGCCCGTGGGGCTGCGGGCTTTCCGGCGGCCGTCAGCCTGGGCGACACCGGCGCCCAGGTGGGGCAGCCGCGCCAGCCTGCGAAGCATTTTCCGGTAGGGCAGCGGCTCTGGCGACAGCTCCCACGCCAGAAGAGCCAGGAGGGAAAGCCGTGCCTCATTGGAAAGCTCTTTGGAAGCCGCTCGCGTGGCCCCACAGCCCATGGGGCTGCGGGCTTTGCGGCGGCCATCAGCCTCGGCGCTACCGGCGCCCACGTGGTGCCGCCGCGCCAGCCTGCGAAGCATTTTCCGGTAGGGCTGCAGCTCTGGCGACAGCTCCCACGGCCGAAGAGCCAGGAGGGAAAGCCGTGCCTCGTTGGAAAGCTCTTTGGCAGCCGCTCGCGTGGCCCCACAGCCCGTGGGGCTGCGGGCTTTCCGGCGGCCGTCTGCCTCAGCGCCAATGGCGCCCACGTCGTGCCGCCGCGCTGGCCTGCGAAGCATTTTCCGTTAGGGCTGCAACTCTGGCGACAGCTCCCATGCCGGAAGAGCCAGGAGGGAAAGCCGTGCCTCGTTGGAAAGCTCTTTGGCAGCCGCTCGCGTGGCCCCACAGCCCATGGGGCTGCGGGCTTTGCGGCGGCCGTCAGCCTCGGCGCCACCGGCGCCCACATGGCGCTGCTGCACCAGCCTGGGAAGCATTTTCCGGTAGGGCCGCGGCTCTGGCGCCAGCTCCCACGCCCGAAGAGCCAGGAGGGAAAGCCGTGCCTCGTTGGAAAGCTCTTTGGCAGCCGCTCGCATGGCCCCACAGTCCGTGGGGCTACGGGCTTTGCGGTGGCCATCAGCCTCGGCTGCACCGGCGCCCACGTGGCGCCGCCGCACCAGCCTGCGAAGCATTTTCCGGTAGGGCTGCAGCTCTGGCGACAGCTCCCACGCCCGAAGAGCCAGGAGGGAAAGCCATGCCTCGTTGGAAAGCTCTTTGGCAGCCGCTCGCGTGGACCCACAGCCCATGGGGCTGCGGGCTTTGCGGTGGCCGTCAGCCTGGGTGACACCGGCGCCCATGTGGAGCCGCCGCGCCAGCCTGCGAAGCATTTTCCGGTAGGGCTGCGGCTCTGGCGACAGCTCCCTTGCCCGAAGAGCCAGGAGGGAAAGCCGTACCTCGTTGGAAAGCTCTTTGGCAGCCGCTCGCGTGGCCCCACAGCCCCTGGCACTGCGGGCTTTGCGGCGACCTTCAGCCTCGGCGCCACCGTCGCCCACATGGCGCTGCTGCACCAGCCTGCGAAGCATTTTCCGGTAGGGCTGCAGCTCTGGCGACAGCTCCCACGCCCGAAGAGCCAGGAGGGAAAGCCGTGCCTCGTTGGAAAGCTCTTTGGCAGCCGCTCGCGTGGCCCCACAGCCCGTGGGGCTGCGGGCTTTACGGCGGCCGTCAGCCTCGGCGCCACCGGCGCCCACGTGGCGCCGCCGCGCCAGCCTGCGAAGCATTTTCCGGTAGTGCTGCAGCTCTGGCGACAGCTCCCTCGGCCGAAGAGCCAGGAGGGAAAGCCGTGCCTCGTTGGAAAGCTCTTTGGCAGCCGCTCGCATGGCCCCACAGCCCGTGGGGCTGCGGGCTTTGCGGCGGCCGTCAGCCTGGGCGCCACCGGCGCCCACGTGGCGCCGCCGCGCCAGCCTGCGAAGCATTTTCCGGTAGGGCTGCAGCTCTGGCGACAGCTCCCATGCCCGAAGATCCAGGAGGGAAAGCCATGTCTCGTTGGAAAGCTCTTTGGCAGCCGCTCGCTTGGCCCCACAGCCCGTGGGGCTGCGGGCTTTGCGGCGACCATCAGCCTCGGCGCCACCGTCGCCCACATGGCGCTGCTGCACCAGCCTGCGAAGCATTTTCCGGTAGGGCTGCAGCTCTGGCGACAGCTCCCATGCCCGAAGAGCCAGGAGGGAAAGCCGTGCCTCATTGGAAAGCTCTTTGGCAGTCGCTCGCGTGGCCCCACAGCCCGTGGGGCTGCGGGCTTTCCGGCGGCCGTCAGCCTGGGCGACACCGGCGCCCAGGTGGGGCAGCCGCGCCAGCCTGCGAAGCATTTTCCGGTAGGGCAGCGGCTCTGGCGACAGCTCCCACGCCCGAAGAGCCAGGAGGGAAAGCCGTGCCTCGTTGGAAAGCTCTTTGGCAGTCGCTCGCGTGGCCCCACAGCCCGTGGGGCTGCGGGCTTTGCGGCGGCCATCAGCCTCGGCTCCACCGGCGCCCACGTGGTGCCGCCGCGCCAGCCTGCGAAGCATTTTCCAGTAGGGCTGCAGCTCTGGCGACAGCTCCCACGCCCGAAGAGCCAGGAGGGAAAGCCGTGCCTCATTGGAAAGCTCTTTGGCAGCCGCTCGCGTGGCCCCACAGCCCGTGGGGCTGCAGGCTTTCCGGCGGCCGTCAGCCTGGGCGACACCGGCGCCCAGGTGGGGCAGCCGCACCAGCCTGCGAAGCATTTTCCGGTAGGGCCGCGGCTCTGGCGACAGCTCCCACGCCCGAAGAGCCAGGAGGGAAAGCCGTGCCTCGTTGGAAAGCTCTTTGGCAGCCGCTCGCGTGGCCCCACAGCCCGTGGGGCTGCGGGCTTTGCGGCGGCCGTCTGCCTCAGCGCCACTGGCGCCCACGTGGTGCCGCCGCGCCAGCCTGCGAAGCATTTTCCGGTAGGTCTGCAGCTCTGGCGACAGCTCCCACGCCCGAAGAGCCAGGAGGGAAAGCCGTGCCTCGTTGGAAAGCTCTTTGGCAGCCGCTCGCGTGGCCCCACAGCCCGTGGGGCTGCGGGCTTTCCGGTGGCCGTCAGCCTGGGCGACACCGGCGCCCAGGTGGGGCAGCCGCGCCAGCCTGCGAAGCATTTTCCGGTAGGGCAGCGGCTCTGGCGACAGCTCCCACGCCGGAAGAGCCAGGAGGGAAAGCCGTGCCTCATTGGAAAGCTCTTTGGCAGCCGCTCGCGTGGCCCCACAGCCCGTGGGGCTGCGGGCTTTCCGGCGGCCGTCTGCCTCAGCGCCAATGGCGCCCACGTGGTGCCGCCGCGCTGGCCTGCGAAGCATTTTCCGTTAGGGCTGCAACTCTGGCGACAGCTCCCATGCCGGAAGAGCCAGGAGGGAAAGCCGTGCCTCGTTGGAAAGCTCTTTGGCAGCCACTCGCGTGGCCCCACAGCCCATGGGGCTGCGGGCTTTGCGGCGGCCGTCAGCCTCGGCGCCACCGGCGCCCACATGGCGCTGCTGCACCAGCCTGGGAAGCATTTTCCGGTAGGGCCGCGGCTCTGGCGCCAGCTCCCACGCCCGAAGAGCCAGGAGGGAAAGCCGTGCCTCGTTGGAAAGCTCTTTGGCAGCCGCTCGCATGGCCCCACAGTCCGTGGGGCTACGGGCTTTGCGGTGGCCATCAGCCTCGGCTGCACCGGCGCCCACGTGGTGCCGCCGCGCCAGCCTGCGAAGCATTTTCCGGTAGGGCTGCAGCTCTGGCGACAGCTCCCACGCCCGAAGAGCCAGGAGGGAAAGCCATGCCTCGTTGGAAAGCTCTTTGGCAGCCGCTCGCGTGGCCCCACAGCCCGTGGGGCTGCGGGCTTTCCGGCGGCCGTCAGCCTCGGCGACACCGGCGCCCAGTTGGGGCAGCCGCGCCAGCCTGCGAAGCATTTTCCGGTAGGGCCGCGGCTCTGGCGACAGCTCCCACGCCCGAAGAGCCAGGAGGGAAAGCCGTGCCTCGTTGGAAAGATCTTTGGCAGCCGCTCACGTGGCCCCACAGCCCATGGGGCTGCGGGCTTTGCGGCGGCCGTCAGCCTGGGCGACACCGGCGCCCATGTGGAGCCGCCGCGCCAGCCTCCGAAGCATTTTCCGGTAGGTCTGCGGCTCTGGCGACAGCTCCCTTGCCCGAAGAGCCAGGACGGAAAGCCGTGCCTCGTTGGAAAGCTCTTTGGCAGCCGCTCGCGTGGCCCCACAGCCCCTGGGACTGCGGGCTTTGCGGCGACCTTCAGCCTCGGCGCCACCGTCGCCCACATGGCGCTGCTGCACCAGCCTGCGAAGCATTTTCCGGTAGGGCTGCAGCTCTGGCGACAGCTCCCACGCCCGAAGAGCCAGGAGGGAAAGCCATGTCTCGTTGGAAAGCTCTTTGGCAGCCGCTCGCTTGGCCCCACAGCCCGTGGGGCTGCGGGCTTAGCGGCGGCCGTCAGCCTCGGCGCCACCGGCGCCCACGTGGCGCCGCCGTGCCAGCCTGCGAAGCATTTTCCGGTAGGGCCGCGGCTCTGGCGACAGCTCCCACGCCCGAAGAGCCAGGAGGGAAAGCCGTGCCTCGTTGGAAAGCTCTTTGGCAGCCGCTCGCGTGGCCCCACAGCCCATGGGGCTGCGGGCTTTGCGGCGGCCGTCAGCCTCGGCGCCACCGGCGCCCACGTGGCGCCGCCGCGCCAGCCTGCGAAGCATTTTCCGGTAGGGCCGCGGCTCTGGCGACAGCTCCCACGCCCGAAGAGCCAGGAGGGAAAGCCGTGCCTCGTTGGAAAGCTCTTTGGCAGCCGCTCGCATTGCCCCACAGCCCGTGGGGCTGCGGGCTTTGCGGCGGCCGTCAGCCTCGGCGCCACCAGCGCCCACGTGGGGCCGCCACGCCAGCCTGCGAAGCATTTTCCGGTAGGGCTGCAGCTCTGGCGACAGCTCCCACGCCCGAAGAGCCAGGAGGGAAAGCCGTGCCTCGTTGGAAAGCTCTTTGGCAGCCACTGGCGTGGCCCCACAGCCCGTGGGGCTGCGGGCTTTGCGGCGGCTGTCAGCCTCAGCGCCACCGGCGCCCACGTCGGGCCGCCGCGCCAGCCTGCGAAGCATTTTCCGGTAGGGCCGCGGCTCTGACGACAGCTCCCACGCCCAAAGAGCCAGGAGGGAAAGCCGTGCCTCGTTGGAAAGCTCTTTGGCAGCCGCTCGCATGGCCCCACAGCCGTGGGGCTGCGGGGTTTGCGGCAGGCGTCCGCCTCGGCGCCACTGGCACGCACTTGGGGCCGCTGCGCCAGCCTGCGAAGCATTTTCCGGTGGGGCCGCGGCTCTGGCGACAGCTCCCACGGCTAAAGAGCCAGGAGGGAAAGCCGTGCCTCGTTGGAAAGCTCTTTGGCAGCCACTCGCGTGGCCCCACAGCCCCTGGGGCTGCGGGCTTTGCAGTGGCCGTCAGCCTCGGCGCCACCGTCGCCCACATGGCGCCGCCGCGCCAGCCTGCGAAGCATTTTCCGGTAGGGCTGCAGCTCTAGCGACAGCTCCCACGCCCGAAGAGCCAGGAGGGAAGGCCGTGCCTCATTGGAAAGCTCTTTGGCAGCCGCTCGCGTGGCCCCACAGCCCATGGGGCTGCGGGCTTTCCGGCGTCCGTCAGCCTGGGCGACACCGGCGCCCAGGTGGGGCAGCCGCGCCAGCCTGCGAAGCATTTTCCGGTAGGGCCGCGGCTCTGGCGACAGCTCCCACGCCTGAAGAGCCAGGAGGGAAAGCCGTGCCTCGTTGGAAAGCTCTTTGGCAGCCGCTCGCATGGCCCCACAGCCCGTGGGGCTGCGGGCTTTCCGGCGGCCGTCAGCCTCGGCGCCATCGGCGCACACGTTGCGCCGCCGCGCCAGACTGCGAAGCATTTTCCGGTAGGGCCGCGGCTCTGGCGACAGCTCCCACGGCCGAAGAGCCAGGAGGGAAAGCTGTGCCTCGTTGGAAAGCTCTTTGGCAGCCGCTCATGTGGCCCCACAGCCCATGGGGCTGCGGGCTCTCCGGCGGCCGTCAGCCTGGGCGCCACCGGCTCCCAGGTGGGGCAGCCGCGCCAGCCCGCGAAGCATTTTCCGGTAGGGCCGCGTCTCTGGCGACAGCTCCCACGCCCGAAGAGCCAGGAGGGAAAGCCGTGCCTCGTTGGAAAGCTCTTTGGCAGCCGCTCGCGTGGCCCTAAAGGCCGTGGGGCTGCGGGCTTTCCGGCGGCCGTCAGCCTGCGCGACACCGGCACCCATGTGGAGCCGCCGCGCCAGCCTGCGAAGCATTTTCCAGTAGGGCCGCGGCTCTGGCGACAGCTCCCACGCCCGAAGAGCCAGGAGGGAAAGCCGTGCCTCGTTGGAAAGCTCTTTGGCAGCCACTCGCGTGGCCCCACAGCCCATGGGGCTGCGGGCTTTGCGGCGGCCGTCAGCCTGGGCGACACCGGCGCCCAGGTGGGGCCGCCGCGCTAGCCTGCGAAGCATTTTCCAGTAGGGCCGCGGCTCTGGCGACAGCTCCCACGGCCGAAGAGCCAGGAGGGAAAGCCGTGCCTCGTTGGAAAGCTCTTTGGCAGCCGCTCGCGTGGGCCCACAGCCCGTGGGGCTGCGGGCTTTACGGCGGCCGTCAGCCTGCGCGACACCGGCGCCCAGGTGGGGCCGCCGCGCCAGCCTGCGAAGCATTTTCCGGTAGGGCCGCGGCTCTGGCGAAAGCTCCCACGCCCGAAGAGCCAGGAGGGAAAGCCGTGCCTCGTTGGATAGCTCTTTGGCAGCCACTCGCGTGGCCCCACAGCCCGTGGGGCTGCGGGCTTTCCGGCGGCCGTCAGCCTCAGCGCCACCGGCGCCCATGTGGCGCCGCCGCGCCAGCCTGCGAAGCATTTTCCGGAAGGGCCGCGTCTGTGGCGACAGCTCCCACGCCCGAAGAGCCAGGAGGGAAAGCCGTGCCTCGTTGGAAAGCTCTTTGGCAGCCACTCGCGTGGCCCCACAGCCCATGGGGCTGCGGGCTTTGCGGCGGCCGTCAGTCTGGGTGCCACCGGCGCCCACGTTACGCCGCCGCGCCAGCCTGCGAAGCATTTTCCGGTAGGGCCGCGGCTCTGGCGACAGCTCCCATACCCGAAGAGCCAGGAGGGAAAGCCGTGCCTCGTTGGAAAGCTCTTTGGCAGCCGCTCGCGTGGCCCCACAGCCCGTGGGGCTGCGGGCTTTGAGGCGGCCGTCAGCCTGGGCGACACCGGTGCCCACGTGGGGCCGCCGCTCAGCCTGCGAAGCATTTTCCGGTAGGGCTGCAGCTCTGGCGACAGCTCCCACGCCCGAAGAGCCAGGAGGGAAAGCCATGTCTCGTTGGAAAGCTCTTTGGCAGCCGCTCGCTTGGCCCCACAGCCCGTGGGGCTGCGGGCTTAGCGGCGGCCGTCAGCCTCGGCGCCACCGGCGCCCACGTGGCGCCGCCGTGCCAGCCTGCGAAGCATTTTCCGGTAGGGCCGCGGCTCTGGCGACAGCTCCCACGCCCGAAGAGCCAGGAGGGAAAGCTGTGCCTCGTTGGAAAGCTCTTTGGCAGCCGCTCGCGTGGCCCCACAGCCCATGGGGCTGCGGGCTTTGCGGCGGCCGTCAGCCTCGGCGCCACCGGCGCCCACGTGGCGCCGCCGCGCCAGCCTGCGAAGCATTTTCCGGTAGGGCCGCGGCTCTGGCGACAGCTCCCACGCCCGAAGAGCCAGGAGGGAAAGCCGTGCCTCGTTGGAAAGCTCTTTGGCAGCCGCTCGCATTGCCCCACAGCCCGTGGGGCTGCGGGCTTTGCGGCGGCCGTCAGCCTCGGCGCCACCAGCGCCCACGTGGGGCCGCCACGCCAGCCTGCGAAGCATTTTCCGGTAGGGCTGCAGCTCTGGCGACAGCTCCCACGCCCGAAGAGCCAGGAGGGAAAGCCGTGCCTCGTTGGAAAGCTCTTTGGCAGCCACTGGCGTGGCCCCACAGCCCGTGGGGCTGCGGGCTTTGCGGCGGCTGTCAGCCTCAGCGCCACCGGCGCCCACGTCGGGCCGCCGCGCCAGCCTGCGAAGCATTTTCCGGTAGGGCCGCGGCTCTGACGACAGCTCCCACGCCCAAAGAGCCAGGAGGGAAAGCCGTGCCTCGTTGGAAAGCTCTTTGGCAGCCGCTCGCATGGCCCCACAGCCGTGGGGCTGCGGGGTTTGCGGCAGGCGTCCGCCTCGGCGCCACTGGCACGCACTTGGGGCCGCTGCGCCAGCCTGCGAAGCATTTTCCGGTGGGGCCGCGGCTCTGGCGACAGCTCCCACGGCTAAAGAGCCAGGAGGGAAAGCCGTGCCTCGTTGGAAAGCTCTTTGGCAGCCACTCGCGTGGCCCCACAGCCCCTGGGGCTGCGGGCTTTGCAGTGGCCGTCAGCCTCGGCGCCACCGTCGCCCACATGGCGCCGCCGCGCCAGCCTGCGAAGCATTTTCCGGTAGGGCTGCAGCTCTAGCGACAGCTCCCACGCCCGAAGAGCCAGGAGGGAAGGCCGTGCCTCATTGGAAAGCTCTTTGGCAGCCGCTCGCGTGGCCCCACAGCCCATGGGGCTGCGGGCTTTCCGGCGTCCGTCAGCCTGGGCGACACCGGCGCCCAGGTGGGGCAGCCGCGCCAGCCTGCGAAGCATTTTCCGGTAGGGCCGCGGCTCTGGCGACAGCTCCCACGCCTGAAGAGCCAGGAGGGAAAGCCGTGCCTCGTTGGAAAGCTCTTTGGCAGCCGCTCGCATGGCCCCACAGCCCGTGGGGCTGCGGGCTTTCCGGCGGCCGTCAGCCTCGGCGCCATCGGCGCACACGTTGCGCCGCCGCGCCAGACTGCGAAGCATTTTCCGGTAGGGCCGCGGCTCTGGCGACAGCTCCCACGGCCGAAGAGCCAGGAGGGAAAGCCGTGCCTCGTTGGAAAGCTCTTTGGCAGCCGCTCATGTGGCCCCACAGCCCATGGGGCTGCGGGCTCTCCGGCGGCCGTCAGCCTGGGCGCCACCGGCTCCCAGGTGGGGCAGCCGCGCCAGCCCGCGAAGCATTTTCCGGTAGGGCCGCGTCTCTGGCGACAGCTCCCACGCCCGAAGAGCCAGGAGGGAAAGCCGTGCCTCGTTGGAAAGCTCTTTGGCAGCCGCTCGCGTGGCCCTAAAGGCCGTGGGGCTGCGGGCTTTCCGGCGGCCGTCAGCCTGCGCGACACCGGCACCCATGTGGAGCCGCCGCGCCAGCCTGCGAAGCATTTTCCAGTAGGGCCGCGGCTCTGGCGACAGCTCCCACGCCCGAAGAGCCAGGAGGGAAAGCCGTGCCTCGTTGGAAAGCTCTTTGGCAGCCACTCGCGTGGCCCCACAGCCCATGGGGCTGCGGGCTTTCCGGCGTCCGTCAGCCTGGGCGACACCGGCGCCCAGGTGGGGCCGCCGCGCTAGCCTGCGAAGCATTTTCCAGTAGGGCCGCGGCTCTGGCGACAGCTCCCACGGCCGAAGAGCCAGGAGGGAAAGCCGTGCCTCGTTGGAAAGCTCTTTGGCAGCCGCTCGCGTGGGCCCACAGCCCGTGGGGCTGCGGGCTTTACGGCGGCCGTCAGCCTGCGCGACACCGGCGCCCAGGTGGGGCCGCCGCGCCAGCCTGCGAAGCATTTTCCGGTAGGGCCGCGGCTCTGGCGAAAGCTCCCACGCCCGAAGAGCCAGGAGGGAAAGCCGTGCCTCGTTGGATAGCTCTTTGGCAGCCACTCGCGTGGCCCCACAGCCCGTGGGGCTGCGGGCTTTCCGGCGGCCGTCAGCCTCAGCGCCACCGGCGCCCATGTGGCGCCGCCGCGCCAGCCTGCGAAGCATTTTCCGGAAGGGCCGCGTCTGTGGCGACAGCTCCCACGCCCGAAGAGCCAGGAGGGAAAGCCGTGCCTCGTTGGAAAGCTCTTTGGCAGCCACTCGCGTGGCCCCACAGCCCATGGGGCTGCGGGCTTTGCGGCGGCCGTCAGTCTGGGTGCCACCGGCGCCCACGTTACGCCGCCGCGCCAGCCTGCGAAGCATTTTTCGGTAGGGCTACAGCTCTAGCAATAGCTCCCACGGCCGAAGAGCCAGGAGGGAAAGCCGTGTCTCGTTGGAAAGCTCTTTGGCAGCCGCTCGCGTGGCCCCACAGCCCATGGGGCTGCGGGCTTTGCGGCGGCCGTCAGCCTCGGCGCCACCGGCGCCCACATGGCGCCGCCGCGCCAGCCTGCGAAGCATTTTCCGGTAGGGCCGCGGCTCTGGCGACAGCTCCCACGGCCGAAGAGCCAGGAGGGAAAGCCGTGCCTCGTTGGAAAGCTCTTTGGCAGCCGCTCGCATGGCCCCACAGTCCGTGGGGCTGCGGACTTTGCGGTGGCCGTCAGCCTCGGCTCCACTGGCGCCAACATGGTGCCGCCGCGCCAGCCTGCGAAGCATTTTCCGGTAGGGCTGCATCTCTGGCGACAGCTCCCACGCCCGAAGAGCCAGGAGGGAAAGCCGTGCCTCATTGGAAAGCTCTTTGGCAGCCGCTCGCGTGGCCCCACAGCCCGTGGGGCTGCGGGCTTTCCGGCGGCCGTCAGCCTGGGCGACACCGGCGCCCAGGTGGGGCAGCCGCGCCAGCCTGCGAAGCATTTTCCGGTAGGGCAGCGGCTCTGGCGACAGCTCCCACGCCCGAAGAGCCAGGAGGGAAAGCCGTGCCTCGTTGGAAAGCTCTTTGGCAGTCGCTCGCGTGGCCCCACAGCCCGTGGGGCTGCGGGCTTTGCGGCGGCCATCAGCCTCGGCTCCACCGGCGCCCACGTGGTGCCGCCGCGCCAGCCTGCGAAGCATTTTCCGGTAGGGCTGCAGCTCTGGCGACAGCTCCCACGGCCGAAGAGCCAGGAGGGAAAGCCGTGCCTCGTTGGAAAGCTCTTTGGCAGCCGCTCGCGTGGCCCCACAGCCCGTGGGGCTGCGGGCTTTCCGGCGGCCGTCTGCCTCAGCGCCAATGGCGCCCACGTGGTGCCGCCGCGCTGACCTGCGAAGCATTTTCCGTTAGGCCTGCAACTCTGGCGACAGCTCCCATGCCGGAAGAGCCAGGAGGGAAAGCCGTGCCTCGTTGGAAAGCTCTTTGGCAGCCACTCGCGCGGCCCCACAGCCCGTGGGGCTGTGGGCTTTGCGGCGGCCGTCAGCCTCGGCGTCACCGGCGCCCACATGGCGCTGCTGCACCAGCCTGGGAAGCATTTTCCGGTAGGGCCGCGGCTCTGGCGCCAGCTCCCACGCCCGAAGAGCCAGGAGGGAAAGCCGTGCCTCGTTGGAAAGCTCTTTGGCAGCCGCTCGCATGGCCCCACAGTCCGTGGGGCTACGGGCTTTGCGGTGGCCATCAGCCTCGGCTGCACCGGCGCCCACGTGGCGCCGCCGCGCCAGCCTGCGAAGCATTTTCCGGTAGGGCTGCAGCTCTGGCGACAGCTCCCACGCCCGAAGAGCCAGGAGGGAAAGCCATGCCTCGTTGGAAAGCTCTTTGGCAGCCGCTCGCGTGGCCCCACAGCCCGTGGGGCTGCGGGCTTTGTGGCGGCCGTCAGCCTGGGCGACACCGGCGCCCAGTTGGGGCAGCCGCGCCAGCCTGCGAAGCATTTTCCGGTAGGGCCGCGGCTCTGGCGACAGCTCCCACGCCCGAAGAGCCAGGAGGGAAAGCCGTGCCTCGTTGGAAAGATCTTTGGCAGCCGCTCACGTGGCCCCACAGCCCGTGGGGCTGCGGGCTTTGCGGCGGCCGTCAGCCTGGGCGACACCGGCGCCCATGTGGAGCCGCCGCGCCAGCCTCCGAAGCATTTTCCGGTAGGTCTGCGGCTCTGGCGACAGCTCCCTTGCCCGAAGAGCCAGGACGGAAAGCCGTGCCTCGTTGGAAAGCTCTTTGGCAGCCGCTCGCGTGGCCCCACAGCCCCTGGGACTGCGGGCTTTGCGGCGACCTTCAGCCTCGGCGCCACCGTCGCCCACATGGCGCTGCTGCACCAGCCTGCGAAGCATTTTCCGGTAGGGCTGCAGCTCTGGCGACAGCTCCCACGCCCGAAGAGCCAGGAGGGAAAGCCGTGCCTCGTTGGAAAGCTCTTTGGCAGCCGCTCGCGTGGCCCCACAGCCCGTGGGGCTGCGGGCTTTACGGCGGCCGTCAGCCTCGGCGCCACCGGCGCCCATGTGGGGCCGCCGCGCCAGCCTGCGAAGCATTTTCCGGAAGGGCCGCGTCTGTGGCAACAGCTCCCACGCCCGAGGAGCCAGGAGGGAAAGCCGTGCCTCGTTGGAAAGCTCTTTGGCAGCCGCTCGCGTGGCCCCACAGCCCATGGGGCTGCGGGCTTTGCGGCGTCCGTCAGCCTGGGCGACACCGGCGCCCATGTGGAGCCGCCGCGCCAGCCTGCAAAGCATTTTCCGGTAGGTCTGCGGCTCGGGCGACAGCTCCCACGCCCGAAGAGCCAGGAGGGAAAGCCGTGCCTCGTTGGAAAGCTCTTTGGCAGCCGCTCGCGTGGCCCCACAGCCCGTGGGGCTGCGGGCTTTGCGGCGGCCATCAGCCTGGGCGACACCGGCGCCCAGGTGGGGCCGCCACGCCAGCCTGCGAAGCATTTTCCGGTAGGGCTGCGGCTCTGGCGACAGCTCCGACGCCCGAAGAGCCAGGAGGGAAAGCCGTGCCTCGTTGGAAAGCTCTTTGGCAGCCGCTCGCGTGGCCCCACAGCCCGTGGGACTGCGGGGTTTGCGGCGGCCGTCAGCCTGGGCGCCACCGGCGCCCACGTGGCGCCGCCACGCCAGCCTGCGAAGCATTTTCCGGTAGGGCTGCAGCTCTGGCGACAGCTCCCACGCCCGAAGAGCCAGGAGGGAAAGCCGTGCCTCGTTGGAAAGCTCTTTGGCAGCCACTCGCGTGGCCCCACAGCCCGTGGGGCTGTGGGCTTTCCGGCGGCCGTCAGCCTCGACGCCACTGGAGCCCACATGGCGGCGCCGCGCCAGCCTGCGAAGCATTTTCCGGTAGGGCCGCGGCTCTGGCGACAGCTCCCACGCCCGAGGAGCCAGGAGGGAAAGCCGTGCCTCGTTGGAAAGCTCTTTGGCAGCCGCTCACGTGGCCCCACAGCCCGTGGGGCTGCGGGCTTTGAGGCGGCCGTCAGCCTGGGCGACACCGGTGCCCACGTGGGGCCGCCGCTCAGCCTGCGAAGCATTTTCCGGTAGGGCCGCGGCTCTGGCGACAGCTCCCACGCCCGAAGAGCCAGGAGGGAAAGCCGTGCCTCGTTGGAAAGCTCTTTGGCAGCCGCTCGCGTGGCCCCACAGCCCGTGAGGCTGCGGGCTTTCCGGCGGCCGTCAGCCTCGGCGCCATTGGCGCCCAGGTGGGGCCGCCGCGCCAGCCCGCGAAGCATTTTCCGGTACGGCTGCAGCTCTTGCGACAGCTCCCACGCCCGAAGATCCAGGAGGAAAAGCCATGTCTCGTTGGAAATCTCTTTGGCAGCCGCTCGCGTGGCCCCACAGCCCGTGGGGCTGCGGGCTTTGCGGCGGCCGTCAGCCTTGGCGCCACCGGCGCCCACGTGGCGCCGCCACGCCAGCCTGCGAAGCATTTTCCGGTAGGGCTGCAGCTCTGGCGACAGCTCCCACGCCCGAAGAGCCAGGAGGGAAAGCCGTGCCTCGTTGGGAAGCTCTTTGGCAGCCGCTCGCATGGCCCCACAGTCCGTGGGGCTGCGGACTTTGCGGTGGCCGTCAGCCTCGGCTCCACTGGCGCCAACATGGTGCCGCCGCGCCAGCCTGCGAAGCATTTTCCGGTAGGGCTGCATCTCTGGCGACAGCTCCCACGCCCGAAGAGCCAGGAGGGAAAGCCGTGCCTCATTGGAAAGCTCTTTGGCAGCCGCTCGCGTGGCCCCACAGCCCGTGGGGCTGCGGGCTTTCCGGCGGCCGTCAGCCTGGGCGACACCGGCGCCCATGTGGAGCCGCCGCGCAAGCCTGCAAAGCATTTTCCGGTAGGTCTGCGGCTCTGGCGACAGCTCCCACGCCCGAAGAGCCAGGAGGGAAAGCCGTGCCTCGTTGGAAAGCTCTTTGGCAGCCGCTCGCGTGGCCCCACAGCCCGTGGGGCTGCGGGCTTTGCGGCGGCCATCAGCCTGGGCGACACCGGCGCCCAGGTGGGGCCGCCACGCCAGCCTGCGAAGCATTTTCCGGTAGGGCTGCGGCTCTGGCGACAGCTCCGACGCCCGAAGAGCCAGGTGGGAAAGCCGTGCCTCGTTGGAAAGCTCTTTGGCAGCCGCTCGCGTGGCCCCACAGCCCGTGGGACTGCGGGGTTTGCGGCGGCCGTCAGCCTGGGCGCCACCGGCGCCCACGTGGCGCCGCCACGCCAGCCTGCGAAGCATTTTCCGGTAGGGCTGCAGCTCTGGCGACAGCTCCCACGCCCGAAGAGCCAGGAGGGAAAGCCGTGCCTCGTTGGAAAGCTCTTTGGCAGCCACTCGCGTGGCCCCACAGCCCGTGGGGCTGTGGGCTTTCCGGCGGCCGTCAGCCTCGACGCCACTGGAGCCCACATGGCGGCGCCGCGCCAGCCTGCGAAGCATTTTCCGGTAGGGCTGCAGCTCTGGCGACAGCTCCCACGCCCGAGGAGCCAGGAGGGAAAGCCGTGCCTCGTTGGAAAGCTCTTTGGCAGCCGCTCACGTGGCCCCACAGCCCGTGGGGCTGCGGGCTTTGAGGCGGCCGTCAGCCTGGGCGACACCGGTGCCCACGTGGGGCCGCCGCTCAGCCTGCGAAGCATTTTCCGGTAGGGCAGCGGCTCTGGCGACAGCTCCCACGCCCGAAGAGCCAGGAGGGAAAGCCGTGCCTCGTTGGAAAGCTCTTTGGCAGCCGCTCGCGTGGCCCCACAGCCCGTGAGGCTGCGGGCTTTCCGGCGGCCGTCAGCCTCGGCGCCATTGGCGCCCAGGTGGGGCCGCCGCGCCAGCCCGCGAAGCATTTTCCGGTACGGCTGCAGCTCTTGCGACAGCTCCCACGGCCGAAGAGCCAGGAGGGAAAGCCGTGCCTCGTTGGAAAGCTCTTTGGCAGCCACTCGCGTGGCCCCACAGCCCGTGGGGCTGCGGGCTTTGCGGCGGCCGTCAGCCTGGGCGACACCGGCGCCCCGGTGGGGCCGCCGCGCTAGCCTGCGAAGCATTTTCCGGTAGGGCCGCGGATCTGGGGACAGCTCCCACGGCCGAAGAGCCAGGAGGGAAAGCCGTGCCTCGTTGGAAAGCTCTTTGGCAGCCGCTCGCGTGGCCCCACAGCCCGTGGGGCTGCGGGCTTTCCGGCGGCCGTCAGCCTGGGTGCCACCGGCGCTCACGTGGCGCCGCCGCGCCAGCCTGCGAAGCATTTTCCGGTAGGTCTGCGGCTCTGGCGACAGCTCCCACGGCCGAAGAGCCAGGAGGGAAAGCCATGCTTCGTTGGAAAGCTCTTTGGCAGCCGCTCGCGTGGCCCCACAGCCCCTGGGGCTGCGGGCTTTGCGGCGGCCGTCAGCCTCAGCGCCACCTGCGCCCAGGTGGTGCCGCCGCGCCAGCCTGCGAAGCATTTTCCGGAAGGGCCGCGTCTGTGGCGACAGCTCCCACGCCCGAAGAGCCAGGAGGGAAAGCCGTGCCTCGTTGGAAAGCTCTTTGGCAGCCCCTCGCGTGGCCCCACAGCCCGTGGGGCTGCGGGCTTTGCGGCGGCCGTCAGCCTGGGCGACACCGGCGCCCACGTGGCGCCGCCGCACCAGCCTGCGAAGCATTTTTCGGTAGGGCTACAGCTCTGGCAATAGCTCCCACGGCCGAAGAGGCAGGAGGGAAAGCCGTGTCTCGTTGGAAAGCTCTTTGGCAGCCGCTCGCGTGGCCCCACAGCCCATGGGGCTGCGGGCTTTGCGGCGGCCGTCAGCCTGGGCGACACCGGCGCCCACATGGCGCCGCCGCGCCAGCCTGCGAAGCATTTTCCGGTAGGGCCGCGGCTCTGGCGACAGCTCCCACGGCCGAGGAGCAAGGAGGGAAAGCCGTGCCGCGTTGGAAAGCTCTTTGGCAGCCGCTCGCATGGCCCCACAGTCCGTGGGGCTGCGGACTTTGCGGTGGCCGTCAGCCTCGGCTCCACTGGCGCCAACATGGTGCCGCCGCGCCAGCCTGCGAAGCATTTTCCGGTAGGGCCGCGGCTCTGGCGACAACTCCGACGCCCGAAGAGCCAGGAGGGAAAGCCGTGCCTCGTTGGAAAGCTCTTTGGCAGCCGCTCGCGTGGCCCCACAGCCCGTGGGGCTGTGGGCTTTACGGCGGCCGTCAGCCTCGACGCCACTGGAGCCCACATGGCGGCGCTGCGCCAGCCTGCGAAGCATTTTCCGGTAGGGCCGCGGCTCTGGCGACAGCTCCCACGCCCGAGGAGCCAGGAGGGAAAGCCATGTCTCGTTGGAAAGCTCTTTGGCAGCCGCTCGCGTGGCCCCACAGCCCGTGGGACTGCGGGGTTTGCGGCGGCCGTCAGCCTGGGCGCCACCGGCGCCCACGTGGCGCCGCCACGCCAGCCTGCGAAGCATTTTCCGGTAGGGCTGCAGCTCTGGCGACAGCTCCCACGCCCGAAGAGCCAGGAGGGAAAGCCGTGCCTCGTTGGGAAGCTCTTTGGCAGCCGCTCGCGTGGGCCCACAGCCCGTGGGGCTGCGGGCTTTGCGGCGGCCGTCAGCCTCGGCGACACCGGCGCCCACGTGGCGCCGCCGCGCCAGCCTGCGAAGCATTTTTCGGTAGGGCTACAGCTCTGGCAACAGCTCCCACGGCCGAAGAGCCAGGAGGGAAAGCCGTGCCTCGTTGGAAAGCTCTTTGGCAGCCGCTCGCGTGGCCCCACAGCCCATGGGGCTGCGGGCTTTGCGGCGGCCGTCAGCCTGGGCGCCACCGGCGCCCACATGGCGACGCCGCGCCAGCCTGCGAAGCATTTTCTGGTAGGTCCGCTGCTCTGGCGACAGCTCCCACGCCCGAAGAGCCAGGAGGGAAAGCCGTGCCTCGTTGGAAAGCTCTTTGGCAGCCGCTCGCATGGCCCCACAGTCCGTGGGGTTGCGGACTTTGCGGCGGCCGTCAGCCTGGGCGCCACCGGCGCCCACATGGCGACGCCGCGCCAGCCTGCGAAGCATTTTCTGGTAGGTCCGCGGCTCTGGCGACAGCTCCCACGCCCGAAGAGCCAGGAGGGAAAGCCGTGCCTCGTTGGAAAGCTCTTTGGCAGCCGCTCGCATGGCCCCACAGCCCGTGGGGCTGCGGGCTTTCCGGCGGCCGTCAGCCTGGGCGACACCGGCGACCAGGTGGGACAGCCGCGCCAGCCTGCGAAGCATTTTCCGGTAGGGCCGCGGCTGTGGCGACAGCTCCCTTGCCCGAAGAGCCAGGAGGGAAAGCCGTGCCTCGTTGGAAAGCTCTTTGGCAGCCGCTCGCGTGGCCCCACAGCCCATGGGGCTGCGGGCTTTGCGGCGTCCGTCAGCCTGGGCGACACCGGCGCCCATGTGGAGCCGCCGCGCCAGCCTGCAAAGCATTTTCCGGTAGGTCTGCGGCTCTGGCGACAGCTCCCACGCCCGAAGAGCCAGGAGGGAAAGCCGTGCCTCGTTGGAAAGCTCTTTGGCAGCCGCTCGCGTGGCCCCACAGCAATTTGGGCTGCGGGATTTCCAGCGGCCATCAGCCTCGGCGCCACCGTCGCCCACATGGCGCTGCTGCACCAGCCTGTGAAGCATTTTCCGGTAGGGCTGCTGCTCTGGCAACAGCTCCCACGCCCGAAGAGCCAGGAGGGAAAGCCGTGCCTCGTTGGGAAGCTCTTTGGCAGCCACTCGCGTGACCCACAGCCCGTGGGGCTGCGGGCTTTCCGGCGTCCGTCAGCCTGGGCGACACCGGCGCCCAGGTGGGGCCGCCGCGCTAGCCTGCGAAGCATTTTCCGTTAGGGCCGCGGATCTGGGGACAGCTCCCACGGCCGAAGAGCCAGGAGGGAAAGCCGTGCCTCGTTGGAAAGCTCTTTGGCAGCCGCTCGCGTGGGCCCACAGCCCGTGGGGCTGCGGGCTTTCCGGCGGCCGTCAGCCTGCGCGACACCGGCGCCCAGGTGGGGCCGCCGCGCCAGCCTGCGAAGCATTTTCCGGTAGGGCCGCGGCTCTGGCGACAGCTCCCACGCCCGAAGAGCCAGGAGGGAAAGCCGTGCCTCGTTGGATAGCTCTTTGACAGCCACTCGCATGGCCCCACAGCCCGTGGGGCTGCGGGCTTTCCGGCGGCCGTCAGCCTCGGCGCCACCAGCGCTCACGTGGCGCCGCCGCGCCAGCCTGCGAAGCATTTTCCGGTAGGGCTGCGGCTGTGGCGACAGCTCCCACGCCCGAAGAGCCAGGAGGGAAAGCCGTGCCTCGTTGGAAAGCTCTTTGGCAGCCGCTCGCGTGGCCCCACAGCCCGTGGGGCTGCGGGCTTTGCGGCGGCTGTCAGCCTGGGCGACACCGGCGCCCATGTGGCGCCACCACACCAGCCTGCGAAGGATTTTCCGGTAGGTCTGCGGCTCTGGCGACAGCTCCCACGCCCGAAGAGCCAGGAGGGAAAGCCGTGCCTCGTTGGAAAGCTCTTTGGCAGCCGCTCGCGTGGCCCCACAGCCCCTGGGGCTGCGGGCTTTGCGGCGGCCATCAGCCTCGGCGCCACCGTCGCCCACATGGCGCTGCTGCACCAGCCTGCGAAGCATTTTCCGGTAGGGCTGCTGCTCTGGCAACAGCTCCCACGGCCGAAGAGCCAGGAGGGAAAGCCGTGCCTCGTTGGGAAGCTCTTTGGCAGCCACTCGCGTGACCCACAGCCCGTGGGGCTGCGGGCTTTCCGGCGTCCGTCAGCCTGGGCGACACCGGCGCCCCGGTGGGGCCGCCGCGCTAGCCTGCGAAGCATTTTCCGGTAGGGCCGCGGATCTGGGGACAGCTCCCACGACCGAAGAGCCAGGAGGGAAAGCCGTGCCTCGTTGGAAAGCTCTTTGGCAGCCGCTCGCGTGGGCCCACAGCCCGTGGGGCTGCGGGCTTTCCGGCGGCCGTCAGCCTGGGCGACACCGGCGCCCAGGTGGGGCCGCCGCGCCAGCCTGCGAAGCATTTTCCGGTAGGGCCGCGGCTCTGGCGACAGCTCCCACGCCCGAAGAGCCAGGAGGGAAAGCCGTGCCTCGTTGGATAGCTCTTTGACAGCCACTCGCGTGGCCCCACAGCCCGTGGGGCTGCGGGCTTTCCGGCGGCCGTCAGCCTCGGGGCCACCGGCGCTCACGTGGCGCCGCCGCGCCAGCCTGCGAAGCATTTTCCGGTAGGGCCGCGGCTGTGGCGACAGCTCCCACGCCCGAAGAGCCAGGAGGGAAAGCCGTGCCTCGTTGGAAAGCTCTTTGGCAGCCGCTCGCGTGGCCCCACAGCCCGTGGGGCTGCGGGCTTTCCGGCGGCTGTCAGCCTGGGCGACACCGGCGCCCATGTGGCGCCGCCACGCCAGCCTGCGAAGGATTTTCCGGTAGGTCTGCGGCTCTGGCGACAGCTCCCACGGCCGAAGAGCCAGGAGGGAAAGCCATGCCTCGTTGGAAAGCTCTTTGGCAGCCGCTCGCGTGGCCCCACAGCCCCTGGGGCTGCGGGCTTTGCAGCGGCCGTCAGCCTCAGCGCCACCGGCGCCCAGGTGGGGCCGCCGCGCCAGCCTGCGAAGCATTTTCCGGAAGGGCCGCGTCTGTGGCGACAGCTCCCACGCCCGAAGAGCCAGGAGGGAAAGCCGTGCCTCGTTGGAAAGCTCTTTGGCAGCCGCTCGCGTGGCCCCACAGCCCGTGGGGCTGCGGGTTTGCGGCGGCCGTCTGCCTAGGCGCCACCGGCGTCCACGTTGCGCCGCCGTGCCAGCCTGCGAAGCATTTTCCGGTAGGTCTGCGGCTCTGGCAACAGCTCCCACGCCCGAAGAGCCAGGAGGGAAAGCCATGCCTCGTTGGAAAGGTCTTGGGCAGCCACTCGCGTGACCCACAGCCCGTGGGGCTGCGGGCTTTCCGGCGTCCGTCAGCCTGGGCGACACCGGCGCCCAGGTGGGGCCGCCGCGCTAGCCTGCGAAGCATTTTCCGTTAGGGCCGCGGATCTGGGGACAGCTCCGACGCCCGAAGAGCCAGGAGGGAAAGCCGTGCCTCGTTGGAAAGCTCTTTGGCAGCCGCTCGCGTGGGCCCACAGCCCGTGGGGCTGCGGGCTTTCCGGCGGCCGTCAGCCTGCGCGACACCGGCGCCCAGGTGGGGCCGCCCCGCCAGCCTGCGAAGCATTTTCCGGTAGGGCTGCGGCTGTGGCGACAGCTCCCACGCCCGAAGAGCCAGGAGGGAAAGCCGTGCCTCGTTGGAAAGCTCTTTGGCAGCCGCTCGCGTGGCCCCACAGCCCGTGGGGCTGCGGGCTTTGCGGCGGCTGTCAGCCTGGGCGACACCGGCGCCCACGTGGCGCCACCACGCCAGCCTGCGAAGGATTTTCCGGTAGGTCTGCGGCTCTGGCGACAGCTCCCACGCCCGAAGAGCCAGGAGGGAAAGCCGTGCCTCGTTGGAAAGCTCTTTGGCAGCCGCTCGCGTGGCCCCACAGCCCCTGGGGCTGCGGGCTTTGCGGCGGCCATCAGCCTCGGCGCCACCGTCGCCCACATGGCGCTGCTGCACCAGCCTGTGAAGCATTTTCCGGTAGGGCTGCTGCTCTGGCAACAGCTCCCACGGCCGAAGAGCCAGGAGGGAAAGCCGTGCCTCGTTGGGAAGCTCTTTGGCAGCCACTCGCGTGACCCACAGCCCGTGGGGCTGCGGGCTTTCCGGCGTCCGTCAGCCTGGGCGACACCGGCGCCCCGGTGGGGCCGCCGCGCTAGCCTGCGAAGCATTTTCCGGTAGGGCCGCGGATCTGGGGACAGCTCCCACGGCCGAAGAGCCAGGAGGGAAAGCCGTGCCTCGTTGGAAAGCTCTTTGGCAGCCGCTCGCGTGGGCCCACAGCCCGTGGGGCTGCGGGCTTTCCGGCGGCCGTCAGCCTGGGCGACACCGGCGCCCAGGTGGGGCCGCCGCGCCAGCCTGCGAAGCATTTTCCGGTAGGGCCGCGGCTCTGGCGACAGCTCCCACGCCCGAAGAGCCAGGAGGGAAAGCCGTGCCTCGTTGGAAAGCTCTTTGGCAGTCGCTCGCGTGGCCCCACAGCCCGTGGGGCTGCGGGCTTTGCGGCGGCCGTCAGCCTCAGCGCCACCGGCGCCCAGGTGGGGCCGCCGCGCCAGCCTGCGAAGCATTTTCCGGAAGGGCCGCGTCTGTGGCGACAGCTCCCACGCCCGAACAGCCAGGAGGGAAAGCCGTGCCTCGTTGGAAAGCTCTTTGGCAGCCGCTCGTGTGGCCCCACAGCCCGTGGGGCTGCGGGTTTGCGGCGGCCGTCTGCCTAGGCGCCACCGGCGTCCACGTTGCGCCGCCGCGCCAGCCTGCGAAGCATTTTCCGGTAGGTCTGCGGCTCTGGCAACAGCTCCCACGCCCGAAGAGCCAGGAGGGAAAGCCATGCCTCGTTGGAAAGCTCTTTGGCAGCCGCTCGCGTGGCCCCACAGCCCGTGGGGCTGCGGGCTTTGCGGCGGCCGTCAGCATGGGCGACACCGGCGCCCACGTGGCGCCGCCGCGCCAGCCTGCGAAGCATTTTTCGGTAGGGCTACAGCTCTGGCAATAGCTCCCACGGCCGAAGAGGCAGGAGGGAAAGCCGTGTCTCGTTGGAAAGCTCTTTGGCAGCCGCTCGCGTGGCCCCAAAGCCCATGGGGCTGCAGGCTTTGCGGCGGCCGTCAGCCTGGGCGCCACCGGCGCCCACATGGCGCCGCCGCGCCAGCCTGCGAAGCATTTTCCGGTAGGGCCGCGGCTCTGGCGACAGCTCCCACGGCCGAAGAGCCAGGAGGGAAAGCCGTGCCGCGTTGGAAAGCTCTTTGGCAGCCGCTCGCATGGCCCCACAGTCCGTGGGGCTGCGGACTTTGCGGTGGCCGTCAGCCTCGGCTCCACTGGCACCAACATGGTGCCGCCGCGCCAGCCTGCGAAGCATTTTCCGGTAGGGCCGCGGCTCTGGCGACAGCTCCGACGCCCGAAGAGCCAGGAGGGAAAGCCGTGCCTCGTTGGAAAGCTCTTTGGCAGACGCTCGCGTGGCCCCACAGCCCGTGGCGCTGTGGGCTTTCCGGCGGCCGTCAGCCTCGACGCCACTGGAGCCCACATGGCGGCGCCGCGCCAGCCTGCGAAGCATTTTCCGGTAGGGCCGCGGCTCTGGCGACAGCTCCCACGCCCGAAGAGCCAGGAGGGAAAGCCGTGCCTCGTTGGAAAGCTCTTTGGCAGCCGCTCACGTGGCCCCACAGCCCGTGGGGCTGCGGGCTTTGAGGCGGCCGTCAGCCTGGGCGACACCGGTGCCCACGTGGGCCCGCCGCTCAGCCTGCGAAGCATTTTCCGGTAGGGCCGCGGCTCTGGCGACAGCTCCCACGCCCGAAGAGCCAGGAGGGAAAGCCGTGCCTCGTTGGAAAGCTCTTTGGCAGCCGCTCGCGTGGCCCCACAGCCCGTGGGGCTGCGGGCTTTCCGGCGGCCGTCAGCCTCGGCGCCATTGGCGCCCAGGTGGGGCCGCCGCGCCAGCCCGCGAAGCATTTTCCGGTACGGCTGCAGCTCTTGCGACAGCTCCCACGCCCGAAGATCCAGGAGGAAAAGCCATGTCTCGTTGGAAAGCTCTTTGGCAGCCGCTCGCGTGGCCCCACAGCCCGTGGTGCTGCGGGCTTTGCGGCGGCCGTCAGCCTGGGCGCCACCGGCGCCCACGTGGCGCCGCCACGCCAGCCTGCGAAGCATTTTCCGGTAGGGCTGCAGCTCTGGCGACAGCTCCCACGCCCGAAGAGCCAGGAGGGAAAGCCGTGCCTCATTGGAAAGCTCTTTGGCAGCCGCTCGCGTGGCCCCACAGCCCGTGGGGCTGCGGGCTTTCCGGCGGCCGTCAGCCTGGGCGACACCGGCGACCAGGTGGGGCAGCCGCGCCAGCCTGCGAAGCATTTTCCGGTAGGGCCGCGTCTCTGGCGACAGCTCCCACGCCCGAAGAGCCAGGAGGGAAAGCCGTGCCTCGTTGGAAAGCTCTTTGGCAGCCGCTCGCGTGGCCCCACAGCCCATGGGGCTGCGGGCTTTGCGGCGGCCGTCAGCCTGGGCGACACCGGCGCCCATGTGGAGCCGCCGCGCCAGCCTGCAAAGCATTTTCCGGTAGGTCTGCGGCTCTGGCGACAGCTCCCACGCCCGAAGAGCCAGGAGGGAAAGCCGTGCCTCGTTGGAAAGCTCTTTGGCAGCCGCTCGCGTGGCCCCACAGCCCCTGGGGCTGCGGGCTTTGCGGCGGCCATCAGCCTCGGCGCCAACGTCGCCCACATGGCGCTGCTGCACCAGCCTGTGAAGCATTTTCCGGTAGGGCTGCTGCTCTGGCAACAGCTCCCACGCCCGAAGAGCCAGGAGGGAAAGCCGTGCCTCGTTGGGAAGCTCTTTGGCAGCCACTCGCGTGACCCACAGCCCGTGGGGCTGCGGGCTTTCCGGCGTCCGTCAGCCTGGGCGACACCGGCGCCCCGGTGGGGCCGCCGCGCTAGCCTGCGAAGCATTTTCCGGTAGGGCCGCGGATCTGGGGACAGCTCCCACGGCCGAAGAGCCAGGAGGGAAAGCCGTGCCTCGTTGGAAAGCTCTTTGGCATCCGCTCGCGTGGGCCCACAGCCCGTGGGGCTGCGGGCTTTCCGGAGGCCGTCAGCCTGCGCGACACCGGCGCCCAGGTGGGGCCGCCGCGCCAGCCTGCGAAGCATTTTCCGGTAGGGCCGCGGCTCTGGCGACAGCTCCCACGCCCGAAGAGCCAGGAGGGAAAGCCGTGCCTCGTTGGATAGCTCTTTGACAGCCACTCGCGTGGCCCCACAGCCCGTGGGGCTGCGGGCTTTCCGGCGGCCGTCAGCCTCGGGGCCACCGGCGCCCATGTGGCGCCGCTGCGCCAGCCTGCGAAGCATTTTCCGGAAGGGCCGCGTCTGTGGCGACAGCTCCCACGCCCGAAGAGCCAGGAGGGAAAGCCGTGCCTCGTTGGAAAGCTCTTTGGCAGCCGCTCGCGTGGCCCCACAGCCCGTGGGGCTGCGGGCTTTGCGGCGGCCGTCTGCCTAGGCGCCACCGGCGTCCACGTTGCGCCGCCGCGCCAGCCTGCGAAGCATTTTCCGGTAGGTCTGCGGCTCTGGCAACAGCTCCCACGCCCGAAGAGCCAGGAGGGAAAGCCATGCCTCGTTGGAAAGCTCTTTGGCAGCCGCTCGCGTGGCCCCACAGCCCGTGGGGCTGCGGGCTTTGCGGCGGCCGTCAGCCTCGGCCACACCGGCGCCCATGTGGCGACGCCGCACCAGCCTGCGAAGCATTTTCTGGTAGGTCCGCGGCTCTGGCGACAGCTCCCACGCCCGAAGAGCCAGGAGGGAAAGCCGTGCCTCGTTGGAAAGCTCTTTGGCAGCCGCTCGCATGGCCCCACAGTCCGTGGGGCTGCGGACTTTGCGGTGGCCGTCAGCCTCGGCTCCACTGGAGCCAACATGGTTGCACCGCGCCAGCCTGCGAAGCATTTTCCGGTAGGGCTGCAGCTCTGGCGACAGCTCCCACGCCCGAAGAGCCAGGAGGGAAAGCCGTGCCTCATTGGAAAGCTCTTTGGCAGCCGCTCGCGTGGCCCCACAGCCCGTGGGGCTGCGGGCTTTCCGGCGGCCGTCAGCCTGGGCGACACCGGCGACCAGGTGGGGCAGCCGCGCCAGCCTGCGAAGCATTTTCCGGTAGGGCCGCGTCTCTGGCGACAGCTCCCACGCCCGAAGAGCCAGGAGGGAAAGCCGTGCCTCGTTGGAAAGCTCTTTGGCAGCCGCTCGCGTGGCCCCACAGCCCATGGGGCTGCGGGCTTTGCGGCGTCCGTCAGCCTGGGCGACACCGGCGCCCATGTGGAGCCGCCGCGCCAGCCTGCAAAGCATTTTCCGGTAGGTCTGCGGCTCAGGCGACAGCTCCCACGCCCGAAGAGCCAGGAGGGAAAGCCGTGCCTCGTTGGAAAGCTCTTTGGCAGCCGCTCGCGTGGCCCCACAGCCCCTGGGGCTGCGGGCTTTGCGGCGGCCATCAGCCTCGGCGCCACCGTCGCCCACATGGCGCTGCTGCACCAGCCTGTGAAGCATTTTCCGGTAGGGCTGCTGCTCTGGCAACAGCTCCCACGCCCGAAGAGCCAGGAGGGAAAGCCATGCCTCGTTGGAAAGCTCTTTGGCAGCCGCTCGCGTGGCCCCACAGCCCCTGGGGCTGCGGGCTTCACGGCGGCCGTCAGTCTCAGCGCCACCGGCGCCCAGGTGGGGCCGCCGCGCCAGCCTGCGAAGCATTTTCCGGAAGGGCCGCGTCTGTGGCGACAGCTCCCACGCCCGAAGAGCCAGGAGGGAAAGCCGTGCCTCGTTGGAAAGCTCTTTGGCAGCCGCTCGTGTGGCCCCACAGCCCGTGGGGCTGCGGGCTTTGCGGCGGCCGTCTGCCTAGGCGCCACCGGCGTCCACGTTGCGCCGCCGTGCCAGCCTGCGAAGCATTTTCCGGTAGGTCTGCGGCTCTGGCAACAGCTCCCACGGCCGAAGAACTAGGAGGGAAAGCCATGCCTCGTTGGAAAGCTCTTTGGCAGCCGCTCGCGTGGCCCCACAGCCCGTGGGGCTGCGGGCTTTGCGGCGGCCGTCAGCCTCGGCGACACCGGCGCCCACGTGGCGCCGCCGCGCCAGCCTGCGAAGCATTTTCCGGTTGGGCCGCGGCTCTGGCGACAGCTCCCATGGCCGAAGAGCCAGGAGGGAAAGCCGTGCCGCGTTGGAAAGCTCTTTGGCAGCCGCTCGCATGGCCCCACAGTCCGTGGGGCTGCGGACTTTGCGGTGGCCGTCAGCCTCGGCTCCACTGGCGCCAACATGGTGCCGCCGCGCCAGCCTGCGAAGCATTTTCCGGTAGGGCCGCGGCTCTGGCGACAGCTCCGACGCCCGAAGAGCCAGGAGGGAAAGCCGTGCCTCGTTGGAAAGCTCTTTGGCAGACGCTCGCGTGGCCCCACAGCCCGTGCGGCTGTGGGCTTTCCGGCGGCCGTCAGCCTCGACGCCACTGGAGCCCACATGGCGGCGCCGCGCCAGCCTGCGAAGCATTTTCCGGTAGGGCCGCGGCTCTGGCGACAGCTCCCACGCCCGAGGAGCCAGGAGGGAAAGCCGTGCCTCGTTGGAAAGCTCTTTGGCAGCCGCTCACGTGGCCCCACAGCCCGTGGGGCTGTGGGCTTTGAGGCGGCCGTCAGCCTGGGCGACACCGGTGCCCACGTGGGGCCGCCGCTCAGCCTGCGAAGCATTTTCCGGTAGGGCCGCGGCTCTGGCGACAGCTCCCACGCCCGAAGAGCCAGGAGGGAAAGCCGTGCCTCGTTGGAAAGCTCTTTGGCAGCCGCTCGCGTGGCCCCACAGCCCCTGGGGCTGCGGGCTTTCCGGCGGCCGTCAGCCTCGGCGCCATTGGCCCCCAGGTGGGGCCGCCGCGCCAGCCCGCGAAGCATTTTCCGGTACGGCTGCAGCTCTTGCGACAGCTCCCACGCCCGAAGATCCAGGAGGAAAAGCCATGTCTCGTTGGAAAGCTCTTTGGCAGCCGCTCGCGTGGCCCCACAGCCCGTGGGACTGCGGAATTTGCGGCGGCCGTCAGCCTGGGCGCCACCGGCGCCCACGTGGCGCCGCCACGCCAGCCTGCGAAGCATTTTCTGGTAGGTCCGCGGCTCTGGCGACAGCTCCCACGCCCGAAGAGCCAGGAGGGAAAGCCGTGCCTCGTTGGAAAGCTCTTTGGCAGCCGCTCGCATGGCCCCACAGTCCGTGGGGCTGCGGACTTTGCGGTGGCCGTCAGCCTCGGCTCCACTGGAGCCAACATGGTTGCACCGCGCCAGCCTGCGAAGCATTTTCCGGTAGGGCTGCAGCTCTGGCGACAGCTCCCACGCCCGAAGAGCCAGGAGGGAAAGCCGTGCCTCATTGGAAAGCTCTTTGGCAGCCACTCGCGTAGCCCCACAGCCCGTGGGGCTGCGGGCTTTCCGGCGGCCGTCAGCCTGGGCGACACCGGCGACCAGGTGGGGCAGCCGCGCCAGCCTGCGAAGCATTTTCCGGTAGGGCCGCGGCTCTGGCGACAGCTCCCACGCCCGAAGAGCCAGGAGGGAAAGCCGTGCCTCGTTGGAAAGCTCTTTGGCAGCCGCTCACGTGGCCCCTCAGCCCATGGGGCTGCGGGCTTTGCGGCGTCCGTCAGCCTGGGCGACACCGGCGCCCATGTGGAGCCGCTGCGCCAGCCTGCGAAGCATTTTCCGGTAGGTCTGCGGCTCCGGAGACAGCTCCCACGCCCGAAGAGCCAGGAGGGAAAGCCGTGCCTCGTTGGAAAGCTCTTTGGCAGCCGCTCGCGTGGCCCCACAGCCCCTGGGGCTGCGGGCTTTGCGGCGGCCATCAGCCTCGGCGCCACCGTCGCCCACATGGCGCTGCTGCACCAGCCTGTGAAGCATTTTCCGGTAGGGCTGCTGCTCTGGCAACAGCTCCCACGGCCGAAGAGCCAGGAGGGAAAGCCGTGCCTCGTTGGGAAGCTCTTTGGCAGCCACTCGCGTGACCCACAGCCCGTGGGGCTGCGGGCTTTCCGGCGTCCGTCAGCCTGGGCGACACCGGCGCCCCGGTGGGGCCGCCGCGCTAGCCTGCGAAGCATTTTCCGGTAGGGCCGCGGATCTGGGGACAGCTCCCACGGCCGAAGAGCCAGGAGGGAAAGCCGTGCCTCGTTGGAAAGCTCTTTGGCAGCCGCTCGCGTGGGCCCACAGCCCGTGGGGCTGCGGGCTTTCCGGCGGCCGTCAGCCTGCGCGACACCGGCGCCCAGGTGGGGCCGCCGCGCCAGCCTGCGAAGCATTTTCCGGTAGGGCCGCGGCTCTGGTGACAGCTCCCACGCTCGAAGAGCCAGGAGGGAAAGCCGTGCCTCGTTGGATAGCTCTTTGACAGCCACTCGCGTGGCCCCACAGCCCGTGGGGCTGCGGGCTTTCCGGCGGCCGTCAGCCTCGGGGCCACCGGCGCCCACGTCGGGCCGCCGCGCCAGCCTGCGAAGCATTTTCCGGTAGGGCCGCAGCTGTGGCGACAGCTCCCACGCCCGAAGAGCCAGGAGGGAAAGCCGTACCTCGTTGGAAAGCTCTTTGGCAGCCGCTCGCGTGGCCCCACAGCCCGTGGGGCTGCGGGCTTTGCGGCGGCCGTCAGCCTCGGCGCCACCGGCGCCCACGTGGCGCCGCCGCGCCAGCCTGCAAAGCATTTTCCGGTAGGGCCGCGGCTCTGGCGACAGCTCCCACGCCCGAAGAGCCAGGAGGGAAAGCCGTGCCTCGTTGGAAATCTCTTTGGCAGCTGCTCGCATGGCCCCACAGCCCATGTGGCTGCGGGCTTTGCGGCGGCCTTCAGCCTGGGCGACACCGGCGCCCACGTGGGGCCGCTGCGCCAGCCTGCGAAGCATTTTCCGGTAGGGCCGCGTCTCTGGCGACAGCTCCCACGCCCGAAGAGCCAGGAAGGAAAGCCATGCCTCGTTGGAAAGCTCTTTGGCAGCCGCTCACGTGGCCCCACAGCCCGTGGGGCTGCGGGCTTTGCGGCGGCCATCAGCCTCGGTGCCATCGGCGCCCACGTGGCGCCGCCGCGCCAGCCTGCGAAGCATTTTCCAGTAGGGCCGCGGCTCTGGCGACAGCTCCCACGCCCGAAGAGCCAGGAGGGAAAGCCGTGCCTCGTTGGAATGCTCTTTGTCAGCCACTCGCATGGCCCCACAGCCCGTGGGGCTGCGGGCTTTCCGGCGGCCGTCAGCCTCGGCGCCACCGGCGCCCACGTGGCGCCGCTGCGCCAGCCTGCGAAACATTTTCCAGTAGGGCCACAGCTCTGGCGACAGCTCCCACGCCCGAAGAGCCAGGAGGGAAAGCCGTGCCTCGTTGGAAAGATCTTTGGCAGCCGCTCGCGTGGCCCCACAGCCCGTGGGGCTGCGGGCTTTCCGGAGGCCGTCAGCCTCGGCGCCACCGGCGCCCACGTGGCGCCGCCGCGCTAGCCTGTGAAGAATTTTCCGGTAGGGCCGCAGCTCTGGCGACAGCTCCCACGCCCGAAGAGCCAGGAGGGAAAGCCGTGCCTCGTTGGAAAGCTCTTTGGCAGCCGCTCGCGTGGCCCCACAGCCCGTGGGGCTGCGGGCTTTCCGGCGGCCGTCAGCCTCAGCGCCACCGGCTCCCACGTGTGGCCGCTGCGCCAGCCTGCGAAGCATTTTCCGGTAGGGCCGCGGCTCTGGCGACAGCTCCCACGCCCGAAGAGCCAGGAGGGAAAGCCGTGCCTCGTTGGAAAGCTCTTTGGCAGCCGCTCGCATGGCCCCACAGTCCGTGGGGCTGCGGACTTTGCGGTGGCCGTCAGCCTCGGCTCCACTGGAGCCAACATGGTTGCACCGCGCCAGCCTGCGAAGCATTTTCCGGTAGGGCTGCAGCTCTGGCGACAGCTCCCACGCCCGAAGAGCCAGGAGGGAAAGCCGTGCCTCATTGGAAAGCTCTTTGGCAGCCGCTCGCGTGGCCCCACAGCCCGTGGGGCTGCGGGCTTTCCGGCGGCCGTCAGCCTGGGCGACACCGGCGACCAGGTGGGGCAGCCGCGCCAGCCTGCGAAGCATTTTCCGGTAGGGCCGCGTCTCTGGCGACAGCTCCCACGCCCGAAGAGCCAGGAGGGAAAGCCGTGCCTCGTTGGAAAGCTCTTTGGCAGCCGCTCGCGTGCCCCACAGCCCATGGGGCTGTGGGCTTTGCGGCGTCCGTCAGCCTGGGCGACACCGGCGCCCATGTGGAGCCGCCGCGCCACCCTGCAAAGCATTTTCCGGTAGGTCTGCGGCTCTGGCGACAGCTCCCACGCCCGAAGAGCCAGGAGGGAAAGCCGTGCCTCGTTGGAAAGCTCTTTGGCAGCCGCTCGCGTGGCCCCACAGCCCCTGGGGCTGCGGGCTTTGCGGCGGCCATCAGCCTCGGCGCCACCGTCGCCCACATGGCGCTGCTGCACCAGCCTGTGAAGCATTTTCCGGTAGGGCTGCTGCTCTGGCAACAGCTCCCACGCCCGAAGAGCCAGGAGGGAAAGCCGTGCCTCGTTGGGAAGCTCTTTGGCAGCCACTCGCGTGACCCACAGCCCGTGGGGCTGCGGGCTTTCCGGCGTCCGTCAGCCTGGGCGACACCGGCGCCCCGGTGGGGCCGCCGCGCTAGCCTGCGAAGCATTTTCCGGTAGGGCCGCGGATCTGGGGACAGCTCCCACGGCCGAAGAGCCAGGAGGGAAAGCCGTGCCTCGTTGGAAAGCTCTTTGGCAGCCGCTCGCGTGGCCCCACAGCCCGTGGGGCTGCGGGCTTTGCGGCGGCTGTCAGCCTGGGCGACACCGGCGCCCATGTGGCGCCGCCACGCCAGCCTGCGAAGGATTTTCCGGTAGGTCTGCGGCTCTGGCGACAGCTCCCACGGCCGAAGAGCCAGGAGGGAAAGCCATGCCTCGTTGGAAAGCTCTTTGGCAGCCGCTCGCGTGGCCCCACAGCCCCTGGGGCTGCGGGCTTCACGGCGGCCGTCAGTCTCAGCGCCACCGGCGCCCAGGTGGGGCCGCCGCGCCAGCCTGCGAAGCATTTTCCGGAAGGGCCGCGTCTGTGGCGACAGCTCCCACGCCCGAAGAGCCAGGAGGGAAAGCCGTGCCTCGTTGGAAAGCTCTTTGGCAGCCGCTCGTGTGGCCCCACAGCCCGTGGGGCTGCGGGCTTTGCGGCGGCCGTCTGCCTAGGCGCCACCGGCGTCCACGTTGCGCCGCCGTGCCAGCCTGCGAAGCATTTTCCGGTAGGTCTGCGGCTCTGGCAACAGCTCCCACGGCCGAAGAACTAGGAGGGAAAGCCATGCCTCGTTGGAAAGCTCTTTGGCAGCCGCTCGCGTGGCCCCACAGCCCGTGGGGCTGCGGGCTTTGCGGCGGCCGTCAGCCTCGGCGACACCGGCGCCCACGTGGCGCCGCCGCGCCAGCCTGCGAAGCATTTTCCGGTTGGGCCGCGGCTCTGGCGACAGCTCCCATGGCCGAAGAGCCAGGAGGGAAAGCCGTGCCGCGTTGGAAAGCTCTTTGGCAGCCGCTCGCATGGCCCCACAGTCCGTGGGGCTGCGGACTTTGCGGTGGCCGTCAGCCTCGGCTCCACTGGCGCCAACATGGTGCCGCCGCGCCAGCCTGCGAAGCATTTTCCGGTAGGGCCGCGGCTCTGGCGACAGCTCCGACGCCCGAAGAGCCAGGAGGGAAAGCCGTGCCTCGTTGGAAAGCTCTTTGGCAGACGCTCGCGTGGCCCCACAGCCCGTGCGGCTGTGGGCTTTCCGGCGGCCGTCAGCCTCGACGCCACTGGAGCCCACATGGCGGCGCCGCGCCAGCCTGCGAAGCATTTTCCGGTAGGGCCGCGGCTCTGGCGACAGCTCCCACGCCCGAGGAGCCAGGAGGGAAAGCCGTGCCTCGTTGGAAAGCTCTTTGGCAGCCGCTCACGTGGCCCCACAGCCCGTGGGGCTGCGGGCTTTGAGGCGGCCGTCAGCCTGGGCGACACCGGTGCCCACGTGGGGCCGCCGCTCAGCCTGCGAAGCATTTTCCGGTAGGGCCGCGGCTCTGGCGACAGCTCCCACGCCCGAAGAGCCAGGAGGGAAAGCCGTGCCTCGTTGGAAAGCTCTTTGGCAGCCGCTCGCGTGGCCCCACAGCCCGTGGGGCTGCGGGCTTTCCGGCGGCCGTCAGCCTCGGCGCCATTGGCCCCCAGGTGGGGCCGCCGCGCCAGCCCGCGAAGCATTTTCCGGTACGGCTGCAGCTCTTGCGACAGCTCCCACGCCCGAAGATCCAGGAGGAAAAGCCATGTCTCGTTGGAAAGCTCTTTGGCAGCCGCTCGCGTGGCCCCACAGCCCGTGGGACTGCGGAATTTGCGGCGGCCGTCAGCCTGGGCGCCACCGGCGCCCACGTGGCGCCGCCACGCCAGCCTGCGAAGCATTTTCTGGTAGGTCCGCGGCTCTGGCGACAGCTCCCACGCCCGAAGAGCCAGGAGGGAAAGCCGTGCCTCGTTGGAAAGCTCTTTGGCAGCCGCTCGCATGGCCCCACAGTCCGTGGGGCTGCGGACTTTGCGGTGGCCGTCAGCCTCGGCTCCACTGGAGCCAACATGGTTGCACCGCGCCAGCCTGCGAAGCATTTTCCGGTAGGGCTGCAGCTCTGGCGACAGCTCCCACGCCCGAAGAGCCAGGAGGGAAAGCCGTGCCTCATTGGAAAGCTCTTTGGCAGCCACTCGCGTGGCCCCACAGCCCGTGGGGCTGCGGGCTTTCCGGCGGCCGTCAGCCTGGGCGACACCGGCGACCAGGTGGGGCAGCCGCGCCAGCCTGCGAAGCATTTTCCGGTAGGGCCGCGGCTCTGGCAACAGCTCCCACGCCCGAAGAGCCAGGAGGGAAAGCCGTGCCTCGTTGGAAAGCTCTTTGGCAGCCGCTCGCGTGGCCCCACAGCCCATGGGGCTGCGGGCTTTGCGGCGTCCGTCAGCCTAGGCGACACCGGCGCCCATGTGGAGCCGCTGCGCCAGCCTGCGAAGCATTTTCCGGTAGGTCTGCGGCTCTGGCGACAGCTCCCACGCCCGAAGAGCCAGGAGGGAAAGCCGTGCCTCGTTGGAAAGCTCTTTGGCAGCCGCTCGCGTGGCCCCACAGCCCCTGGGGCTGCGGGCTTTGCGGCGGCCATCAGCCTCGGCGCCACCGTCGCCCACATGGCGCTGCTGCACCAGCCTGTGAAGCATTTTCCGGTAGGGCTGCTGCTCTGGCAACAGCTCCCACGCCCGAAGAGCCAGGAGGGAAAGCCGTGCCTCGTTGGGAAGCTCTTTGGCAGCCACTCGCGTGACCCACAGCCCGTGGGGCTGCGGGCTTTCCGGCGTCCGTCAGCCTGGGCGACACCGGCGCCCCGGTGGGGCCGCCGCGCTAGCCTGCGAAGCATTTTCCGGTAGGGCCGCGGATCTGGGGACAGCTCCCACGGCCGAAGAGCCAGGAGGGAAAGCCGTGCCTCGTTGGAAAGCTCTTTGGCAGCCGCTCGCGTGGGCCCACAGCCCGTGGGGCTGCGGGCTTTCCGGCGGCCGTCAGCCTGCGCGACACCGGCGCCCAGGTGGGGCCGCCGCGCCAGCCTGCGAAGCATTTTCCGGTAGGGCCGCGGCTCTGGTGACAGCTCCCACGCTCGAAGAGCCAGGAGGGAAAGCCGTGCCTCGTTGGATAGCTCTTTGACAGCCACTCGCGTGGCCCCACAGCCCGTGGGGCTGCGGGCTTTCCGGCGGCCGTCAGCCTCGGGGCCACCGGCGCCCACGTCGGGCCGCCGCGCCAGCCTGCGAAGCATTTTCCGGTAGGGCCGCAGCTGTGGCGACAGCTCCCACGCCCGAAGAGCCAGGAGGGAAAGCCGTACCTCGTTGGAAAGCTCTTTGGCAGCCGCTCGCGTGGCCCCACAGCCCGTGGGGCTGCGGGCTTTGCGGCGGCCGTCAGCCTCGGCGCCACCGGCGCCCACGTGGCGCCGCCGCGCCAGCCTGCAAAGCATTTTCCGGTAGGGCCGCGGCTCTGGCGACAGCTCCCACGCCCGAAGAGCCAGGAGGGAAAGCCGTGCCTCGTTGGAAATCTCTTTGGCAGCTGCTCGCATGGCCCCACAGCCCATGTGGCTGCGGGCTTTGCGGCGGCGTTCAGCCTGGGCGACACCGGCGCCCACGTGGGGCCGCTGCGCCAGCCTGCGAAGCATTTTCCGGTAGGGCCGCGTCTCTGGCGACAGCTCCCACGCCCGAAGAGCCAGGAAGGAAAGCCATGCCTCGTTGGAAAGCTCTTTGGCAGCCGCTCACGTGGCCCCACAGCCCGTGGGGCTGCGGGCTTTGCGGCGGCCATCAGCCTCGGTGCCATCGGCGCCCACGTGGCGCCGCCGCGCCAGCCTGCGAAGCATTTTCCAGTAGGGCCGCGGCTCTGGCGACAGCTCCCACGCCCGAAGAGCCAGGAGGGAAAGCCGTGCCTCGTTGGAATGCTCTTTGTCAGCCACTCGCATGGCCCCACAGCCCGTGGGGCTGCGGGCTTTCCGGCGGCCGTCAGCCTCGGCGCCACCGGCGCCCACGTGGCGCCGCTGCGCCAGCCTGCGAAACATTTTCCAGTAGGGCCACAGCTCTGGCGACAGCTCCCACGCCCGAAGAGCCAGGAGGGAAAGCCGTGCCTCGTTGGAAAGATCTTTGGCAGCCGCTCGCGTGGCCCCACAGCCCGTGGGGCTGCGGGCTTTCCGGAGGCCGTCAGCCTCGGCGCCACCGGCGCCCACGTGGTGCCGCCGCGCTAGCCTGTGAAGAATTTTCCGGTAGGGCCGCAGCTCTGGCGACAGCTCCCACGCCCGAAGAGCCAGGAGGGAAAGCCGTGCCTCGTTGGAAAGCTCTTTGGCAGCCGCTCGCGTGGCCCCACAGCCCGTGGGGCTGCGGGCTTTCCGGCGGCCGTCAGCCTCAGCGCCACCGGCTCCCACGTGTGGCCGCTGCGCCAGCCTGCGAAGCATTTTCCGGTAGGGCCGCGGCTCTGGCGACAGCTCCCACGCCCGAAGAGCCAGGAGGGAAAGCCGTGCCTCGTTGGAAAGCTCTTTGGCAGCCGCTCACGTGGCCCCACAGCCCGTGGGGCTGCGGGCTTTGCGGCGGGCGTCAGCCTCGTCGCCACCAGCGCCCACGTGGGGCCGCCGCGCCAGCCTGCGAAGCATTTTCCGGTAGGGCCGCGGCTCTGGCGACAGCTCCCACGCCCGAAGAGCCAGGAGGGAAAGCCGTGCCTCGTTGGAAAGCTCTTTGGCAGTCGCTCACGTGGCCCCACAGCCTGTGGGGCTGCGGGCTTTGCGGCGGCCGTCAGCCTCGGCACCGTCGGCACCCACGTCGGGCCGCCGCGCCAGCCTGCGAAGCATTTTCCGGTAGGGCCGCGTCTCTGGCGACAGCTCCCACGCCCGAAGAGCCAGGAGGGAAAGCCGTGCCTCGTTGGAAAGCTCTTTGGCAGCCGCTCACGTGGCCCCACAGCCCATGGGGCTGCGGGCTTTGCGGCGGCCGTCAGCCTCTGTGCCATCGGCGCCCAGGTGGGGCCGCCGCGCCAGCCTGCGAAGCATTTTCCGGTAGGGCCGCGGCTCTGGCGACAGCTCCCACGCCCGAAGAGCCAGGAGGGAAAGCCGTGCCTCGTTGGAAAGCTCTTTGGCAGCCGCTCGCGTGGCCCCACAGCCCATGGGGCTGCGGGCTTTGCGGCGGCCGTCAGCCTGGGCGCCACCGGCGCCCACATGGCGCCGCCGCGCCAGCCTGCGAAGCATTTTCCGGTAGGGCCGCGGCTCTGGCGACAGCTCCCACGGCCGAAGAGCCAGGAGGGAAAGCCGTGCCGCGTTGGAAAGCTCTTTGGCAGCCGCTCGCATGGCCCCACAGTCCGTGGGGCTGCGGACTTTGCGGTGGCCGTCAGCCTCGGCTCCACTGGCGCCAACATGGTGCCGCCGCGCCAGCCTGCGAAGCATTTTCCGGTAGGGCCGCGGCTCTGGCGACAGCTCCGACGCCCGAAGAGCCAGGAGGGAAAGCCGTGCCTCGTTGGAAAGCTCTTTGGCAGCCGCTCGCGTGGCCCCACAGCCCGTGGGGCTGCAGGTTTTCCGGCGGCCGTCAGCCTCGACGCCACTGGAGCCCACATGGCGGCGCCGCGCCAGCCTGCGAAGCATTTTCCGGTAGGGCCGCGTCTCTGGCGACAGCTCCCACGCCCGAGGAGCCAGGAGGGAAAGCCGTGCCTCGTTGGAAAGCTCTTTGGCAGCCGCTCACGTGGCCCCACAGCCCGTGGGGCTGCGGGCTTTGAGGCGGCCGTCAGCCTGGGCGACACCGGTGCCCACGTGGGGCCGCCGCTCAGCCTGCGAAGCATTTTCCGGTAGGGCCGCGGCTCTGGCGACAGCTCCCACGGCCGAAGAGCCAGGAGGGAAAGCCATGCCTCGTTGGAAAGCTCTTTGGCAGCCGCTCGCGTGGCCCCACAGCCCGTGGGGCTGCGGGGTTTGCGGCGGCCGTCAGCCTCGGCGACACCGGCGCCCACGTGGCGCCGCCGCGCCAGCCTGCGAAGCATTTTTCGGTAGGGCTACAGCTCTGGCAACAGCTCCCACGCCCGAAGAGCCAGGAGGGAAAGCCGTGCCTCATTGGAAAGCTCTTTGGCAGCCGCTCGCGTGGCCCCACAGCCCATGGGGCTGCGGGCTTTGCGGCGGCCGTCAGCCTGGGCGCCACCGGCGCCCACATGGCGACGCCGCGCCAGCCTGCGAAGCATTTTCTGGTAGGTCCGCGGCTCTGGCGACAGCTCCCACGCCCGAAGAGCCAGGAGGGAAAGCCGTGCCTCGTTGGAAAGCTCTTTGGCAGCCGCTCGCATGGCCCCACAGTCCGTGGGGCTGCGGACTTTGCGGTGGCCGTCAGCCTCGGCTCCACTGGAGCCAACATGGTTGCACCGCGCCAGCCTGCGAAGCATTTTCCGGTAGGGCTGCAGCTCTGGCGACAGCTCCCACGCCCGAAGAGCCAGGAGGGAAAGCCGTGCCTCATTGGAAAGCTCTTTGGCAGCCACTCGCGTGGCCCCACAGCCCGTGGGGCTGCGGGCTTTCCGGCGGCCGTCAGCCTGGGCGACACCGGCGACCAGGTGGGGCAGCCGCGCCAGCCTGCGAAGCATTTTCCGGTAGGGCCGCGGCTCTGGCGACAGCTCCCACGCCCGAAGAGCCAGGAGGGAAAGCCGTGCCTCGTTGGAAAGCTCTTTGGCAGCCGCTCGCGTGGCCCCACAGCCCATGGGGCTGCGGGCTTTGCGGCGTCCGTCAGCCTGGGCGACACCGGCGCCCATGTGGAGCCGCTGCGCCAGCCTGCGAAGCATTTTCCGGTAGGTCTGCGGCTCTGGCGACAGCTCCCACGCCCGAAGAGCCAGGAGGGAAAGCCGTGCCTCGTTGGATAGCTCTTTGACAGCCACTCGCGTGGCCCCACAGCCCGTGGGGCTGCGGGCTTTCCGACGGCCGTCAGCCTCAGCGCCACCGGCGCCCATGTGGCGCCGCCGCGCCAGCCTGCGAAGCATTTTCCGGAAGGGCCGCGTCTGTGGCGATAGCTCCCACGCCCGAAGAGCCAGGAGGGAAAGCCGTGCCTCGTTGGAAAGCTCTTTGGCAGCCGCTCGCGTGGCCCCACAGCCCGTGGGGCTGCGGGATTTGCGGCGGCCGTCTGCCTAGGCGCCACCGGCGTCCACGTTGCGCCGCCGCGCCAGCCTGCAAAGCATTTTCTGGTAGGTCCGCGGCTCTGGCGACAGCTCCCACGCCCGAAGAGCCAGGAGGGAAAGCCGTGCCTCGTTGGAAAGCTCTTTGGCAGCCGCTCGCGTGGCCCCACAGCCCGTGGGGCTGCGGGCTTTGCGGCGGCTGTCAGCCTGGGCGACACCGGCGCCCATGTGGCGCCGCCACGCCAGCCTGCGAAGGATTTTCCGGTAGGTCTGCGGCTCTGGCGACAGCTCCCACGGCCGAAGAGCCAGGAGGGAAAGCCATGCCTCGTTGGAAAGCTCTTTGGCAGCCGCTCGCGTGGCCCCACAGCCCCTGGGGCTGCGGGCTTCACGGCGGCCGTCAGTCTCAGCGCCACCGGCGCCCAGGTGGGGCCGCCGCGCCAGCCTGCGAAGCATTTTCCGTTAGGGCTGCAGCTCTGGCGACAGCTCCCACGCCCGAAGAGCCAGGAGGGAAAGCCGTGCCTCGTTGGAAAGCTCTTTGGCAGCCGCTCGTGTGGCCCCACAGCCCGTGGGGCTGCGGGCTTTGCGGCGGCCGTCTGCCTAGGCGCCATCGGCGTCCACGTTGCGCCGCCGTGCCAGCCTGCGAAGCATTTTCCGGTTGGGCCGCGGCTCTGGCGACAGCTCCCATGGCCGAAGAGCCAGGAGGGAAAGCCGTGCCGCGTTGGAAAGCTCTTTGGCAGCCGCTCGCATGGCCCCACAGTCCGTGGGGCTGCGGACTTTGCGGTGGCCGTCAGCCTCGGCTCCACTGGCGCCAACATGGTGCCGCCGCGCCAGCCTGCGAAGCATTTTCCGGTAGGGCCGCGGCTCTGGCGACAGCTCCGACGCCCGAAGAGCCAGGAGGGAAAGCCGTGCCTCGTTGGAAAGCTCTTTGGCAGACGCTCGCGTGGCCCCACAGCCCGTGCGGCTGTGGGCTTTCCGGCGGCCGTCAGCCTCGACGCCACTGGAGCCCACATGGCGGCGCCGCGCCAGCCTGCGAAGCATTTTCCGGTAGGGCCGCGGCTCTGGCGACAGCTCCCACGCCCGAGGAGCCAGGAGGGAAAGCCGTGCCTCGTTGGAAAGCTCTTTGGCAGCCGCTCACGTGGCCCCACAGCCCGTGGGGCTGCGGGCTTTGAGGCGGCCGTCAGCCTGGGCGACACCGGTGCCCACGTGGGGCCGCCGCTCAGCCTGCGAAGCATTTTCCGGTAGGGCCGCGGCTCTGGCGACAGCTCCCACGCCCGAAGAGCCAGGAGGGAAAGCCGTGCCTCGTTGGAAAGCTCTTTGGCAGCCGCTCGCGTGGCCCCACAGCCCGTGGGGCTGCGGGCTTTCCGGCGGCCGTCAGCCTCGGCGCCATTGGCCCCCAGGTGGGGCCGCCGCGCCAGCCCGCGAAGCATTTTCCGGTACGGCTGCAGCTCTTGCGACAGCTCCCACGCCCGAAGATCCAGGAGGAAAAGCCATGTCTCGTTGGAAAGCTCTTTGGCAGCCGCTCGCGTGGCCCCACAGCCCGTGGGACTGCGGAATTTGCGGCGGCCGTCAGCCTGGGCGCCACCGGCGCCCACGTGGCGCCGCCACGCCAGCCTGCGAAGCATTTTCTGGTAGGTCCGCGGCTCTGGCGACAGCTCCCACGCCCGAAGAGCCAGGAGGGAAAGCCGTGCCTCGTTGGAAAGCTCTTTGGCAGCCGCTCGCATGGCCCCACAGTCCGTGGGGCTGCGGACTTTGCGGTGGCCGTCAGCCTCGGCTCCACTGGAGCCAACATGGTTGCACCGCGCCAGCCTGCGAAGCATTTTCCGGTAGGGCTGCAGCTCTGGCGACAGCTCCCACGCCCGAAGAGCCAGGAGGGAAAGCCGTGCCTCGTTGGAAAGCTCTTTGGCAGCCGCTCGCGTGGGCCCACAGCCCGTGGGGCTGCGGGCTTTCCGGCGGCCGTCAGCCTCGGGGCCACCGGCGCCCACGTCGGGCCGCCGCGCCAGCCTGCGAAGCATTTTCCGGTAGGGCCGCAGCTGTGGCGACAGCTCCCACGCCCGAAGAGCCAGGAGGGAAAGCCGTACCTCGTTGGAAAGCTCTTTGGCAGCCGCTCGCGTGGCCCCACAGCCCGTGGGGCTGCGGGCTTTGCGGCGGCCGTCAGCCTCGGCGCCACCGGCGCCCACGTGGCGCCGCCGCGCCAGCCTGCAAAGCATTTTCCGGTAGGGCCGCGGCTCTGGCGACAGCTCCCACGCCCGAAGAGCCAGGAGGGAAAGCCATGCCTCGTTGGAAATCTCTTTGGCAGCCGCTCGCGTGGCCCCACAGCCCGTGGGGCTGCGGGCTTTGCGGCGGCCATCAGCCTCGGTGCCATCGGCGCCCACGTGGCGCCGCCGCGCCAGCCTGCGAAGCATTTTCCAGTAGGGCCGCGGCTCTGGCGACAGCTCCCACGCCCGAAGAGCCAGGAGGGAAAGCCGTGCCTCGTTGGAATGCTCTTTGTCAGCCACTCGCATGGCCCCACAGCCCGTGGGGCTGCGGGCTTTCCGGCGGCCGTCAGCCTCGGCGCCACCGGCGCCCACGTGGCGCCGCTGCGCCAGCCTGCGAAACATTTTCCAGTAGGGCCACAGCTCTGGCGACAGCTCCCACGCCCGAAGAGCCAGGAGGGAAAGCCGTGCCTCGTTGGAAATCTCTTTGGCAGCCGCTCGCGTGGCCCCACAGCCCGTGGGGCTGCGGGCTTTCCGGAGGCCGTCAGCCTCGGCGCCACCGGCGCCCACGTGGCGCCGCCGCGCTAGCCTGTGAAGAATTTTCCGGTAGGGCCGCAGCTCTGGCGACAGCTCCCACGCCCGAAGAGCCAGGAGGGAAAGCCGTGCCTCGTTGGAAAGCTCTTTGGCAGTCGCTCACGTGGCCCCACAGCCTGTGGGGCTGCGGGCTTTGCGGCGGCCGTCAGCCTCGGCACCGTCGGCACCCACGTCGGGCCGCCGCGCCAGCCTGCGAAGCATTTTCCGGTAGGGCCGCGTCTCTGGCGACAGCTCCCACGCCCGAAGAGCCAGGAGGGAAAGCCGTGCCTCGTTGGAAAGCTCTTTGGCAGCCGCTCACGTGGCCCCACAGCCCATGGGGCTGCGGGCTTTGCGGCGGCCGTCAGCCTCGGTGCCATCGGCGCCCAGGTGGGGCCGCCGCGCCAGCCTGCGAAGCATTTTCCGGTAGGGCCGCGGCTCTGGCGACAGCTCCCACGCCCGAAGAGCCAGGAGGGAAAGCCGTGCCTCGTTGGAAAGCTCTTTGGCAGCCGCTCGCGTGGTCCCACAGCCCATGGGGCTGCAGGCTTTGCGGCGGCCGTCAGCCTGGGCGCCACCGGCGCCCACATGGCGCCGCCGCGCCAGCCTGCGAAGCATTTTCCGGTAGGGCCGCGGCTCTGGCGACAGCTCCCACGGCCGAAGAGCCAGGAGGGAAAGCCGTGCCGCGTTGGAAAGCTCTTTGGCAGCCGCTCGCATGGCCCCACAGTCCGTGGGGCTGCGGACTTTGCGGTGGCCGTCAGCCTCGGCTCCACTGGCGCCAACATGGTGCCGCCGCGCCAGCCTGCGAAGCATTTTCCGGTAGGGCCGCGGCTCTGGCGACAGCTCCGACGCCCGAAGAGCCAGGAGGGAAAGCCGTGCCTCGTTGGAAAGCTCTTTGGCAGCCGCTCGCGTGGCCCCACAGCCCGTGGGGCTGCAGGTTTTCCGGCGGCCGTCAGCCTCGACGCCACTGGAGCCCACATGGCGGCGCCGCGCCAGCCTGCGAAGCATTTTCCGGTAGGGCCGCGTCTCTGGCGACAGCTCCCACGCCCGAGGAGCCAGGAGGGAAAGCCGTGCCTCGTTGGAAAGCTCTTTGGCAGCCGCTCACGTGGCCCCACAGCCCGTGGGGCTGCGGGCTTTGAGGCGGCCGTCAGCCTGGGCGACACCGGTGCCCACGTGGGGCCGCCGCTCAGCCTGCGAAGCATTTTCCGGTAGGGCCGCGGCTCTGGCGACAGCTCCCACGGCCGAAGAGCCAGGAGGGAAAGCCATGCCTCGTTGGAAAGCTCTTTGGCAGCCGCTCGCGTGGCCCCACAGCCCGTGGGGCTGCGGGCTTTGCGGCGGCCGTCAGCCTCGGCGCCACCGGCGCCCACGTGGCGCCTCGCGCCGCCTGCGAAGCATTTTCCGGTAGGTCTGCGGCTCTGGCGACAGCTCCCACGCCCGAAGAGCCAGGAGGGAAAGCCGTGCCTCGTTGGAAAGCTCTTTGGCAGCCGTTCGTGTGGCCCCACAGCCCGTAGGGCTGCGGGCTTTGCGGCGGCCGTCAGCCTCGGCGCCACCGGCGCTCACGTGGCGCCGCCGCGCCAGCCTGCGAAGCATTTTCCGGTAGGTCTGCGGCTCTGGCGACAGCTCCCACGCCCGAAGAGCCAGGAGGGAAAGCCGTGCCTCGTTGGAAAGCTCTTTGGCAGCCGCTCGCGTGGCCCCACAGCCCGTGGGGCTGCGGGCTTTGCGGCGGCCATCAGCCTCGGTGCCATCGGCGCCCACGTGGCGCCGCCGCGCCAGCCTGCGAAGCATTTTCCGGTAGGGCCGCGGCTCTGGCGACAGCTCCCACGGCCGAAGAGCCAGGAGGGAAAGCCATGCCTCGTTGGAAAGCTCTTTGTCAGCCACTCGCATGGCCCCACAGCCCATGGGGCTGCGGGCTTTGCGGCGGCCGTCAGCCTCGGCGCCACCGGCGCCCACGTGGCGCCTCTGCGCCAGCCTGCGAAACATTTTCCGGTAGGGCCACAGCTCTGGCGACAGCTCCCACGCCCGAAGAGCCAGGAGGGAAAGCCGTGCCTCGTTGGAAAGCTCTTTGGCAGCCGATCGCGTGGCCCCACAGCCCCTGGGGCTGCGGGCTTTGCGGCGGGCGTCAGCCTCGTCGCCACCAGCGCCCACGTGGGGCCGCCGCACCAGCCTGCGAAGCATTTTCCGGTAGGGCCGCGGCTCTGGCGACAGCTCCCACGCCCGAAGAGCCAGGAGGGAAAGCCGTGCCTCGTTGGAAAGCTCTTTGGCAGTCGCTCACGTGGCACCACAGCCTGTGGGGCTGCGGGCTTTGCGGCGGCCGTTAGCCTCGGCACCGTCGGCGCCCACGTCGGGCCGCCGCGCCAGCCTGCGAAGCATTTTCCGGTAGGGCCGCGTCTCTGGCGACAGCTCCCACGCCCGAAGAGGCAGGAGGGAAAGCCGTGCCTCGTTGGAAAGCTCTCTGGCAGCCGCTCGCGTGGCCCCACAGCCCGTGGGGCTGCGGGCTTTCCGGCGGCCGTCAGCCTCGGCGCCACCGGCGCCCACGTGGCGCCGCCGCGCTAGCCTGCGAAGCATTTTCCGGTAGGGCCGCGTCTCTGGCGACAGCTCCCACGCCCGAAGAGCCAGGAGGGAAAGCCGTGCCTCGTTGGAAAGCTCTTTGGCAGCCACTCGCATGGCCCCATAGCCCGTGGGGCTGCGGGCTTTCCGGCGGCCGTCAGCCTCGGCGCCATCGGCGCCCACGTGGCGCCGCTGCGCCAGCCTGCGAAACATTTTCCAGTAGGGCCACAGCTCTGGCGACAGCTCCCACGCCCGAAGAGCCAGGAGGGAAAGCCGTGCCTCGTTGGAAAGCTCTTTGGCAGCCGCTCGTGTGGCCCCACAGCCCGTGGGGCTGCGGGCTTTCCGGCGGCCGTCTGCCTCAGCGCCACCGGCTCCCACGTGTGGCCGCTGCGCCAGCCTGCGAAGCATTTTCCGGTAGGGCCGCGGCTCTGGCGACAGCTCCCACGCCCGAAGAGCCAGGAGGGAAAGCCGTGCCTCGTTGGAAAGCTCTTTGGCAGCCGCTCACGTGGCCCCACAGCCCGTGGGGCTGCGGGCTTTGCGGCGGCCGTCAGCCTCGGCGCCATCGGCGCCCACGTGGCGCCGCCGCGCCAGCCTGCGAAGCATTTTCCGGTAGGGCCGCGGCTCGGGCGACAGCTCCCACGCCCGAAGAGCCAGGAGGGAAAGCCGTGCCTCGTTGGAAAGCTCTTTGGCAGCCGCTCGCATGGCCCCACAGCCCCTGGGGCTGCGGGCTTTGCGGCGGCCGTCAGCCTCGGCGCCACCGTCGCCCACGTGTGGCCGCTGCGCCAGCCTGCGAAGCATTTTCCGGTAGGGCCGCAGCTCTGGCGACAGCTCCCACGCCCGAAGAGCCAGGAGGGAAAGCCGTGCCTCGTTGGAAAGATCATTGGCAGCAGCTCGCGTGGCCCCACAGCCCGTGCGGCTGCGGGCTTTGCGGCGGCCGTCAGCCTCAGCGCCACCGGCGCCCACGTGGCGCCTCGCGCCAGCCTGCGAAGCATTTTCCGGTAGGGCCGCGTCTCTGGCGACAGCTCCCACGCCCGAAGAGCCAGGAGGGAAAGCCGTGCCTCGTTGGAAAGCTCTTTGGCAGCCGCTCGCATGGCCCCACAGCCCGTGGGGCTGCGGGCTTTCCGGCGGCTGTCAGCCTCGGCGCAACCGGCGCCCATTCGGCGCTGCCGCGCTAGCCTGCGAAGAATTTTCCAGTAGGGCCACAGCTCTGGCGACAGCTCCCACGCCCGAAGAGCCAGGAGGGAAAGCCGTGCCTCGTTGGAAAGCTCTTTGGCAGCAGCTCGCGTGGCCCCACAGCCCGTGGGGCTGCGGGCTTTGCGGCGGCCGTCAGCCTCAGCGCCACCGGCGCCCACGTGGCGCCTCGCGCCAGCCTGCGAAGCATTTTCCGGTAGGGCCGCAGCTCTGGCGACAGCTCCCACGCCCGAAGAGCCAGGAGGGAAAGCCGTGCCTCGTTGGAAAGCTCTTTGGCAGTCGCTCGTGTGGCCCCACAGCCCGTGGGGCTGCGGGCTTTCCGACGGCCGTCACCCTGGGCGACACCGGCGCCCACGTCGGGCCGCTGCGCCAGCCTGCAAAGCATTTTCCCGTAGGGCCGCGGCTCTGGCGGCAGCTCCCACGGCCGAAGAGCCAGGAGGGAAAGCCGTGCCTCGTTGGAAAGCTCTTTGGCAGCCACTTGCAAGGCCCTAAAGCCTGTGGGGCTGCGGGCTTTCCGGAGGCCGTCAGCCTCGGCGCCACCGGCGCCCAAGTGGCGCCGCCACGCCAGCCTGCGAAGCATTTTCCGGTAGGGCCGCGGCTCTTGCGACAGCTCCCATGCCCGAAGAGCCAGGAGGGAAAGCCATGCCTCGTTGGAAAGCTCTTTGGCAGCCGCTCGCGTGGCCCCACAGCCCATGGGGCTGCGGGCTTTGCGGCGGCCGTCAGCCTCGGCGCCATTGGCGCCCATGTCAGGCCGACGCGCCAGCCTGCAAAGCATTTTCCGGTAGGGCCGCGGCTCTGGCGACAGCTCCCACGCCCGATGAGCCAGGAGGGAAAGCCGTGCCTCGTTGGAAAGCTCTTTGGCAGCCGCTCGCGTGGCCCCACAGCCCGTGGGGCTGCGGGCTTTCCGGCGGCCGTCAGCCTGGGCGACACCGGTGCCCACGTGGCGCCGCCGCGCCAGCCTGCGAAGCATTTTCCGGTAGGGCCGCGGCTCTGGCGACAGCTCCCACGCCCGAAGAGCCAGGAGGGAAAGCCGTGCCTCGTTGGAAAGCTCTTTGGCAGCCGCTCGCGTTACCCCACAGCCCATGGGACTGCGGGCTTTCCGGCGGCCGTCAGCCTCGGCGCCACCGGCGCCCACGTTGCGCCGCTGCGCCAGCCTGCGAGGCATTTTCCGGTAGGGCCGCGGCTCTGGCGACAGCTCCCACGCCCGAAGAGCCAGGTGGGAAAGCCGTGCCTCGTTGGAAAGCTCTTTGGCAGCCACTCGCGTGGCCCCACAGCCCGTGGGGCTGCGGGCTTTGCGGCGTCCGTCAGCCTGGGCGACACCGGCGCCCACATTGCGCCGCCGCACCAGCCTGCGAAGCATTTTCCGGTAGGGCCGCAGCTCTGGCGACAGCTCCCACGCCCGAAGAGCCAGGAGGGAAAGCCGTGCCTCATTGGAAAGCTCTTTGGCAGTCGCTTGCGTGGCCCCACAGCCCATGGGGCTGTGGGCTTTCCGGCGGCCGTCAGCCTCGGCGCCACCGGCGCCCATGTTGCGCCGCCGCGCCAGCCTGCGAAGCATTTTCCGGTAGGGCCGCGTCTCTGGCGACAGCCCCACGCCCGAAGAGCCAAGAGGGAAAGCCATGCCTCCTTGGAAAGCTCTTTGGCAGCCGCTCGCGTGGCCGCACAGCCCATGGGGCTGCGGGCTTTGTGGCAGACGTCAGCCTGGGCGCAACCGGTGCCCACGTGGCGCGACCGCGCCAGCCTGCGAAGCATTTTCCGGTAGGGCCGCGGCTCTGGCGACAGCTCCCACGCCCGAAGAGCCAGGAGGGAAAGCCGTGCCTCGTTGGAAAGCTCTTTGGCAGTCGCTCGCGTGGCCCCACAGCCCGTGGGGCTGCGGGCTTTGCGGCGGCCGTCAGCCTCGGCGCCACCTGCACCCACGTGGCGCCGCCGCGCCAGCCTGCGAAGCATTTTCCGGTAGGGCCGCGGCTCTGGCGACAGCTCCCACGCCCGAAGAGCCAGGAGGGAAAGCCAGGCTCGTTGGAAAGCTCTTTGGCAGCCGCTCGCGTGGCCCCACAGCCCGTGGTGCTGCGGGCTTTGCGGCGGCCGTCAGCCTCGGCGCCATCGGCGCCCATGTCGGGCCGCCGCGCCAGCCTGCGAAGCATTTTCCGGTAGGGCCGCGTCTCTGGCGACAGCTCCCACGGCCGAAGAGCCAGGAGGGAAAGCCGTGCCTCGTTGGAAAGCTCTTTGGCAGCCGCTCGCGTGGCCCCACAGCCCGTGGGGCTGCGGGCTTTGCGGCGGCCATCAGCCTCGGCGCCACCGGCGCCCACGTTGCGCCGCGGCGCCAGCCTGCGAAGCATTTTCCGGTAGGGCCGCGGCTCTGGCGACAGCTCCCACGCCCGAAGAGCCAGGAGGGAAAGCCGTGCCTCGTTGGAAAGCTCTTTGGTAGCCGCTCGCGTGGCCCCACAGCCCATGGGGCTGCGGGCTTTGTGGCGGACGTCAGCCTGGGTGCCACCGGCGCCGACGTGGTGCCACCGCGCCAGCCTGCGAAGCATTTTCCGGTAGGGCCGCGTCTCTGGCGACAGCTCCCACGCCCGAAGAGCCAGGAGGGAAATCCGTGCCTCGTTGGAAAGCTCTTTGGCAGCCGCTCGCGTGGCCCCACAGCCCATGGGGCTGCGGGCCTTGTGGCAGACGTCAGCCTCGGCGCAACCGGTGCCCACGTGGCGCGACCGCGCCAGCCTGCGAAGCATTTTCCGGTAGGGCCGCGGCTCTGGCGACAGCTCCCACGCCCGAAGAGCCAGGAGGGAAAGCCGTGCCTCGTTGGAAAGCTCTTTGGCAGCCGCTCGCGTGGCCCCACAGCCCGTGGGGCTGCGGGCTTTCCGGCGGCCGTCAGCCTGGGCGACACCGGCGCCCAGGTGGGGCCGCCGCGCCAGCCTGCGAAGCATTTTCCGGTAGGGCCGCGGCTCTGGCGACAGCTCCCACGCCCGAAGAGCCAGGAGGGAAAGCCGTGCCTCGTTGGAAAGCTCTTTGGCAGCCGCTCGCGTGGCCCCACAGCCCGTGGGGCTGCGGGCTTTCCGGCGGCCGTCAGCCTGGGCGACACCGGCGCCCAGGTGGGGCCGCTGCGCCAGCCTGCGAAGCATTTTCCGGTAGGGCCGCGTCTCTGGCAACAGCTCCCACGCCCGAAGAGCCAGGAGGGAAAGCCGTGCCTCGTTGGAAAGCTCTTTGGCAGCCGCTCGCGTGGCCCCACAGCCCCTGGGGCTGCGGGCTTTGCGGCAGCCGTCAACCTGGGCGACACCGGCGCCCAGGTGGGGCCGCCGCGCCAGCCTGCAAAGAATTTTCCGGTAGGGCCGCGGCTCTGGCGACAGCTCCCACGCCCGAAGAGCCAGGAGGGAAAACCGTGCCTCGTTGGAAAGCTCTTTGGCAGCCGCTCGCGTGGCCCCACAGCCCGTGGGGCTGCGGGCTTTCCGGCGGCCCTCAGCCTATGCGACACCTGTGCCCACTGGGGGCCGCCGCTCAGCCTGCGAAGCATTTTCCGGTAGGTCCGCGTCTCTGGCGACAGCTCCCACGCCCGAAGAGCCAGGAGGGAAAGCCGTGCCTCGTTGGAAAGCTCTTTGGCAGCCGCTCGCGTGGCCCCACAGCCCGTGGGGCTGTGGGCTTTCCGGCGGCCGTCAGCCTCGGCGCCACCGGCGCCCATGTTGCGCCGCCGCGCCAGCCTGCGAAGCATTTTCCGGTAGGGCCGCGTCTCTGGCGACAGCCCCACGCCCGAAGAGCCAAGAGGGAAAGCCATGCCTCCTTGGAAAGCTCTTTGGCAGCCGCTCGCGTGGCCGCACAGCCCATGGGGCTGCGGGCTTTGTGGCAGACGTCAGCCTGGGCGCAACCGGTGCCCACGTGGCGCGACCGCGCCAGCCTGCGAAGCATTTTCCGGTAGGGCCGCGGCTCTGGCGACAGCTCCCACGCCCGAAGAGCCAGGAGGGAAAGCCGTGCCTCGTTGGAAAGCTCTTTGGCAGTCGCTCGCGTGGCCCCACAGCCCGTGGGGCTGCGGGCTTTGCGGCGGCCGTCAGCCTCGGCGCCACCTGCACCCACGTGGCGCCGCCGCGCCAGCCTGCGAAGCATTTTCCGGTAGGGCCGCGGCTCTGGCGACAGCTCCCACGCCCGAAGAGCCAGGAGGGAAAGCCAGGCTCGTTGGAAAGCTCTTTGGCAGCCGCTCGCGTGGCCCCACAGCCCGTGGTGCTGCGGGCTTTGCGGCGGCCGTCAGCCTCGGCGCCATCGGCGCCCATGTCGGGCCGCCGCGCCAGCCTGCGAAGCATTTTCCGGTAGGGCCGCGGCTCTGGCGACAGCTCCCACGGCCGAAGAGCCAGGAGGGAAAGCCGTGCCTCGTTGGAAAGCTCTTTGGCAGCCGCTCGCGTGGCCCCACAGCCCGTGGGGCTGCGGGCTTTGCGGCGGCTGTCAGCCTGGGCGACACCGGCGCCCATGTGGCGCCGCCACGCCAGCCTGCGAAGGATTTTCCGGTACGGCTGCAGCTCTTGCGACAGCTCCCACGCCCGAAGATCCAGGAGGAAAAGCCATGTCTCGTTGGAAAGCTCTTTGGCAGCCGCTCGCGTGGCCCCACAGCCCGTGGGCCTGCGGTGTTTGCGGCGGCCGTCAGCCTGGGCGCCACCGGCGCCCACGTGGCGCCGCCACGCCAGCCTGCGAAGCATTTTCCGGTAGGGCTGCAGCTCTGGCGACAGCTCCCACGCCCGAAGAGCCAGGAGGGAAAGCCGTGCCTCGTTGGGGAGCTCTTTGGCAGCCGCTCGCGTGGGCCCACAGCCCGTGGGGCTGAGGGCTTTGCGGCGTCCGTCAGCCTGGGCGACACCGGCGCCCAGGTGGGGCCGCCGCGCCAGCCTGCGAAGCATTTTCCGGTAGGGCCGCGGCTCTGGCAACAGCTCCCACGCCCGAAGAGCCAGGAGGGAAAGCCGTGCCTCGTTGGATAGCTCTTTGACAGCCACTCGCGTGGCCCCACAGCCCGTGGGGCTGCGGGCTTTCCGGCGGCCGTCAGCCTCAGCGCCACCGGCGCCCATGTGGCGCCGCCGCGCCAGCCTGCGAAGCATTTTCCGGAAGGGCCGCGTCTGTGGCGACAGCTCCCACGCCCGAAGAGCCAGGAGGGAAAGCCGTGCCTCGTTGGAAAGCTCTTTGGCAGCCGCTCGCGTGGCCCCACAGCCCGTGGGGCTGCGGGATTTGCGGCGGCCGTCTGCCTAGGCGCCACCGGCGTCCACGTTGCGCCGCCGCGCCAGCCTGCAAAGCATTTTCCGGTAGGTCCGCGGCTCTGGCGACAGCTCCCACGCCCGAAGAGCCAGGAGGGAAAGCCGTGCCTCGTTGGAAAGCTCTTTGGCAGCCGCTCGCGTGGCCCCACAGCCCGTGGGGCTGCGGGCTTTGCGGCGGCTGTCAGCCTGGGCGACACCGGCGCCCATGTGGCGCCGCCACGCCAGCCTGCGAAGGATTTTCCGGTAGGTCTGCGGCTCTGGCGACAGCTCCCACGGCCGAAGAGCCAGGAGGGAAAGCCATGCCTCGTTGGAAAGCTCTTTGGCAGCCGCTCGCGTGGCCCCACAGCCCCTGGGGCTGCGGGCTTCACGGCGGCCGTCAGTCTCAGCGCCACCGGCGCCCAGGTGGGGCCGCCGCGCCAGCCTGCGAAGCATTTTCCGGAAGGGCCGCGTCTGTGGCGACAGCTCCCACGCCCGAAGAGCCAGGAGGGAAAGCCGTGCCTCGTTGGAAAGCTCTTTGGCAGCCGCTCGTGTGGCCCCACAGCCCGTGGGGCTGCGGGCTTTGCGGCGGCCGTCTGCCTAGGCGCCACCGGCGTCCACGTTGCGCCGCCGTGCCAGCCTGCGAAGCATTTTCCGGTAGGTCTGCGGCTCTGGCAACAGCTCCCACGGCCGAAGAACTAGGAGGGAAAGCCATGCCTCGTTGGAAAGCTCTTTGGCAGCCGCTCGCGTGGCCCCACAGCCCGTGGGGCTGCGGGCTTTGCGGCGGCCGTCAGCCTCGGCGACACCGGCGCCCACGTGGCGCCGCCGCGCCAGCCTGCGAAGCATTTTCCGGTTGGGCCGCGGCTCTGGCGACAGCTCCCATGGCCGAAGAGCCAGGAGGGAAAGCCGTGCCGCGTTGGAAAGCTCTTTGGCAGCCGCTCGCATGGCCCCACAGTCCGTGGGGCTGCGGACTTTGCGGTGGCCGTCAGCCTCGGCTCCACTGGCGCCAACATGGTGCCGCCGCGCCAGCCTGCGAAGCATTTTCCGGTAGGGCCGCGGCTCTGGCGACAGCTCCCACGGCCGAAGAGCCAGGAGGGAAAGCCGTGCCTCGTTGGAAAGCTCTTTGGCAGACGCTCGCGTGGCCCCACAGCCCGTGCGGCTGTGGGCTTTCCGGCGGCCGTCAGCCTCGACGCCACTGGAGCCCACATGGCGGCGCCGCGCCAGCCTGCGAAGCATTTTCCGGTAGGGCCGCGGCTCTGGCGACAGCTCCCACGCCCGAGGAGCCAGGAGGGAAAGCCGTGCCTCGTTGGAAAGCTCTTTGGCAGCCGCTCACGTGGCCCCACAGCCCGTGGGGCTGCGGGCTTTGAGGCGGCCGTCAGCCTGGGCGACACCGGTGCCCACGTGGGGCCGCCGCTCAGCCTGCGAAGCATTTTCCGGTAGGGCCGCGGCTCTGGCGACAGCTCCCACGCCCGAAGAGCCAGGAGGGAAAGCCGTGCCTCGTTGGAAAGCTCTTTGGCAGCCGCTCGCGTGGCCCCACAGCCCGTGGGGCTGCGGGCTTTCCGGCGGCCGTCAGCCTCGGCGCCATTGGCCCCCAGGTGGGGCCGCCGCGCCAGCCCGCGAAGCATTTTCCGGTACGGCTGCAGCTCTTGCGACAGCTCCCACGCCCGAAGATCCAGGAGGAAAAGCCATGTCTCGTTGGAAAGCTCTTTGGCAGCCGCTCGCGTGGCCCCACAGCCCGTGGGACTGCGGAATTTGCGGCGGCCGTCAGCCTGGGCGCCACCGGCGCCCACGTGGCGCCGCCACGCCAGCCTGCGAAGCATTTTCTGGTAGGTCCGCGGCTCTGGCGACAGCTCCCACGCCCGAAGAGCCAGGAGGGAAAGCCGTGCCTCGTTGGAAAGCTCTTTGGCAGCCGCTCGCATGGCCCCACAGCCCGTGGGGCTGCGGACTTTGCGGTGGCCGTCAGCCTCGGCTCCACTGCAGCCAACATGGTTGCACCGCGCCAGCCTGCGAAGCATTTTCCGGTAGGGCTGCAGCTCTGGCGACAGCTCCCACGCCCGAAGAGCCAGGAGGGAAAGCCGTGCCTCATTGGAAAGCTCTTTGGCAGCCACTCGCGTGGCCCCACAGCCCGTGGGGCTGCGGGCTTTCCGGCGGCCGTCAGCCTGGGCGACACCGGCGACCAGGTGGGGCAGCCGCGCCAGCCTGCGAAGCATTTTCCGGTAGGGCCGCGGCTCTGGCGACAGCTCCCACGCCCGAAGAGCCAGGAGGGAAAGCCGTGCCTCGTTGGAAAGCTCTTTGGCAGCCGCTCGCGTGGCCCCACAGCCCATGGGGCTGCGGGCTTTGCGGCGTCCGTCAGCCTGGGCGACACCGGCGCCCATGTGGAGCCGCTGCGCCAGCCTGCGAAGCATTTTCCGGTAGGTCTGCGGCTCTGGCGACAGCTCCCACGCCCGAAGAGCCAGGAGGGAAAGCCGTGCCTCGTTGGAAAGCTCTTTGGCAGCCGCTCGCGTGGCCCCACAGCCCCTGGGGCTGCGGGCTTTGCGGCGGCCATCAGCCTCGGCGCCACCGTCGCCCACATGGCGCTGCTGCACCAGCCTGTGAAGCATTTTCCGGTAGGGCTGCTGCTCTGGCAACAGCTCCCACGCCCGAAGAGCCAGGAGGGAAAGCCGTGCCTCGTTGGGAAGCTCTTTGGCAGCCACTCGCGTGACCCACAGCCCGTGGGGCTGCGGGCTTTCCGGCGGCCGTCAGCCTGGGCGACACCGGCGCCCCGGTGGGGCCGCCGCGCTAGCCTGCGAAGCATTTTCCGGTAGGGCCGCGGATCTGGGGACAGCTCCCACGGCCGAAGAGCCAGGAGGGAAAGCCGTGCCTCGTTGGAAAGCTCTTTGGCAGCCGCTCGCGTGGGCCCACAGCCCGTGGGGCTGCGGGCTTTCCGGCGGCCGTCAGCCTCGGGGCCACCGGCGCCCACGTCGGGCCGCCGCGCCAGCCTGCGAAGCATTTTCCGGTAGGGCCGCAGCTGTGGCGACAGCTCCCACGCCCGAAGAGCCAGGAGGGAAAGCCGTACCTCGTTGGAAAGCTCTTTGGCAGCCGCTCGCGTGGCCCCACAGCCCGTGGGGCTGCGTGCTTTGCGGCGGCCGTCAGCCTCGGCGCCACCGGCGCCCACGTGGCGCCGCCGCGCCAGCCTGCAAAGCATTTTCCGGTAGGGCCGCGGCTCTGGCGACAGCTCCCACGCCCGAAGAGCCAGGAGGGAAAGCCGTGCCTCGTTGGAAATCTCTTTGGCAGCTGCTCGCATGGCCCCACAGCCCATGTGGCTGCGGGCTTTGCGGCGGCCTTCAGCCTGGGCGACACCGGCGCCCACGTGGGGCCGATGCGCCAGCCTGCGAAGCATTTTCCGGTAGGGCCGCGTCTCTGGCGACAGCTCCCACGCCCGAAGAGCCAGGAAGGAAAGCCATGCCTCGTTGGAAAGCTCTTTGGCAGCCGCTCACGTGGCCCCACAGCCCGTGGGGCTGCGGGCTTTGCGGCGGCCATCAGCCTCGGTGCCATCGGCGCCCACGTGGCGCCGCCGCGCCAGCCTGCGAAGCATTTTCCAGTAGGGCCGCGGCTCTGGCGACAGCTCCCACGCCCGAAGAGCCAGGAGGGAAAGCCGTGCCTCGTTGGAATGCTCTTTGTCAGCCACTCGCATGGCCCCACAGCCCGTGGGGCTGCGGGCTTTCCGGCGGCCGTCAGCCTCGGCGCCACCGGCGCCCACGTGGCGCCGCTGCGCCAGCCTGCGAAGCATTTTCCGGTAGGGCCGCGTCTCTGGCGACAGCTCCCACGCCCGAAGAGCCAGGAGGGAAAGCCGTGCCTCGTTGGAAAGCTCTTTGGCAGCCGCTCACGTGGCCCCACAGCCCATGGGGCTGCGGGCTTTGCGGCGGCCGTCAGCCTCGGTGCCATCGGCGCCCAGGTGGGGCCGCCGCGCCAGCCTGCGAAGCATTTTCCGGTAGGGCCGCGGCTCTGGCGACAGCTCCCACGCCCGAAGAGCCAGGAGGGAAAGCCGTGCCTCGTTGGAAAGCTCTTTGGCAGCCGCTCGCGTGGCCCCACAGCCCGTGGGGCTGCGGGCTTTGCGGCGGCCGTCAGCCTGGGCGCCACCGGCGCCCACATGGCGCCGCCGCGCCAGCCTGCGAAGCATTTTCCGGTAGGGCCGCGGCTCTGGCGACAGCTCCCACGGCCGAAGAGCCAGGAGGGAAAGCCGTGCCGCGTTGGAAAGCTCTTTGGCAGCCGCTCGCATGGCCCCACAGTCCGTGGGGCTGCGGACTTTGCGGTGGCCGTCAGCCTCGGCTCCACTGGCGCCAACATGGTGCCGCCGCGCCAGCCTGCGAAGCATTTTCCGGTAGGGCCGCGGCTCTGGCGACAGCTCCGACGCCCGAAGAGCCAGGAGGGAAAGCCGTGCCTCGTTGGAAAGCTCTTTGGCAGCCGCTCGCGTGGCCCCACAGCCCGTGGGGCTGCAGGTTTTCCGGCGGCCGTCAGCCTCGACGCCACTGGAGCCCACATGGCGGCGCCGCGCCAGCCTGCGAAGCATTTTCCGGTAGGGCCGCGTCTCTGGCGACAGCTCCCACGCCCGAAGAGCCAGGAGGGAAAGCCGTGCCTCGTTGGAAAGCTCTTTGGCAGCCGCTCACGTGGCCCCACAGCCCGTGGGGCTGCGGGCTTTGAGGCGGCCGTCAGCCTGGGCGACACCGGTGCCCACGTGGGGCCACCGCTCAGCCTGCGAAGCATTTTCCGGTAGGGCCGCGGCTCTGGCGACAGCTCCCACGGCCGAAGAGCCAGGAGGGAAAGCCATGCCTCGTTGGAAAGCTCTTTGGCAGCCGCTCGCGTGGCCCCACAGCCCGTGGGGCTGCGGGCTTTGCGGCGGCCGTCAGCCTCGGCGCCACCGGCGCCCACGTGGCGCCTCGCGCCGCCTGCGAAGCATTTTCCGGTAGGTCTGCGGCTCTGGCGACAGCTCCCACGCCCGAAGAGCCAGGAGGGAAAGCCGTGCCTCGTTGGAAAGCTCTTTGGCAGCCGTTCGTGTGGCCCCACAGCCCGTAGGGCTGCGGGCTTTGCGGCGGCCGTCAGCCTCGGCGCCACCGGCGCTCACGTGGCGCCGCCGCGCCAGCCTGCGAAGCATTTTCCGGTAGGTCTGCGGCTCTGGCGACAGCTCCCACGCCCGAAGAGCCAGGAGGGAAAGCCGTGCCTCGTTGGAAAGCTCTTTGGCAGCCGCTCACGTGGCCCCACAGCCCATGGGGCTGCGGGCTTTGCGGCGGCCATCAGCCTCGGTGCCATCGGCGCCCACGTGGCGCCGCCGCGCCAGCCTGCGAAGCATTTTCCGGTAGGGCCGCGGCTCTGGCGACAGCTCCCACGGCCGAAGAGCCAGGAGGGAAAGCCGTGCCTCGTTGGAAAGCTCTTTGGCAGCCACTCGCATGGCCCCACAGCCCATGGGGCTGCGGGCTTTGCGGCGGCCGTCAGCCTCGGCGCCACCGGCGCCCACGTGGCGCCTCTGCGCCAGCCTGCGAAACATTTTCCGGTAGGGCCACAGCTCTGGCGACAGCTCCCACGCCCGAAGAGCCAGGAGGGAAAGCCGTGCCTCGTTGGAAAGCTCTTTGGCAGCCGATCGCGTGGCCCCACAGCCCCTGGGGCTGCGGGCTTTGCGGCGGGCGTCAGCCTCGTCGCCACCAGCGCCCACGTGGGGCCGCCGCACCAGCCTGCGAAGCATTTTCCGGTAGGGCCGCGGCTCTGGCGACAGCTCCCACGCCCGAAGAGCCAGGAGGGAAAGCCGTGCCTCGTTGGAAAGCTCTTTGGCAGTCGCTCACGTGGCACCACAGCCTGTGGGGCTGCGGGCTTTGCGGCGGCCGTTAGCCTCGGCACCGTCGGCGCCCACGTCGGGCCGCCGCGCCAGCCTGCGAAGCATTTTCCGGTAGGGCCGCGTCTCTGGCGACAGCTCCCACGCCCGAAGAGGCAGGAGGGAAAGCCGTGCCTCGTTGGAAAGCTCTTTGGCAGCCGCTCGCGTGGCCCCACAGCCCGTGGGGCTGCGGGCTTTCCGGCGGCCGTCAGCCTCGGCGCCACCGGCGCCCACGTGGCGCCGCCGCGCTAGCCTGCGAAGCATTTTCCAGTAGGGCCGCGTCTCTGGCGACAGCTCCCACGCCCGAAGAGCCAGGAGGGAAAGCCGTGCCTCGTTGGAAAGCTCTTTGGCAGCCACTCGCATGGCCCCATAGCCCGTGGGGCTGCGGGCTTTCCGGCGGCCGTCAGCCTCGGCGCCATCGGCGCCCACGTGGCGCCGCTGCGCCAGCCTGCGAAACATTTTCCAGTAGGCCCACAGCTCTGGCGACAGCTCCCACGCCCGAAGAGCCAGGAGGGAAAGCCGTGCCTCGTTGGAAAGATCTTTGGCAGCCGCTCGTGTGGCCCCACAGCCCGTGGGGCTGCGGGCTTTCCGGAGGCCGTAAGCCTCGGCGCCACCGGCGCCCACGTGGCGCCGCCGCGCCAGCCTGTGAAGAATTTTCCGGTAGGGCCGCGGCTCTGGCGACAGCTCCCACGGCCGAAGAGCCAGGAGGGAAAGCCGTGCCTCGTTGGAAAGCTCTTTGGCAGCCGCTCGTGTGGCCCCACAGCCCGTGGGGCTGCGGGCTTTCCGGCGGCCGTCTGCCTCAGCGCCACCGGCTCCCACGTGTGGCCGCTGCGCCAGCCTGCGAAGCATTTTCCGGTAGGGCCGCGGCTCTGGCGACAGCTCCCACGCCCGAAGAGCCAGGAGGGAAAGCCGTGCCTCGTTGGAAAGCTCTTTGGCAGCCGCTCACGTGGCCCCACAGCCCGTGGGGCTGCGGGCTTTGCGGCGGCCGTCAGCCTCGGCGCCATCGGCGCCCACGTGGTGCCACCGCGCCAGCCTGCGAAGCATTTTGCTGTAGGGCCACGGCTCTGGTGACAGCTCCCACGCCCGAAGAGCCAGCAGGGAAAGCCGTGCCTCGTTGGAAAGCTCTTTGGCAGCCACTCGCATGGCCCCACAGCCCGTGGGGCTGCGGGCTTTGCGGCAGCCGTCAGCCTCGGCGCCACTGGCACCCACGTGGGGCCGCTGCGCCAGCCTGCGAAACATTTTCCCGTTGGGCCGCGGCTCTGGCGACAGCTCCCACGGCCGAAGAGCCAGGAGGGAAAGCCGTGCCTCCTTGGAAAGCTCTTTGGCAGCCGCTCGCATGGCCCCACAGCCCGTGGGGCTGCGGACTTTGTGGCGGCCGTCAGCCTCGGCGCCACCGGCGCCCACATGGTGCCGCCGCGCCAGCCTGCGAAGCATTTTCCGGTAGGGCCGCGGCTCTGGCGACAGCTCCCACGCCCGAAGAGCCAGGAGGGAAAGCCATTCCTCGTTGGAAAGCTCTTTGGCAGCCGCTCGCATGGCCCCACAGCCCGTGGGGCTGCGGGCTTTCCGGCGGCCGTCAGCCTGGGCGACACTGGCGCCCACGTGGTGCCACCGCGCCAGCCTGCGAAGCATTTTGCTGTAGGGCCACGGCTCTGGTGACAGCTCCCACGCCCGAAGAGCCAGGAGGGAAAGCCGTGCCTCGTTGGAAAGCTCTTTGGCAGCCACTCGCATGGCCCCACAGCCCGTGGGGCTGCGGGCTTTGCGGCAGCCGTCAGCCTCGGCGCCACTGGCACCCACGTGGGGCCGCTGCGCCAGCCTGCGAAGCATTTTCCCGTTGGGCCGCGGCTCTGGCGACAGCTCCCACGCCCGAAGAGCCAGGAGGGAAAGCCGTGCCTCCTTGGAAAGCTCTTTGGCAGCCGCTCGCGTGGCCCCACAGCCCGTGGGGCTGCGGACTTTGTGGCGGCCGTCAGCCTCGGCGCCACCGGCGCCCACGTGGTGCCGCCGCGCCAGCCTGCGAAGCATTTTCCGGTAGGGCCGCGGCTCTGGCGACAGCTCCCACGCCCGAAGAGCCAGGAGGGAAAGCCGTGCCTCGTTGGAAAGCTCTTTGGCAGCCACTCGAATGGCCCTAAAGCCCGTGGGGCTGCGGGCTTTGCGGCGGCCGTCAGCCTGGGCGCCACCGGCGCCCACGTTGCGCCGCTGCGCCAGCCTGCGAAGCATTTTCCGGTAGGGCCGCGGCTCTGGCGACAGCTCCCACGCCCGAAGAGCCAGGAGGGAAAGCCGTGCCTCGTTGGAAAGCTCTTTGGCAGCCGCTCGCGTGGCCCCACAGCCCGTGGTGCTGCGGGCTTTGCGGCGGCCGTCAGCCTCGGCGCCATCGGTGCCCAAATCGGGCCGCCGCGCCAGCCTGCGAAGCATTTTCCAGTAGGGCCGCGTCTCTGGCGACAGCTCCCACGGCCGAAGAGCCAGGAGGGAAAGCCGTGCCTCGTTGGAAAGCTCTTTGGCAGCCGCTCGCGTGGCCCCACAGCCCGTGGGGCTGCGGGCTTTGCGGCGGCCATCAGCCTCGGCGCCACCGGCGCCCATGTTGCGCCGCGGCGCCAGCCTGCGAAGCATTTTCCGGTAGGGCCGCGTCTCTGGCGACAGCTCCCACGGCCGAAGAGCCAGGAGGGAAAGCCGTGCCTCGTTGGAAAGCTCTTTGGCAGCCGCTCGCGTGGCCCCACAGCCCATGGGGCTGCGGGCTTTGTGGCGGACGTCAGCCTGGGCGCCACCGGCGCCGACGTGGTGCCGCCGCGCCAGCCTGCGAAGCATTTTCCGGTAGGGCCGCGGCTCTGGCGACAGCTCCCACGGCCGAAGAGCCAGGAGGGAAAGCCGTGCCTCGTTGGAAAGCTCTTTGGCAGCCACTCGCATGGCCCCACAGCCCGTGGTGCTGCGGGCTTTGCGGCAGCCGTCAGCCTCGGTGCCACTGGCACCCACGTGGGGCCGCCGCGCCAGCCTGCGAAGCATTTTCCGGTAGGGCCGCAGCTCTGGCGACAGCTCCCACGCCCGAAGAGCCAGGAGGGAAAGCCGTGCCTCGTTGGAAAGCTCTTTGGCAGTCGCTCGTGTGGCCCCACAGCCCGTGGGGCTGCGGGCTTTCCGACGGCCGTCACCCTGGGCGACACCGGCGCCCACGTCGGGCCGCTGCGCCAGCCTGCAAAGCATTTTCCCGTAGGGCCGCGGCTCTGGCGGCAGCTCCCACGGCCGAAGAGCCAGGAGGGAAAGCCGTGCCTCGTTGGAAAGCTCTTTGGCAGCCACTTGCAAGGCCCTAAAGCCTGTGGGGCTGCGGGCTTTGCAGCGGCCGTCAGCCTCGGCGCCACCGGCGCCCACGTGGCGCCGCCGCCCCAGCCTGCGAAGCATTTTCCGGTAGGGCCGCGGCTCTTGCGACAGCTCCCATGCCCGAAGAGCCAGGAGGGAAAGCCATGCCTCGTTGGAAAGCTCTTTGGCAGCCGCTCGCGTGGCCCCACAGCCCATGGGGCTGCGGGCTTTGCGGCGGCCGTCAGCCTCGGCGCCATTGGCGCCCATGTCAGGCCGACGCGCCAGCCTGCAAAGCATTTTCCGGTAGGGCCGCGGCTCTGGCGACAACTCCCACGCCCGAAGAGCCAGGAGGGAAAGCCGTGCCTCGTTGGAAAGCTCTTTGGCAGCCACTCGAATGGCCCTAAAGCCCGTGGGGCTGCGGGCTTTGCGGCGGCCGTCAGCCTGGGCGCCACCGGCGCCCACGTTGCGCCGCTGCGCCAGCCTGCGAAGCATTTTCCGGTAGGGCCGCGGCTCTGGCGACAGCTCCCACGCCCGAAGAGCCAGGAGGGAAAGCCGTGCCTCGTTGGAAAGCTCTTTGGCAGCCGCTCGCGTGGCCCCACAGCCCGTGGTGCTGCGGGCTTTGCGGCGGCCGTCAGCCTCGGCGCCATCGGTGCCCAAATCGGGCCGCCGCGCCAGCCTGCGAAGCATTTTCCAGTAGGGCCGCGTCTCTGGCGACAGCTCCCACGGCCGAAGAGCCAGGAGGGAAAGCCGTGCCTCGTTGGAAAGCTCTTTGGCAGCCGCTCGCGTGGCCCCACAGCCCGTGGGGCTGCGGGCTTTGCGGCGGCCATCAGCCTCGGCGCCACCGGCGCCCATGTTGCGCCGCGGCGCCAGCCTGCGAAGCATTTTCCGGTAGGGCCGCGTCTCTGGCGACAGCTCCCACGGCCGAAGAGCCAGGAGGGAAAGCCGTGCCTCGTTGGAAAGCTCTTTGGCAGCCGCTCGCGTGGCCCCACAGCCCATGGGGCTGCGGGCTTTGTGGCGGACGTCAGCCTGGGCGCCACCGGCGCCGACGTGGTGCCACCGCGCCAGCCTGCGAAGCATTTTCCGGTAGGGCCGCGTCTCTGGCGACAGCTCCCACGCCGGAAGAGCCAGGAGGGAAAGCCGTGCCTCATTGGAAAGCTCTTTGGCGGCCGCTCCCATGGGCCCACAGCCCGTGGGGCTTCGGGCTTTGCGGCGTCCGTCACCTCGGCGCCACCGGCGCCCACGTGGCGCCGCTGTGCCAGCCTGAGAACCATTTTCCGGTACGGCCGCGGCTCTGGCGACAGCTCCCACGCCCGAAGAGCCAGGAGGGAAAGCCGTGCCTCGTTGGAAAGCTCTTTGGCAGCCGCTCGCGTGGCCCCACAGCCCATGGGGCTGCGGGCTTTGCGGCGGCCGTCAGCCTGGGTGACACCGGCGCCCACGTCGGGCCGCCGCGCTAGCCTGCAAAGCATTTTCCGGTAGGGCCGCGGCTCTGGCGACAGCTCCCACGCCCGATGAGCCAGGAGGGAAAGCCGTGCCTCGTTGGAAAGCTCTTTGGCAGCCGCTCGCGTGGCCCCACAGCCCGTGGGGCTGCGGGCTTTCCGGCGGCCGTCAGCCTGGGCGACACCGGCGCCCACGTGGCGCCGCCGCGCCACCCTGCGAAGCATTTTCCGGTAGGGCCGCGGCTCTGGCGACAGCTCCCACGCCCGAAGAGCCAGGAGGGAAAGCCGTGCCTCGTTGGAAAGCTCTTTGGCAGCCGCTCGCGTTACCCCACAGCCCATGGGACTGCGGGCTTTCCGGCGGACGTCAGCCTCGGCGCCACCGGCGCCCACGTTGCGCCGCTGCGCCAGCCTGCGAGGCATTTTCCGGTAGGGCCGCGGCTCTGGCGACAGCTCCCACGCCCGAAGAGCCAGGAGGGAAAGCCGTGCCTCGTTGGAAAGCTCTTTGGCAGCCACTCGCGTGGCCCCACAGCCCGTGGGGCTGCGGGCTTTGCGGCGTCCGTCAGCCTGGGCGACACCGGCGCCCACATTGCGCCGCCGCACCAGCCTGCGAAGAATTTTCCGGTAGGGCCGCAGCTCTGGCGACAGCTCCCACGCCCGAAGAGCCAGGAGGGAAAGCCGTGCCTCATTGGAAAGCTCTTTGGCAGTCGCTTGCGTGGCCCCACAGCCCATGGGGCTGTGGGCTTTCCGGCGGCCGTCAGCCTCGGCGCCACCGGCGCCCATGTTGCGCCGCCGCGCCAGCCTGCGAAGCATTTTCCGGTAGGGCCGCGTCTCTGGCGACAGCCCCACGCCCGAAGAGCCAAGAGGGAAAGCCATGCCTCCTTGGAAAGCTCTTTGGCAGCCGCTCGCGTGGCCGCACAGCCCATGGGGCTGCGGGCTTTGTGGCAGACGTCAGCCTGGGCGCAACCGGTGCCCACGTGGCGCGACCGCGCCAGCCTGCGAAGCATTTTCCGGTAGGGCCGCGGCTCTGGCGACAGCTCCCACGCCCGAAGAGCCAGGAGGGAAAGCCGTGCCTCGTTGGAAAGCTCTTTGGCAGTCGCTCGCGTGGCCCCACAGCCCGTGGGGCTGCGGGCTTTGCGGCGGCCGTCAGCCTCGGCGCCACCTGCACCCACGTGGCGCCGCCGCGCCAGCCTGCGAAGCATTTTCCGGTAGGGCCGCGGCTCTGGCGACAGCTCCCACGCCCGAAGAGCCAGGAGGGAAAGCCAGGCTCGTTGGAAAGCTCTTTGGCAGCCGCTCGCGTGGCCCCACAGCCCGTGGTGCTGCGGGCTTTGCGGCGGGCGTCAGCCTCGGCGCCATCGGCGCCCATGTCGGGCCGCCGCGCCAGCCTGCGAAGCATTTTCCGGTAGGGCCGCGTCTCTGGCGACAGCTCCCACGGCCGAAGAGCCAGGAGGGAAAGCCGTGCCTCGTTGGAAAGCTCTTTGGCAGCCGCTCGCGTGGCCCCACAGCCCGTGGGGCTGCGGGCTTTGCGGCGGCCATCAGCCTCGGCGCCACCGGCGCCCACGTTGCGCCGCGGCGCCAGCCTGCGAAGCATTTTCCGGTAGGGCCGCGGCTCTGGCGACAGCTCCCACGGCCGAAGAGCCAGGAGGGAAAGCCGTGCCTCGTTGGAAAGCTCTTTGGTAGCCGCTCGCGTGGCCCCACAGCCCATGGGGCTGCGGGCTTTGTGGCGGACGTCAGCCTGGGTGCCACCGGCGCCGACGTGGTGCCACCGCGCCAGCCTGCGAAGCATTTTCCGGTAGGGCCGCGTCTCTGGCGACAGCTCCCACGCCCGAAGAGCCAGGAGGGAAATCCGTGCCTCGTTGGAAAGCTCTTTGGCAGCCGCTCGCGTGGCCCCACAGCCCATGGGGCTGCGGGCCTTGTGGCAGACGTCAGCCTCGGCGCAACCGGTGCCCACGTGGCGCGACCGCGCCAGCCTGCGAAGCATTTTCCGGTAGGGCCGCGGCTCTGGCGACAGCTCCCACGCCCGAAGAGCCAGGAGGGAAAGCCGTGCCTCGTTGGAAAGCTCTTTGGCAGCCGCTCGCGTGGCCCCACAGCCCGTGGGGCTGCGGGCTTTCCGGCGGCCGTCAGCCTGGGCGACACCGGCGCCCAGGTGGGGCCGCCGCGCCAGCCTGCGAAGCATTTTCCGGTAGGGCCGCGGCTCTGGCGACAGCTCCCACGCCCGAAGAGCCAGGAGGGAAAGCCGTGCCTCGTTGGAAAGCTCTTTGGCAGCCGCTCGCGTGGCCCCACAGCCCATGGGGCTGCGGGCTTTCCGGCGGCCGTCAGCCTGGGCGACACCGGCGCCCAGGTGGGGCCGCTGCGCCAGCCTGCGAAGCATTTTCCGGTAGGGCCGCGTCTCTGGCAACAGCTCCCACGCCCGAAGAGCCAGGAGGGAAAGCCGTGCCTCGTTGGAAAGCTCTTTGGCAGCCGCTCGCGTGGCCCCACAGCCCCTGGGGCTGCGGGCTTTGCGGCAGCCGTCAACCTGGGCGACACCGGCGCCCAGGTGGGGCCGCCGCGCCAGCCTGCAAAGAATTTTCCGGTAGGGCCGCGGCTCTGGCGACAGCTCCCACGCCCGAAGAGCCAGGAGGGAAAACCGTGCCTCGTTGGAAAGCTCTTTGGCAGCCGCTCGCGTGGCCCCACAGCCCGTGGGGCTGCGGGCTTTCCGGCGGCCCTCAGCCTATGCGACACCTGTGCCCACTGGGGGCCGCCGCTCAGCCTGCGAAGCATTTTCCGGTAGGTCCGCGTCTCTGGCGACAGCTCCCACGCCCGAAGAGCCAGGAGGGAAAGCCGTGCCTCGTTGGAAAGCTCTTTGGCAGCCGCTCGCGTGGCCCCACAGCCCGTGGGGCTGCGGGCTTTGCGGCGGCCGTCAGCCTCGGCGCCACCGGCGCCCACATTGCGCCGCCGCGCCAGCCTGCGAAGCATTTTCCGGTAGGGCTGCGGCTCTGGCGACAGCTCCCACGCCCGAAGAGCCAGGAGGGAAAGCCGTGCCTCGTTGGAAAGCTCTTTGGCAGTCACTCGCATGGCCCCACAGCCCGTGGGGCTGCGGGCTTTGCGGCGTCCGTCAGCCTGGGCGACACCGGCGCCCACATTGCGCCGCCGCACCAGCCTGCGAAGCATTTTCCGGTAGGGCCGCAGCTCTGGCGACAGCTCCCACGCCCGAAGAGCCAGGAGGGAAAGCCGTGCCTCATTGGAAAGCTCTTTGGCAGTCGCTTGCGTGGTCCCACAGCCCATGGGGCTGTGGGCTTTCCGGCGGCCGTCAGCCTCGGCGCCACCGGCGCCCATGTTGCGCCGCCGCGCCAGCCTGCGAAGCATTTTCCGGTAGGGCCGCGTCTCTGGCGACAGCCCCACGCCCGAAGAGCCAAGAGGGAAAGCCATGCCTCCTTGGAAAGCTCTTTGGCAGCCGCTCGCGTGGCCGCACAGCCCATGGGGCTGCGGGCTTTGTGGCAGACGTCAGCCTGGGCGCAACCGGTGCCCACGTGGCGCGACCGCGCCAGCCTGCGAAGCATTTTCCGGTAGGGCCGCGGCTCTGGCGACAGCTCCCACGCCCGAAGAGCCAGGAGGGAAAGCCGTGCCTCGTTGGAAAGCTCTTTGGCAGTCGCTCGCGTGGCCCCACAGCCCGTGGGGCTGCGGGCTTTGCGGCGGCCGTCAGCCTCGGCGCCACCTGCACCCACGTGGCGCCGCCGCGCCAGCCTGCGAAGCATTTTCCGGTAGGGCCGCGGCTCTGGCGACAGCTCCCACGCCCGAAGAGCCAGGAGGGAAAGCCAGGCTCGTTGGAAAGCTCTTTGGCAGCCGCTCGCGTGGCCCCACAGCCCGTGGTGCTGCGGGCTTTGCGGCGGCCGTCAGCCTCGGCGCCATCGGCGCCCATGTCGGGCCGCCGCGCCAGCCTGCGAAGCATTTTCCGGTAGGGCCGCGTCTCTGGCGACAGCTCCCACGCCCGAAGAGCCAGGAGGGAAAGCCGTGCCTCGTTGGAAAGCTCTTTGGCAGCCGCTCGCGTGGCCCCACAGCCCGTGGGGCTGCGGGCTTTGCGGCGGCCATCAGCCTCGGCGCCACCGGCGCCCACGTTGCGCCGCGGCGCCAGCCTGCGAAGCATTTTCCGGTAGGGCCGCGGCTCTGGCGACAGCTCCCACGGCCGAAGAGCCAGGAGGGAAAGCCGTGCCTCGTTGGAAAGCTCTTTGGTAGCCGCTCGCGTGGCCCCACAGCCCATGGGGCTGCGGGCTTTGTGGCGGACGTCAGCCTGGGTGCCACCGGCGCCGACGTGGTGCCACCGCGCCAGCCTGCGAAGCATTTTCCGGTAGGGCCGCGGCTCTGGCGACAGCTCCCACGCCCGAAGAGCCAGGAGGGAAAGCCGTGCCTCGTTGGAAAGCTCTTTGGCAGCCGCTCGCGTGGCCCCACAGCCCGTGGGGCTGCGGGCTTTCCGGAGGCCGTCAGCCTCGGCGCCACCGGCGCCCACGTGGCGCCGCCGCGCTTGCCTGTGAAGAATTTTCCAGTAGGGCCGCAGCTCTGGCGACAGCTCCCACGCCCGAAGAGCCAGGAGGGAAAGCCGTGCCTCGTTGGAAAGCTCTTTGGCAGCCGCTCGCGTGGCCCCACAGCCCGTGGTGCTGCGGGCTTTCCGGCGGCCGTCAGCCTCAGCGCCACCGGCTCCCACGTGTGGCCGCTGCGCCAGCCTGCGAAGCATTTTCCGGTATGGCCGCGGCTCTGGCGACAGCTCCCATGCCCGAAGAGCCAGGAGGGAAAGCCGTGCCTCGTTGGAAAGCTCTTTGGCAGCCGCTCACGTGGCCCCACAGCCCGTGGGGCTGCGGGCTTTGCGGCGGCCGTCAGCCTCGGTGCCATCGGCGCCCAGGTGGGGCCGCCGCGCCAGCCTGCGAAGCATTTTCTGGTAGGGCCGCGTCTCTGGCGACAGCTCCCACGCCCGAAGAGCCAGGAGGGAAAGCCGTGCCTCGTTGGAAAGCTCTTTGGCAGCCGCTCGCGTGGCCCCACAGCCCTTGGGGCTGCGGGCTTTGCGGCGGCCGTCAGCCTCAGCGCCACCGGCGCCCACGTTGCGCCGCCGCGCCAGCCTGCGAAGCATTTTCCGGTAGGGCCGCGGCTCTGGCGACAGCTCCCACGGCCGAAGAGCCAGGAGGGAAAGCCGTTCCTCATTGGAAAGCTCTTTGGCAGCCGCTCGCGTGGCCCCACAGCCCGTGGGGCTGCGGGCTTTCAGGCGGCCGTCAGCCACGGCGCCACCAGCGCCCACGTGGCGCCACCGCGCCAGCCTGCGACGCATTTTCCGGTAGGGCCGCGGCTCTGGCGACAGCTCCCACGCCCGAAGAGCCAGGAGGGAAAGCCGTGCCTCGTTGGAAAGCTCTTTGGCAGTCGCTCACGTGGCCCCACAGCCCGTGGGGCTGCGGGCTTTCCGGCGGCTGTCAGCCTCGGCACCGTCGGCGCCCACGTCGGGCCGCCGCGCCAGCCTGCGAAGCATTTTCCGGTAGGGCTGCGGCCCTGGCGACAGCTCCCACGCCCGAAGAGCCAGGAGGGAAAGCCGTGCCTCGTTGGAAAGCTCTTTGGCAGCCGCTCGCGTGGCCCCACAGCCCGTGGGGCTGCGGGCTTTGCGGCGGCCGTCAGCCTGGGTGCCACCAGCGCCCACGTGTGGCCGCTGCGCCAGCCTGCGAAGCATTTTCCGGTAGGGCCGCGGCTCTGGCGACAGCTCCCATGCCCGAAGAGCCAGGAGGGAAAGCCGTGCCTCGTTGGAAAGCTCTTTGGCAGCCGCTCACGTGGCCCCACAGCCCGTGGGGCTGCGGGCTTTGCGGCGGCCGTCAGCCTCGGTGCCATCGGCGCCCAGGTGGGGCCGCCGCGCCAGCCTGCGAAGCATTTTCCGGTAGGGCCGCGTCTCTGGCGACAGCTCCCACGGCCGAAGAGCCAGGAGGGAAAGCCGTGCCTCGTTGGAAAGCTCTTTGGCAGCCACTCGCATGGCCCCACAGCCCGTGGGGCTGCGGGCTTTGCAGCGGCCGTCAGCCTCGGCGCCACCGGCGCCCACGTGGCACCGCTGCGCCAGCCTGCGAAACATTTTCCAGTAGGGCCACAGCTCTGGCGACAGCTCCCACGCCCGAAGAGCCAGGAGGGAAAGCCGTGCCTCGTTGGAAAGATCTTTGGCAGCCGCTCGCGTGGCCCCACAGCCCGTGGGGCTGCGGGCTTTGCAGCGGCCGTCAGCCTCAGCGCCTCGGGCACCCACGTGGCGTCGCTGCGCCAGCTTGCGAAGCATTTTCCGGTAGGGCCGCGTCTCTGGCGACAGCTCCCACGCCCGAAGAGCCAGGAGGGAAAGCCGTGCCTCGTTGGAAAGCTCTTTGGCAGCCGCTCACATGGCCCCACAGCCCGTGGGGCTGCGGGCTTTGCGGCGGCCGTCAGCCTCGTCGCCACCGGCGCCCACGTGGCACCTCGCGCCAGCCTGCAAAGCATTTTCCAGTAGGGCCACAGATCTGGCGACAGCTCCCACGCCCGAAGAGCCAGGAGGGAAAGCCGTGCCTCGTTGGAAAGATCTTTGGCAGCCGCTCGTGTGGCCCCACAGCCCATGGGGCTGCGGGCTTTGCGGCGGCCGTCAGCCTCGGCGCCACCGGTGCTCACGTGGCGCCACCGCGCCAGCCTGCGAAGCATTTTCCGGTAGGTCTGCGGCTCTGGCGACAGCTCCCACGGCCGAAGAGCCAGGAGGGAAAGCCGTGCCTCGTTGGAAAGCTCTTTGGCAGCCGATCGCGTGGCCCCACAGCCCGTGGGGCTGCGGGCTTTGCGGCGGGCGTCAGCCTCGTTGCCACCATAGCCCACGTGGGGCCACCGCGCAAGCCTGCGAAGCATTTTCCGGTAGGGCCGCGGCTCTGGCGACAGCTCCCACGCCCGAAGAGCCAGGAGGGAAAGCCGTGCCTCGTTGGAAAGCTCTTTGGCAGCCGCTCGCGTGGCCCCACAGCCTGTGGGGCTGCGGGCTTTGCGGCGGCCGTCAGCCTCAGCGCCACCGGCTCCCACGTGTGGCCGCTGCGCCAGCCTGCGAAGCATTTTCCGGTAGGGCCGCGGCTCTGGCGACAGCTCCCACGCCCGAAGAGCCAGGAGGGAAAGCCGTGCCTCGTTGGAAAGCTCTTTGGCAGCCGCTCGCGTGGCCCCACAGCCCGTGGGGCTGCGGGCTTTGCGGCGGCCGTCAGCCTCGGTGCCATCGGCGCCCAGGTGGGGCCGCAGCGCCAGCCTGCGAAGCATTTTCCGGTAGGGCCGCGGCTCTGGCGACAGCTCCCACGCCCGAAGAGCCAGGAGGGAAAGCCGTGCCTCGTTGGAAAGCTCTTTGGCAGCCGCTCGTGTGGCCCCACAGCCCGTGGGGCTGCGGGCTTTCAGGCGGCCGTCAGCCTCGGTGCCATCGGCGCCCAGGTGGGGCCGCCGCGCCAGCCTGCGAAGCATTTTCCGGTAGGGCCGCGGCTCTGGCGACAGCTCCCACGCCCGAAGAGCCAGGAGGGAAAGCCGTGCCTCGTTGGAAAGCTCTTTGGCAGCCGCTCGCGTGGCCCCACAGCCCTTGGGGCTGCGGGCTTTGCGGCGGCCGTCAGCCTCGGCGCCACCGGCGCCCAGGTGGGGCCGCCGCGCCAGGCTGCGAAGCATTTTCCGGTAGGGCCGCGGCTCTGGCGACAGCTCCCACGCCCGAAGAGCCAGGAGGGAAAGCCGTGCCTCGTTGGAAAGCTCTTTGGCAGCCACTCGCATGGCCCCACAGCCCGTGGGGCTGCGGGCTTTGCAGCGGCCGTCAGCCTCGGCGCCACCGGCGCCCACGTGGCACCGCTGCGCCAGCCTGCGAAACATTTTCCGGTAGGGCCACAGCTCTGGCGACAGCTCCCACGCCCGAAGAGCCAGGAGGGAAAGCCGTGCCTCGTTGGAAAGATCTTTGGCAGCCGCTCGCGTGGCCCCACAGCCCGTGGGGCTGCGGGCTTTCCGGTGGCTGTCAGCCTCAGCGCCTCGGGCGCCCACGTGGCGCCGCTGCGCCAGCTTGCGAAGCATTTTCCGGTAGGGCCGCGTCTCTGGCGACAGCTCCCACGCCCGAAGAGCCAGGAGGGAAAGCCGTGCCTCGTTGGAAAGCTCTTTGGCAGCCGCTCACATGGCCCCACAGCCCGTGGGGCTGCGGGCTTTGCGGCGGCCGTCAGCCTCGTCGCCACCGGCGCCCACGTGGCGCCTCGCGCCAGCCTGCAAAGCATTTTCCGGTAGGGCTGCAGCTCTGGCGACAGCTCCCACGCCCGAAGAGCCAGGAGGGAAAGCCGTGCCTCGTTGGAAAGCTCTTTGACAGCCGCTCGCGTGGCCCCACAGCCCATGGGGCTGCGGGCTTTGCGGCGGCCGTCAGCCTCGGCGCCACCGGCGCTCACGTGGCGCCGCCGCGCCAGCCTGTGAAGCATTTTCCGGTAGGTCTGCGGCTCTGGCGACAGCTCCCACGCCCGAAGAGCCAGGAGGGAAAGCCGTGCCTCGTTGGAAAGCTCTTTGGCAGCCACTCGCGTGGCCCCACAGCCTGTGGGGCTGCGGGCTTTCCGGCGGCCGTCAGCCTCGGCGGCACCGGCGCCCACGTTGCGCCGCCGCGCCAGCCTGCGAAGCATTTTCCGGTAGGGCCGCGGCTCTGGCGACAGCTCCCACGCCCGATGAGCCAGGAGGGAAAGCCGTGCCTCGTTGGAAAGCTCTTTGGCAGCCGCTCGCGTGGCCCCACAGCCCGTGGGGCTGCGGGCTTTCCGGAGGCCGTCAGCCTCGGCGCCACCGGCGCCCACGTGGCACCGCCGCGCTAGCCTGTGAAGAATTTTCCAGTAGGGCGGCAGCTCTGGCGACAGCTCCCACGCCCGAAGAGCCAGGAGGGAAAGCCGTGCCTCGTTGGAAAGCTCTTTGGCAGCCGCTCGCGTGGCCCCACAGCCCGTGGGGCTGCGGGCTTTGCGGCGGCCGTCAGCCTCAGCACCACCGGCTCCCACGTGTGGCCGCTGCGCCAGCCTGCGAAGCATTTTCCGGTAGGGCCGCAGCTCTGGCGACAGCTCCCACGCCCGAAGAGCCAGGAGGGAAAGCCGTGCCTCGTTGGAAAGCTCTTTGGCAGCCGCTCACGTGGCCCCACAGCCCGTGGGGCTGCGGGCTTTGCGGCGGCCGTCAGCCTCGGTGCCATCGGCGCCCAGGTGGGGCCGCCGCGCCATCCTGCGAAGCATTTTCCGGTAGGGCCGCGTCTCTGGCGACAGCTCCCACGCCCGAAGAGCCAGGAGGGAAAGCCGTGCCTCGTTGGAAAGCTCTTTGGCAGCCACTCGCATGGCCCCACAGCCCGTGGGGCTGCGGGCTTTCCGGCGGCCGTCAGCCTCGGCGCCACCGGCGCCCACGTGGCGCTGCTGCGCCAGCCTGCGAAACATTTTCCAGTAGGGCCACAGCTCTGGCGACAGCTCCCACGCCCGAAGAGCCAGGAGGGAAAGCCGTGCCTCGTTGGAAAGATCTTTGGCAGCCGCTCGCGTGGCCCCACAGCCCGTGGGGCTGCGGGCTTTCCGGCGGCCGTCAGCCTCGGCGCCACCGGCGCCCACGTGGCGCCGCCGCGCTAGCCTGTGAAGAATTTTCCAGTAGGGCCGCAGCTCTGGCGACAGCTCCCACGCCCGAAGAGCCAGGAGGGAAAGCCGTGCCTCGTTGGAAAGCTCTTTGGCAGCCGCTCGCGTGGCCCCACAGCCCGTGGGGCTGCGGGCTTTCCGGCGGCTGTCAGCCTCAGCGCCACCGGCTCCCACGTGTGGCCGCTGCGCCAGACTGCGAAGCATTTTCCGGTAGGGCCGCGGCTCTGGCGACAGCTCCCACGGCCGAAGAGCCAGGAGGGAAAGCCGTGCCTTGTTGGAAAGCTCTTTGGCAGCCGCTCACGTGGCCCCACAGCCCGTAGGGCTGCGGGCTTTGCGGCGGCCGTCAGCCTCGGTGCCATCGGCGCCCAGGTGGGGCCGCCGCGCCAGCCTGCAAAGCATTTTCCGGTAGGGCCGCGGCTCTGGCGACAGCTCCCACGCCCGAAGAGCCAGGAGGGAAAGCCGTGCCTCGTTGGAAAGCTCTTTGGCAGCCACTCGCATGGCCCCACAGCCCGTGGGGCTGCGGGCTTTGCGGCGGCCGTCAGCCTCGGCGCCACCGGCGCCCACGTGGCGCCGCTGCGCCAGCCTGCGAAACATTTTCCAGTAGGGCCACAGCTCTGGCGACAGCTCCCACGCCCGAAGAGCCAGGAGGGAAAGCCGTGCCTCGTTGGAAAGATCTTTGGCAGCCGCTCGTGTGGCCCCACAGCCCATGGGGCTGCGGGCTTTGCGGCGGCCGTCAGCCTCGGCGCCACCGGCGCTCACGTGGCGCCGCCGCGCCAGCCTGCGAAGCATTTTCCGGTAGGTCTGCGGCTCTGGCGACAGCTCCCACGGCCGAAGAGCCAGGAGGGAAAGCCGTGCCTCGTTGGAAAGCTCTTTGGCAGCCGATCGCGTGGCCCCACAGCCCGTGGGGCTGCGGGCTTTGCGGCGGGCGTCAGCCTCGTTGCCACCAGCGCCCACGTGGGGCCACCGCGCAAGCCTGCGAAGCATTTTCCGGTAGGGCCGCGGCTCTGGCGACAGCTCCCACGGCCGAAGAGCCAGGAGGGAAAGCCGTGCCTCGTTGGAAAGATCTTTGGCAGCCGCTCGTGTGGCCCCACAGCCCATGGGGCTGCGGGCTTTGCGGCGGCCGTCAGCCTCGGCGCCACCGGTGCTCACGTGGCGCCGCCGCGCCAGCCTGCGAAGCATTTTCCTGTAGGGCCGCGTCTCTGGCGACAGCTCCCACGCCCGAAGAGCCAGGAGGGAAAGCCGTGCCTCGTTGGAAAGCTCTTTGGCAGCCGCTCGCGTGGCCCCACAGCCCGTGGGGCTGCGGGCTTTCCGGAGGCCGTCAGCCTCGGCGCCACCGGCTCCCACGTGGCGCCGCCGCGCTAGCCTGTGAAGAATTTTCCAGTAGGGCGGCAGCTCTGGCGACAGCTCCCACGCCCGAAGAGCCAGGAGGGAAAGCCGTGCCTCGTTGGAAAGCTCTTTGGCAGCCGCTCACGTGGCCCCACAGCCCGTGGGGCTGCGGGCTTTGCGGCAGATGTCAGCCTCGGTGCCATCGGTGCCCAGGTGGGGCCGCCGCGCCAGCCTGCGAAGCATTTTCCGGTAGGGCCGCGGCTCGGGTGACAGCTCCCACGCCCGAAGAGCCAGGAGGGAAAGCCGTGCCTCGTTGGAAAGCTCTTTGGCAGCCACTCGCATGGCCCCACAGCCCGTGGGGCTGCGGGCTTTCCGGCGGCCGTCAGCCTCGGCGCCACCGGCGCCCACGTGGCGCCGCTGCGCCAGCCTGCGAAACATTTTCCAGTAGGGCCACAGCTCTGGCGACAGCTCCCACGCCCGAAGAGCCAGGAGGGAAAGCCGTGCCTCGTTGGAAAGCTCTTTGGCAGCCGGTCGCGTGGCCCCACAGCCCGTGGGGCTGCGGGCTTTGCGGCGGCCGTCAGCCTCAGCGCCTCCGGCGCCCACGTTGCGCCCCTACGCCAGCCTGCGAAGCATTTTCCGGTAGGGCCGCGTCTCTGGCGACAGCTCCCACGCCCGAAAAGCCAGGAGGGAAAGCCGTGCCTCGTTGGAAAGCTCTTTGGCATCCGCTCGCATGGCCCCACAGCCCGTGGGGCTGCGGGCTTTCAGGCGGCCGTCAGCCTGGGTGCCACCAGCGCCCACGGGGGCCGCTGCGCCAGCCTGAGAAGCATTTTCCGGTAGGGCCGCGGCTCTGGCGACAGCTCCCACGCCCGAAGAGCCAGGAGGGAAAGCCATGCCTCGTTGGAAAGCTCTTTGGCAGCCGCTCGTGTGGCCCCACAGCCCATGGGGCTGCGGGCTTTGCGGCGGCCGTCAGCCTCGGCGCCACCGGCGCTCACGTGGCGCCGCCGCGCCAGCCTGCGAAGCATTTTCCGGTAGGGCCGCGTCTCTGGCGACAGCTCCCACGCCCGAAGAGCCAGGAGGGAAAGCCGTGCCTCGTTGGAAAGCTCTTTGGCAGCCGCTCGCGTGGCCCCACAGCCCGTGGGGCTGCGGGCTTTCCGGCGGCTGTCAGCCTCAGCGCCACCGGCTCCCACGTGTGGCCGCTGCGCCAGACTGCGAAGCATTTTCCGGTAGGGCCGCGGCTCTGGCGACAGCTCCCACGGCCGAAGAGCCAGGAGGGAAAGCCGTGCCTTGTTGGAAAGCTCTTTGGCAGCCGCTCACGTGGCCCCACAGCCCGTAGGGCTGCGGGCTTTGCGGCGGCCGTCAGCCTCGGTGCCATCGGCGCCCAGGTGGGGCCGCCGCGCCAGCCTGCAAAGCATTTTCCGGTAGGGCCGCGGCTCTGGCGACAGCTCCCACGCCCGAAGAGCCAGGAGGGAAAGCCGTGCCTCGTTGGAAAGCTCTTTGGCAGCCACTCGCATGGCCCCACAGCCCGTGGGGCTGCGGGCTTTCCGGCGGCCGTCAGCCTCGGCGCCACCGGCGCCCACGTGGCGCCGCTGCGCCAGCCTGCGAAACATTTTCCAGTAGGGCCACAGCTCTGGCGACAGCTCCCACGCCCGAAGAGCCAGGAGGGAAAGCCGTGCCTCGTTGGAAAGATCTTTGGCAGCCGCTCGTGTGGCCCCACAGCCCATGGGGCTGCGGGCTTTGCGGCGGCCGTCAGCCTCGGCGCCACCGGCGCTCACGTGGCGCCGCCGCGCCAGCCTGCGAAGCATTTTCCGGTAGGTCTGCGGCTCTGGCGACAGCTCCCACGGCCGAAGAGCCAGGAGGGAAAGCCGTGCCTCGTTGGAAAGCTCTTTGGCAGCCGATCGCGTGGCCCCACAGCCCGTGGGGCTGCGGGCTTTGCGGCGGGCGTCAGCCTCGTTGCCACCAGCGCCCACGTGGGGCCACCGCGCAAGCCTGCGAAGCATTTTCCGGTAGGGCCGCGGCTCTGGCGACAGCTCCCACGGCCGAAGAGCCAGGAGGGAAAGCCGTGCCTCGTTGGAAAGATCTTTGGCAGCCGCTCGTGTGGCCCCACAGCCCATGGGGCTGCGGGCTTTGCGGCGGCCGTCAGCCTCGGCGCCACCGGTGCTCACGTGGCGCCGCCGCGCCAGCCTGCGAAGCATTTTCCTGTAGGGCCGCGTCTCTGGCGACAGCTCCCACGCCCGAAGAGCCAGGAGGGAAAGCCGTGCCTCGTTGGAAAGCTCTTTGGCAGCCGCTCACGTGGCCCCACAGCCCGTGGGGCTGCGGGCTTTCCGGAGGCCGTCAGCCTCGGCGCCACCGGCTCCCACGTGGCGCCGCCGCGCTAGCCTGTGAAGAATTTTCCAGTAGGGCGGCAGCTCTGGCGACAGCTCCCACGCCCGAAGAGCCAGGAGGGAAAGCCGTGCCTCGTTGGAAAGCTCTTTGGCAGCCGCTCACGTGGCCCCACAGCCCGTGGGGCTGCGGGCTTTGCGGCAGATGTCAGCCTCGGTGCCATCGGTGCCCAGGTGGGGCCGCCGCGCCAGCCTGCGAAGCATTTTCCGGTAGGGCCGCGGCTCGGGTGACAGCTCCCACGCCCGAAGAGCCAGGAGGGAAAGCCGTGCCTCGTTGGAAAGCTCTTTGGCAGCCACTCGCATGGCCCCACAGCCCGTGGGGCTGCGGGCTTTCCGGCGGCCGTCAGCCTCGGCGCCACCGGCGCCCACGTGGCGCCGCTGCGCCAGCCTGCGAAACATTTTCCAGTAGGGCCACAGCTCTGGCGACAGCTCCCACGCCCGAAGAGCCAGGAGGGAAAGCCGTGCCTCGTTGGAAAGCTCTTTGGCAGCCGGTCGCGTGGCCCCACAGCCCGTGGGGCTGCGGGCTTTGCGGCGGCCGTCAGCCTCAGCGCCTCCGGCGCCCACGTTGCGCCCCTACGCCAGCCTGCGAAGCATTTTCCGGTAGGGCCGCGTATCTGGCGACAGCTCCCACGCCCGAAAAGCCAGGAGGGAAAGCCGTGCCTCGTTGGAAAGCTCTTTGGCATCCGCTCGCATGGCCCCACAGCCCGTGGGGCTGCGGGCTTTCAGGCGGCCGTCAGCCTGGGTGCCACCAGCGCCCACGGGGGCCGCTGCGCCAGCCTGAGAAGCATTTTCCGGTAGGGCCGCGGCTCTGGCGACAGCTCCCACGCCCGAAGAGCCAGGAGGGAAAGCCATGCCTCGTTGGAAAGCTCTTTGGCAGCCACTCGTGTGGCCCCACAGCCCATGGGGCTGCGGGCTTTGCGGCGGCCGTCAGCCTCAGCGCCACCGGCGCTCACGTGGCGCCGCCGCGCCAGCCTGCGAAGCATTTTCCGGTAGGTCTGCGGCTCTGGCGACAGCTCCCACGCCCGAAGAGCCAGGAGGGAAAGCCGTGCCTCGTTGGAAAGCTCTTTGGCAGCCGCTCGCGTGGCCCCACAGCCCGTGGGGCTGCGGGCTTTCCGGCGGCTGTCAGCCTCAGCGCCACCGGCTCCCACGTGTGGCCGCTGCGCCAGACTGCGAAGCATTTTCCGGTAGGGCCGCGGCTCTGGCGACAGCTCCCACGGCCGAAGAGCCAGGAGGGAAAGCCGTGCCTTGTTGGAAAGCTCTTTGGCAGCCGCTCACGTGGCCCCACAGCCCGTAGGGCTGCGGGCTTTGCGGCGGCCGTCAGCCTCGGTGCCATCGGCGCCCAGGTGGGGCCGCCGCGCCAGCCTGCAAAGCATTTTCCGGTAGGGCCGCGGCTCTGGCGACAGCTCCCACGCCCGAAGAGCCAGGAGGGAAAGCCGTGCCTCGTTGGAAAGCTCTTTGGCAGCCACTCGCATGGCCCCACAGCCCGTGGGGCTGCGGGCTTTCCGGCGGCCGTCAGCCTGGGCGCCACCGGCGCCCACGTGGCGCCGCTGCGCCAGCCTGCGAAACATTTTCCAGTAGGGCCACAGCTCTGGCGACAGCTCCCACGCCCGAAGAGCCAGGAGGGAAAGCCGTGCCTCGTTGGAAAGATCTTTGGCAGCCGCTCGTGTGGCCCCACAGCCCATGGGGCTGCGGGCTTTGCGGCGGCCGTCAGCCTCGGCGCCACCGGCGCTCACGTGGCGCCGCCGCGCCAGCCTGCGAAGCATTTTCCGGTAGGTCTGCGGCTCTGGCGACAGCTCCCACGCCCGAAGAGCCAGGAGGGAAAGCCGTGCCTCGTTGGAAAGCTCTTTGGCAGCCGATCGCGTGGCCCCACAGCCCGTGGGGCTGCGGGCTTTGCGGCGGGCGTCAGCCTCGTTGCCACCAGCGCCCACGTGGGGCCACCGCGCAAGCCTGCGAAACATTTTCCAGTAGGGCCACAGCTCTGGCGACAGCTCCCACGCCCGAAGAGCCAGGAGGGAAAGCCGTGCCTCGTTGGAAAGATCTTTGGCAGCCGCTCGTGTGGCCCCACAGCCCATGGGGCTGCGGGCTTTGCGGCGGCCGTCAGCCTCGGCGCCACCGGCGCTCACGTGGCGCCGCCGCGCCAGCCTGCGAAGCATTTTCCGGTAGGTCTGCGGCTCTGGCGACAGCTCCCACGGCCGAAGAGCCAGGAGGGAAAGCCGTGCCTCGTTGGAAAGCTCTTTGGCAGCCGATCGCGTGGCCCCACAGCCCATGGGGCTGCGGGCTTTGCGGCGGGCGTCAGCCTCGTTGCCACCAGCGCCCACGTGGGGCCACCGCGCAAGCCTGCGAAGCATTTTCCGGTAGGGCCGCGGCTCTGGCGACAGCTCCCACGGCCGAAGAGCCAGGAGGGAAAGCCGTGCCTCGTTGGAAAGATCTTTGGCAGCCGCTCGTGTGGCCCCACAGCCCATGGGGCTGCGGGCTTTGCGGCGGCCGTCAGCCTCGGCGCCACCGGTGCTCACGTGGCGCCGCCGCGCCATCCTGCGAAGCATTTTCCTGTAGGGCCGCGTCTCTGGCGACAGCTCCCACGCCCGAAGAGCCAGGAGGGAAAGCCGTGCCTCGTTGGAAAGCTCTTTGGCAGCCGCTCGCGTGGCCCCACAGCCCGTGGGGCTGCGGGCTTTCCGGAGGCCGTCAGCCTCGGCGCCACCGGCTCCCACGTGGCGCCGCCGCGCTAGCCTGTGAAGAATTTTCCAGTAGGGCGGCAGCTCTGGCGACAGCTCCCACGCCCGAAGAGCCAGGAGGGAAAGCCGTGCCTCGTTGGAAAGCTCTTTGGCAGCCGCTCACGTGGCCCCACAGCCCGTGGGGCTGCGGGCTTTGCGGCAGATGTCAGCCTCGGTGCCATCGGTGCCCAGGTGGGGCCGCCGCGCCAGCCTGCGAAGCATTTTCCGGTAGGGCCGCGTCTCTGGCGACAGCTCCCACGCCCGAAGAGCCAGGAGGGAAAGCCGTGCCTCGTTGGAAAGCTCTTTGGCAGCCGCTCGCGTGGCCCCACAGCCCGTGGGGCTGCGGGCTTTCCGGAGGCCGTCAGCCTCGGCGCCACCGGCGCCCACGTGGCGCCGCCGCGCTAGCCTGTGAAGAATTTTCCAGTAGGGCGGCAGCTCTGGCGACAGCTCCCACGCCCGAAGAGCCAGGAGGGAAAGCCGTGCCTCGTTGGAAAGCTCTTTGGCAGCCGCTCGCGTGGCCCCACAGCCTGTGGGGCTGCGGGCTTTGCGGCAGCTGTCAGCCTCGGCGCCACTGGCACCCACTTGGGGCCGCTGCGCCAGCCTGCGAAGCATTTTCCAGTAGGGCCACTGCTGTGGCGACAGCTCCCACGCCCGAAGAGCCAGGAGGGAAAGCCGTGCCTCATTGGAAAGCTCTTTGGCAGCTGCTCGCATGGCCCCACAGCCCGTGGGGCTGCGGGCTTTGCGGCGGCCGTCAGCCTCGGCGCCACCGGCGCCCACGTCGGGCCGCCGCGCCAGCCTGCGAAGCATTTTCCGGTAGGGCCACTGCTGTGGCGACAGCTCCCACGCCTGAAGAGCCAGGAGGGAAAGCCGTGCCTCGTTGGAAAGCTCTTTGGCAGTCGCTCGTGTGGCCCCACAGCCCGTGGGGCTGCGGGCTTTCCGGCGGCCGTCAGCCTGGGCGACACTGGCGCCCACGTGGCGCCACCGCGCCAGCCTGCGAAGCACTTTCCGCTAGGGCCACGGCTCTGGTGACAGCTCCCACGCCCGAAGAGCCAGGAGGGAAAGCCGTGCCTCGTTGGAAAGCTCTTTGGCAGCCGCTCGCGTGGACCCATAGCCTGTGGGGCTGTGGGCTTTGCGGCGGCCGTCAGCCTCGGCGCCACTGGCACCCACGTGGGGCCGCCGCGCCAGCCTGCGAAGCATTTTCCGGTAGGGCCGCAGCTCTGGCGACAGCTCCCACGCCCGAAGAGCCAGGAGGGAAAGCCGTGCCTCGTTGGAAAGCTCTTTGGCAGCCGCTCACGTGGCCCCACAGCCCGTGGGGCTGCGGGCTTTGCGGCAGATGTCAGCCTCGGTGCCATCGGTGCCCAGGTGGGGCCGCCGCGCCAGCCTGCGAAGCATTTTCCGGTAGGGCCGCGGCTCGGGTGACAGCTCCCACGCCCGAAGAGCCAGGAGGGAAAGCCGTGCCTCGTTGGAAAGCTCTTTGGCAGCCACTCGCATGGCCCCACAGCCCGTGGGGCTGCGGGCTTTCCGGCGGCCGTCAGCCTCGGCGCCACCGGCGCCCACGTGGCGCCGCTGCGCCAGCCTGCGAAACATTTTCCAGTAGGGCCACAGCTCTGGCGACAGCTCCCACGCCCGAAGAGCCAGGAGGGAAAGCCGTGCCTCGTTGGAAAGCTCTTTGGCAGCCGGTCGCGTGGCCCCACAGCCCGTGGGGCTGCGGGCTTTGCGGCGGCCGTCAGCCTCAGCGCCTCCGGCGCCCACGTTGCGCCCCTACGCCAGCCTGCGAAGCATTTTCCGGTAGGGCCGCGTATCTGGCGACAGCTCCCACGCCCGAAAAGCCAGGAGGGAAAGCCGTGCCTCGTTGGAAAGCTCTTTGGCATCCGCTCGCATGGCCCCACAGCCCGTGGGGCTGCGGGCTTTCAGGCGGCCGTCAGCCTGGGTGCCACCAGCGCCCACGGGGGCCGCTGCGCCAGCCTGAGAAGCATTTTCCGGTAGGGCCGCGGCTCTGGCGACAGCTCCCACGCCCGAAGAGCCAGGAGGGAAAGCCATGCCTCGTTGGAAAGCTCTTTGGCAGCCGCTCGTGTGGCCCCACAGCCCATGGGGCTGCGGGCTTTGCGGCGGCCGTCAGCCTCAGCGCCACCGGCGCTCACGTGGCGCCGCCGCGCCAGCCTGCGAAGCATTTTCCGGTAGGTCTGCGGCTCTGGCGACAGCTCCCACGCCCGAAGAGCCAGGAGGGAAAGCCGTGCCTCGTTGGAAATCTCTTTGGCAGCCGCTCGCGTGGCCCCACAGCCCGTGGGGCTGCGGGCTTTCCGGCGGCTGTCAGCCTCAGCGCCACCGGCTCCCACGTGTGGCCGCTGCGCCAGACTGCGAAGCATTTTCCGGTAGGGCCGCGGCTCTGGCGACAGCTCCCACGGCCGAAGAGCCAGGAGGGAAAGCCGTGCCTTGTTGGAAAGCTCTTTGGCAGCCGCTCACGTGGCCCCACAGCCCGTAGGGCTGCGGGCTTTGCGGCGGCCGTCAGCCTCGGTGCCATCGGCGCCCAGGTGGGGCCGCCGCGCCAGCCTGCAAAGCATTTTCCGGTAGGGCCGCGGCTCTGGCGACAGCTCCCACGCCCGAAGAGCCAGGAGGGAAAGCCGTGCCTCGTTGGAAAGCTCTTTGGCAGCCACTCGCATGGCCCCACAGCCCGTGGGGCTGCGGGCTTTCCGGCGGCCGTCAGCCTTGGCGCCACCGGCGCCCACGTGGCGCCGCTGCGCCAGCCTGCGAAACATTTTCCAGTAGGGCCACAGCTCTGGCGACAGCTCCCACGCCCGAAGAGCCAGGAGGGAAAGCCGTGCCTCGTTGGAAAGATCTTTGGCAGCCGCTCGTGTGGCCCCACAGCCCATGGGGCTGCGGGCTTTGCGGCGGCCGTCAGCCTCGGCGCCACCGGCGCTCACGTGGCGCCGCCGCGCCAGCCTGCGAAGCATTTTCCGGTAGGTCTGCGGCTCTGGCGACAGCTCCCACGCCCGAAGAGCCAGGAGGGAAAGCCGTGCCTCGTTGGAAAGCTCTTTGGCAGCCGATCGCGTGGCCCCACAGCCCGTGGGGCTGCGGGCTTTGCGGCGGGCGTCAGCCTCGTTGCCACCAGCGCCCACGTGGGGCCACCGCGCAAGCCTGCGAAACATTTTCCAGTAGGGCCACAGCTCTGGCGACAGCTCCCACGCCCGAAGAGCCAGGAGGGAAAGCCGTGCCTCGTTGGAAAGATCTTTGGCAGCCGCTCGTGTGGCCCCACAGCCCATGGGGCTGCGGGCTTTGCGGCGGCCGTCAGCCTCGGCGCCACCGGCGCTCACGTGGCGCCGCCGCGCCAGCCTGCGAAGCATTTTCCGGTAGGTCTGCGGCTCTGGCGACAGCTCCCACGGCCGAAGAGCCAGGAGGGAAAGCCGTGCCTCGTTGGAAAGCTCTTTGGCAGCCGATCGCGTGGCCCCACAGCCCATGGGGCTGCGGGCTTTGCGGCGGGCGTCAGCCTCGTTGCCACCAGCGCCCACGTGGGGCCACCGCGCAAGCCTGCGAAGCATTTTCCGGTAGGGCCGCGGCTCTGGCGACAGCTCCCACGGCCGAAGAGCCAGGAGGGAAAGCCGTGCCTCGTTGGAAAGATCTTTGGCAGCCGCTCGTGTGGCCCCACAGCCCATGGGGCTGCGGGCTTTGCGGCGGCCGTCAGCCTCGGCGCCACCGGTGCTCACGTGGCGCCGCCGCGCCATCCTGCGAAGCATTTTCCTGTAGGGCCGCGTCTCTGGCGACAGCTCCCACGCCCGAAGAGCCAGGAGGGAAAGCCGTGCCTCGTTGGAAAGCTCTTTGGCAGCCGCTCGCGTGGCCCCACAGCCCGTGGGGCTGCGGGCTTTCCGGAGGCCGTCAGCCTCGGCGCCACCGGCTCCCACGTGGCGCCGCCGCGCTAGCCTGTGAAGAATTTTCCAGTAGGGCGGCAGCTCTGGCGACAGCTCCCACGCCCGAAGAGCCAGGAGGGAAAGCCGTGCCTCGTTGGAAAGCTCTTTGGCAGCCGCTCACGTGGCCCCACAGCCCGTGGGGCTGCGGGCTTTGCGGCAGATGTCAGCCTCGGTGCCATCGGTGCCCAGGTGGGGCCGCCGCGCCAGCCTGCGAAGCATTTTCCGGTAGGGCCGCGTCTCTGGCGACAGCTCCCACGCCCGAAGAGCCAGGAGGGAAAGCCGTGCCTCGTTGGAAAGCTCTTTGGCAGCCGCTCGCGTGGCCCCACAGCCCGTGGGGCTGCGGGCTTTCCGGAGGCCGTCAGCCTCGGCGCCACCGGCGCCCACGTGGCGCCGCCGCGCTAGCCTGTGAAGAATTTTCCAGTAGGGCGGCAGCTCTGGCGACAGCTCCCACGCCCGAAGAGCCAGGAGGGAAAGCCGTGCCTCGTTGGAAAGCTCTTTGGCAGCCGCTCGCGTGGCCCCACAGCCTGTGGGGCTGCGGGCTTTGCGGCAGCTGTCAGCCTCGGCGCCACTGGCACCCACTTGGGGCCGCTGCGCCAGCCTGCGAAGCATTTTCCAGTAGGGCCACTGCAGTGGCGACAGCTCCCACGCCCGAAGAGCCAGGAGGGAAAGCCGTGCCTCATTGGAAAGCTCTTTGGCAGCTGCTCGCATGGCCCCACAGCCCGTGGGGCTGCGGGCTTTGCGGCGGCCGTCAGCCTCGGCGCCACCGGCGCCCACGTCGGGCCGCCGCGCCAGCCTGCGAAGCATTTTCCGGTAGGGCCACTGCTGTGGCGACAGCTCCCACGCCTGAAGAGCCAGGAGGGAAAGCCGTGCCTCGTTGGAAAGCTCTTTGGCAGTCGCTCGTGTGGCCCCACAGCCCGTGGGGCTGCGGGCTTTCCGGCGGCCGTCAGCCTGGGCGACACTGGCGCCCACGTGGCGCCACCGCGCCAGCCTGCGAAGCACTTTCCGCTAGGGCCACGGCTCTGGTGACAGCTCCCACGCCCGAAGAGCCAGGAGGGAAAGCCGTGCCTCGTTGGAAAGCTCTTTGGCAGCCGCTCGCGTGGACCCATAGCCTGTGGGGCTGTGGGCTTTGCGGCGGCCGTCAGCCTCGGCGCCACTGGCACCCACGTGGGGCCGCCGCGCCAGCCTGCGAAGCATTTTCCGGTAGGGCCGCAGCTCTGGCGACAGCTCCCACGCCCGAAGAGCCAGGAGGGAAAGCCGTGCCTCGTTGGAAAGCTCTTTGGCAGCCCCTCGCATGGCCCCACAGCCCGTGGGGCTGCGGGCTTTGCGGCGGCCATCAGCCTCGGCGCCACCGGCGCCCACGTCGGGCCGCCGCGCCAGCCTGCGAAGCATTTTCCGGTAGGGCCGCGGCTCTGGCGACAGCTCCCACGCCCGAAGAGCCAGGAGGGAAAGCCATGTCTCGTTGGAAAGCTCTTTGGCAGCCGCTCGCATGGCCCCACAGCCCATGGGGCTGTGGGCTTTCCGGCGGCCGTCAGCCTCGGCGCCACTGGCGCCCATGTTGCGCCGCCGCGCCAGCCTGCGAAGCATTTTCCGGTAGGGCCGCGTCTCTGGCGACAGCTCCCACGCCCGAAGAGCCAGGAGGGAAAGCCATGCCTCCTTGGAAAGCTCTTTGGCAGCCGCTCGCGTGGCCCCACAGCCCATGGGGCTGCGGGCTTTGTGGGAGACGTCAGCCTGGGCGCAACCGGTGCCCACGTGGCGCGACCGCGCCAGGCTGCGAAGCATTTTCCGGTAGGGCCGCGGCTCTGGCGACAGCTCCCACGCCCGAAGAGCCAGGAGGGAAAGCCGTGCCTCATTGGAAAGCTCTTTGGCAGTCGCTCGCGTGGCCCCACAGCCCGTGGGGCTGCGGGCTTTGCGGCGGCCGTCAGCCTGGGCGACACCGGCGCCCACGTTGCGCCGCCGCGCCAGCCTGCGAAGCATTTTCCGGTAGGGCCGCGACTCTGGCGACAGCTCCCACGCCCGAAGAGCCAGGAGGGAAAGCCGTGCCTCGTTGAAAAGCTCTTTGGCAGCCGCTCGCGTGGCCCCACAGCCCATGGTGCTGCGGGCTTTGCGGCGGCCGTCAGCCTCGGCGCCATCGGCGCCCATGTCGGGCCGCCGCGCCAGCCTGCGATGCATTTTCCGGTAGGGCGACTGCTGTGGCGACAGCTCCCACGCCCGAAGAGCCAGGAGGGAAAGCCGTGCCTCGTTGGAAAGCTCTTTGGCAGTCGCTCGTGTGGCCCCACAGCCCATGGGGCTGCGGGCTTTCCGACGGCCGTCACCCTGGGCGACACCGGCGCCCACGTCGGGCCGCTGCGCCAGCCTGCAAAGCATTTTCCGGTAGGGCCGCGGCTCTGGCGACAGCTCCCACGCCCGAAGAGCCAGGAGGGAAAGCCGTGCCTCGTTGGAAAGCTCTTTGGCAGCCGCTCGCGTGGCCCCACAGCCCGTGGGGCTGCGGGCTTTGCGGCGGCTGTCAGCCTTGGCGCCACCGGCGCCCATGTGGCGCGACCGCGCCAGCCTGCGAAGCATTTTCCGGTAGGGCCGCGGCTCTGGCGACAGCTCCCACGCCCGAAGAGCCAGGAGGGAAAGCCGTGCCTCGTTGGAAAGCTCTTTGGCAGCCACTCGCGTTGCCCCACAGCCCATGGGGCTGCGGGCTTTGCGGCGGCCGTCAGCCTCGGCGCCACCGGCGCCCACGTGGCACGACCGCGCCAGCCTGCGAAGCATTTTCCGGTAGGGCCGCGGCTCTGGCGACAGCTCCCATGCCCGAAGAGCCAGGAGGGAAAGCCATGCCTCATTGGAAAGCTCTTTGGCAGCCGCTTGCGTGGCCCCACAGCCCGTGGGGCTGCGGGCTTTGCGGCGGCCGTCAGCCTCGGCGCCATCGGCGCCCACGTCGGGCCGCCGCGCCAGCCTGCGAAGCATTTTCCGGTAGGGCCGCGGCTCTGGCGACTGCTCCCACGCCCGAAGAGCCAGGAGGGAAAGCCGTGCCTCGTTGGAAAGCTCTTTGGCAGCCGCTCGCGTGGCCCCACAGGCCGTGGGGCTGCGGGCTTTCCGGCGGCTGTCAGCCTGGGCGACACTGACGCCCATGTGGCGCCACCGCGCCAGCCTGCGAAGCATTTTTCGGCAGGGCCACGGCTGTGGCGACAGCTCCCACGCCCGAAGAGCCAGGAGGGAAAGCCGTGCTTCGTTGGAAAGCTCTTTGGCAGCCGCTCGCATGGCCCCACAGCCCGTGAGGCTGCGGGCTTTGCGGCAGCCGGCAGCCTCGGCGCCACTGGCAGCCACGTGGGGCCGCTGCGCCAGGCAGAGAAGCATTTTCCAGTAGGGCCGTGTCTCTGTCGACAGCTCCCACGCCCGAAGAGCCAGGAGGGAAAGCCGTGCCTTGTCAGAAAGCTCTTCGGCAGTCGCTCGTGTGGCCCCACAGCCCGTGGGGCTGCGGGCTTTCCCGCGGCCGTCAGCCTGGGCGACATCGGCGCCCACGTCGGGCCGCCGCGCCAGCATGCAAAGCATTTTCCGGTAGGGCCGCGGATCTGGCGACAGCTGCCACGGCCGAAGAGCCAGGAGGGAAAGCCGTGCCTCGTTGGAAAGCTCTTTGGCAGCCGCTCGCGTGGCCCCACAGCCTGTGGGGCTGCGGGCTTTCCGGCGGCCGTCAGCCTGGGCGACACCGGCGCCCAGGTGGGGCCGCCGCGCCAGCCTGCGAAGCATTTTCCGGTAGGGCCGCGGCTCTGGCGACAGCTCCCACGCCCGAAGAGCCAGGAGGGAAAGCCGTGCCTCATTGGAAAGCTCTTTGGCAGCCACTCGCGTGGCCCCACAGCCCGTGGGGCTGCGGGCTTTGCGGTGGCCGTCAGCCTCGGCGACAACGGCGCCCAGGTGGGGCCGCCGCGCCAGCTTGCAAAGAATTTTCCGGTAGGGCCGCAGCTCTGGCGACAGCTCCCACGCCCGAAGAGCCAGGAGGGAAAGCCGTGCCTCGTTGGAAAGCTCTTTGGCAGCCGCTCGCGTGGCCCCACAGCCCGTGGGGCTGCGGGCTTTGCGGCGGCCATCAGCCTCGGCGCCACCGGCGCCCACGTTGCGCCGCGGCGCCAGCCTGCGAAGCATTTTCCGGTAGGGCCGCGGCTCTGGCGACAGCTCACACGCCCGAAGAGCCAGGAGGGAAAGCCGTGCCTCGTTGCAAAGCTCTTTGGCATCCACTCGTGTGGCCCCACAGCCTGTGGGGCTGCGGGCTTTGCGGCGGCCGTCAGCCTCGGCGCCACCGGCGCCCACGTGGCGCCGCCGCGCCAGCCTGCGAAGCATTTTCCGGTAGGGCCGCATCTCTGGCGACAGCTCCCACGCCCGAAGAGCCAGGAGGGAAAGCCGTGCCTCATTGGAAAGCTCTTTGGCAGTCGCTCGTGTGGCCCCACAGCCCATGGGGCTGCGGGCTTTCCGGCGGCCGTCAGCCTAGGCGACACCGGCGCCCAGGTGGGGCTGCCGCGCTAGCCTGCGAAGCATTTTCCGGTAGGGCCGCGGCTCTGGCGACAGCTCCCACGCCCGAAGAGCCAGGAGGGAAAGCCGTGCCTCGTTGGAAAGCTCTTTGGCAGCCACTCGCGTGGCCCCACAGCCCGTGGGGCTGCGGGCTTTGCGGCGGCCGTCAGCCTCGACGCCACCGGCGCCCACGTGGCGCCGCCGCGCCAGCCTGTGAAGCATTTTCCGGTAGGGCCGCGGCTCTGGCGACAGCTCCCACGCCCGAAGAGCCAGGAGGGAAAGCCGTGCCTCGTTGGAAAGCTCTTTGGCAGCCGCTCGTGTGGCCCCACAGCTGCGGGCTTTCCGGCGGCCGTCAGCCTGGGCGACACCGGCGCCCAGGTGGGGCCGCCGCGCTAGCCTGCGAAGCATTTTCCGGTAGGGCCGCGTCTCTGGCGACAGCTCCCACGCCCGAAGAGCCAGGAGGGAAAGCCATGCCTCGTTGGAAAGCTCTTTGGCAGCCGCTCGCGTGGCCCCACAGCCCATGGGGCTGCGGGCTTTGCGGCGGCCGTCAGCCTGGGCGACACCGGCGCCCACGTGGTGCAGACGTGCCAGCCTGCGAAGCATTTTCCGGTAGGGCCGCGGCTCTGGCGACAGCTCCCACGCCCGAAGAGCCAGGAGGGAAAGCCATGCCTCGTTGGAAAGCTCTTTGGCAGCCGCTCGCGTGGCCGCACAGCCCATGGAGCTGCGGGCTTTGCGGCGGCCGTCAGCCTCGGCGCCACCGGCGCCCACGTTGCGCCGCCGCGCCAGCCTGCGAAGCATTTTCTGGTAGGGCCGCGTCTCTGGCGACAGCTCCCACGCCTGAAGAGCCAGGAGGGAAAGCCGTGCCTCGTTGGAAAGCTCTTTGGCAGCCGCTCGCGTGGCCCCACAGCCCGTGGGGCTGCGGGCTTTGCGGCGGCCGTCAGCCTGGGCGACACCGGCGCCCACGTCAGGCTGCCGCGCCAGCCTGCGAAGCATTTTCCAGTAGGGCCGCGTCTCTGGCGACAGCTCCCACGCCCGAAGAGCCAGGAGGGAAAGCCGTGCCTCGTTGGAAAGCTCTTTGGCAGCCGCTCGCGTGGCCCCACAGCCCATGGGGCTGCGGGCTTTGCGGCGGCCGTCAGCCTGGGCGCACCGGCGCCCACGAGGCGCCGCCGCGCCAGCCTGCGAAGCATTTTCCGGTAGGGCCGCGGCTCTGGCGACAGCTCCCACGCCCGAAGAGCCAGGAGGGAAAGCCGTGCCTCGTTGGAAAGCTCTTTGGCAGCCGCTCGCGTGGCCCCACAGCCCATGGGGCTGCGGGCTTTGCGGCGGCCGTCAGCCTGGGCGACACCGGCGCTCACGAGGCGCCGCCGCGCCAGCCTGCGAAGCATTTTCCGGTAGGGCTGCAGCTCTGGCGACAGCTCCCACGCCTGAAGAGCCAGGAGGGAAAGCCGTGCCTCGTTGGAAAGCTCTTTGGCAGCCGCTCGCGTGGCCCCACAGCCCATGGGGCTGCGGGCTTTGCGGCGGCCGTCAGCCTCGGCGCCACCGGCGCCCACATTGCGCCGCTGCGCCAGCCTGCGAAGCATTTTCCGGTAGGGCCGCGGCTCTGGCGACAGCTCCCACGCCCGAAGAGCCAGGAGGGAAAGCCGTGCCTCGTTGGAAAGCTCTTTGGCAGCCGCTCGCGTGGCCCCACAGCCCACGGGGCTGCGGGCTTTGCGGCGGCCGTCAGCCTCGGCGCCACCGGCGCCCAGGTGGGGCCGCCGCGCCAGCCTGCAAAGCATTTTCCGGTAGGGCCGCGGCTCTGGCGACAGCTCCCACGCCCGAAGAGCCAGGAGGGAAAGCCGTGCCTCGTTGGAAAGCTCTTTGGCAGCCGCTCGCTTTGCCCCACAGCCCGTGGGGCTGCGGGCTTTGCAGCGGCCGTCAGCCTGGGCGACACTGGTGCCCATGTGGTGCCGCCGCGCTAGCCTGAGAAGCATTTTCCGGTAGGGCCGCGGCTCAGGCGACAGCTCCCACGCCCGAAGAGCCAGGAGGGAAAGCCTTGCCTCGTTGGAAAGCTCTTTGGCAGCCACTCCCGTGGCCCCACAGCCCGTGGGGCTGCGGGCTTTGCGGCAGCTGTCAGCCTGGGCGACACCGGCGCCCACGTGAGGCCGCCGCGCAAGCCTGCGAAGCATTTTGCGGTAGGGCCGCGTCTCTGGCGACAGCTCCCACGCCCGAAGAGCCAGAAGGGAAAGCCATGCCTCGTTGGAAAGCTCTTTGGCAGCCACTCGCATGGCCCTAAAGCCTGTGGGGCTGCGGGCTTTGCGGCGGCCGTCAGCCTCGGCGCCACCGGCGCCCAAATCGGGCCGCCGCGCTAGCCTGCGAAGCATTTTCCGGTAGGGCCACGGCTCTGGCGACAGCTCCCACGCCCGAAGAGCCAGGAGGGAAAGCCGTGCCTCGTTGGAAAGCGCTTTGGCAGCCACTCGCATGGCCCTAAAGCCTGTGGGGCTGCGGGCTTTGCGGCGGCCGTCAGCCTCAGCGCCACCGGCGCCCACGTTGCGCCGCCGCGCCAGCCTGCGAAGCATTTTCCGGTAGGGCCGCGGCTCTGGCGACAGCTCCCACACCCGAAGAGCCAGGAGGGAAAGCCGTGCCTCGTTGGAAAGCTCTTTGGCAGCCGCTCGCGTGGCCCCACAGCCCATAGGGCTGCGGGCTTTGCGGCGGCCGTCAGCCTCGGCGCCACCGGCGCCCATGTCGGGCCGCCGCGCCAGCCTGCGAAGCATTTTCCGGTAGGGCCGCGTCTCTGGCGACAGCTCCCACGGCCGAAGAGCCAGGAGGGAAAGCCGTGCCTCGTTGGAAAGCTCTTTGTCAGCCACGCGCGTGGCCCCACAGACCGTGGGGCTGCGGGCTTTCCGGCAGCCGTCAGCCTCGGCGCCACCGGCGCCCACGTGGCACCGCTGCACCAGCCTGCGAAGCATTTTCCGGTAGGGCCGCGGCTCTGGCGACAGCTCCCACGCCCGAAGAGCCAGGAGGGAAAGCCGTGCCTCGTTGGAAAGCTCTTTGGCAGCCGATCGCGTGGCCCCACAGCCCGTGGGGCTGCGAGCTTTGCGGCAGCCGGCAGCCTCGGCGCCACTGGCACCCACGTGGGGCCGCTGCGCCAGCCTGCGAAGCATTTTCCGGTAGGGCCGCGGCTCTGGCGACAGCTCCCACGCCCGAAGAGCCAGGAGGGAAAGCCGTGCCTCGTTGGAAAGCTCTTTGGCAGCTGCTCGCATGGCCCCACAGCCCGTGGGGCTGCGGGCTTTGCGGCGGCCGTCAGCCTCGTCGCCACCGGCGCCCACGTGGCGCCGCCACGCCAGCCTGCGAAGCACTTTCCGGTAGGGCTGCAGCTCTGGCGACAGCTCCCACCCCCGAAGAGCCAGGAGGGAAAGCCGTGCCTCGTTGGAAAGCTCTTTGGCAGCCGCTCGCATGGCCCCACAGCCCGTGGGGCTGCGGGCTTTCAGGCGGCCGTCAGCCGCGGCGCCACCGGCGCCCACGTGGCGCCGCCGCGCCAGCCTGCGAAGCATTTTCCGGTAGGGCTGCGGCTCGGGCGACAGCTCCCACGGCCGAAGAGCCAGAAGGGAAAGCCGTGCCTCGTTGGAAAGATCTTTGGCAGCCGCTCGCGTTGCCCCACAGCCCGTGGGGCTGCGGGCTTTCCGGCGGCCGTCAGCTTCAGCGCCTCCGGCGCCCACGTGGCGCCGCTGCGCCAGCCTGCGAAGCATTTTCCGGTAGGGCCGCGTCTCTGGCGACAGCTCCCACGCCCGAAGAGCCAGGAGGGAAAGCCGTGCCTCGTTGGAAAGCTCTTTGGCAGCCACTCGCATGGCCCCACAGCCCGTGGGGCTGCGGGCTTTGCGGCGGCCGTCAGCCTCGTCGCCACCGGCGCCCACGTGGCGCCTCGCGCCAGCCTGCAAATCATTTTCCGGTAGGGCTGCAGCTCTGGCGACAGCTCCCACGCCCGAAGAGCCAGGAGGGAAAGCCGTGCCTCGTTGGAAAGCTCTTTGGCAGCCGCTCGCGTGGCCCCACAGCCCGTGGGGCTGCGGGCTTTCCGGCGGCTGTCAGCCTCGGCGCCATCGGCGGCCACGTCGGGCCGCCGCGCCAGCCTGCGAAGCATTTTCCGGTAGGGCCGCGTCTCTGGCGACAGCTCCCACGCCCGAAGAGCCAGGAGGGAAAGCCGTGCCTCGTTGGAAAGCTCTTTGGCAGCCGCTCGCGTGGCCCCACAGCCCGTGGGGCTGCGGGCTTTGCGGCGGCCGTCAGCCTCGGCGCCACCGGCACCCACGTGGCGCCGCCGCGCCAGCCTGCGAAGCATTTTCCGGTAGGGCCGCGTCTCTGGCGACAGCTCCCACGCCAGAAGAGCCAGGAGGGAAAGCCGTGCCTCGTTGGAAAGCTCTTTGGCAGCCGCTCGCGTGGCCCCACAGCCCGTGGGGCTGCGGGCTTTGCGGCGGCCGTCAGCCTCGTCGCCACCGGCGCCCACGTGGCGCCGCCGCGCCAGCCTGCGAAGCATTTTCCGGTAGGGCTGCGTCTCTGGCGACAGCTCCCACGCCCGAAGAGCCAGGAGGGAAAGCCGTGCCTCGTTGGAAAGCTCTTTGGCAGCCGCTCACGTGGCCCACAGCCCGTGGGGCTGCGGGCTTTCCAGCGGCTGTCAGCCTCGGCGCCATCGGCGGCCACGTCGGGCCGCCGCGCCAGCCTGCGAAGCACTTTCCGGTAGGGCTGCAGCTCTGGCGACAGCTCCCACGGCCGAAGAGCCAGAAGGGAAAGCCGTGCCTCGTTGGAAAGATCTTTGGCAGCCGCTCGCGTTGCCCCACAGCCCGTGGGGCTGCGGGCTTTCCGGCGGCCGTCAGCCTCAGCGCCTCCGGCGCCCACGTGGCGCCGCTGCGCCAGCCTGCGAAGCATTTTCCGGTAGGGCCGCGTCTCTGGCGACAGCTCCCACGCCCGAAGAGCCAGGAGGGAAAGCCGTGCCTCGTTGGAAAGCTCTTTGGCAGCCGCTCACGTGGCCCACAGCCCGTGGGGCTGCGGGCTTTCCAGCGGCTGTCAGCCTCGGCGCCATCGGCGGCCACGTCGGGCCGCCGCGCCAGCCTGCGAAGCACTTTCCGGTAGGGCTGCAGCTCTGGCGACAGCTCCCACGGCCGAAGAGCCAGAAGGGAAAGCCGTGCCTCGTTGGAAAGATCTTTGGCAGCCGCTCGCGTTGCCCCACAGCCCGTGGGGCTGCGGGCTTTCCGGCGGCCGTCAGCCTCAGCGCCTCCGGCGCCCACGTGGCGCCGCTGCGCCAGCCTGCGAAGCATTTTCCGGTAGGGCCGCGTCTCTGGCGACAGCTCCCACGCCCGAAGAGCCAGGAGGGAAAGCCGTGCCTCGTTGGAAAGCTCTTTGGCAGCCACTCGCATGGCCCTAAAGCCTGTGGGGCTGCGGGCTTTGCGGCGGCCGTCAGCCTCAGCGCCACCGGCGCCCACGTTGCGCCGCCGCGCCAGCCTGCGAAGCATTTTCCGGTAGGGCCGCGGCTCTGGCGACAGCTCCCACACCCGAAGAGCCAGGAGGGAAAGCCGTGCCTCGTTGGAAAGCTCTTTGGCAGCCGCTCGCGTGGCCCCACAGCCCATAGGGCTGCGGGCTTTGCGGCGGCCGTCAGCCTCGGCGCCACCGGCGCCCATGTCGGGCCGCCGCGCCAGCCTGCGAAGCATTTTCCGGTAGGGCCGCGTCTCTGGCGACAGCTCCCACGGCCGAAGAGCCAGGAGGGAAAGCCGTGCCTCGTTGGAAAGCTCTTTGTCAGCCACGCGCGTGGCCCCACAGACCGTGGGGCTGCGGGCTTTCCGGCAGCCGTCAGCCTCGGCGCCACCGGCGCCCACGTGGCACCGCTGCACCAGCCTGCGAAGCATTTTCCGGTAGGGCCGCGGCTCTGGCGACAGCTCCCACGCCCGAAGAGCCAGGAGGGAAAGCCGTGCCTCGTTGGAAAGCTCTTTGGCAGCCGATCGCGTGGCCCCACAGCCCGTGGGGCTGCGAGCTTTGCGGCAGCCGGCAGCCTCGGCGCCACTGGCACCCACGTGGGGCCGCTGCGCCAGCCTGCGAAGCATTTTCCGGTAGGGCCGCGGCTCTGGCGACAGCTCCCACGCCCGAAGAGCCAGGAGGGAAAGCCGTGCCTCGTTGGAAAGCTCTTTGGCAGCTGCTCGCATGGCCCCACAGCCCGTGGGGCTGCGGGCTTTGCGGCGGCCGTCAGCCTCGTCGCCACCGGCGCCCACGTGGCGCCGCCACGCCAGCCTGCGAAGCACTTTCCGGTAGGGCTGCAGCTCTGGCGACAGCTCCCACCCCCGAAGAGCCAGGAGGGAAAGCCGTGCCTCGTTGGAAAGCTCTTTGGCAGCCGCTCGCATGGCCCCACAGCCCGTGGGGCTGCGGGCTTTCAGGCGGCCGTCAGCCTCGTCGCCACCGGCGCCCACGTGGCGCCGCCGCGCCAGCCTGCGAAGCATTTTCCGGTAGGGCTGCGGCTCGGGCGACAGCTCCCACGGCCGAAGAGCCAGAAGGGAAAGCCGTGCCTCGTTGGAAAGATCTTTGGCAGCCGCTCGCGTTGCCCCACAGCCCGTGGGGCTGCGGGCTTTCCGGCGGCCGTCAGCTTCAGCGCCTCCGGCGCCCACGTGGCGCCGCTGCGCCAGCCTGCGAAGCATTTTCCGGTAGGGCCGCGTCTCTGGCGACAGCTCCCACGCCCGAAGAGCCAGGAGGGAAAGCCGTGCCTCGTTGGAAAGCTCTTTGGCAGCCACTCGCATGGCCCCACAGCCCGTGGGGCTGCGGGCTTTGCGGCGGCCGTCAGCCTCGTCGCCACCGGCGCCCACGTGGCGCCTCGCGCCAGCCTGCAAATCATTTTCCGGTAGGGCTGCAGCTCTGGCGACAGCTCCCACGCCCGAAGAGCCAGGAGGGAAAGCCGTGCCTCGTTGGAAAGCTCTTTGGCAGCCGCTCGCGTGGCCCCACAGCCCGTGGGGCTGCGGGCTTTCCGGCGGCTGTCAGCCTCGGCGCCATCGGCGGCCACGTCGGGCCGCCGCGCCAGCCTGCGAAGCATTTTCCGGTAGGGCCGCGTCTCTGGCGACAGCTCCCACGCCCGAAGAGCCAGGAGGGAAAGCCGTGCCTCGTTGGAAAGCTCTTTGGCAGCCGCTCGCGTGGCCCCACAGCCCGTGGGGCTGCGGGCTTTGCGGCGGCCGTCAGCCTCGGCGCCACCGGCACCCACGTGGCGCCGCCGCGCCAGCCTGCGAAGCATTTTCCGGTAGGGCCGCGTCTCTGGCGACAGCTCCCACGCCAGAAGAGCCAGGAGGGAAAGCCGTGCCTCGTTGGAAAGCTCTTTGGCAGCCGCTCGCGTGGCCCCACAGCCCGTGGGGCTGCGGGCTTTGCGGCGGCCGTCAGCCTCGTCGCCACCGGCGCCCACGTGGCGCCGCCGCGCCAGCCTGCGAAGCATTTTCCGGTAGGGCTGCGTCTCTGGCGACAGCTCCCACGCCCGAAGAGCCAGGAGGGAAAGCCGTGCCTCGTTGGAAAGCTCTTTGGCAGCCGCTCACGTGGCCCACAGCCCGTGGGGCTGCGGGCTTTCCAGCGGCTGTCAGCCTCGGCGCCATCGGCGGCCACGTCGGGCCGCCGCGCCAGCCTGCGAAGCACTTTCCGGTAGGGCTGCAGCTCTGGCGACAGCTCCCACGGCCGAAGAGCCAGAAGGGAAAGCCGTGCCTCGTTGGAAAGATCTTTGGCAGCCGCTCGCGTTGCCCCACAGCCCGTGGGGCTGCGGGCTTTCCGGCGGCCGTCAGCCTCAGCGCCTCCGGCGCCCACGTGGCGCCGCTGCGCCAGCCTGCGAAGCATTTTCCGGTAGGGCCGCGTCTCTGGCGACAGCTCCCACGCCCGAAGAGCCAGGAGGGAAAGCCGTGCCTCGTTGGAAAGCTCTTTGGCAGCCACTCGCATGGCCCCACAGCCCGTGGGGCTGCGGGCTTTGCGGCGGCCGTCAGCCTCGTCGCCACCGGCGCCCACGTGGCGCCTCGCGCCAGCCTGCAAATCATTTTCCGGTAGGGCTGCAGCTCTGGCGACAGCTCCCACGCCCGAAGAGCCAGGAGGGAAAGCCGTGCCTCGTTGGAAAGCTCTTTGGCAGCCGCTCGCGTGGCCCCACAGCCCATGGGGCTGCGGGCTTTGCGGCGGCCGTCAGCCTCGGCGCCACCGGCGCTCACGTGGCGCCGCCGCGCCAGCCTGCGAAGCATTTTCCGGTAGGTCTGCGGCTCTGGCGACAGCTCCCACGCCCGAAGAGCCAGGAGGGAAAGCCGTGCCTCGTTGGAAAGCTCTTTGGCAGCCGCTCGCGTGGCCCCACAGCCCGTGGGGCTGCGGGCTTTCAGGCGGCCGTCAGCCACGGCGCCACCGGCGCCCACGTGGCGCCGCCGCGCCAGCCTGCGACGCATTTTCCGGTAGGGCCGCGGCTCTGGCGACAGCTCCCACGCCCGAAGAGCCAGGAGGGAAAGCCGTGCCTCGTTGGAAAGCTCTTTGGCAGCCTCTCGCATGTCCCCACAGCCCGTGGGGCTGCGGGCTTTCCGGCGGCTGTCAGCCTCGGCGCCATCGGCGGCCACGTCGGGCCGCCGCGCCAGCCTGCGAAGCATTTTCCGGTAGGGCCGCGTCTCTGGCGACAGCTCCCACGCCCGAAGAGCCAGGAGGGAAAGCCGTGCCTCGTTGGAAAGCTCTTTGGCAGCCGCTCGCGTGGCCCCACAGCCCGTGGGGCTGCGGGCTTTGCGGCGGCCGTCAGCCTCGGCGCCACCGGCACCCACGTGGCGCCGCCGCGCCAGCCTGCGAAGCATTTTCCGGTAGGGCCGCGTCTCTGGCGACAGCTCCCACGCCAGAAGAGCCAGGAGGGAAAGCCGTGCCTCGTTGGAAAGCTCTTTGGCAGCCGCTCGCGTGGCCCCACAGCCCGTGGGGCTGCGGGCTTTGCGGCGGCCGTCAGCCTCGTCGCCACCGGCGCCCACGTTGCGCCGCCGCGCCAGCCTGCGAAGCATTTTCCGGTAGGGCTGCGTCTCTGGCGACAGCTCCCACGCCCGAAGAGCCAGGAGGGAAAGCCGTGCCTCGTTGGAAAGCTCTTTGGCAGCCGCTCACGTGGCCCACAGCCCGTGGGGCTGCGGGCTTTCCAGCGGCTGTCAGCCTCGGCGCCATCGGCAGCCACGTCGGGCCGCCGCGCCAGCCTGCGAAGCACTTTCCGGTAGGGCTGCAGCTCTGGCGACAGCTCCCACGCCCGAAGAGCCAGGAGGGAAAGCCGTGCCTCGTTGGAAAGCTCTTTGGCAGCCGCTCGCGTGGCCCCACAGGCCACGGGGCTGCGGGCTTTGTGGCGACCGTCAGCCTCGGCGCCACCGGCGCCCAAGTGGCGCCGCCGCGCCAGCCTGCGAAGCATTTTCCGGTAAAGCCGCGGCTCGGGCGACAGTTCCCACGCCCGAAGAGCCAGGAGGGAAAGCCGTGCCTCGTTGGAAAGCTCTTTGGCAGCCGCTCGCGTGGCCCCACAGCCCACGGGGCTGCGGGCTTTGCGGCGACCGTCAGCCTCGGCGCCACCGGCGCCCATTTGGCGCCGCCGCGCTAGCCTGCGAAGAATTTTCCAGTAGGGCCACAGATCTGGTGACAGCTCCCACGCCCGAAGAGCCAGGAGGGAAAGCCGTGCCTCGTTGGAAAGCTCTTTGGCAGCCGCTCGCGTGGACCCACAGCCCGTGGGGCTGCGGGCTTTGCGGCAGCCGTCAGCCTCGGCACCACCGGCGCACACTTTGCTCCGCCGCGCCAGCCTGCGAAGCATTTTCCGGTAAAGCCGCGGCTCGGGCGACAGCTCCCACGCCCGAAGAGCCAGGAGGGAAAGCCGTGCCTCGTTGGAAAGCTCTTTGGCAGCCGCTCGCGTGGCCCCACAGGCCACGGGGCTGCGGGCTTTGCGGCGACCGTCAGCCTCGGCGCCACCGGCGCCCACTTTGCTCCGCCGCGCCAGCCTGCGAAGCATTTTCCGGTAGGGCCGCGGCTCTGGCGACAGCTCCCACACCCGAAGAGCCAGGAGGGAAAGCCGTGCCTCGTTGGAAAGCTCTTTGGCAGCCGCTCGCGTGGCCCCACAGCCCGTGGGGCTGCGGTTTTTCCAGCGGCCATCAGCCTGGGCGCCACCGGCGCCCACGTGGCGCCGCCGCGCCAGCCTGCGAAGCATTTTCCGGTAGGGCCGCGGCTCTGGCGACAGCTCCCACGGCCGAAGAGCCAGGAGGGAAAGCCGTGCCTCGTTGGAAAGCTCTTTGGCAGCCGCTCGCGTGGCCCCACAGCCCGTGGGGCTGCGGTCTTTCCAGCGGCCGTCAGCCTGGGCGCCACCGGCGCCCACGTGGCGCCGCTGCGCCAGCCTGAGAAGCATTTTCCGGTAGGGCCGCGGCTCTGGCGACAGCTCCCACGCCCGAAGAGCCAGGAGGGAAAGCCGTGACTCGTTGGAAAGCTCTTTGGCAGCCACTCGCATGGCCCCACAGCCCGTGGGGCTGCGGGCTTTCCGGCGGCCGTCAGCCTCGGCGCCACCGGCGCCCACGTGGCGCCGCCGCGCCAGCCTGCGAAGCACTTTCCGGTAGGGCTGCAGCTCTGGCGACAGCTCCCACCCCCGAAGAGCCAGGAGGGAAAGCCGTGCCTCGTTGGAAAGCTCTTTGGCAGCCGCTCGCGTGGCCAAACAGCCCGTGGGGCTGCGGGCTTTCCGGCGGCTGTCAGCCTCGGCACCACCGGCGCCCACGTGGCGCCGCCACGCTAGCCTGCGAAGAATTTTCCAGTAGGGCCGCAGCTCTGGCGACAGCTCCCACGCCCGAAGAGCCAGGAGGGAAAGCCGTGCCTCGTTGGAAAGATCTTTGGCAGCCGCTCGCGTGGCCCCACAGCCCGTGGGGCTGCGGGCTTTCCGGCGGCCGTCAGCCACGGCGCCACCGGCGCCCACGTGGCGCCGCTGCGCCAGCCTGAGAAGCATTTTCCGGTAGGGCCGCGGCTCTGGCGAGAGCTCCCACGCCCGAAGAGCCAGGAGGGAAAGCCGTGCCTCGTTGGAAAGCTCTTTGGCAGCCACTCGCGTGGCCCCACAGCCCGTGGGGCTGCGGGCTTTCCGGCGGCTGTCAGCCTCGGCGCCACCGGCGCCCATTTGGCGCCGCCGCGCTAGCCTGCGAAGAATTTTCCAGTAGGGCCACAGCTCTGGTGACAGCTCCCACGGCCGAAGAGCCAGGAGGGAAAGCCGTGCCTCGTTGAAAATATCTTTGGCAGCCGCTCGCGTGGCCCCACAGCCCGTGGGGCTGCGGGCTTTGCGGCGGCCGTCAGCCTCAGCGCCACCGGCGCCCACGTGGCGCCGCCGCGCCAGCCTGCGAAGCACTTTCCGGTAGGGCTGCAGCTCTGGCGACAGCTCCCACGCCCGAAGAGCCAGGAGGGAAAGCCGTGCCTCGTTGAAAAGCTCTTTGGCAGCCGCTCGTGTGGCCCCACAGCCCGTGGGGCTGCGGGCTTTGCGGCGGCCGTCAGCCTCGGCGCCACCGGCGCCCACTTTGCTCCGCCGCGCCAGCCTGCGAAGCATTTTCTGGTAAAGCCGCGGCTCTGGCGACAGCTCCCACGCCCGAAGAGCCAGGAGGGAAAGCCGTGCCTCGTTGGAAAGCTCTTTGGCAGCCGCTCGCGTGGCCCCACAGCCCACGGGGCTGCGGGCTTTGCGGCGACCGTCAGCCTCGGCGCCACCGGCGACCACTTTGCTCCGCCGCGCCAGCCTGCGAAGCATTTTCCGGTAGGGCCGCGGCTCTGGCGACAGCTCCCACGCCCGAAGAGCCAGGAGGGAAAGCCGTGCCTCGTTGGAAAGCTCTTTGGCAGCCGCTCGCGTGGCCCCACAGCCCGTGGGTCTGCGGGCTTTGCGGCGGCCGTCAGCCTCGGCGCCACCGGCGCCCACGTTGCGCCGCCGCGCTAGCCTGCGAAGAATTTTCCAGTAGGGCCGCAGCTCTGGCGACAGCTCCCACGCCCGAAGAGCCAGGAGGGAAAGCCGTGCCTCGTTGGAAAGCTCTTTGGCAGCCGCTCGCATGGCCCCACAGCCCGTGGGGCTGCGGGCTTTGCGGCGGCCGTCAGCCTCGGCGCCACCGGCGCCCACGTGGCGCTGCCGCGCCAGCCTGCGAAGCACTTTCCGGTAGGGCTGCAGCTCTGGCGACAGCTCCCACCCCCGAAGAGCCAGGAGGGAAAGCCGTGCCTCGTTGGAAAGCTCTTTGGCAGCCGCTCGCGTGGCCCCACAGCCCGTGGGGCTGCGGGCTTTGCGGCGGCCGTCAGCCTCGGCGCCACCGGCGCCCACGTTGCGCCGCCGCGCCAGCCTGCGAAGCATTTTCCGGTAGGGCCGCGTCTCTGGCGACAGCTCCCACACCCGAAGAGCCAGGAGGGAAAGCCGTGCCTCGTTGGAAAGCTCTTTGGCAGCCGCTCGCGTGGGCCCACAGCCCATGGGGCTGCTGGCTTTCCGGCAGCCGTCAGCCTGGGCGCCACCGGCGCCCACGTGGCGCCGCTGCACCAGCCTGCGAAGCATTTTCCGGTAGGGCCGCGGCTCTGGCGACAGCTCCCACGCCCGAAGAGCCAGGAGGGAAAGCCGTGCCTCGTTGGAAAGCTCTTTGGCAGCCGCTGGCGTGGCCCCACAGCCCGTGGGGCTGCGGGGTTTGCGGCGGCCGTCAGCCTCGGCGCCACCGGCGCACACTTTGCTCCGCCGCGCCAGCCTGCGAAGCATTTTCCGGTAAAGCCGCGGCTCGGGCGACAGCTCCCACGCCCGAAGAGCCAGGAGGGAAAGCCGTGCCTCGTTGGAAAGCTCTTTGGCAGCCGCTCGCGTGGCCCCACAGCCCACGGGGCTGCGGGCTTTGCGGCGACCGTCAGCCTCGGCGCCACCGGCGTCACTTTGCTCCGCCGCGCCAGCCTGCGAAGCATTTTCCGGTAGGGCCGCGGCTCTGGCGACAGCTCCCACACCCGAAGAGCCAGGAGGGAAAGCCGTGCCTCGTTGGAAAGCTCTTTGGCAGCCGCTCGCGTGGCCCCACAGCCCGTGGTGCTGCGGGCTTTGCGGCGGCCATCAGCCTCGGCGCCACCGGCGCCCATGTGGCGCGACCGCACCAGCCTGCGAAGCATTTTCCGGTAGGGCCGCGGCTCTGGCGACAGCTCCCACGCCCAAAGAGCCAGGAGGGAAAGCCGTGCCTCGTTGGAAAGCTCTTTGGCAGTCGCTCGCGTGGCCCCACAGCCCGTGGGGTTGCGGGCTTTGCGGCGGCCGTCAGCCTGGGCGACACCGGCGCCCACGTTGCGCCGCCGCGCCAGCCTGCGAAGCATTTTCCGGTAGGGCCGCGGCTCTGGCGACAGCTCCCACGCCCGAAGAGCCAGGACGGAAAGCCGTGCCTCATTGGAAAGCTCTTTGGCAGTCGCTTGCGTGGCCCCACAGCCCATGGGGCTGTGGGCTTTCCGGCGGCCGTCAGCCTCGGCGCCACTGGCGCCCATGTTGCGCCGCCGCGCCAGCCTGCGAAGCATTTTCCGGTAGGGCCGCGGCTCTGGCGACAGCTCCCACGCCCGAAGAGCCAGGAGGGAAAGCCATGCCTCCTTGGAAAGCTCTTTGGCAGCCGCTCGCGTGGCCCCACAGCCCATGGGGCTGCGGGCTTTGTGGGAGACGTCAGCCTGGGCGCAACCGGTGCCCACGTGGCGCGACCGTGCCAGGCTGCGAAGCATTTTCCGGTAGGGCCGCGGCTCTGGCGACAGCTCCCACACCCGAAGAGCCAGGAGGGAAAGCCGTGCCTCGTTGAAAAGCTCTTTGGCAGCCGCTCGCGTTGCCCCACAGCCCATGGTGCTGCGGGCTTTGCGGTGGCCGTCAGCCTCGGCGCCACCGGCGCCCACGTTGCGCCGCTGCGCCAGCCTGCGAAGCATTTTCCGGTAGGGCCGCGGCTCTGGCAACAGCTCCCACGCCCGAAGAGCCAGGAGGGAAAGCCATGCCTCATTGGAAAGCTCTTTGGCAGCCGCTCGCGTGGCCCCACAGCCCGTGGGGCTGCGGGCTTTGCGGCGGCCGTCAGCCTCGGCGCCATCGGCGCCCATGTCGGGCCGCCGCGCCAGCCTGCGAAGCATTTTCCGGTAGGGCCGCGGCTCTGGCGACAGCTCCCACGCCCGAAGAGCCAGGAGGGAAAGCCGTGCCTCGTTGGAAAGCTCTTTGGCAGTCGCTCGTGTGGCCCCACAGCCCATGGGGCTGCGGGCTTTCCGACGGCCGTCACCCTGGGCGACAACGGCGCCCACGTCGGGCCGCTGCGCCAGCCTTCAAAGCATTTTCCGGTAGGGCCGCGTCTCTGGCGACAGCTCCCACGCCCGAAGAGCCAGGAGGGAAAGCCGTGCCTCGTTGGAAAGCTCTTTGGCAGCCGCTCGCGTGGCCCCACAGCCCGTGGGGCTGCGGGCTTTCCGGCGGCTGTCAGCCTTGGCGCCACCGGCGCCCATGTGGCGCGACCGCGCCAGCCTGCGAAGCATTTTCCGGTAGGGCCGCGTCTCTGGCGACAGCTCCCACGCCCGAAGAGCCAGGAGGGAAAGCCGTGCCTCGTTGGAAAGCTCTTTGGCAGCCGCTCGCGTTGCCCCACAGCCCATGGGGCTGCGGGCTTTGCGGCGGCCGTCAGCCTCGGCGCCACCGGCGCACACGTGGCACGACCGCGCCAGCCTGCGAAGCATTTTCCGGTAGGGCCGCGGCTCTGGCGACAGCTCCCATGCCCGAAGAGCCAGGAGGGAAAGCCATGCCTCATTGGAAAGCTCTTTGGCAGCCGCTTGCGTGGCCCCACAGCCCGTGGGGCTGCGGGCTTTGCGGCGGCCGTCAGCCTCGGCGCCATCGGCGCCCACGTCGGGCCGCCGCGCCAGCCTGCGAAGCATTTTCCGGTAGGGCCGCGGCTCTGGCGACTGCTCCCACGCCCGAAGAGCCAGGAGGGAAAGCCGTGCCTCGTTGGAAAGCTCTTTGGCAGCCGCTCGCGTGGCCCCACAGCCCGTGGGGCTGCGGGCTTTCCGGCGGCTGTCAGCCTGGGCGACACTGACGCCCATGTGGCGCCACCGCGCCAGCCTGCGAAGCATTTTTCGGCAGGGCCACGGCTGTGGCGACAGCTCCCACGCCCGAAGAGCCAGGAGGGAAAGCCGTGCTTCGTTGGAAAGCTCTTTGGCAGCCGCTCGCATGGCCCCACAGCCCGTGGGGCTGCGGGCTTTGCGGCAGCCGTCAGCCTCGGGGCCACTTGCACCCACGTGGGGCCGCTGCGCCAGCCTGCGAAGGATTTTCCGGTAGGGCTGCAGGTCTGGCGACAGCTCCCACGCCCGAAGAGCCAGGAGGGAAAGCCGTGCCTCGTTGGAAAGCTCTTTGGCAGCCGCTCGCATGGCCCCACAGCCCGTGGGGCTGCGGGCTTTGCGGCGGCCGTCAGCCTCGGCGCCACCGGAGCCCACGTCGGGCCGCCGCGCCAGGCTGCGAAGCATTTTCAGGTATGGCCGCGGCTCCGGCGACAGCTCCCACCCCCGAAGAGACAGGAGGGAAAGCCATTCCTCGTTGGAAAGCTCTTTGGCAGTCGCTCGTGTGGCCCCACAGCCCGTGGGGCTGCGGGCTTTCCGACGGCCGTCACCCTGGGCGACACGGGCGCCCACGTCGGGCCGCTGCGCCAGCCTGCGAAGCATTTTCCGGTAGGGCCGTGTCTCTGGCGGCAGCTCCCACGCCCGAAGAGCCACGAGGGAAAGCCGTGCCTCGTTGGAAAGCTCTTTGGCAGCCGCTCGCGTGGCCCCACAGCCCGTGGGGCTGCGGGCTTTGCGGCGGCCGTCAGCCTCGGCGACACCGGCGCCCAGGTGGGGCAGCCGCGCCAGCCTGCGAACCATTTTCCGGTAGGGCTGCAGCTCTGGCGACAGCTCCCACGCCCGAAGAGCCAGGAGGGAAAGCCGTGCCTCATTGGAAATCTCTTTGGCAGCCGCTCGCGTGGCCCCACAGCCCGTGGGGCTGCGGGCTTTCCGGCGGCCGTCAGCCTGGGCGACATCGGCGCCCACGTTGGGCCGCCGCGCCAGCCTGTAAAGCATTTTGCGGTAGGGCCGCGGCTCTGGCGACAGCTGCCACGCCCGAAGAGCTAGGAGGGAAAGCCGTGCCTCATTGGAAAGCTCTTTGGCAGCCACTCGCATGGCCCCACAGCCCGTGGGGCTGCGGGCTTTCCGGCAGCCGTCAGCCTCGGCGCCACTGGCACCCACGTGGCGCCGCCGCGCCAGTCTGCGAAGCATTTTCCGGTAGGGCCGCGTCTCTGGCGACAGCTCCCACGCCCGAAGAGCCAGGAGGGAAAGCCGTGCCTCATTGGAAAGCTCTTTGGCAGTCGCTCGCGTGGCCCCACAGCCCGTGGGGCTGCGGGCTTTCCAGCGGCCGTCAGCCTGGGCGACACCGGCGCCCACTTCGGTCCGACGCGCCAGCCTGCAAAGCATTTTCCTGTAGGGCCGCGGCTCTGGCGACAGCTCCCACGCCCGAAGAGCCAGGAGGGAAAGCCATGCCTCGTTGGAAAGCTCTTTGGCAGCCGCTCGCGTGGCCCCACAGCCCGTGGGGCTGCGGGCTTTGTGGCGGCCGTCAGCCTCGGAGACACCGGCGCCCACGTGGCGCCGCCGCGCCAGCCTGCGAAGCATTTTCCGCTAGGGCCGTGGCTCTGGCAACAGCTCCCACGCCCGAAGAGCCAGGAGGGAAAGCCGTGCCTCGTTGGCAAGCTCTTTGGCAGCCGCTCGCGTGGCCCCACAGCCAATGGGGCTGCGGGCTTTCCGGCGGCCGTCAGCCTCGGCGCCACCGGCGCCCACGTGGCGCCGCTGCACCAGCCTGCGAAGCATTTTCCAGTAGGGCCGCTTCTCTGGCGACAGCTCCCACGCCCGAAGAGCCAGGAGGGAAAGCCGTGCCTCGTTGGAAAGCTCTTTGGCAGCCGCTCGCATGGACCCACAGCCCATGGGGCTGCGGGCTTTCCGGCAGCCGTCAGCCTCGGCGCCACTGGCACCCACGTGGTGCCGCTGCGCCAGGCAGAGAAGCATTTTCCAGTAGGGCCGCGGCTCTGGCGACAGCTCCCACGCCCGAAGAGCCAGGAGGGAAAGCCGTGCCTCATTGGAAAGCTCTTTGGCAGTCGCTCGCGTGGCCCCACAGCCCGTGGGGCTGCGGGCTTTCCGGCGGCTGTCAGCCTGAAGACATGGCCGCCCACGTCGGGCCGACGCGCCAGCCTGCGAAGCATTTTCCGGTAGGGCCGCGGCTCTGGCGACAGCTCCCACGGCCGAAGAGCCAGGAGGGAAAGCCATGCCTCGTTGGAAAGCTCTTTGGCAGCCGCTCGCATGGCCCCACAGCCCGTGGGGCTGCGGGCTTTCCGGCGGCCGTCAGCCTCGGCGCCACTGGCAGCCACGTGGGGCCGCTGCGCCAGGCAGAGAAGCATTTTCCAGTAGGGCCGTGTCTCTGTCGACAGCTCCCACGCCCGAAGAGCCAGGAGGGAAAGCCGTGCCTCATTGGAAAGCTCTTCGGCAGTCGCTCGCGTGGCCCCACAGCCCGTGGGGCTGCGGGCTTTCCGGCGGCCGTCAGCCTGGGCGACATCGGCGCCCACGTCGGGCCGCCGCGCCAGCATGCAAAGCATTTTCCGGTAGGGCCGCGGATCTGGCGACAGCTGCCACGGCCGAAGAGCCAGGAGGGAAAGCCGTGCCTCGTTGGAAAGCTCTTTGGCAGCCGCTCGCGTGGCCCCACAGCCTGTGGGGCTGCGGGCTTTCCGGCGGCCGTCAGCCTGGGCGCCACTGCCACCCACGTGGGGCCGCCGCACCAGCCTGCGAAGCATTTTGCGGTAGGGCCGCGTCTCTGGCGACAGCTCCCACGCCCGAAGAGCCAGGAGGGAAAGCCGTGCGTCGATGGAAAGCTCTTTGGCAGTCGCTCGCGTGGCCCCACAGCCCGTGGGGCTGCGGGCTTTCCGGCGGCCGTCAGCCTGGGCGACATCGGCGCCCACGTGGGGCCGCCGCGCCAGCCTGCAAAGCATTTTCCGGTAGGGCCGCGGCTCTGGCGACAGCTCCCACGGCCGAAGAGCCAGGAGGGAAAGCCGTGCCTCGTTGGAAAGCTCTTTGGCATACACTCGCATGGCCCTAAAGCCTGTGGGGCTGCGGGCTTTGCGGCGGCCGTCAGCCTCGGCGCCACCGGCGCCCATGTCGGGCCGCCGCGCCAGCCTGCGAAGCATTTTCCGGTAGGGCCGCGTCTCTGGCGACAGCTCCCACGCCCGAAGAGCCAGGAGGGAAAGCCATGCCTCGTTGGAAAGCTCTTTGGCAGCCGCTCGCGTGGCCCCACAGCCCGTGGGGCTGCGGACTTTACGGCGGCCATCAGCCTCGGCGACATCGGCGCCCACGTGGGGCCACTGCGCCAGCCTGCGAAGCATTTTCCGGTAGGGCCGCGTCTCTGGCGACAGCTCCCACGGCCGAAGAGCCAGGAGGGAAAGCCGTGCCTCGTTGGAAAGCTCTTTGGCAGTCGCTCGCGTGGCCCCACAGCCCATGGGGCTGCGGGCTTTCCGGCGGCCGTCAGCCTGGGCGACACCGGAGCCCTCGTCGGGCCGACGCGCCAGCCTGCAAAGCATTTTCCGGTAGGGCCGCGGCTCTGGCGACAGCTCCCACGCCCGAAGAGCCAGGAGGGAAAGCCGTGCCTCGTTGGAAAGCTCTTTGGCAGCCGCTCGCGTGGCCCCACAGCCCGTGGTGCTGCGGGCTTTGCGGCGGCCGTCAGCATGGGCGCCACCGGCGCCCACGTCGGGCCGCCGCGCCAGCCTGCAAAGCATTTTCCGGTAGGGCCGCGGCTCTGGCAACAGCTCCCACGCCCGAAGAGCCAGGAGGGAAAGCCATGCCTCGTTGGAAAGCTCTTTGGCAGCCACTCGCATGGCCCTAAAGCCTGTAGGGCTGCGGGCTTTGCGGCGGCCGTCAGCCTTGGCGCCATCGGCGCCCACGTGGCGCCGCCACGCCAGCCTGCGAAGCATTTTCCGGTAGGGCCGCAGCTCTGGCGACAGCTCCCACGCCCGAAGAGCCAGGAGGGAAAGGCGTGCCTCATTGGAAAGCTCTTTGGCAGCCGCTCGCGTGGCCCCACAGCCCGTGGGGCTGCGGGCTTTCCGGCGGCCGTCAGCCTCGGCGACAACGGCGCCCAGGTGGGGCTGCCGCGCCAGCTTGCAAAGAATTTTCCGGTAGGGCCGCAGCTCTGGCGACAGCTCCCACGCCCGAAGAGCCAGGAGGGAAAGCCGTGCCTCGTTGGAAAGCTCTTTGGCAGCCACTCGCGTGGCCCCACAGCCCGTGGGGCTGCGGGCTTTGCGGTGGCCGTCAGCCTCGGCGCCACCGGCGCCCACGTGGCGCAGCCGCGCCAGCCAGAGAAGCATTTTCCGGTAGGGCCGCGGCTCTGGCGACAGCTCCCACGCCCGAAGAGCCAGGAGGGAAAGCCGTGCCTCGTTGGAAAGCTCTTTGGCAGCCGCTCGCATGGCCCCACAGCCCGTGGGGCTGCGGGCTTTGCGGCAGCCGTCAGCCTCGGCGCCACTGGCACGCACGTGGGGCCGCTGCGCCAGCCTGCGAAGCATTTTCCGGTAGGGCCGCGTCTCTGGCGACAGCTCCCACGCCCGAAGAGCCAGGAGGGAAAGCCGTGCCTCGTTGCAAAGCTCTTTGGCATCCACTCGTGTGGCCCCACAGCCTGTGGGGCTGCGGGCTTTGCGGTGGCCGTCAGCCTCGGCGCCACCGGCGCGCACGTGGCGCAGCCGCGCCAGCCAGAGAAGCATTTTCCGGTAGGGCCGCGGCTCTGGCGACAGCTCCCACGGCCAAAGAGCCAGGAGGGAAAGCCCTGCGTCGTAGAAAGCTCTTTGGCAGCCACTCACATGGCCCTAAAGCCTGTGGGGCTGCGGGCTTACCGGCGGCCGTCAGCCTCGGCGCCATCGGCGCCCACGTGTCGCCGCCGCGCCAGCCTGCAAAGCATTTTATGGTAGGGCCGCGTCTCTGGCGACAGCTCCCACGCCCGAAGAGCCAGGAGGGAAAGCCGTGCCTCGTTGCAAAGCTCTTTGGCAGCCACTCGTGTGGCCCCACAGCCCGTGGGGCTGCGGGCTTTGCGGCGGCCGTCAGCCTCGGCGACACCGGCGCCCACGTGGCGCCGCCGCGCCAGCCTGCGAAGCATTTTCCGGTAGGGCCGCGTCTCTGGCGACAGCTCCCACGCCCGAAGAGCCAGGAGGGAAAGCCGTGCCTCGTTGGAAAGCTCTTTGGCAGCCGCTCGCGTGGCCCCACAGCCCATGGGGCTGCGGGCTCTGCGGCAGTTTTCAGCCTCAGCGCCACCGGCGCCCACGTTGCGACGACGCGCCAGCCTGCGAAGCATTTTCCGGTAGGGCCGCGTCTCTGGCGACAGCTCCCACGCCTGAAGAGCCAGGAGGGAAAGCCGTGCCTCGTTGGAAAGCTCTTTGGCAGCCGCTCGCGTGGCCCCACAGCCCGTGGTGCTGCGGGCTTTGCGGCGGCCGTCAGCCTGGTCGTCACCGGCGCCCACGTGGGGCCGTCGCGCCAGCATGCAAAGCATTTTCCGGTAGGGCCGCGGCTCTGGCGACAGCTCCCACGCCCGAAGAGCCAGGAGGGAAAGCCGTGCCTCGTTGGAAAGCTCTTTGGCAGCCGCTCGCGTGGCCCCACAGCCCGTGGGGCTGCGGGTTTTGCGGTGGCCGTCAGCCTCGGCGCCACCGGCGCCCACGTGGCGCAGCCGCGCCAGCCAGAGAAGCATTTTCCGGTAGGGCCGCGGCTCTGGCGACAGCTCCCACGCCCGAAGAGCCAGGAGGGAAAGCCGTGCCTCGTTGGAAAGCTCTTTGGCAGCCGCTCGCGTGGCCCCACAGCCCGTGGGGCTGCGGGCTTTGCGGCGGCTGTCAGCCTCGGCGCCACCGGCGCCCACGTGGGGTCGCTGCGCCAGGCAGAGAAGCATTTTCCAGTAGGGCCGCGTCTCTGGCGACAGCTCCCACGGCCGAAGAGCCAGGAGGGAAAGCCGTGCCTCATTGGAAAGCTCTTTGGCAGCCGCTCACGTGGCCCCACAGCCCGTGGGGCTGCGGGCTTTGCGGCGGCCGTCAGCATGGGCGACACCGGCGCCCACGTGGGGCCGCCGTGCCAGCCTGCAAAGCATTTTCCGGTAGGGCCGCGGCTCTGGCGACAGCTCCCACGCCCAAAGAGCCAGGAGGGAAAGCCGTGCCTCGTTGGAAAGCTCTTTGGCAGCCGCTCGTGTGGCCCCACAGCCCGTGGGGCTGCGGGCTTTCCGGCAGCCGTCAGCCTGGGCGACACCGGCGCCCACGTGGTGCCGCCGCGCCAGCCTGCGAAGCATTTTCCGGTAGGGCCGCGTCTCTGGCGACAGCTCCCACGCCCGAAGAGCCAGGAGGGAAAGCCGTGCCTCGTTGGAAAGCTCTTTGGCAGCCGCTCGCGTGGCCCCACAGCCCATGGGGCTGCGGGCTTTGCGGCGGCCGTCAGCCTGGGAGACACCGGCGCCCACGTGGCGCCGCCGCGCCAGCCTGCGAAGCATTTTCCGGTAGGGCCGCGTCTCTGGCGACAGCTCCCACGCCTGAAGAGCCAGGAGGGAAAGCCGTGCCTCGTTGGAAAGCTCTTTGGCAGCCGCTCGCGTGGCCCAACAGCCCATGGGGCTGCGGGCTTTGCGGCGGCCATCAGCCTCGGCGCCACCGGCGCCCACGTTGCGCCGCCGCGCCAGCCTGCGAAGCATCTTCCGGTAGGGCCGCGGCTCTGGCGACAGCTCCCACGCCCGAAGAGCCAGGAGGGAAAGCCGTGCCTCGTTGGAAAGCTCTTTGGCAGCCGCTCGCGTGGCCCCACAGCCCATGGGGCTGCGGGCTTTGCGGCGGCCGGCAGCCTCGGCGTCACCGGCGCCCACTTTGCGCCGCTGCGCCATCCTGCGAAGCATTTTCCGGTAGGGCCGCGGCTCTGGCGACAGCTCCCACGCCCGAAGAGCCAGGAGGGAAAGCCGTGCCTCGCTGGAAAGCTCTTTGGCAGCCGCTCGCGTGGCCCCACAGCCCGTGGGGCTGCGGGCTTTGCGGCGGCCGTCAGCATGGGCGACACCGGCGCCCACGTGGGGTCGCCGCGCCAGCCTGCGAAGCATTTTCCGGTAGGGCCGCGGCTCTGGCGACAGCTCCCACGCCCGAAGAGCCAGGAGGGAAAGCGGTGCCTAGTTGGAAAGCTCTTTGGCAGCCACTCGCGTGGCCCCACAGCCCGTGGGGCTACGGGCTTTGCGGCGGCCGTCAGCCTCGGCGCCACCGGCGCCCACGTGGCGCAGCCGCGCCAGCCAGAGAAGCATTTTCCGGTAGGGCAGCGGCTCTGTCAACAGCTCCCACGCCCGAAGAGCCAGGAGGGAAAGCCGTGCCTCGTTGGAAAGCTCTTTGGCAGCCGCTCGCGTGGCCCCACAGCCCGTGGGGCTGCGGGCTTTGCGGCCGCTGTCAGCCTCGGCGCCACCGGCGCCCACGTGGGGTCGCTGCGCCAGGCAGAGAAGCATTTTCCGGTATGGCCGCGTCTCTGGCGACAGCTCCCACGCCCGAAAAGCAGGAGGGAAAGCCGTGCCTCATTGGAAAACTCTTTGGCAGCCGCTCGCGTGGCCCCACAGCCCGTGGGGCTGCGGGCTTTCCGGCGGCCGTCAGCCTGGGCGACACCGGAGCCCACGTGGCGCCGCCGTGCCAGCCTGCGAAGCATTTTCCGGTAGGGCCGCGGCTCTGGCGACAGCTCCCACGGCCGAAGAGCCAGGAGGGAAAGCCGTGCCTCATTGGAAAGCTCTTTGGCAGCCGCTCGCGTGGCCCCACAGCCCGTGGGGCTGCGGGCTTTGCGGCGGCCGTCAGCCTGGGCGACACCGGCGCCCACGTCAGGCTGCCACGCCAGCCTGCGAAGCATTTTCCAGTAGGGCCGCGTCTCTGGCGACAGCTCCCACGCCTGAAGAGCCAGAAGGGAAAGCCGTGCCTCGTTGGAAAGCTCTTTGGCAGCCGCTCCCATGGCCCCACAGCCCCTGGGGCTGCGGGCTTTCGGCGGCCGTCAGCATGGGCGACACCGGCGCCCACGTGGGGCCGCCGCGCCAGCCTGCAAAGCATTTTCCGGTAGGGCCGCGGCTCTGGCGACAGCTCCCACGCCCGAAGAGCCAGGAGGGAAAGCCGTGCGTCGTTGGAAAGCTCTTTGGCAGCCGCTCGCGTGGCCATACAGCCCATGGGGCTGTGGGCTTTGCGGCGGCCGTCAGCCTCGGCGCCACCGGCGCCCACGTCAGGCCGCCGCGCCAGCCTGCAAAGCATTTTCCGGTAGGGCCGCAGCTCTGGCGACAGCTCCCACGGCCGAAGAGCCAGGAGGGAAAGCCGTGCCTCGTTGGAAAGCTCTTTGTCAGCCACGCGCGTGGCCCCACAGACCGTGGGGCTGCGGGCTTTCCGGCCGCCGTCAGCCTCGGCGCCACCGGCGCCCACGTGGCACCGCTGCACCAGCCTGCGAAGCATTTTCCGGTAGGGCCGCGGCTCTGGCAACAGCTCCCACGCCCGAAGAGCCAGGAGGGAAAGCCGTGCCTCGTTGGAAAGCTCTTTGGCAGCCGCTCGCGTGGCCCCACAGCCCGTGGGGCTGCAGGCTTTGCGGCGGCCGTCAGCCTGGGCGCCACCGGCGCTCACGTGGGGCCGCCGCGCCAGCATGCAAAGCATTTTCCGGTAGGGCCGCGGCTCTGGCGACAGCTCCCACGCCCGAAGAGGCAGGAGGGAAAGCCGTGCCTCGTTGGAAAGCTCTTTGGCAGCCGCTGGCGTGGCCCCACAGCCCGTGGGGCTGCGGGCTCTGCGGCGGTCGACAGCCTCAGCGCCACCGGCGCCCACATTGCGCCGCCGCGCCAGCCTGCAAAGCATTTTCCGGTAGGGCCGCGTCTCTGGCGACAGCTCCCACGCCCGAAGAGCCAGGAGGGAAAGCCGTGCCTCGTTGGAAAGCTCTTTGGTAGCCGCTCGCGTGGCCCCACAGCCCATGGGGCTGCGGGCTTTGCGGCGGCCGTCAGCCTCGGCGCCACCGGCGCCCACGTGGGGTCGCTGCGCCAGGCAGAGAAGCATTTTCCGGTAGGGCCGCGTCTCTGGCGACAGCTCCCACGGCCGAAGAGCCAGGAGGGAAAGCCGTGCCTCATTGGAAAGCTCTTTGGCAGCCGCTCGCGTGGCCCCACAGCCCGTGGGGCTGTGGGCTTTCCGGCGGCCGTCAGCCTGGGCGACACCGGCGCTCACGTGGGGCCGCCGTGCCAGCCTGCAAAGCATTTTACGGTAGGGCCGCGGCTCTGGCGACAGCTCCCACGCCCGAAGAGCCAGGAGGGAAAGCCGTGCCTCGTTGGAAAGCTCTTTGGCAGCCGCTCGCATGGCCCCACAGCCCGTGGGGCTGCGGGCTTTCCGGCGGCCGTCAGCATGGGTGACACCGGCGCCCACGTGGGGCCGCCGCGCCAGCCTGCAAAGCATTTTGCGGTAGGGCCGCAGCTCTGGCGACAGCTCCCACGCCCGAAGAGCCAGGAGGGAAAGCCGTGCCTCGTTGGAAAGCTCTTTGGCAGCCGCTCGCGTGGCCCCAAAGCCCGTGGGGCTGAGGGCTATGCGGTGGCCGTCAGCCTCGGCGCCACCGGCGCCCACGTGGCGCCGCCTCGCCAGGCAAAGAAGCATTTTCAGGTAGGGCCGCAGCTCTGGCGACAGCTCCCACGCCCGAAGAGCCAGGAGGGAAAGCCGTGCCTCGTTGGAAAGCTCTTTGGCAGCCGCTCGCGTGGCCATACAGCCCATGCGGCTGTGGGCTTTGCGGCGGCCGTCAGCCTCGGCGCCACCGGCGCCCACGTCAGGCCGCCGCGCCAGCCTGCGAAGCATTTTCCGGTAGGGCCGCGTCTCTGGCGACAGCTCCCACGGCCGAAGAGCCAGGAGGGAAAGCCGTGCCTCGTTGGAAAGCTCTTTGGCAGCCACGCGCGTGGCCCCACAGACCGTGGGGCTGCGGGCTTTCCGGCAGCCGTCAGCCTCGGCGCCACCGGCGCCCACGTGGCACCGCTGCGCCAGCCTGCGAAGCATTTTCCGGTAGGGCCGCGGCTCTGGCAACAGCTCCCACGCCCGAAGAGCCAGGAGGGAAAGCCGTGCCTCGTTGGAAAGCTCTTTGGCAGCCGCTCGCGTGGCCCCACAGCCCGTGGGGCTGCAGGCTTTGCGGCGGCCGTCAGCCTGGGCGACACCGGCGCTCACGTGGGGCCGCCGCGCCAGCCTGCAAAGCATTTTGCGGTAGGGCCGCGGCTCTGGCGACAGCTCCCACGCCCGAAGAGCCAGGAGGGAAAGCCGTGCCTCGTTGGAAAGCTCTTTGGCAGCCGCTCGCGTGGCCCCACAGCCCGTGGGGCTGCGGGCTTTGCGGCGGCCGTCAGCCTCGGCGCCACCGGCGCCCACGTAGCGCCGCCGCGCCAGCCTGCGAAGCATTTTCCAATAGGGCCGCGGATCTGGCGACAGCTCCAACGCCCGAAGAGCCAGGAGGGAAAGCCGTGCCTCGTTGGAAAGCTCTTTGGCAGCCGCTCGCTTTGCCCCACATCCCGTGGGGCTGCGGGCTTTCCGGCGGCCGTCAGCCTGGGCGACACCGGCGCCCAGGTGGGGCCGCCGCGCTAGCCTGCGAAGCATTTTCCGGTAGGGCCGCGGCTCTGGCGACAGCTCCCACGGCCGAAGAGCCAGGAGGGAAAGCCGTGCCTCGTTGGAAAGCTCTTTGGCAGCCGTTCTCGTGGCCCCACAGCCCGTGGGGCTGCGGGCTTTGCGGCGGCTGTCAGCCTCGGCGCCACCGGCGCCCACGTGGCGCCGCTGCGCCAGCCTGTGAAGCATTTTCCGGTAGGGCCGCGTCTCTGGCGACAGCTCCCACGCCCGAAGAGCCAGGAGGGAAAGCCATGCCTCGTTGGAAAGCTCTTTGGCAGCCGCTCGCGTGGCCCCACAGCCCATGGGGCTGCGGGCTTTGCGGCGGCCGTCAGCCTGGGCGACACCGGCGCCCACGTGGTGCAGACGTGCCAGCCTGAGAAGCATTTTCCGGTAGGGCCGCGGCTCTGGCGACAGCTCCCACGCCCGAAGAGCCAGGAGGGAAAGCCATGCCTCGTTGGAAAGCTCTTTGGCAGCCGCTCGCGTGGCCGCACAGCCCATGGAGCTGCGGGCTTTGCGGCGGCCGTCAGCCTCGGCGCCACCGGCGCCCACGTTGCGCCGCCGCGCCAGCCTGCGAAGCATTTTCCGGTAGGGCCGCGGCTCTGGCGACAGCTCCCACGGCCGAAGAGCCAGGAGGGAAAGCCGTGCCTCGTTGGAAAGCTCTTTGGCAGCCGCTCGCGTGGCCCCACAGCCCGTGGGGCTGCGGGCTTTGCGGCCGCTGTCAGCCTCGGCGCCACCGGCGCCCACGTGGGGTCGCTGCGCCAGGCAGAGAAGCATTTTCCGGTAGGGCCGCGTCTCTGGCGACAGCTCCCACGGCCGAAAAGCAGGAGGGAAAGCCGTGCCTCATTGGAAAGCTCTTTGGCAGCCGCTCGCGTGGCCCCACAGCCCGTGGGGCTGCGGGCTTTCCGGCGGCCGTCAGCCTGGGCGACACCGGCGCCCACGTGGCGCCGCCGTGCCAGCCTGCGAAGCATTTTCCGGTAGGGCCGCGGCTCTGGCGACAGCTCCCACGCCCGAAGAGCCAGGAGGGAAAGCCGTGCCTCGTTGGAAACCTCTTTGGCAGCCGCTCGCGTTGCCCCACAGCCCATGGGGCTGCGGGCTTTGCGGCGGCCTTCAGCCTGGGCGACACCGGCGCCCACGTGGCGCCGCCGCGCCAGCCTGCAAAGCATTTTCCGGTAG